>NC_090704.1:32270887-32900432 GCF_040954835.1 Lepisosteus oculatus
TTCTCTTTTTAATTTTTCATATGTTTGTGTTACACACATTTCACTACTTTAAATTGTCACTTACTGTATGTTGTGTGAATCAAGCGGAAAAATAATTTTCATGCATTCTGTTCGTCACAATTTTTGCAATTGTTCAAGGGGTGAATACATTCTGAAAGCACTGTTATTGTCACTCTTGTCGTGGGGTACTTGCAAAAGCTTCGTGTCAGTTTTTAGTTTTAAAATCCTTCTGTTGACGTTTAAGACAGGTTCTTGGTTCTTCACTATCTGGATGATATGTTCTAGTATTACTTTGCTCAATGCAACCTTTGCTGAACTGTTTCTGGTTTGCAGTATTTCCATTCCTTGTCTCATCTTTCTGAATGTTTTTTTCTATTTGTCTTCTTTGTCTGCATTATTTTCTTGACATTCTAACTGTTGCATTCTGTGAAAAGCTGCCATACAGTACATGGTATTGCACTTTAAGATAATTACTTTGTAAGGGCACTATAAAATAAAGCTTACTACAATTACTAAAGAACTAAAGCTGTGCTGGAATCTTACAATGTACTCAATAAGAATAACCAGCATTAGGCTAGCCCAGTGCTCAGCTTACATTGAGTAACATAGTATTTCAGTTAGTTCAAATAGAACAGCCAGGATATATCATTAGTAGATCTCTGAAGGATGTCAGATGAAGTCCCATGCTCGCCTAGGATTTGTTCTAGATTTTAAAACAGGTATACTGTATCAGATTTTTTAAATTAATTATTTCACATTATTTTTTACATAATGACATCAATGTGTTTGTGTTTTTCTTCCCATTCACTTTCTCCTTATTTCTCCCTCTCTATGTATATCGCTTAACACTGTCATCTTGCCAGTTTCCTAAGTTTCTTTGCCTCCCCTCCATTGTTGCCCATTCTTCAACACTCTTCCAACGAATCTTTTATAGAACGTTACTACTTAAAAGAGTTTGTGTTCTTCAAAACCATTATGTTTTATGATACAACTTCCAGAATAACTAAGTTTGCATATAAATAACTCACAATTATAATCCCACAAGGCAATTCCTCTGTCGTTATTGGTGACCTCATTAAACAAAAAAAACCAAAATGTCTGCAACTATAAAGCTCTTTTTTCCCAATTAGGCAATGATTTATTAACATAAACCAGCACATTATTTAAAGAAATGAAGACATCTGTCTCTGCGTGCTTAAGATTCTAAATGGGAAGAGATATGGCTGAGGCAGCTGTGAGTATGATAACAGCTAGAATTAAAGAATAATTTATTAGGATGCATTCATGCACAGTAAGTTATTTCTACCCTTAAAGGTTATTACACAGAATCAAAACTGTAGTTTTGTACCTAAACACACTGCAACGGGCATTTGTGTAGAAGACTGATCAAATACAGGCTTAAAAATCTCCAGTCTTTTAGACTCTTATTCCAAAACTTTACGTAAAGGACATAAGAGTAAGATATTTATCATTATTTTTAAACAAACATGAGCACATTTACAATTTAGAAATGAATGGCAAAATTTTAAAAATGCTGTCCATCAGCAACATCCAACTAACCTGACAGAATTGAGCAAGTTTGCAAAGAAGAATTGGCAACTACCAAAACTGCTGTAACTACCAAGGGAGTAGTCAAGGGAGTGAATACAGTACTTACAGTATTAAATGAACATACTGTACAGTATATACAGTTTTGAAGTTTTGTTTTTATTTTCTTCTGGCATTTAACTTTTTTCATTGATAAAAGTATACAGATTAAGCATTTAAGTTTTAAATAAAATATTCACAAATATATGCACATTATTTTTAATTCAAAGTGTACATCAATGTAAGGGAATTTATACTTTTGTAAAGCTTTGTATACAATATACAGAGGGAAGAAAAAGTTGGTGATTTATAATTATGACTTTATACCATGTTACCCTTGTAGTCTTTTCTTAAATACCCAAAAGGGTTTATATGTAGCAGTTTAATGGTTTTGGGAATGGTGTATGAAGCAGAAAGAACTGAATAAAATGAAGAGTAAAATGATAAGTGAATCCCTATTTTACTTAGCAGAATTAGGAGGTACTGTAATTAAAATTTGATTGTTAAATAATTAGGAAAAAGCCCTGTCTATAGCATGTTCAGTAACCTTTTGAATATGGTCTTCAAAATACAGGTTAGTGGAAACTAATCATGTCAATATGAAGAGAATTCAGTGGACCTTAGAAAAAGAGTAGTTGAAGTCTGGAGTGGGTTACAAAATACATTTTAAACATTTGGGACTCTATCCATCCATTCTCTGACTGTCACTGACTTTAAACAGTTCTGTAAAGACGAATGGGTCACAATTCCTAAAAAAATGCCTGTGAGAGACAACAATAAACAACATGATTGAACAGCAGTTACTGAATCTGTTAAATCATGCCGTAGTTTTAAGAAGAAATTAGATTTACATAAAATATTCTAGAATATGGATCAAACTATGGGGTTTAAACACGTTTTCTTAGTACTGTATTTAATATTATATATGCAGACACATGCACAGTATACAGTGCATTGAATGAACAGAAAGCGTATGCTTATTAACTGTTCTAACAGAATCATATTATGCGGCTGTGCAGTTGTGCAGTAAATTTAACTAAGATGAAAACGGGGGAGTTGGAGTAGGAGGGGCTTTAGTGGTAATGACATTAGCAGGAATGTGACAGAGATTAATGTTGTGTCAAACCGTGGTTGTTTTCTTGGAATCAAGAAGGATCCCTTTGCTGGAAAGCTATCAGCTCATTCTTCTCAGGAGAGCAAGATATCGTCTCATATCTACTAGCCCACCATTCATAATTCAAGAAGCAGAGGTCAAGATAATTGAATGGTGCCAAAAATAAGCAGCACACGAAAAGTCAAAAGACCTGAGAATTTCTTTGACTGTTTTACTAATCACATCTGATTTTACTGTCATAGTCGAGAATTGACACATGTATTTGTTTTTACAGTAGGGCAAATTAGAACCTTTCTTAATTAAACCACTCAAGCATGCCGTAACACCCTTGTGAAAGCCAAAGCCACTACAAATGTATTTTTTTCTCGCCATTGATTACTTCAGGCACACTTCCTTTATTTCAGGTGTTCCAGAGTGTGACAATCCATGAATTGAAATAAAGACTCATACCAAAATAAATTTGCTATATACTCCCACTGACTGTGAAGTGCTACAGAGATATTACTCTAGTTAATCATTTCTTGGGCAAACTGCATGGGTGGGGGATGAAGCATCCCACAGAAACACATATTCTTGCATTTATATTACAGCGCCAATTGTTTTCTTTAATTTCAAAAGCAATTTAGATTATATTTTTCATTTTCCAAAAGAAGTGTATTTTTGTTATTGATTTACCTTGGTAGAGGATTATTATAAAACATTTTTGAAGCTTGTGCTGTATTATGAAGCAGCATTAAGTTGAACAAAGTCTACTTAATTTTTAAAAACTGAATAAATACACACATATCTTGGACACTGGCTGTCTAGATAAAAAAGAACTGTAGATTAAAAATCATATTGATTAATACTCTGTATGATCAATATGATGTTTAGTATATGTGGTATAAGAACTGAATGAATTTGAGGTTGTTTTGTCTTTAAACTAAATTAATTCAGTAATTAGACCAAACCATATTTAATACCATGTAAGGACTCCATGTATTAAAGTTTATTAAGTGCTACACACCTTCTGACAGAACAGCCTGCCCTCGAGGATGAGGCTGACAGTACCCTCCTCCCTTCATGAGGAAGAAGCTAGGGAGCTGCTACGAGGGTGAAGATGGAATCAATGGAGGGGTGAGAGAATGAGGTGCAAGGGTGATTCCTGAAGTTGAGATAATTACACGTCTAGACAGTAGAAGAGGTGAGACTAGAAATTTGGCCTCCTCACAAACTGTTTAAAAACACAGTTGAGAGAATAAGAAGGAGCCGATCCCCTGGCAAAAAAACAACTTTAAAACCATAATTACAATTATTGTAGAAAATAACTTTAAACAAAAAGTGCTTATAAATAACCTATATTCATCTATCAGCACTACACTATCTGTTACCTTTGAGACACTGTGCCATACATACCATAACACCAATGCAAAGTGAATGAATGCACAGTGCTGTATGAGCATGAGCTTGAGGTGATATCTGTACTAAGTATACTCTCCAGCTGCCTTTGTTTTTACAACAATTTGTTCCACTAAAGTCTACATTGGTCTAATTCCACTTTTTTGTTCAAGCCATTGCTGATTTTAAGAGCTGTAGAAAACTTGTACAGTTGTGGCCCATGAGGGGTGGAGTAGGGTACAGACATGCAGTATGCAGTGACAACTTAATGCAAATCAAATAACAGCAATAAAATGTAATACAGTTTTTATTTCCACCTTCATACAGAGAACGTTTACGTTGTGAATTACCTGTAGAAATATAAAGAGAAACACAAATGCACATACCCCATGCATATCATTAAGAAACTGGTATATCCATTTCACCATTGGGTATTTACATTCCCTCTTCAAGGTTTAGTGTTTTTTCATCCCGTTATTCCCACTCACAGCAGGCTCCTGGCCATACAACCAGCACCAGCCTAAATATGGATTTTGAAAACATTATGTAAGCCAGATGTGTCCTGTCATGTATTACGTAATGCTGTTAATGGCTGGTTTGAGGTGGCGTTATGAGCTCCCGTTATCTAAACAAAACAATATGGTAGATTTAAAAAAACTGTTTGGACCAATGATGCAGCCAAGGCCATTAGAGACGAGAGAGTAAAGTAAAAGACATTAAGAGCAGAGGGCTGCCTGACATGATCTGACAACAACATAAATAGTTCGTACAGCAGCCGTGGAAGGGAGAGCTGTGCATTTTTGAAGTCTTTGGATTTTCCACTTCAAATCTAAAAATGGTTTGCTATATAAGCTGTAACATCAAAAACCACAAATGTAACAACTGTCAAATCTAATTTATGCCATCACTGATAAAAAATGTTTCTGTATTGATTAAGATGAACAGTAACCATTCAACCAACTGCATTCACAGTAGCAGGTTGCTAAAGAACATAAAATAATCAGGGTTGGTCCAAAACAGTTCTTTTGAATTCTACCTCTGCCGTGACCAGATCTGACATACACTATGAACTGACTGCGCCATGTCTTTTTTCTCTCTCAAAGAGATGCTAACCTCAGCTGCATTTTCCTGATGTTTCATTTAGTATTTTTCTTTGATCTTGTTTTGTGTTTTTTGTCTACTGCTGTTTATGCTCACAGTATAAGCTGTAGAGAAAAAAAAAATCAGAAATGCACCCAAAATAGCCTCTGTGATCTCCTACCTAGGAAGTGTAAGGAAGCAAGAAATTTGTGCTGAAGAGTCAAGCAAAGGAAGTATGATTTTTAACAGGTATGGAACTAAATATGATGACTTTATCTCTCAGAAGCTTTTTGTCAGGTAAAGTCAATTTTAAAAATACTGCAGATCTAGGCATTTACACTTCAATGTTTATGTGCAGGACATAAATATGATATGCCATTATATATGTTTTTTCCATCACAATGGTTTTAGCTATTTAGTGGTGATGTTACACTCTTATTTAGACACAGATGTCTATTGTGCTATATTTTACTAATACCAAATCCTGTTGACTAACTGCTAAACTTCTCCTTTATCCAAAATGTATTTGTTGAATTACCAAGAAAAAAATCAGTAATTGAAAATATGGATAGATACAATAGAGAGATAGATAAGACTTTATTGATCCCGGAGGGAAATTGAGGTGTTACAGCAGCCCAGCTCCAGACAAGCAAAAACAAACATCAGAATAGGCTAAAAATTAAAAGAAGTACAGCATCCTATCCTATTCCTATTAATTTAGTTGAAACAAATATGAAGCAGGGTGACATGGTGGCACAGTGGTCAGCAGCGCTTAGCTAGCTAGGGTCCCGGGTCCAGTTCAAAACTTAAGGGGTGCTATCTTTGTGGAGTTTTTATGTTCTCCCCATGTTCGCATGGGTGGCCTCTAGGTGCTCCTGTTTCCTCCCACAGTTCAAAGACATACTGGTATTGTCAATTGGCTTTTGTGAAAAAAAAAAACTAGTGTGAGTGTGTTTGTGTCTGTGTGTGCCCTGCGATGGACTGGTGTTCTGTCCAGTGTACAGTATATTTACACTTTGCACTTGTTGCTTGTATGGATAGGCTCTGACTCCACTACCCTGTTTTGAATAAAGCAGTTAGAAAATGAATCGATGGAAATATGAAGAATAATGACACAAGAGGTAGACTGAAAGAAAGATCACAATAATACCTTGCTTGCTTGGATTGAACACTTATTTATCTTGTTTATGAGACTATAGATTATGAGAAATCATGTTGTTTAATTCCAATTGCAGTTTGTTATTATTTTCCTCAGTGAAGGCACAGAGTTTTGTTTGACTTTCTTATAAAATCAGGATACACATTTACAGAGCAGGTAAGCTTTCTGAATATAATTGAGAGTCCAAACTCATGCAAGACTGGTTTTATCATTCAGGAAGTGATGAAGATGCTTGGTGAGGTAAAGAGTGCCTCATCAGTTTAGAGGAAACTAAAATGATCTGAACAAAATATTATACATTGAAACCTCAGAGTCTTTGGCCAGTGCAATCATGTTATTTGTTTTGTTATGAGTTCTATAAAAGGTGAGTAGGTCTAAAAAATGCCTCTACTGGCAGTTTGAATTGGCTTCCAAATGTGCTTTGTCTGTACAAAGAGTTCGAATGGCTGGCAATGTGAATTTGGCATTGGATCACCATCCTTAGAGAGCAGAGAGGTATTTCATGTCTAAATCGGACTATCATCAGAAAGCTTCCCAAGGCATAGCATGTGTGTAATTTTAAATGGCTTACTTTTATTGATCAGGACTTTCAACACATGACAAATTATTAAATGGCTTGGATAAGGTGGAAAGTGCAATATCATGGCTATGCAACTAGAAGGCAAGAAATCCTTCATGGCTTCTTGATGATACTCTTGCTTCATTTTAATTTCTGGACCACCCTCATTTTTAAAGACTTCAGTAGTTGTGTTCAGAAACATCCACATTTGTCTGGGCATTGCTTTTTCTCTCCAGGGATTAGCTGTAAACTAATCAAGCTCTCTTTCAGCATGTCGAGCCTTTGCTAATATGTTTCAGCAGGGGATTTAAAAAAACTGCTACATGGCATTAAAATGTACAAGGTTACAAAAATGTACAGTAAGTGGGACCAGAAAATGAAAGAAACTACAGCACACCACCTCCATCTTCAATCTTCAGTGACATAGAAACTGAAGAGTGTAAAGAAAGTCACCTGATCAAACCTTACTTTTGATATTGGAGATCAGGGATCAACCATGACAGTATTTTCCTCATCTACCCAAATTTACCTTCACTTTATGCGATTGAGACAATAATGGATGAGTTAGTGGTACAAACAACATCCCAGTTTTCTTTCATCTAAAGACTTTTTCTATCAGCTAAACAGCCTATTTCACTTGTTTGCAAGTACATTAGCAGCAACAAAAACATAGCAGAGCTTCATTATTTCTACACCTGTGAGGAGGCTATTTGGCCCATTTTGCTTGCTTGAAAGTTTAGTAGCTACAGTACGTGAAACTGAAAACTAAAAATAAAAAAAAAAACTTGTCTTCAAAGTGTCTCAAATGTTAAGACCTTAGCCTGTTCCATTAACCCAAAACTCGTTGTTTTCTATTTATTTTAATTAATTATTTCAGTTTCCACTTGTGACCCCATAAAAACAAGACCACATTTTCTTGTCATACTACTGTGCTGGGTTAACCCTATCTATTCTTCTAAGGAGTACAGGTATGCCTGTATCAAATCTCCTTACTGTATGACCTCCTTTATTCTAGCCTCAGACAGTTCTCTTAACTGGTCTTTTATGAAAATGTTCAAGACCAAGAATCACTCTTCTTGGGTTTAAGAAAAAAAGAATAACGAGTTGAAAAACAAGAGGAAGCCATTTGGCCCATCTTACTTTTTTTGATATAGTAATGATCTCACCTAGCTTTTTTGTGTTTGTATATTTCTAACGACAGAACAACTGCTTGTTTTTCAAACACACGTGTTTGAAGCAAATTTACTCCAGTTTGCACACATATCATTTTCATATATCATTACTGTCAGATGTAGGTATCCCCCATTCTTGCAGCATACAGTATACCCTCATTCACTAGTTCCAGCTCTATCATTCTGTAGTGCTTGTGATTACCCAAGCTGCACTCATTGAGTAATGACAACATTTACCCTGGGATTTCTTCAAGATTTTAGCAAGTGTGCTCATCTATGTCCAGCTTCCAAACCTCTAGGAGTTAATGTTCACAGTTGGGACTAATAATAACACAGCTAGGGAAGGGCTGCTGTCTGGAGCGAGAGGCCTGCTGCGTCTCTCTTTTCCTCTTCCCCAAATTGCAGTCATTTCATTTTCCTCAGTGCAGAAATAAAGCTGCTTGGATTGGTGCAGACTCCAGTGCCTCTATATACTCTATAACACAAATTGCTCACTATTGATCTGTTTCAAATCTGTAAACCTGATGCTTTGTTTTACCCTGTATGTTTTCATATGTGACTCTTTACATGTTTATGAACAGAAGGTCCATAACGATCCAGACTGCTTTCATTTCAAGCCTCTGTGGAACTTTTGTTGAGTATCCAGGAATGATAATAAAGCACATACACAATTCACAGAAACAACTGCAAATAACTTGTTACTCTTAGTATTGTCAATGAGGAATTGTCTTTTTTTACTAACAGTTGTTTTTGAAGATGACTCAGATTAAACTATTTTGAATTGGCCATTATAATTCAGAGACTATGTCATACTTCTTCTGCATTAAAAGATGACTGGAGTGTGAAGTGAAGAAACCCAGATACAATTAAAATGTAACCACTGGCAACCAAGGGAAGACATCATCTGGGAATCAGATCAGGGTGCTCAGGGGCTATAACTGCTATCATCCCTACATATTATTAGTCCATTGTAAATTTCAAGTCAAGTGAGTTAAAACCATTTTCACTAGACTTTTTTCAGGTCTTAAAACCTTTTCAATTGAGGCATACCTTCCTGATTAAATACTTCAGTCCTATAGTCCATACAAGATGGACACTTAATAAGAGCAAATGGGAACTGAGCATTTCATTGGATGGTTACTAACAGTAATCTAGATCAGAAAGTAAAAATGACTCTATTACAAACCTCAAACAGAACATGGATTAATGGCTGCTATTAGGAAGAGATGATATTTAAATTACCACATATTGTGGAGATGTACTGCTTTTGAACAATGGCCTCTTTAGCATCTGAAGACTTTATTTTGATTAAGGTCTCTGCTTCTGACCTGCCTGAATTGAATCTTTCTGTTATCTTCCTTATATCAATAAAGACATATTAAGCATCTTCTTTTATCATAACAGGAAGGACAACAGAAGAGGTTTGTTTACATTTGGCAAGGTACAACATGGGTAGGCATGACTCATTCAAAAGAACTCTTAGCTGAGACAAAATCTATCTTTATTTTTAAGCACATTAAGGAGCATTTGGATATGATTTTTTAAGGTTTTTAACTTTTATGGTAAACTGAGAGGGACATCTGTGAGGAAGACAGGAATTAAGCTTTTTTTTTTTTCCAAGTGAACAGGTCTTAAAAATTCACAAATAGGAGAAATGGGTAGAGAATTTTGAGTGTCCTGACGGAATAGAATTACCATCCGCAATTAATTCCACCGGCTGAGATATATGCTTTTGGCTAGGTCAGGCTGAAGGAACTCCAGAAAAAGCAGGGAACAGCTGAATCGCAACTCATCCAACCTCGGCGTGCAAGTAATGAACCAGAATTACACATTTTCCATGGCCAAAGCAGTAATATCAAATAATATCAGTGAGTAAAGTGAATATATTTTCAGGAATCATGCTGTGCCCAGGAACTGCTTCAATATATTTCTGAATGATCATGTTAAACAGCTGTCCTCAAATGGAATGATTCTGTTACTGTTGTGTATTGTCAAAAATGTTAAAGCATCCTTCATGATTGTTACTATATGCTAAATGTGCTGTACAATGACTTCTGTAATGTCAGCAGTCCCACAATAGTAAGTTCTGATTTAGACTGTCCCTGGGAATTTATTTTGGAATCATCACACTACATTTGAAACTCAAACTCATTTACATTTATTTTAAAATGTAACATATTTGAATATGAAACTGTAACCATTATGATTGTCATAGCAAAAAATAAATGTAATTAATTATGTTCCAAAACTTTTTATAAAGTATTTGGGAATTATAACACAGGTAACAGATGTATTAAAGAAGATCCGTAGTCATAGTAATTCTCTACTAAACTATCAGGTTTTGCTGTTCACATGCCACTTTAATATTCTATTGAGATGGCAAATACAGTGTCCACTTTAAGACACATACATGTAGCCAGAACCACAGATCAAATGAAAATGACTTTATGATGAATCTCCTCAACAGCTGACTTCAGTGAAGTTAATAGGTCTGTCTGTCTGCAATGCCTGGAGATCCTGAGCTCTTTAACAATAAGCAGAAAGCATGAGGACTTTTAGGAAGCTGATAGTCTTGGCCGAGTTCCCAGTCGATGCCTTCCATTCGCAGTTAAGAACTTTGACCCTCTTCAACTTTCTCACAACCTGCAGGAACAAGCTGGATTCCCTCTGCTCTGTCCTTGCCATCGCCACAGTGACATGCCAGAGCTCTAATCACTCTGTTGTAATTTAGAGGTTACAAAACCTATGTGGCATTTTTGCCATTTTCCCATGGTATTACCATGTTCAGCTGGCTTAGCTTTGTTAGGGTTTCTAACGTATCGTAAGTTTGATAATGTTCTTAACTTAACTTTCTTTTCTCCATGGCGAAACTGCTTACTGTTTGAAATAAACTAGTGTTAAGCCATATTACCAATTGAGCCAAAGACATACTTTGTAGAATTCTGTTTTTTAAATGATAAAAGGTCAGAGAGATGGTGGTAGGAAGTGGAGGCTTCCAGGGTCGAACCTGCCATCTAGAGACTGAGGGCAGATCTTCTGCTATGCAAGCTACAGAAGGAGAGAGTGAAGGAAGAAACTGATTGACTGACTGAGCTAGAGGCTCGTGGTGGAACTTCTGTGAGTCTTTGACACGTGTTTTTGGAAGACTGTCAGATGGATACTTAATATCTGGAGTCAGTTAGCAGCTATGCTATAGAGAGGGACGAAGAAGAACTCAAGTTTAGATTTTTAATTATTTGCTTCACACTGTAAATACTGTAAGCACTTTCCTTTTACATGTGCAAATGACATAGTGTGTGCACAAGAGGTCATGGCATTTTAGCATTGCGTCATACCAAGCACTAGAAATTATGCTAAAACAAAAGTCATGACCTCTTATGCACAAATTATTTCATTTAAACGTCCCTGTAGACCATTATACATGTGACTAAAATGTCTTCTGTAGCAGTTATGAAGGGATTAGTATGAATCCATTATGCAGGAACATAAAAATAAATACCTTACCTTTTTTTCTCTGACTACTGTAACTTCATACTGAGTCAGTATATGTACTTCAATGTGACTAGTGAAACTAATTTTAGGCATTAACTGTCTCTTTTGCAATAAGTAGCTTGAGAAATGTAATTATGCATATTTTAAGTTAGAATAACTTTGGTTTATTTGGATTCATTTGCTTCTTCACATGTGCAGTATTTTCTTCACACCTGCTTCAGATATTTGTTTCCTAATGACCCATCATTTCTATTTTGGCTCATTAACACAAGCTTGTGTTTTCATCTGAAACTTAAATCCACATCATATTTAAAGCACCAAAGTCCACTTTTCACATATGGCAGCAATTAGAGGAATATTTCTACAACAGAGCTGGACAGCCTAGTTAAACTATTCACAATGAGGTTTCCTCAGCCAAGACACTGTACTCATTTCAATTATAAAGCTTTGACACCAAAGTACAGAATGTTGGTAATATAACAGGTCACATGGTATAAAATGTGACAGTCTTAGCCAGAGGAATGTTAACTTTTGATATTGTAGGTTTTGGTGCTTGGGGACTCGCTTCCTGTGACAGTGGTCAAGACCCAAGCCATGTGCACATTCTGTTACATTCCACATCCCTCCTCTAGAGGGCGTACCTACCCTTTTCTGTTATCAATTAGTTTCTATTATCTCCTGGTGTGTCTCGTCTGTATTTTGGTTTAAAAGCCTAGCATCTTTGCAGTTCCTGGCTCAGCTTTGAAAGACTGATGTCTGAAAGCCCGCCTACCACCAGGACTGGAGCTAGCCTGAGGGCATAGGCCTTCTCCCTGATGTCCTGACCTCTGAGCCCGGGGCTCGGAGCGCCTGGTCCAGCCAAGGTTTTATCCTATTTGTGTTTCTGTTCTTGTTTCCCCTTCCTGGGGATTTTAATTGTCTTCGTCCCGGATGGACCTCTCGGATCCTGGATTTCTCAGACTGGTCCTCGACTACTCGACTACCACCAACTGTCACCGCTCACTATTCTCACTTAATAGTCCCTCATGTGTCTGTCCCTGATGTCCGTCTCCAGCCTTTTCCGGATGAAACCGTCACGCATAGGGTCTTTACTGAACACTCCATGGGAGGCCGACACGGCTCCCGTCACACAATCTTTGTTAGTGTAATGAAGAAAATCAAGATCTAAGTGTTGGTGAAAGAGCAGATGCCCCACAGAATCATCAAACATTCTTCTAGATGGCTGTACTTAAAAGGCGATCTCAGACAGGTCGTGTTATACTTTGGCTAATTGTTCCCAAAATAATAAGGAAAAGCACTACAATACGCTACAATACATATTTGCTATAACCAATTTGGAATCAACAGAGAGCAATCACCTCATTCCATCAGCCCAGGAGTGTTTAAGGTATATGGAACTTACTGTACAGTATAAAGCTCTCACTGCTATCACTAGCACCCACCAAGCAGGACACATGGGTCACTGTAGTTGGGTAATCTTTGCTTTGCCAGCTGCATGCCATCACAGTAAATATTGGTCACAGCCAGCTTCTGGCATAGCCCAGATATGAACTAGCAACCTCAGAGCCAAACCAGTTCTGTAAAGGGAGTTTGGGAAGAATTTTAAAAGAGGGTGGTTGTAAAGCCACCTCAGAAGGCAAAACATTTCGCACCACACTCCTTATGGACAACTCACAAATCACCATCCCCCTGAGAATCTTGCCAAACAAGAACATTGATCTGTCACAGTCTGAATCCCAGATTACTGTTTATCATGTTCCAGGAAATGGAGCAGTGTATCAGTGCCTAGTGTCTAGTGCATCCGTGTTATCATGACCTGGTGAGCAGTTGGCAGTGGCAAAGATCATGTTGAATTTATACAGCAACCAAGATAAACAGTGTATCATATAATACAGGTAAGGATCCCTGGATGATTCTTTTGAAAGGCAACAGCAGTATAAATATTTATTAATATTAAACTATATTAACCCTGTCAAATGAAAAGAGAATCACTTTGGTTGTTATTCTGGCACAAAGAAAATAATGTATATGAAGAGCAGAACATATTTAGAGCACTGATACCAAAGTACTCAAAGAAAAGCATATTATCTATACAGTAGATAGGTGGATTATACTGTAGTTATGCATACAGTACAAATAAAAACATGTCTATTTTCTACTGTATTCAGTATATATATATACTGTATGTAACATGTACAGTATATACTGGGTTTATATACAGGTATATCAGTACATAAAAACATCCTCATGATCAGTTATGTCTAAAATGATTGCAAAGGCTAAAGGCTCACTGGATTAAGATACTGTAGGTGTGGAAGAACAACAGAGAAAAGCAAAAAAGAGTGAATGAAAATACTCTTTTTTGTGTAGTAATTGGGAAATGTTCATGCCATTAAGTCTCTTAGGATTGATTTAAGCAGACCGTAGGCCTTCAAAACATTAAATCTCTTGCTCTTAATTTCAGTAAAACACCTAACCCTGATTTATTTTTTACTTTAACCATCTGATTATTTTTATGCGCATACATGAATTATCTTAATGAGCAAGACTTATAAACGGTAAAGCTTCAGGCTCTGTAACTTGATGTGGCTCAATTTGTCTCAGCAATAAGCTTTTCACAATGTACTGTATAGACGCTTGCTCTCTTTTAAAATGATGGTCTAAAAACACATTTTTTAATACACCTGAACATAACTACCCACTAGAGTGGACAAAGACCCTTCAGGGATTATTTTGTTAACATGCTAATTTGTTGGTAGTATGAGAAAATGTGTACTAGATTTGCTTTCAATAACTTGAACCAGAAAAAATGCATGTCACTGTAATGACAACCACTAGCCTTGGGAGAAATATTTTTATTGCCATTTATGAGATATTCATATAAATGTACTGTATATAGTTCTTTTCCTCCATTGTAAGAAATAAAATTATTAAAAATGTGAATTACACTAGAATAGTCCTGCCTGGAGGATTTCAATTAAGAAAAGTGAAAATGCCAAGGCAAACCATTGGGTTTTCAATGTGTATCAAAAGTGAATTGAATGGAATTATATACCGTATGCAGCAGACGTATAGGCACAGTTAAAGACCACATCTTACAAAATGGTCTGGGGAAAAACCTCCCCTCTAAAAGGATAGTGAACCTCATCAAGCATTCCAATGTGGTGGGGTTTTTAACACTGGCACTGTTTCTTTTTGAAACCTGATCAAGCTGAGTCTGGAACATCTTACTGTATGTTGACATGTTATAAAACGTCTTAAAAATATAATATATTATTACAAAATATAATATAATATATTATTATACATATTATAAAACTTGTTTTTATTTTCACAATTTCCACATTATATTAGTTTACTTGCAGCTCAGATGATAATTCTTTCCTGTTTTTGTAACTCTTTGTGTGCTTCTGTATTTTCAACGTCTTTTCACACACGTGAGTTATTTTAGTGAGAATTTTAGTAGGTGACCTGAATGTTCTGAAATTTAGGTTTTCTTTGTCATACATCTGTAAATGTTCACCACAATTCTCTGCTGCTGTTTCCTTCCTTTTAGAATATTATCTGCCATGCACACTAACTGTATCAATTTTTTTTTTGCTTCGGATCCTTAAAAATGACATGAGATATTACGAAAGCTTGCAAATGAGAGGAGGCTATTTGACCTTTCTAGCCCATTTGAGTATTAGCAGGTAATGGATCAGAGGATCCCATCTTGTCATTTCTTGAAAGAGACCAGGGTATCTGCTTCAACAGAAATACCTAATTTTCTCAGTTGTAAAGCGGTTGCTTGTAATTTTCACTTGAGATCTCTGGAGTGTGTTTCACTTTTTTTTACTAAAGAAAACTTAGTCAAAGCCTTTGAGGACTTTGACTAATAGTCTCTGATCAAGACTAAAAACTGTTCAGCCTGTCCTTATAAAGATTCTCCTGAATGAATCTGTTTGCTCTTCTCTTTACTGCCTCCTGAGGTGTTATGTTCAAATTGTATAATTATACTAAATTATTTTTTCTCTTTTCTGAATATTTTCTTATCTTTGTTAACTACAGGATTTTTGTTAAAATCTGAAATAATTGCTCAAAACCATTTTTGAAGGCCTCTCATCATCATTAAAATTAGTTCCTGTTGGTTTTTCCCAGATTACCTTCTGCTGTGCTTTTCAGTGCTTGAATTCGGGAAATTACAGTATATGAGAGAAGCCAATCAGTGTAACTGCGGCTTTACGTTGTTAAGTTTTAGTGCAGTGGATTCAGAAGGTCTTTTGTCAATTAGTTATCATGTCAAAAGAGCACAGCATGAACAGCTTTATATTTGATGGATAAGAGATAAGAAAGATGTTACAATTTCTGACAAGATTGAACATCCTATTAAAGTACACAGCCTAAAAAATGGAATCCCTTTATTCATTCTTTCATCTGCTTCTGGACTGCTTTTGTAGCAGAACAAAATAATAACTTCTGTAGCTGCTGGCATAGTGCCTTTTTATCACTATTGCCAGCACACATTAGCTTTCACAAGCACTTTAGTTACAGAACCGTTGAAAGCAAAAACAAGCAAGTAAATAAAATAGGCAAAAATACTGTTGCATTCAGTCAGAGAGACAGGACTTAATTACAAAGCTACAAAACAGTTTACCCAGAAATCCTCTGTGACAAAAGCAAACATCAAATTAATCATAAAACCAACATCTATTATTAGATTAATGTTGGAACTGTTTTTAATATACTCCATAGTGGAATTAATCTATAACCTACACATTTTTCCTGGTTGTCATGCACACATGCTCAGTGATGCCAGTTGCTAAGTGTGATGTCCAAGGTGACGTCAGGTTGGCCAAGCTAATTGAATCCTTCAGTGTTTTGGAAATGCTTGTTAAGTGACTCAGGGAAGGTATCTACTCAAGCTGCAAAACTCTGTAAACAGACTGCTCTGCTATCCTGGAAGACATGAAGAGGAGTGGATCCAAATGTTTAAAAACAAAGGTCTACAGCATTCTCTGTCCCATGATATAGTAGGTTAGAACCATCATGGTTTGAGAAAACGTAGGTCTAACTTTCCATGGTGTCATAGGGATGTGAAGAATGTGAGGGCAACATTGGTCAGAACAAAGACATTGCTGAGCTTTTGCCAAAACGTCAAACACTTTTGAGGATGTGTACAGTACATAACACATGATGCCATGGTTTTAAACCAACTGCATAATATTAACACACGCCAAAAATGTGTTCCTGGACATCATACAGCATATATTAAGAATGTTTAAGCTTTATTAATCTTACAATTAAACTTTCATTGCTGCGTGGCTGGAAGGTAAGATTATGGTCTTATTTATTGTAAGGATAAGACATTTATCAATTATACAAATACAGACAGAAGTTCAATAGAAGCCATTTATAGTGCTAAATATACTGTAGTAGTGATTCAAAAATCTCAGAAAGTTACAAAGCCGCTCTTTTCACTGTATGGCTTGGTGATTTTGGTTCATGCATTTATCACATTTATCACTAGTGGAATATACTGTGCAGTACTTACAACATTGCATATTATAGAATTACAAATTATGTACACATATTTTTAGGTGAATTTGAAATGAATGCAGTGAATGCCCAAATTAAATATTTTTATGGATGACAGAAGTTAAATGTTAGCAGAAACAGCAAATAATTTAACTAATTAAAATGCATTGTATTCACCTCTTCTGCTATGGAAAACCTGAGTTAGCTCAGGTGCACAACATTGCAATTTAAGGAATAGAAGATGAATCATACCACCG
This sequence comes from Lepisosteus oculatus, assembly GCF_040954835.1. Taxonomy (NCBI): domain Eukaryota; kingdom Metazoa; phylum Chordata; class Actinopteri; order Semionotiformes; family Lepisosteidae; genus Lepisosteus; species Lepisosteus oculatus. Next base: position 32,288,202 of record NC_090704.1, read on the forward strand.
TGTATTATGCTGTCTAAATCAGGCTGTCCCTTCAGACTGAACTGCTGGGCAAGGAGGAAGCTATTCATTAGGGATACCATCATGGTGTCAGCATTATCCTGGTCACTCCACAAAGCCAGCATGTGTGGCAAATATCGATTGGTAGTTCCCACTTTGAATGCTCAACAGAGCATTTATGAGCTACAGCAAACATAAGGCAGTAAACATTGTGGTGAGATAAAATTAGAACTTTTTGGTTTAAATCCAAAAGTTGAGTTTGGAACAAACACAACACAGTGCATCAACCAGTTAACACTACCTCTACTCTAAAGCATGGTAGAGGCAGGATTATATGTTATGAGGCCACTGATTAGCAAGAAATGGGAAATTTGACATGAGCAATATACAGACACATTTTAGAGGAAAACCTGATTAATTCTGCTTAAGGGACAAAAATTACCTTTCAGCAGGACAATTACCTAAAGCATAAGGCCAAAACTACTAAAAAATTAATGCCCTTATATGGCCCTATCAAAACTTCAATCCAGTAGAAGATTTGTGTTAAGACTTAAAAATTGCAGTTCATTAATGACTCCCTTCCAACTTGAAAAACCTGGTGCAAATTTGCAAAGAACAATGGGCAAAACCTCGGTATACCATCCTGGTGTGCAAAGGTGGCAGATATTTATCCAAAAAGACTCAGTTGTAGTTTCTGATTCTTCTACTAAGTATTGACTTAGTGGGGTGAATATATAATCAGTTTTAATATTTGGGGTTTTAATAGCAAGTTGTGCAGACATTTAACTCCCATTATTCATAAGTTTGAACATTAAAATATTAAAAATTGATTAAAAATATACAATTATACAATTAGATTTTTGAATCACTACTACTGTCTGTATTTGTATAATTGATAAATGTCTTATCCTTACAATAAATTAGACCATAATCTTACCTTCCAGCCACACAGCAATGAAAGTTTAATTGGTAAGATTAATAAAGCTTAAACAATGTGGACACCATTTTATTTTAACAAAGTAGGACATTATTGGATAGGAGTGTTATAAAACCACAGTGGTTACAGTTGCCTTATCTATATGTATAAGTAACATCATCCTATCAGAAAAGAAAACAAAGGACATTAAGATTTTACTTTCTTACCACAGATTTCAGATATAAGACCAATGTGATTAAACAGATTTCTTGGCTCTTGTGTAATATTTGCTGTCCTTCTAAATCTTTTTTGAAAAATAGAACAGGGTTAAGATATATGCTAGGTACAAAAAGCAACAAAGGTTTTTTTTTTCTGAATCAGCTCAGGAAAGGGAATAGTACAGCCATCTAAGTTTAAAGAATTGCAAGGTACAGGTAAAGTACCTAGAAAGAGGAATCCACGATGACCAATTCTTCTGATAAGACTTTGGTCAGGTGAGAGTTTTAAGGAAAGAATAGACATTTTCTGATGCCAAAATAATTTCTGGCCTTTTGGCAAAAATATAAAAGATTGTGTTACTGGAGAGCTAACAGACTCTAGCTGGCTGGCATCACTACAAATCTCAAATACTAAGCAGAGCAGAAGAAAAGACACTTTGTAAACATAAACATATGGAAACATATTTCAATAAATAAATGGCAGGTGTATAGCTTTGAAGAGTTCATACAATACATTCCAACTCAAGGTTAGTTAGACTACCCTGGCTAGACTACAATCACCACCACAAAGGACAAGTTTTTTTCCTTAAACAAACACAGAGTTTTACATTTAATCAATAGTTTTTAATATTCATAAATTCATAAATAAGACTCATAAATAAGATTTAAACAAAAGTGTGCTCCTACCTTTTTCCAAAACTTCAAACGACAGATCACCCTGAGTTAATGTTTTTAATGAGTAAGAAAAAACTTAATACAGGCTATTCATTTTTAGGAACTAAATAAAGAGCTTTGACAAAAATAGTAGTTCCACATAATTATTCATGCTTCAGCTTTCACACATCTGTTTTTATTGTCCAGTGTAATAGCTGTGTGAAAACTACTGCCAAGCACCACATGACTCGCTACACCACTAACTCGTTAGATACATACAAGGCTCTGGTACTGGTATGTTTGCGGTTAATCTGGATAGCTATAGATTTAGCAATGGGACCGAGTTCTAACAAATAGAAACAGTGAGAGAAAATGTATAACTGCATCTTATTAATTTAATAACCATCTGTAGATTTAACACATTGTATCAACTGTGTTACATCTAAAACTATACTAAAGATTAGGAGTAGGTGAGGTTTTTGAAGGATTGACATTGAAAATTAGAAACTCTCTTGTTCCCATGAAATTAGCTTTGCTATTCATAGCATTTCATGGATTTCAACAGTCTTTACCATACTTCTCTATGGTTTACCCTGCTTTTTCCATGATTGAACTGTGCTTTGATTTACACTTTCCTTGGCTTTCATCATTGCATACAGTACCACAGTAGATGTTTTACTGTAGGTACAATAAAGTACAGTACATAGATTAAACTGATGACAGTTCCCAGTTCCCGACAGCCTCAGAATGAGTTAAAATGTGCGATTTGGCCAACAAGGGAAATTCAAAACATCTGTTCAACATTTAACTTAATAGCATTGATTCTCTGTGTTGTGCAGTGGCAAAAGGGGGGTCCTGTTGGGGCAAGTAGTTTGTACTGAAAGACTCTGGGAGTCCCTGTGACCTAGGCCTTCCGAATAAACAGTGTCTGTTGTCTCAGAACCATCTGGATGAGGTTTGACTATAATTATTACTATTCCTGCTCTAATGTCTCTCCACAGCCCCTGACTATTTCCCTGGCTAAAAAAACAAACACAAGGAGGTGAATCCCTTGGTTTTCCACACGCAGAGATAGAACAGGAACTGATTGCTCCTTGCTCCTCAGATCTCCTGACACCACAAAAAAGATTATCCTCCGTAAATAAAATCAACCTTGTTCAAAGCATGAAGAGAGCTGCTAAGACTTTCTTTCTTAGAAAGTCTATTATACTTACAGAATTATGAGTGCAATCCTGTAATGACTGACATGGAATTACTAAGAGTGTTGCATAGCAGTAAAAGGATGTACAGTATTATCAACAAATATCAATTTTTTAAATAGATTTTAGGAATTATATGTTTTGAAACGTAATCAGTTATAGTCCCTTGACATTGACTTCATACCTTTGTCCAGGTGTTTATTTTGAGAAAAAGAGATAATAATTTACATTGAGTAATATCAATTTTTCACACCAAAAGAAAAAGAATAACTTCATAGATCTTAAAATAGTATTTATCCTTATTCAGAGACTGGTTTCCTATACTCTATAAAGTTAGGAACAGATTCTTTGCAATTCCAAATCTCCCCTTTGAACCATCCTAGTGGGGCTACAGTGAGCCTACAGGGCTTAGCAAAGCTCTCTAATGTAGACACAGAACCTATAGTGAGACCAAATGACCAATGATGAGGTTAAACCCTAACATCTATCCATTCTCAGAAAGCCACTCACTCCTAACAAGGGTCACAGCTATCTTGAGCCCATCCTGGAAGCAGGAAAACCACCTACAGTAGATGTACACCAGTACATTGCAGAAAACATTAACATCCTAAACAACATAAAGATTTTCTCATTATGTATTCCTTTTTATTGTGGACATCCCACCAAACATGATAGATGGAATTCCATTTTCTTCCAACACATTACTGCGACAATGTGATTTGTAACACTACTGATACTCTGAGCAGAAAATTGACGTTTCATACTGACACATCTACACTCTTCAGCATTTCAAATCAAATAGTGTTCCATTGCTTATTTAGCATTTGCTTAAATGGATATTGTGTTTATAGAAATGGATTGTATTTCTGACCATCTGATGGTTTGAATTACTAAACAAAACCCAAATCATTACTTACATCTTATTGGTCAAATGAAGCACTGATAAGGGCAGCTCTGACAATGATGAAGGACACAGGCTCTCAATCCTAATAAGAGATTCATTGACAAAGTAAAAGACTACACAGAAATAAAATAAAAGATTGCGCAATCTAAAGGGGGGTTGTACAATCCATACATCTCAAATGTTATAATATGCATTAAAAAGCAATGTAATTGTTAATTTCAATAAAAACAAAAAATTGATTACAGAATAGCAGTCCCCAAAACATATTGTAAGACTACAACTTCACTGGTATGAAAATCTTCTGACAGAATGAGGTGTTTACTTATGGTGCTTGGTAGTACATTGTAAAATGCATTCATAAATAAATAATATACAGGCAACAAAAATAGGCAGCAACCCCCCATTCAGGAAATCACTAAAGGCTGATTCCATCATTGCGTGCATGATTCTGGGTTGCGACTGACAAGACAGTTCTTTAACAATATCACGTTTCAGACAGCTCAAACCACAAAAGAAAAAATACTGCAGTTGAAACAGAAGAAGAAAGGCAGAGTGGGAGGATGTTTTGTGTCAGTTTTATGCTGTCACCCAGCTATTCCTACTACCAAGAGATTTCACAGAAGGCATACTCGGATACAGGAAATGTTTCTTGGCCTCTCCATCTTCCTAATAGAACCATAGTGTTATAGACATCTCTCTGGTCTAAATTTGTATGTGGAGCTCTCTTGGGCAGCTAAAGCAGTGATAGTGCAGAGGGAGTCCTGCTCTATACACAGCTTATTGTGGCAGCACCATGGCAATGATAATGGGAGTATCCTGGCATAGACACAACAGCAAAAAACAGCTACAATAAAACACACTGATAGGCCAGCGTTCTTACAGTAAACTACCGAGGGCAATAATTCTGCAGGTTTCTAAAGACTTCTCAAAAATAATTCCCTGCTTTATGCCAGGGGGAAACGTTTATACTGGCTGATAAGTGAATTACGTCTATTAACTAATTAAAGTCTATGGGTGAAAGCAAGCCAGAAAAGATTCCAGCCCTATCATGGATTCACTCTGTTAAGAAAACATTTCTTTAAAAAAAATCAATGACACTGAAAAACCCAGTCTTATTATTGATTAAATATTTCTCATTCTTATTACAAGATGAGAATGAATATTAATTATCTCTTGCCTTTTCTCAAATGTTGAAGAAGCAGAACTATCAAAAAAGACCTCTTTCCCTACTAATTCTGTCTGTGACTATGTAAAGTACATGTTCAATTTGTTTATTTGACTTCAGTTTGATAGAAACTCTCAATCAAGAACTTAGTATGTAAGAAACTGTTCACTTTTAAGTGACTTGATATTGCGTTTTCATTTTTTGTCCACTACCTGTAGCTACAGTACTTAGATCCACACATTAATGAATCCCATATATAAATTAAGTATTAGTATTTTAACTTGGTTTTATTATTGAAACGATTCTAATTCTATTATCTTACTGCTTTATTTAGTTGCACTGTTAAATTAGTAGGCTGATTTCCCTTGGCTTCTAATTTGACTTAATATAATGAGGTTATTGTCAAAACCATTATGTTTTTCAATGTACATCACTTTAGAATGTGGCTTATCCTTTTATCTAGGTATCCAATCTCTGAAGTGGTTTGGGCAACTTTACAGTGTAAACTGCTCAGGGCAGAAATGTAGATGATCAACCAGACTCAAAGCTTTTATGGGCTTCATACAGTTGGCTACTGTAAACTGTCTTTAATTCTTGACTAGCTGATGGTGTGACAGAAATGTCTAGAGTATTTGAACATAGAAATGTCCTTGAGAAACAATGGCATTTTAGCCTACCCAGATAAATATTACTGGGGAGCCCTGATCTACAGCACAGATTTATTATCAACATGCTGCAATAAAAAATATACCATAATGGTAAGATTAGCTCATTAATGTACACATAAAAATAATTCAGGTATTCCCTACAAAATGAAAGGACTTACTAAGCATAGTACCATTGAGGTCATTATCTTCAGTTTCCTGAAAACCCTTTTCTCTTTATTCAATTACTGATTCTCACAGTATGTCAGCATTCTAAATTTGTCTGCTTTGTGTGAGATTGACGTCGTTATGCGTAAATACCTACATATTAAACAGTCTACAAATGATCAGCAGTAAAGTATATTAACAATGGGAAAATTTTTGTATGAGGTCAATGTTCATGTGAATCTGATGTCTGGGGACTAAATCTGTTCCAAATGGTTCCAGTTTTAGGATGTCCTACTGTTAAATTTGGAACACCTACAGTGGCATTCTGCAAGTACAAAGCAGCTGTCACTCTCATCCAGAGTAATGCATAAAAGGAAAACAAAACTGGCAATACAAACCCATTACAAAACTAAAAACCAAAAGAAATGCAGCTTATGATTAAATTAAGACATTTATGTTCATATGACGAAAGTGCTTCATGTTCGTCTTCTCATTTGTCTTCTGAAATTCTGCTCAAAACAGTTACATGAAGCTCTGAGTCTTTTGGTCATACTGTACTTAACACTTTGTTGCCACAGGAAAAATAGTCCATTTCTAACTGGTATTATGCTCCCTCAAACATTTTGTAATATCTGGAAGCTTATACAGTAGAAGTCTTGTTAATGGCTTAAAGCATGCAATACCAGGACAGTATGTGGGTGAAAATCCAGGAATATGGTTGTCCTATCATGAAAGGGCTCAATACAAAGTTTCTTTAAGATGAACTACAAAAAAACCCCACAATCTAACCTTTTTTTATGAACAAATACTGTATGTCTACCCTTCTATAATGGTCAGGCCACACTTACAGTACTTCCACCTGCATCTACTTTAACAGAAGGCTCTACACCTCTGCTTACAGACATAAATTAATCCTTGTTTAATGCATCAATTTAAATGATTTTCTTTAGTCAGTATGATTATCCTAACCATGGCAAAAGGAATTTACTGGTCTGGCATAAAGCCACTGTAGTACAGTGAGGCATTCCTCTAAGTTGAATACTTGCTTTTGAAATGGCAGCCTTTATCTCACAAGCCCCTGTAGCTCAAGCCATTCAGAGAGCTCTGTGAGTGTCTGTGGTTTCAACTCTGGCTCTTGCCTGTGCTTTATCAGCTGTAATGGCAGCACAAAGCACAAAATCAATAGTGAGAGGACACAACAGGCTACAGGAAGTAGCAACCTCATTAGAGCAAGTGCAAATTGAGTGAGCACTAATGACTGTCACACTCAATGGGCTACAAGGCTGTGCTTAACTGAGCACCTTACTGCTGCTGGCTGCAGGGATCAGAGCTCATCTCCCTGTTCTATGCATAACATACTGTATAATGGGAGGAATAAAGCATATATTTCCCCATGTCAGAAATTAAGTGCTTTGGTATCAAGTTTCATTTTATCCAGTCTGCCTAAAAATACTTCCTACAGTGTATTCAAATATTACAGTCTCTATTGAAATATTTTATTGTTTATAAAAGATCCACATTAATTATTTGAAATAATAATAACATGATCTTACAAAATCTGCTTCATAAAGATCCTTGTTTCTTGACAGTTGTGTATGAGAGGCTATTACAGTGTTTTTATTATTTTCTTTGGACAAGTCTCTGGATTCTACAGTAATACTTTAGAGCTGTGTCCTGGCATAATTATTTTGGCCTGTACTTTAGCTTAGTTGTCAGATCACATTGGAGCTCTCGACTTAACGCTGTGTTTCTCACAAATTTTATCACAATATTTTTTAGCCACTGACTGAGAAGACCTAGACCCAAATTTATTCAGACCACCAGGGTGTGTATCCCTGCTTTTTCAAATGTAACCATGAGAACACGAGAATTTAAATAACCATGGCTCTAAATTGTTGTAAAGATTTCCTAACACAACTGGAATTCAGTGACGAGCTGATACGCTTGAAGACACCACACCATCTCTGCATTGTATGTATCACTGAATCTATTGCCATATTCTCTTGCAGATGCATTTCATAAATTAATCTGCTTGCCAAAACCATCATTCACGTCACCAGAGAAGCCTCAGCGCTTGATTCCTCCCCACACATCAAGCACACTGCCTGGCATTTGTTCAGCACGGGGTGCCACCTTCTAGTTTTGTTTTTGCTGGTGTACTGACGTGTGCATCCTATTTTTATGTACAGTACAGTACAATTGTGGCAGAGGAGGATTGGACTCAGGGGACTGTCATTACAAAAGGGCTACCACTAGAGGCCACCAGAACTGCAATTCAACCAGATTTTGTGTAAATAGTATACATGTACCTTTCACTAATTGTTTGAATACTAATCGAGTGGAATGCAGGCTTTACAGTACACATGGGATTGTTTAGCACAAAAAAATATGTTTGTTGTACAGGTTGATTCGATGGACCAGGGGTGGGATACCCCACTGAGAAGACTGATGGTAGTAGCCACAGGAGTTGAAGCCTTAATAAGCAATTGTCTGCAGTGTTGTTATTCTTCTCAGCTGGGAAAAAAGAGTACATGTTCTAGTTAAGACAGACACTGACTTGACTATGGGTCTCCTGGTCCTACAAAACCCCATTTAATTTTTTTTAAGGTTCCATTAAACCAGCAGTGTCTATATACTTGAAGAAATTTAATTGTGATCAATTAAGCTGGTCTAGTTAAACAAAAATAATTTAAGTATATTTTAAGTACAAGTCTATCCCTGCAAGCAATGGGAGCGAAGTAGGATACACCCAGGACTGGATGCCAGTCCATCGCAAGGCACACCCAGACACAGACACAGTACATTCACACCAGGGCCAAGTCTCCCAGAAGCCAGCTAGCCAACCAGTACATGTATGTCTTTGCACTGTGGGAGGAAACCAGAGCACCTGAAGGAAACCTACAGTGTGCAAATGTTGGAAACATACAAACTCCATGACAACTCTACCCCATGTCCAGAATTGAGCCCAGAGTTCCAGTGTAGCGAAAACTGCAATGGCAATGACTGAGCGACTGTGCATCCCCCTTTTATTATTGTTATCCACATTTAGACCTGTTTTGTAATTTCTGAATTTACATTTTTGTTAACTTATCATCTATAAACCTACAGCTAGATGGCACCTCCAGTTTAGTATAATTCTTACGGGTCTTTTATTTGCATCTTGAGGATGCTGATCAACACTAGGTAATGTGCCCTTGCTTGCTGCATGCTTTCATTAAATGCTAAGTGTCCCTCACAGAATATAAGACTAGTCCTGTTAACATCATCAGCTGATTTCTTCATGTTGCAATTCCAAATGGGGCAGTCAAGAGAAAATGATCAATAGTCAACTATATTTTAAAGTTTTCTAACCAGGCAAGACTAATTAGCGAATCTGCATTGTTTCCACAGAATTCTTTTATGCTGTCAAATACAGTGGATTTGGTTCTATTTATGATTCTGTTTTATGAGAATCATTTACAATTTTGTTAGGCATGCATTTCAATTTGGCACTGCCCTATGAGTATCTTTCTCCTCTAAAAGCCCCCAAAAGCATTTTTATGCCTGTTCCTTTCTCTCAGCCCGAATGCACAGCGAGATACAGCCATATCCTACTCCACTCTTAGCTCTGGTGTGTTTGTTCTGTGCTGCTAGGTTGCTCTAATGGTGTTTGATTAAATAATGCTAAAGTCAATACTAGATAACTCTAGTCTTCCGCTGTCTGACAGGCCACTTCGTGAGTAAAGATTTCCAGGGTCTGCACTGCTAACTTGGAATGAATATGATCATCAAAGAGAGTTATTTCCATATCAGCAAGAATAACGGATGCCCATGTGGCACTTCTCATTACCAAAATGTCACAGATATTTACAAAATAATGAGAAAAAAAACAATAAAATGGATGTTTGGTTATCGGAACAAGAGCAGATAGTAGCCCATGGTGTATCACTTCAGAGAAAAGGAGGCCTTTCTTCCAAATACCATATTTTTGCCTTAACTGAATGTATCATTTCATGAGCATCAATTGTCATGTATGATTTCATTAAAATCACCTGTTTCTCATCTACTGTCCACACCGGAGAAGGCTTGTCAAAGAAAGTACATACTGTAGGCTGTCATTTCTTCTCAGCTGGTCAGGTAGTAGACACAGGCATTACTGCACAATCTTAATGGTATTGTTCCTAATTACAGAGGAACTCAGATATTTATTCCCAGTATTAATTAATCTACTGATGCAATAGCCTAATATCTGTGTAAAAGCCATGACAGTTCTGAATAAAACAAGTAAAAAAAGTAACAAAAACTAATAAGGAACCAATGAGAAAAAACATACAAGAGTTCTTCAAATTAAGAATAACCCTCAGTGGTAACATACAGTAAGTTGTCACATAATTAATCATATACTACTTATTATATATAATATTATTGATTAATAACACTGTGATTCTAATGAAACATCTGAAGGATTCACAAAACTGGCTTTAATGACATATCTTAGTAAAACATCCCAAGAAGTAATTATTTTGCAAATATATGAATTATCAAATGTCTTAACTAATGGTATGTTTCAAAGCTTATAAAAATATAAAAAATAAATCATTACCTTTTTTCATTTGCAAAAATCTGATTTTCACAACCGCTGCCCTCCACTGATTAAGCATTGTGCTTTTTTGCTGCCCATTTCCTTCACAACAGATATACACTGTTTTTGTCAGTTTTGCTATAGAGTACTGCAAAATAAGTCTTTGTGTAAAATTTTAATCCACATCAACTGCTAAAATATCTATAATATATTTAATTATAATATAACTATAATGTATATTTATTTGAATTTATAGTAAAACAAGGTAATTGTGTAATACTTTAAACAATCTAAATAAAAAACCCAAAATAGTTTTCATTTCTTAATAAGTTTGTAAACGTTTCACATTTGTTACTAGGATGTATCTTAGTAAACACATAGCTTCAGGGCTGGTCAGACTCCAGGACAGTTATAATTTATTTTGCATAAACTGAGTTTTCTGTAGAACAGTCCTGTATCAGTGCCAAAGAGAGACAAATCACAACTGTCTCCACCGCTCACATCATAAACTACTTATAAAAGGAATAAACTCACATTGTATTGTAAATACCCTGATCCAGAGTGAAATTTCAGCCAAGCCTCATTAATTCACAGTCTGAAATGACATCATGAGCTGGGGGGCAGACACAAGACTTAAACAGACAGGAATCACTGCTTATGTAACAGTAAAAGAAATTGAAATCACCAAATTGAGTTCACTAATGCTGTTTTTTTTTAAATCAGTGAGAAAAATTGATTTTTGTTAAAGTAGTACAGTACCTTATTTCACAAAAACTTACAGTAGTTCTGATTTTTACAACAATGCCGTATTGATTTATCATATAGTGTTCCACTTGAAATACTTGGAATAAAGTTTATAGACATCCAGTCATCTGATGTAAAGTATAATATCCTAAAAATCCACACAACGTACATAACAAAAGGGAGCTCATATTTTTCCCTGGATTTCAATTTATTAATTAATTAACACTAATTCTGAACAGGAGACCTATCACATACGCACTGAAATCCAAAAAACATGTTAATATCAAGCCTTCTAACCTATAAGAACTACATTCTAATCAAAGACAAATCATATAATAGTAATATGTTTTAAAACATTGAATGTATAATATCCTTTTCACATACAGTATGCAGATTTACAATGTGTGAATTGTTGGAGTTTATTTCATTATGGCAGGGAACTGCATAAATAAATAAATTACACTTAAGTTGCATCTTTCATGCAAAGATAAATTCAATGTAATTATTCAGAGCTTACTATACCATTTACTGTATATTCTTGGAACTGTTTATATTAACTTGCAAGGAAGAAACGTTTCTCATGTAACATTTAAAATGTTGTTATTTTGTATTAAATTTAGCAATAGCACTGTAGGTAAAAGAAACAGGATTGAGACTGCTTGCTGTCTTCTTCAAATCGCTCTACATTACAGCATTAGTTCCTAAACCTGAATCTACCATAGCTGCCCAGACTGGAATGTTGGCTTTGTCCTGTTTCTGTTGGTGGGTGGCAGAAACTGCTTTCTGCATTCTCCCCAAGACTCTATCCACACCATCACTCTCCTATCTGAACCAGACAAATAACACCTTTCAGCTTATCTGATCAAATGACTCCAGTGAAAAAGAGGCTTCTAGAGAAGCTTTTTGGCAAAAGCTAACCTTTTCTTCTTGTTGACTGCTCCTGATTAAGGGCTTCTATCTGGCAACCCAATTCTTTCTTTCCATTATTTCCACTTCTATCCATTTTGTACTGCTTTCTGCTGACATCCTTATTCTTCAGCTCCTGAACTGTTTATAAAGCACTCACTTCTTTTTTTTTCACCTTCAACAGTTTTTTTTAGCACATCTGGCAAAATTCTCTCTTAAGATAATTTATTCTTGTAAGTATTTGAATATTCTTAGAATCTTCTGAATATCCATCCATTTTCTAAGGTTTTGGGGAACCTGAAGCCTTTTCCAGCAGGTAATGGGTGCAAGGCAAGATGCACTACACCCTAGACAGGGTACAGTCCATCACAGGTCTCACATTGCATAAATAAACCACTTATACTTTAGTTGGTATCTTTCGTGCTTCTTTCAAACACAAACAGGTACACATCAGTGCCCATTTTACAAGAAGCCAATTGACCTATTAGTAGTACAGTAGGTGGGATTAGTGGGAGGAAGCGGTACAAACTCCATACAGATAGGAGCCCAGAGTTTGAACCCAGGGCCTCAACACAGCGAGGCAGCAATGTTAACCACTGCGCCACCATGCCACCCGTTTCTGAATATATTGTACATTTTATAAGTAGCTGTTGTCCTTGTAATAGTCAATTGAAAAAAAAGCGTGTACCCATTTCACTGAACAAAATGTCCGAAATATGCAATGTAACTTTTTTCAAGTGTCATAAGCATAACCTTAAGTTTCATTAATTTATTCATTGGTGCTGTATGTCCTCTTAATTGCAGTATTATTTACCATAATTAAAAGCATTTTTTAATTGTCGGCAGATACTGTGCTATTTTCTCCATGACTGCCTCACATGTTACAGCCTTTCCTGCCATCACTTTAATTTGCAGTAATTTTCTTACATTGTTAAATACCTTTCAGGCCACAGGGTTTTTAAAGAGGATTTCTTTTAAGGACCTTTCCAAGTTAGTGAGATGTGGGGAATTAAGTCATTCTCCTAATCCCAGTCAGTGTTGCAGTCAACAGCACTTTCCACACATGAAAAAGGGGATATTACATTGTGTACATTTTAATAATCCATTTTATGACCTGTTTAACATCATGTTAATGTTTTATACAGCCGTCTTCGATAAGGTTTCATTTAGACGGCTTGATAAACTGCTATGGGAAAGAGAAATACGAATTTCAGTTTGCAATCCACCTAATGTGTTCCATGAAACCCTGCACTTTTACTAAAGGAGGATGAAAAATACTTTTTTTTTCTTCCAAACATAGCTAGTACTTTTCCCAAAACAATCTTTATTTTAACTTTTAAGGTAGCAATCAATCACCCTTTCCCCTTCAATACTGTTTAACCACTTTTAATCTATATGGCAGCTTGTCAGAAATTAATATTATCTTAATGAATGTTGTGGCGCAGCTCTGAATCCCAGGCTGCAGTCTGTAGGTGACACACAGAGTCTCTTATGCCACGGCCTGGTGTAGAAAAGCTCGCGGCTGGCTGAGGAACAAGGAATAAAGGAATCCATGTGCAAGACGCAGTGTAAAGGATGGAAAGGCTGGCTGGGCAAATGAGATTAAGGAAGGGCCAATGGTGAAAGCTGAGGCTGTGCAGGCGAGGGCTGATGGAGACGCCGAGGTCATGTAGAAGAGGGCTGACGGAGAACAGACTGGGTCTACATGGCAGCTGATGTCCCGGTGTGGATTCGGCAACAGGGTCCGTGGGATCAGAATATTGAGAGGGAGTCACGGGCTGGACAGGAACAAGTACTGGATAATGCAGCCACGGAAATAAACTTTGTTTCGCACTGAAAACAAGAACTCTTAGTGCGGCGAGCACTACTCGAACAAGACGGGCTAAAAACTAGAGTACTGGGGCGGTTGCGAGCAGGGATTAAATACTGTACCTGTTTTGATGGACTGCTCATTAATTGGCAACAGAGGCCTGAGAAAACCTGCCATACCGGATCATACCGGGCGGTGTCGAGCTCCTCATGTGAATGCGATCGGTTTCCATGGAGACTGAGGGCTGGGAGCTCTGACCCGCCCGGGTGTAATAGATTCAAACCAGAAATATCCAGATCACAACCTTCATTCTGCACTCTGGACACCGGTTTAGAATCTGGGAACTTTAGATTTAGAAAAACAAATATCACCCACAAATAATACTGTTAATAGTGCAAACTTTACTTAAAGGTTTCTAAATGCATTACCTATAGTATGTAGGGATGTATTTTCATAGCACCGCATTCAGACGCACATGACTGCAAGCCAAACATGGTCCAAGAACAGTTATACTGAAAAGCAAATAAAAAAAATACTCTATCTACATTAGGTGGAAAAGCTATACTGTATATCAAATTCGAATTTATTAATTATTAAGTAAACTATTATTCCAGCTCTGCTTAGATTTCCCGCTAACAAAGTAAAGCCCTTTTGTGTTTCAAGTAAAAGGATTACAAGTCATATCTGGTATTATAATCTGATGATACTTTTGAACTACTGAACCAGTATGTAAACTGCAAAATCAAAGAGAAATCACTAGTTTCACAAAGTTTACTTACAGTACATCCTCTTAAATGTCGATGATGTCTAGGGCAACTGTAAATCACTAAATCAATCTCTAAAAAAATTAATCCTACCCAAATAAGAGACACTGTTAGCCTGTGGATTTCACAGTTAGGAAATCAGTATTTTCAACAATATAAAACAGTGAGACTCTTCGTTAAGAGTATGATACTTTTTTACTTTTTCAGTGCTCAGATTATCTGGACAGAGTCTTGTTTCTTAGTCTTTATGAAGGAGATAAACTCTCTCACAGCCTCTTCTTCTCCAGTTTCCTCTTCACTGTGTCTTTCTTTTCCTCAGTTTTCTCTTCTCTATCTGCGTGTGCTTTATTTCCTCCTGAGTCCTATTTCTTATGTATGTCACATCTCCACAAAGGCTGACCTATTGACCTCGCTCACTTTAAAATTTTTATAAGATGGTTGTTTCTATGATTTAATTTAGAGCCAACAATTAGTAGCTTTCGTTTACTCACTTGGATTTTTAGCCATTGTGATTTGCTTCAAGTGAGCTGGCCACTTTTCTTAGGAGGTTCAAATATTTTTCTCAACCTGAAACTATAACAATATTCAGAAACCTTTACCCAATTAATTGTTTAATTTAATTAAATTCCCTTATGGGAGCCGGAGCAATCTACATCAAATTTTACCGGTCAGACCTTTATCTGTAAGAAATATTGCTTCTCTTTACGAGCTGAAGGATACCATATTTGTGGTTAGTGGTTGAACACAGAGTGGAAAAATCCTCTCATTGTAAATTCAGTGCGTGCTTCTGCATGTCTTAACAAACCTGCTCTAATACAATTTTGGAGATTTTAATGTTTTAAGTAATGTTATGGTACTACATTGATTAATTTTGACCATACAGTATGAAATAAATCAAACTAGCTGCTGTAAACTTTTACTTAAAGTGTCCACATGTTTAATCTATTAATTTTTTTTTTATTGATTCAGAAAACTGATAACGCAAGAGATAATGAATGATTATTCTTAGGGAAATTGCCTTAAGGATATTAAAAACTACACTTAGCAGAGAATTCTTAGCATCCTTAGCAGAGGATGCCAATCTCACAATCTCCTGCTTCTGCAACAGGTGTACCAAACAATTTAATTTTCTCTTTTCTCATTGTTTTTTTTTTGTTTAAATAAATCTAAGAGAATTGCTAGATCATTAAATTGGTTTTAAATGCAAGGCTGATCACAAACTATCTCTATCTGCTAAAGTGAAGTAACAAGGTTTTAATGCTTGTGAGCAAAGTGTTGGACTATCTAGGTGTCTTCAGCAAAAACATAAAGGCTGTATTTATTCACTGTCCATCAAGCATGTATCTAACGATTGATAGTTATGATTTTAAGTTCTTTGCAGAGTGATTCAATAAAACAAGGCAAAATGTGACAAAGAGGGATGACACATGAATCTCTTTTGGACAAATGAAGAAATGCTGCCAATCCAGTGGGTGGGTTGCAAGTAGAGGGGAGAAGATTGGTAAATTACAGCAATCCTTTGGGACAGAAAAAAGAAAAGACTATGACTATAGGGAAATCACCTCAGGATTTTTAAAGTATTGAGTAGATGTTTTTCAGCCAGCAATATCTTCACGTTTTCAATTTTAATATTAGTGTGATGTTTATTCAATACCAGCTATTGAGCAGAGAAAATACCAGTTTTAAATGTCAAAGTCTTTTTAATTTGCTATATGTAAACTGAATAGAAAGCCACAGGTCTGTACAAAAGGACTGCTGTGGTAGTTTATCAGTGCAGTTCAATATATTATTTCTAGCATTGTAGTATTTATACAGGTAGCTTTAAGATTATCCTATAGTAGAGGTCTACAGTATATACTGTATACAGTACTATTGGCTAATCATTAGAAATCATTAGAACTGAATGACCACCAGGTTTACCATAACAAATACTGTACCTTGATAAGCGTCACATGTTTTCACATTATCCAGTTTGTGCTTTTAAAATAAGCTGTCTGTGTGTGATGCCCTAAGGTTGCAATACAGATGTGGAATACTGTGCATGGTGATATGAGTGGGAGTTATGTGACTATCCAATCACATATTGTGTTGATATAGCACTGATCAATGAGACTACAGACTAACACCAGGTAGTACTAGAATGAGCTACACTTTTGGGAATTTGTCCTTCTGTGTGTAGTTTATAGATGCCTAAAATATACTGTATTATAATGTTATATCACAAATACAAGCTACTGTATATAAAAAAAGAATTAACTTCAGAATCATTTCTATATATCAGAATTATACTTCGGATCACCTTGCATGTTTTTAGGAAAACACATACTGTTTGTTAAACCCTAAATCCCTCATAATCAAGAGACGTAGACATACTGTAGGTGATGTAACCTGTAGAATATCAGGAAAGGTTAAATCAGGAAAGAAAAACATAGAAGGGAACCAATATAACCCATTTATCATGAGAGCAAAGCTTTTAGGACATTGGTAAATTAGGCTGGACTAAGTCACCTCAAGTGAACTCACCTCCATCTCAGTTTCAGGGTTGCCCTCTTTAGCAATGAATTAAGAGTCCTGTAGGTCACTCTGATGGACATCAGCTAGTGCAGCTCAGACATGCTGAATAATATGCTCATTGTTTGTTCTATAATGACGAGAAGGTCAAAGTGTGATGTTTTGGGCAGGAATGTCTAGCTGCTGCAGAATCTCACTTGTCGTGATGATGTTAATCTGACTGCACATCTGATCAAGTCCCAGACCTCACTCGCTGCCCTTCCTGAGGGCCTGTCCTGACATGACAACCTTTCAGCAGGGTAACACATTATCATGCTGCTCATATAACAGTGCTTTCCTGCAAAATGTGAATGTGACATTTATGCTATAAATGCCTTTTCCAGCAGACATGACTCCATGCATCATCTAGGACTCAGAGGGCAGTGAACAACCATACACTTGTCCAGGCTATTCAAGAGGAATGGAGCAGCATCCCCTAAGATAGCATTCGCAACCTGGTGCAAAGCATGCATCTCAGAATACAGCTTGACAGCTTGTATTGTTTCCAACTGTGGCGATTCACACTAAAAGCCTGACTTTCACAGTTAAGCCCTGTTGACACATCAGCATAATACATTTGCCTGTGGCATGTCTGTTCAATAAAACAAAAGTACACCTGCTACAAAAAAAGGATATTTACTTGATAAGAACTTTCTAAATTTGTTACTGTTCTAAGTATCTTTTTTGATATACGTATTTAATCCATGCAAACCTTGAAATGGCAACCTGACATCCTCAGTAATACCTTTTCATGACATTATTTACCAAACACAGGTCCATTATGTCAAATGTATCCAGTTTTCAGGATTAACAAATCAAAACATTTTTAAGTTTTAAAATATAAAAACTTATATTTTTCTTGATCGTACTTAAAGTACAACAAATATCCAAACCACATGTTCAATGTAAAAATTCTATAGGAAAAACAAAACAAACACCAAATTACATTAAGAAAAACAATCACCTAATGTTATTCATGCACGTCATGTCTGATTGTATGTCATGAAATTAGGGACAACGTTATGTCATGTCATTTACCAAGCCACTTTATACCATACGGTGTCGCGGGAAGCCGGAGCCTACCCAGCAAGCAACGAGCGCAAGGCAGGGTACACCCTGGACGGAGGCCACGGGAAAGGCCAAGGGAGGAAATTCAGCCCGGACACCGGGATAACTCTCTACTCTTACTGAGAATTACCCGGGTATCTTTAATGACCACTGAGAATCAGGACCTCGTTTTAACGCCTCATCTGAAAGACAGCGCCCACTAGAGTATAGTGTCCTCGCCACTATATTTGGGCATTAGGACCCACACAGACCACAGGGTGGACGCCCCCTGCTGGTTAGGGACAAAGTAACATACAAACTTCTGTGAACAGAATATAGTTTGGAAATTCCGTGTGTAGCCCAGCCATTTAGTCTTTGAATGTGTTACAGTGACACAATGCCATAGGAACCAAGAGAGCCTTGAATTCCTCCATATGGGGGATTCCTTTTGACTTCGCAAAACTGACTACTGTCAGAGATTGCTTAATGTGGCTCAGGACTGGCACATGCCTGAGAGAAGTTAATTAAATCAGAGCAGGGGAAAAACTGCATACACCACTCTTGCATGATTTTCCCCTTCATACACACACACAAACATGCTTTAGGTACTGTATTAAATACTGACGTCCCTTTAAGAAACACTCGATAAAGGCTTTCTAAATCAAACTGTGTTTACAGTATATATCATAAAACATTAAGAAAAAGCAAAGAAGGAAAATCCTTTGTCAAACATTGCAGTTCTTCTGCATAAAAATACTGTTAAGCAGTTTAATACCTTTGACTCATGGAGAATTATCAGCTCTCAAACCCATTTAGAGAATAAGAACTGTCTCCTATTGAGGGTACAGGCTAGGTAGACATTTAACCCTCTATAAACACAGTAACAGAGAGAGCAGCCCTGTTCCATTAAATATCTCATAGATGCAGTGGGAGATTCCCTATTGATCCCCTGATATGTTTGCTTCTTTGTAACATGGACAGTTGCACAATATCTTATTGACATTTGCCTCGAAGAGGTTATTGCTGTGTTATTTACTACAGAGAATCTAATTGGAACACTATTGATAACTATAATAGCATGAACTGTAAGGTTATTGATTTGAGTGTGTCCAATGCACATGTACAGAATGTGAAGCCCTATCCCCATATCCAAATAGATGTGCTCGGGTTTATGTACAGGAAACACCTAATGGCAGTGCCCTTATGGTTCTTAATGGCAATGTTCTTATAGTAATTACAATGTGTCCTCTCCTATGGACCTCCATTTTCATTGAAAGCATGTAGTTTAAGCAACATTATTTATGTTGATAAATAAAATATATATATACATAAATATAAATTTACTCTATATTTAACCTCCAGACTTCATCCATTACAATGAACCAGAACCTTAATGGCTTTAATGGTGTATTGTGTCATATCTGATAGTGTCAGTAGATGTTATTCTAATATCTATGCCATACATATCTAGAACAAGGGCAACAAACTCTTTTATACTGCCCTCAGTATTTGTACATTAATGTCTACTTTACCTTTCCCTTTATAAAGGTCCCATTCTTGTTTTAAAACCTATTACCAATCAGATGATAATGACAAGATAAGGGAGTAGAAAAAACATTCTTAAAATCCTGATAATTACTGCACAGTTAAAAATAAATCAATAGTTTGAATTTGTGAAATTAGGCTAGTATGATATTCACTTGGCAACTTATGAGCAAGTATACATAAATAAATATATTTTACCCACATTTTCTATCATTTAAATCTATGTCTATTTGATCATATCCCTCTAATTTAAACTACAAATCAGGTCATTTATTCAATTTATTCCAATGACTGAAGACTAAAATCCCATTAAACTGGAATGCTAAAACGTCACCTACATTATGAATTATAATGGGAAAAAGAACTGATCATGAGAATTCAAGAGTTGACAACCACCTTAGTAATTCTTTGATTCTTTATGTAGTTTATACTGTAAAAATCATAGATTCACAATCACATTCAGCAGCTAATAAAGTTAAATTTCCTGTTGTTTTAATCCATGATAAAACTCTAAACACCAGAAATAGATGGAAAATATTTTACATACACACGGCCTATTCTGATGCTTTTTTAATGGCTGACAAAAGTTGAGCTAAATTAGAAGATTTTTTTGTTCTTTTTTTAAACAAAGACTGTTCCTCTAAGCTTCAGCGGAGTTGCAATTAGCAGAGCTATTAATATATAGAAGAAGATCTAAAACCTTATCCCTGAATGGCTTGACAGCTTCCTAAAATAAAATAGAATAAAAATGAAAAAAAAACTCACAGGCACCACCATGAGTCAATGTCTAACATGAAATATATGTTAATAGTTCTGATGACTTATTCAACAGTTTGTTGAACTATTTTAACAACAGACAAATGATTTGGAGCTGTAAGCCATTTAGACAGCATTGTGGAGGCATTCATTTGGCTTCTCACCCTTACAGACATTTCACTTACAATGCTCTTTGGTTCAGTCTTTTTTTATAACATACAGTATTTAATGGATCGTTACTAATAAAACAGCAAAAAAATATAGGATTTGTATTGCACGGTACAGTAGCATTATTACTTGTCAATGTATTTTAGCAGTCTGGAGTACTGTAGTTTAATTAACATGTACCTCTTAGATAATTATCTATTAAATATAACTAACATTGTACAGTACAATATAATTATTAATATAAGTAATTAGTTATTAACTTACTTACTTAATAATAATTTACTTATTAATTTACTTAATAACTATTAAAATAGTTATTTAATAAATAAGCTATTAAAATAATACTGCAAGTAAGGTTAAGAATTTCAGTGGACTAAAACTTTTATTTAATGTCAAATATCATTCCACTTTTACGAGAAAATTAAAATGTATTTAGATGTTTATCATTTCATTTTTTACTTTAAAATGCAAGGTGTTTGTAAGGAGCTTGGTGTGGTCACTAATGGTCTCTGCATATGCAAATCACTCAGCCATCCTAACGTGTGCTCAAATATATTTGAATAATTATTAAAGAAATAGAACAAATAACTCTTCTTGTGGTATTTCTTTACATATTAGAAACAGCAATCAGAGCACTTTTAGAGGCAATGGATTAACAATAATGCCCGTGTATAAGTTCTCCACACTGTTACTAATTCATACCATATGAGTACTGTGAAATAGTGAAACTCTACTCTAATCCAATACTGTCTATCAAGGAATACAGTCTATCAAAGAAATATAGGATCTTCTCCAGGAATCCTGCCAGTGGTCGAAGTCCTGTGTTATGTGAATGCATTCAGCATGTCTTTGGCTTCAACATACTTGGCCAAAGGGGTAATATCTGGGAATATGAAAGAGGAGTTCTCCAAAGTAAGGTGAACCAAGAAACTACTACAATGGAAAATGAATGGTTATGGAGGGGTCACATTAATTATGCACTGAGTCCTCCATATCAGCAACTGATTAATTGTTAGAGCAGTACTGTAGTTGGACTTACAATTTACACAAGGACAAATAGTTTTAAATCACCTGAGACAGCTGATGAATATGAAGCTTTTGAAAGCATCTCAGAGAAATGTACATTGTTTAGGTGATATGTGTTGTTCAGTTTCCAGACCCACATCTGGACTCCTGTTTGTGAATTTGAAGCTCTTTTCAAGCTTGATGTGATGCTGGAACAGTCCTGGTCACCCATTGAAGGAGTGAAAAGATGGAACTGCTGTGTCACTAACAGTGCTTCTCAAAACCCTGTAAATTAAATGGAAAGCATCTCCTTGCTCTGCAAAATTCTCAGTGTGAAATCCACGAAAAGAAATACGTTAATACTATTTCCCTCTACATTTTTTTTCCTTACAGAAAAAGCCTTTCTTTCTTCCTTAAGAGCACATTATTACTGTACATAGTCATGGTAGCTTTGGGGAATTATAAGTTGTTTCCTTATTGTTTTCAAAATACATTTCTTTGCTATTTGCCTTTGAATTACTTCAAATGAATATCTGAATATCTAGGGACAATATCTAGCTAGTGTCAACATTTGTCATTCTCAGGTGCTTCAAAGCAAGAAAGGAACTGAAGAGATTACTGGGGTCAGAGGTACTCTGATCAAAGGAATCGTCTGGTATGGCTGTGTAATTAAGTTCCGTGTAAATGACTGATCAACAGTAAAACAGTTGCGAAACAGAGGATAAAACAGTCAGGTAGGAAGTGAGAAAAGGAGGACACAGGATAAAGGACAGCAAGACACAAGGGAAGAGAAGAAGAGACAGTACCAGGCAGGGAGGTCCTTGTTCTGATCAGCGTTTAAGACTAGTTTCAAGTTAAGTATTTGAACCGTGTTAAAAGAACTTGCCATTTCATTGTTTACAGTATATACTGTAGATTCCACAGGTGTATATAGACTTATATACAGTATAGAGAATCCATAAGTTAAAATCTGCCTCTCACATTTTTCCAGCTCACAGGAGACAGGACACCAAGAATCTCTGGAAGTATGCATCAGATGTCTAGATAAACAGAATGCTGAACTAAGAAGAAGTCTGAGGACAAACTCCAACAGATCATCATCTCAGGCACAGCTTCGACCTTGCCACAGGCACAGGTAAACTTTAATAATTCTTTCTACAATAATTTTCACTTATGTTTTTTCCCTGCTACAATCCCAGCTTTATGGCTGAAGAGCAGCTTTGCTGCTAATACAACAGCCTCTTGTTATGGTGCAGACTGTTTACATTTGTTTTTCCTTTTTGTACAGTATATGCAGCTTTATTACAATTCTAACAAACACCTGCTACAGTACGAGCTTCTTATTTTTGCCATCTTGAAGGCTGAAGAGCCATTTTGCTGCAACAGCAAAGGCTGTTTATTTTTACCAGCTTCAGAGTTGAAGACTGGCTATGATATTTTTCCCATTTAACAATAGCCTTGGCCATAACACAGCTCAATATATTTTTTTCATAAATACAGCTGGGCTGATGGCTCCAACACCTCTGCTGTTATACTTACTAGCTTTAGACCTGAAGACTGGCAATATTTTTTTCCTCTGTTGTTTACACATGAGGCAAATTACTAGAATACCATCATAGCCACAGGTAGTGTCCTATGCCCACACACCACCTCTGTCCCACCCTTTGCTATGGTCTCAATGGACCACAACCCCTCTTTCTACTGTTCCTAGTCCCAGCCATATACTTGTTCAGGGCCCCGCCTAGAATCTGTGCCCCTGTTGTGGGATGTCCCAAGCGGCATCACAATATATACTGACTAAATACATGGGAGATTTTACATTTTGATTCAGTAACCATGATTCTGATCATGTAAGCCATTGTCTAGCATTTGGAAAAACCCAAAAAATTGGAAAACCTTTTTTATCCAAGGTGATAATCTTCAATTTAATTATGTGAATTTTTAATCATATGTTTCTAGGTCAATTGTTAATTGAAAGTAAATGAAATCCTCTTGAATACATGAATGATATAGGTCATGCAACCAAACTGACTTAATTTCTCCACGAAAGGTAAATGTGTTGAAAGTGATTTGCTTTGCTAATGGCTTTACCAAGTTAATTAAATGAGCATAGTAATTATTTAATTTAATTAAAGCAAATGTTTTGGGGTGAACATCTTAAGGCAATGAAAAATACATGCAAAAATAAAATGTAATGAATAATTAAACTGGAAATATTAACTCAAAATCAAAAGATTTTAGTTTTGTTCATTTTAGCATAACAGAAATGTACAGTATGTTCTACACTGGAGTTTGGTCAAAGTTAACAGTAAAATGTAAAATAGTTAAACTGAACTGCAGGCTTATACTTATTAACAATCATTATTTTAAAAAGACATAGGAATTCCATACATTTCCAAAAGACAATGATTCCATAAATATGCATGCATGTCACTTAAAATAGTTCACAGGAAATCACTGTTGGAGATACAGTACTGTAGATTAAAATGAAGATTAACACCAGATTACCCCTGAGAAACCAATCAATACATTCTCAATGTAATTATTATTTTCATCATCATGATAAGAATCATCATCATCATCTGTCAGGATAAAAGGGATAGAAATATTACATTCTAAATTCTGGTATACAGAATTTTGGTTTTGTGGTATCATCTTATTTCCCAAATGTGGTTGGTGAGTGTGACTGTTCACCTTAATCCCTGAATGACATAAAACATTTGCCTTCAACAGAACCCAGCACTAACAAGTTTGACAGTTAAATGTGCCATGGGAAGGAGCACAACTGAATGTCAGGGAGTTCTCAGTTTTAAACGGAAGTGCGTTTGTTCTTGAACTGAAAAAAAAAACTCTAAGTGCACTGGTTTAATATTTAACTATCCATTAGAACGTTTTCTCGAGTTTTGAATATTTTGAACAAAGACATATCTTTTAATCTAGAATAGGAACTCTAAAATTTTATTTTGTCAGCGACCTCTTTTTAAATACAGAACTGCATGCCCAGAAAGACAGTACACTAGATATACTGTAATTTATCAACACTGAATTTAAAAGCAAAGAAGTCACATAAGCAACACTAAGAATAATGCTAGTGCAGAGAAGGCTAATACCACAGTCTGCAATTTTACAAAGTTGCTATGGCTAATGAGGGATGTGAAATTCAGAAACTGGTTTCAAAACCCTGTTCCTGTGTTGTTTAACTGTCTGCAAAGTTGAATTGCCAAAGGCATTCTTAATAAGACGGTGAGAGTTGAAACCAGAGTAAGTTAAAACGAAATTCAACAATTGCCTTCTTCTCATTTACTGACAAACAATTTTGGCAAAAACAGATTATTAACAATCTGTGGAAAAAGAGTGAAAAAGTAGGCACAATGAGAGTACAAACAGTAGAGCTGCAAGAAGAAATTATTTTGAAGTCAGGTTTACCAGCAGGAGTCCAAGACTGACTGAATTTCACGGGTCTGTTTATTTGTGTTTTAAGTTATTCCAGTAATACATGGAAGAAAAAAAATAATATTTGAATAAAAACTTTGACTTTCATCCCTGGCTATTACAAGCTGATTGATCATTACAGACTCGCTTCATTGTAGTTTCCACTCTTATCCTCTGGTTAGTGATTTACTGCTGATTCTAAAGACTTCCACTGGGTTAACAATGTCGTCACCCTTGAAGAATACTTGAATACTTGATTACTCAAGTCACACAGTAGATATCTTACTTTGATAGAAAAAATATTAATTTATTTTAGCCTGTGAGAGCAACATTCTTTTAAGACCAAAAAATGTACAGTACCTGGTTACAATTCTCTGGCCTGATTCCAGAGAAGGTACTGTATATTATTTTTACCGATGGGGTGACCAAAACTGTAAAGTCAGTATCTGACATCTTATATCTTTAGTTACTCTCTACATTAAAATGTTATCTGTCAGCTGTTTGCACATTCATTTTGTTCTAAAGAATTTTCTTTGCTGTTTCTGTGTTTCCTACTTTTTGATGTAATCAATGAATTCACTAGTTTCCCTGCCATAACTTAGGTCACTGATAAAGATTAGGACAGTAGTCCTAATACAGACTCCTGTGATACTCCTTGAATGCAGTAGTTCAAGTGAAATTCAAATTACAAACAAAACGAGCCAACAAATACAGTATTAAGGAATAGCATACTAGTACTCTACAGCATGTGCTGTTAACTTGCACTAGCTTGACGCAAACTGTACTGATACAGAAATTGGATAAGAAGGTTTAGTGAGTTATCACTTGCTGAAGTTTTGCTAGAATTGATTGGATATGGAATGATTCCACAAGGTAACCCCTAAAAGAAAGAGGAAGATCAGCTTTGTGGATGCCAATCATTGAAACAAAGACCTAAGGGCAGACATTGCACCAGTGGAACACCAATGGACAGGGAATACGGTACGTTTTGGCCTGAAACTGGGGTGTGGGCACAAGATTCCATCAAGACCTGGACCAAATGCAAATTGATGCCACACATTTTCACCCTTGGGGTGGAGCTGACATCAGCAACCTGTCACGGACGTCCAAAGGGACTAACCGTGGGGAGCAGGAGAGCAGAAAAAGACCCATATGCATAGCGGCAAGACGGGAAAAAGGCCTGGGCTCATTAGTGCAAAGAGTTCAGGAATGCCGTATAGAAACCTATGCCCTCAGGGAGCGGACGTGGGGCGCCCTGGTGCTAGGCGGGTCTCAGGACATCCGAACGTCAATGCTGAGCGAGGACAGAGTGCAAGACCCGGAAATATATAGCCCAAGGGAAAGAGAAAGACCGGAAGGACAGCAGACCGGAAACTAGGGACAGGACAGAGAAGGAGCGCCCTCTGGCTGGAGAGGGCGTGACACAACCATGGGAGTCTAAGAAAGAGACAGCAAAAATTAGGACTGGGAAAAAGGTAGAGATTAAATAAAGATAGGCTGGGGCTATGGGTCCAGTGTGTTGAACACTCAACTAGAAAGTGAGTCAAAATGGTGGGAGACAGAGTGGAGAAAACCAGATTAGGAGAAGAGGGAAGGGGAGAAGGAGACAAAGTAGCCACAGAGATTCTGGAGTTCCAGTGAGAGTTAAACAGAACTGAAAGAAAAGAGCAGGAGCAGAAATCTGGTTGTTTTTGGTAGAGAATTTGAGGCTTAGGAGCTGCTTATTTGAGAACAGGTAAGAAACCAACTCTTGCTGTGGTACAGTATGTGTATTACAACTTTTGCTTGTTCAAGGAACTCTGTGCAAGATCTAACTTTTAAGCAAGATCTAACTTTTCTAAGTGCATGTTGACTATCCTCAGAATAATACTGCCATAGACGATCCTCAAGTTTAGTTCTAATTATTGTTTCTGTAATCTTACATGTAATAGACATGAGACTTATTGGAAACTTAATAATAATCACTAGGCTTGGCTTTGTCACCCTTTTTATGGATGAGTTTTATATTGCTAATATAACAATGACTATTTTAGTTAATGGCTACACTTTGACGGACCGCTGGAAGAGTTTTGTTAAGGGCCTATGTGTAACAACCTATGTTTCCTTAAGTACAATTTGTAGAATATCACTAGGCCCTTGAGATTTTATTTCATGGTTTTCCAATACGTAAAACATATCTGCCTCTTTTTTTCTAAAATGATTTAATATAGGGCTTCTGCTCTTCACAGCATAAGGATTGATAAAGTGGGGACCTGCATTGACATAGCAATATTACTTTTTATGTTTCTTTGCCATTTTAAAATTCTTTTTTAACTGTATCTTGAAAAATCAAAACCGTCTAATATCCAGAGACACTCAAGAAACATCTAATTAATCACTCAATGACAAACAACCCAATGATCTCTCACTTGTATTCTTTTTTGTATGTCCTCAAAAGTAAAATTTGAAGCTGACATTCACAAACTTCAAAAAGGCATATACTGTATCTTCAAATGATAGCTCAATGAGAATAAAAGGATAAAAAGAATGAAAAACAAAGATCTCCTTGATAGAATTTCAGAGCTAGATTCACTCCCAGCAATCTAGTGTGTCACTTTGGACAACCTCCCAAATCTTGTGGACTATAACACCTCCTCAAATTGGAAAATGGCTGGGGATTTGCTTTTCTAATGCTAAACATGCATTTTCATAAATTAAACATTTATAAATAATTTTGTAATTAAAAATGGATTAAAACACTGTGGTTTAGTTAAATACTGTAATGAATGCTCACTTTTCTGTGTTGGTGACATTGGGAATGACAGGCAGGGGATGATTTACAGGCTCACTGACAGGTTTATTGCTCTTTGCATGACAGTGGGGCGTGCTAATCGTGGAGCAGGGAAAAGGCTGAAAAGGCAGAGAGAGCAGGCGTCCGCTGCAGGCAAAGAAGGGAAAGGGAAAGAAGGGGGATTGCTCCCTGCTTCTATACGTGAGAAAGGAAATAAAAGGTTGAGCCTGAGAGAAAAGGGGAAACAGTAATAGGAAAAGTCCAATGCTGAGGGATGTGGATCAGTATAATGTAAACGATAGCTATTAGCCTTTAAATGCTTCTTTAAGAACAAAACTTTTAGCAGTCAGGTTGATTTCAGCAAGCCCTTATTTTAACTTGGGCAACTTGCTTGAAGAGCTTCATTTCACTGCATCACCCTTTGCAATTTTAATAGCATCCTTTGTAACACAAACATATAATTAATCAGCCCAAATGCTTCTGTGCAAATTCTGCATTGTTATTTGCTAAGGTTCACGCGCAGTGTCTCCAGACAGAATGCTATTATGTTCTGATGTGTTGTGTACTGACTAGATCCTTGTTAGAGTGGAGGTAAAGCAAAGCCACCTGCACTGGTGAGAGCAGAACATCTTATGGCCCGGACTTCCCAAGTAAACTAAAGCTCTTCAAACGGTGTGTGGATAATGTTGATTTTTAAGGAACAGGTGTAAGCGGGTGCAATAAAAAAGAAAAAAATAATCCAGTGTACAATGCAGCTATTGCATGCCGGGGATATTTCAGTGTATAATCAATTGCTTCTGATATATTTGGATCCTGGTATTAATAACAAAACAACATTTCCGAGCAACAACAACTGAATTTCAGCAATAAATATGGAATGAAGCATTCTAGAAACGATTTGCTTTCTCCTCACCTTTAAATCTTTTCTTAGGTTGTTATTGAAAGTAAAAGAATTTTAGCATCATTTAATTTATGTTTTATTTTTTTTCTACACAGCTTGTCTTGTACAGTATGTTTCATGATACGGCTTATTTTGAGGTGAAACAAAGAAAAAACATTTGCAATTCTACAATTATTATTAACAGGTATGACTGCAACTTTAGCACACTTTTGATCAGATATCAGTAATGATGATCCAAATTGCCATACATAATAGTAATCATGTTCTACTGTATTTTATTCTGTCTATATTACTTCAACTCATCCAACACATCCTTAAGTCCAAAGCAGCTGTATTTTAGTATCAATAGTGAAGGCTTTTCTATGGACATTGTTAAATGTTAAACTTTGTATTTGTCAATGCTGTAAACACAACTGAATCAAAAATGAAAAAGAGCCTGATTTGTTGCACGACTGTAGTAAAAAACGGGGACACTTGAGGATGCATAATTTTTTTTTTCATTTAAAATCATATACTCATCAGCCTGAACTTGCTACATAACCCAAATTCCACAAACAGAAGGCCACAATTTCAGATCTATACATTATGCATAAGGATTTTCTATTAGATAAAAAAAAGTGTAAAAGAAATAAGCACAAACATTATGAAACGTTGCATGTTGTAGGGGGTTGATACTACTTGTGGTAATATAGTTCAGGTGGGTAGCTGCGTCAGCATGTGTAGGCTGCAAAGGAACAAGTAATAGGTTTATTCCATGCTGAAAAAAAGAAATGAAATGAAGAAAGAAAGAAAACACAACATTTCAGCTGTGGAGCCTTCTTCGGGTGTTTTGTTTCCCCATGGGACCTACTGTAATACTGTTGAGAGGGAACAATAATATGTGTGTTTTACACTTGTTCTACTTGTTGTCCATTAGTTGTACTAAAAGATAAGTTCAAGTACAGAAAAGTTTACTATACAAAGTGAGGTAGTGATTATTACAGGAATAGCCTTGCATGAAACACTCTGTGTAATGATTTTTTAC
The DNA here is from genome assembly GCF_040954835.1 of Lepisosteus oculatus. Taxonomy (NCBI): domain Eukaryota; kingdom Metazoa; phylum Chordata; class Actinopteri; order Semionotiformes; family Lepisosteidae; genus Lepisosteus; species Lepisosteus oculatus. The sequence continues at coordinate 32,318,050 of NC_090704.1, forward strand.
ATTCTAACACAAACCACAAAGCTAAGTCTTACAGACACTGTCTAATGCATTCACATGTAAAATTACAATATGTTTATTTATGTATTATTGTACCTCTATGTATTAAAAACACTTACTGAAAAAGAAAAAGTGATGAAACACCATCACAGACTGAATGTAATATTTAATTGTACATACAATACCTTAAGTGAGGAGATTCAATGCTTAGAGGCATGTGCCTTTGTGTTCAATCTTTGCGTTAAAGCTTTTTTCATTTCCTTAGTAACATTTAATCTTTGCTCATTTATAGTTGATTCCGTCGGGGAAGTTCCTATATTTGTTCTTTGTCTTTCACAATGTTATTCACTATTGATAATGCCAGATAATGAAATTCAGGATCTTTGATAATGACCCTCCTTTTTAAAAGAAATTCCAGGATCCAAAGACACTATTGAATATGGAGGGATTGACTAATGCTTCTGTGTTTCTGTTTACTATAGCCATTCATGTTGCATTCTCTTTGCTTTTTGTGAAAACAGGAAGAAAACCATAATTTTCCAGTCCTTTCACTGACGTTTTCACTGAACACCAGGTGTAAACCAAGCTCGCCTGCTTGCAGGTGTTGGATGAGAGGCTATTACAATTGGCTTTTCCTTTCTCAGCTGGTTTCTGTGTCTATCACTGTAGCAGTGCAGTTATTACGAGCATTATTGTTACAGTACAGTAGTTTAATGTGTCTGTGGCACCAAATGAGATGCAGTAAAATGGTTTTTGATTGTTGTGTTAAAACAGATCAATATGTATTACTTAGATATACTATAATCTCTGTGCATACTTTACCATAAATCTAAACACAATCTGTCATTTTATTATACTCAGTTTAAAAAAAGCAAAAAATAAATAAATAAAGATAACTGGAAGATGTTAGAAACCAAATGGTAAACCATGCATCATACGCCAAGTACTGTTGGCTGATCTCCAGTTTGACATATGTGACTGTAACATGAGAAACACTGATAGCAGATTCTGAGTATTATGCTGACTTAATTAAATTCAGGCAAAGAAAAAATATAAAAACTAAACAATGTAAGAGGAGCTTTAAATGAAGAAAAATATAAACCTTCTTTATGAGCTTCTTCAGATGTACCAAGGCGTCGTTTTAGTAATGATGCAACAAGAGGCCAGTGGATTACCCGATTGTGGTATGAAATGAGATCAAACACTCCCCTTTGGGTTCTGTACCTGTGTGGTGGGGAGACATTGCTGGTTTAATGAATTAGGGTGCCAAGAACTGGAAATACAATGTGTGCCTGGCACAGGAGGAAGAAGGTAAACAGTTTTGGGATTTAGAGGCTCCAGGCCTTTGAAAATCCACTTGCACATAAGGGTTCTAAACAATTTATGGTTTTAGTTTATACTTTTTATTTTAACTTTTTGGTTTCCCTTTGGTTTACATTAGCCAATGGTTTAAAACTATATTTAATTTAAACTGTAAATATCATGCAAGACAACACTTAAGAACAAGTATTTCATGTACATTTTGTAATGTGCACTAAACTGCAAAAGACACAGATAACCAAGTCAATAATATAATCACCATTGTCATCTGCAAAGCCAGATAAATCTTGTCTAACAAGGGACATTATATACTGTAAGTAATTAGTCAATTTTTTATGTTCATTTTTAATGTTCATGCTACACAGAATCACCAAAACAGTGGCCCTGTTAGTATGAATCCTACAGATGATCTACAGTACTTACTGTACCTACACAGCAGAATTCATAGGATCAAGTAATAAGTTTATTCCATGCTGAAAAAGCATTCATAGGATTACTGACATTGTAACTGTCATTTTAACTCTAACTACACTCTCCACACATAAACCAAGGTGGATGCACAGTAAATGAGAAAAACCTAATCTGTAAAACTAAACAATTGGCCTAGTTTCATGCTCGACTGCTTGCACAAAAAAAATATATATAATCAAAATCAAAATCTGGAGGTAGAGATTCTCCTGGATTTGGGTTGATTTGAAATGTAATAACCCAATATGAAAGTTAGGACCTGCCTGCTTTCATTAATCACCAGTAATTTTTTTCTTCCACAAAAAGAAGAATGAAGTGTCAACAACAGCTCAATATCTTCTTGGAGTTCGTGAGCAACCCTCTATTTAATTTCATTCCTCAAAGGCAGCAGCAAATTACTCAATCCACCACTGCACTGAGCATCACTGAGCCCTTATGCAGGTTTCCCTTGGTTACCTTAATAATAAGGGAATCACTGCTCTACAGTTAAAATTACCATGCATTCAACATCCGTGTACATTCCAGACAGAGTTTCTGCTACAGGAAAAAAGAGACTTTCTATTTTGAAGTACAGCAAAATGCTCTAGAAATAAAAACTTAAAGGTTCTATCTGGAATTAAGCTTCTTACAGCCTTGCTTTACACACACCCTGCACTAGAATTACAATTTTGCTGTGATTTACATTGTTGTAAGAATATTTTGAAGCAGTCAGACTATTTTTAAGTTTATTCCACAGACAAAGCCATTAATTTGACATTGTAAAACCCCTTTATTAATCTTGTATTTGATACATCCACATGTATTCTCTGCAAAATAATGTTTAATAAAGATGACACCTATATATTGTAAATAATATATTAATATTTGTGGCAGAAATTAAGATTTCTACAAAGTCTAAGTTGTAAGTCATACCTGATTTGCTTGCAGCTGTTTCTAAAGTGTTGCACACCTTTCTCAAATCATAAAATGTACTGCTATCATTCCTTTTCAACAATGCCAAAATTCTGAAATGTAACTTTTTATTTTTTATCATTTTTATGTTTATGGTAACCCCAGATTACTGTATCTAATTATTATTTGGAAAGGAAAAGAACATGATTTTCTCTGCATAAATTGGATTGTTTGATCCATTTATTCCACTGATTAATCGTCCTTAACCAATGTAAAATTGTGGGTGTGTGAATCCACCCCTGTGGTATTGCTCATTCCTATAGAGCAGGGGGACTCAGACTCCCCCTATAATAACTATGTTTTTACAAAGATATTAAATTGTAATATATCATAAAATATTGCTTGTAAAATACTCTTGAGTTTCAGGGATTTCTAATTCTCTATCTGCTTGTTCTTCTCACTGACTGTATTGCTGTATTGTATTGTTGTAGTATTGTATAATTTCGTTACACTGTGCTGTGTTGACTGTGCCAGGGTGCTGTTGCACTGCAAATATTCCTAATGGTATTAATAAAGTATCTATCTGTCTGTCTATCCATCTATCTGTCTGTCTATCTTTAATGTCGGTGAAATGAACACTACAGTACCTGCAGTGGATGGAATACAAAGCAAAGTTGCTAGAAAAAAACCCACCAGGTATTAAAACTATTAGACTGTACTAATGAAACAAAGAATATGCCAAGAAATATATGAGCAAGGTACTGTATAAACACAACAATAGAAAACCAGCCCATATTGTAGTGATTCGATAATCGACAAACATCAGTCATGTGAAGGATTCTGGGGGCAAACCCCGATATGAGGAGGGCGACTGTCGATCTTGCCACTCCCTCCCAACAGGTGTGGTACATGAAAGCTGGAAGGCAAGTGGCTGTGCTTCTGAGGAAAAGGTGTTGTCAACAGGAAAAGAGCAAAGATAAGCGCTGTTCTTTCCTTATTCACTGCCTCTGCTTCATCTCCCCCGAGGGCCCATTGCTAAAGTCTTAAGATAGGATTATTAAAGACTCCCCACACTGACAAGCCTCCCGTTCCTGGAGATTAGAGGATGGAAATCTCTACTTCAGCTATTCTCACTCTCTAGGGCAGGCAAAGCCCAGGGGAAGCCGTGGCATACACAAAGACACAGGCAGATGAAGCAGGCAGGCCTCACAAGGGCTGTGGGAAACACCACCTCTTGCTTTACAACACAAGACCTGAAAAAGTCCTTCTCTTTCAGTGCAGGTGAAAACCTTTATTTAAATTCCATTTCCTAGAGTGCCCACATGTGTATTTGTGACCATTCTGAAGATGGAAGAGCAGTTATATGAGTTATGAGATTTTAATGGAAAACCTTCAGATTCTGTTTGGACTTACAGTACCTACTGTATTTCCTAAAACCACAGGTACTATTTGTGTTGATGCTGATTTCGTAGTGCAGGTTCATGCAGTTAATCCAGTCTCTCACTGAAAATGAAGCCTTTAGTTTTCCTTGCTAGAAATAAATGTGTCATGTTTCATAATAACTGTAACTTTTGCATTTTTACAGCTTATATTCTACTTTTAACTTAAAAACAAGGAAAGAGGATAATTTTCCCAATGCTGTTGCCCACACTGTGATAGTGTTTTTCAGTCTTAAAAAACATTTTTGGGAGATAATGTCACAATTATAAACCAAATTTGAAAAAAAAAATATTACTATCCAAAAGTGTGAAAAAACTTTAATAATGTAATCTGTTTCCTTCCGTACTATAATTATAACTATGGAACCGAGATTCTATTTCAATTATGAATGGTTTAAAAAAAACTTACTGTCTGCACAAATTATGTATTTGATTAAAATAAGTTAATGGTAATACAGTACGTGATCAAATCTGTAATCCTTTATTAACTGATTTTACACAAAATCTGAACAATATTAGCAACTAAGCACTGTACTATATGCAGTAAGGCTCCTTTCCAGTGCAAGAGTGATGCAAAAGCTGTGTGAAGTAGTGCATAGAATAGTTGATGTAGGGTTAGAGTATCTGTGTCTGTCTACTGTACTGTAATGGACTGATATCCCATCCGGGATGTACAGTACCCTGACTTGTGTTCACTGCTTGCCGGAATAGGCTTCGTATTCCCTTCAACACTGAATTGGAAGAAGTGATTAGAAAATGGATGGATGGAAGTCAATGTCAGATCTGACATTGCTGTCGGTGCTGCTGTTTTTTTTCATTTTTCTCTTTTTTTTCTGAGAAGGCACCCAATGTCAATATGACAATGCATCATACCTTAGATTTTGTCTATTTACAATACATTCTTGGTTTGTGATAAAATATTTAAAAAGAAAAATACAGCCCATGAAAAAAATTATGAGGAACATGCTTCAACACCCTGTAGTAGGCTGATTATCAGACGTTTTACACTTTTTTCTCATGAAAGCCTTAAGAGGAAGATGATGTTTCCAGCCTTGAACCAGATCCAGTTATGAATTACCACTGCTAAAATTGCCAAAAGTGGTATGTGTAAAACTGAGGATTCTGCATGAAACTTAATGACTGAGCATGCAACCCCGGAGTTAACATTTCCCTTACTCTTCCTTTTTTATCTGCTTGATGTTAAGGGTTTTGTGCGAAGCAACATCACATACTGTACTGAACTGTCATACATTAAGTGAACAAATATATATTTTATATATTTTATAAAAATTTAATTATTTTGAATTGAATTATTTATTATTTGTGAAATAATATATTAAAATTTATTACACAATAATTCCCAGAAATTCATAAGGTTTTGTGCCCTGGCTCATTTGGATGATAAAGGCAAATACGTCAGAATGCTATTAATTGATTACAGCTCCGCATTTAACACAATAGTTCCTTCCAGACTAGTCAGGAAGTTTGGTAATCTGGGCATCAGCACCTCTATATGCAGGTGGATTTTGGATTTCCTGACTGGCAGACCACAGGGTAGATGAGAAACTTTCTTCCACACTGACCATCAACATAGGTGCCCCTCAGGGCTGTGTGCTTAGCCCCCTGCTGTTCTCCTTGTTTACCCACAACTGTGTGGCCAAACACAGCTCCAAGTCCATCTAAAATATGCTGATGACACTACCATCATTGGCCAAATCACTGCAAAATAGGAGACAGCCTACAGGGATGAGGTCAGGAACCTGGTGGAGTTGTGCATTGACAATAATCTCTCCCTCAATGTCGGCAAAACCAAAGTGCTGGTCATTAATTTTAGAAAGCAGGGTAGGGACTACAGCCCTATTCACAATAATGGAGTGGCTGTTGAGATGGTTAGCAGCTTCAAGTTCCTGGGTACCTTCATCACTATTGATTTAACGTGGTCCAAGCATGTAACTGGAGCTACAAAGAAGGCACAATCTTCAACTGTCCTTACCACATTTTATAGGTGCGCTATTGAGAGTGTGCGCACGTGTGGTATTACAGTGTGGTTCAGCAGAAGCTCGTTGTCTGACCGGAAGGGGTCACAGGGGGTGATTTTTACAACTGGCTGTCTCAGGCAGGCTGGAAATATTGCTAAGGACACCAGTCATCCTGGTTTCTCATTTGTCTCCCACCTTCCCTCTGGTAAGAATTATAGGAGCATAAAGGCACAAATGTCCAGATTCAGAGACAGTTTCTTCCCACCATCTGACAGATTACCGAACTTTACTCCTACCATTGGCTCACACTGATGTTTTTTTAAGGTATTTAATTTGTTGTTGTTGCTGCTGCTGCTATGTTTATTTTTGGTTGATTCCTTTAATATCTTTGTACTGGAGCATACATGCAAACAAGCATTTCTTTGCACTTGTGCATATGACAATAAACTGAACTGAACTTGATATGGTGGAAAAGAAATTCATTTGCAGATTCATTTGCACTGCAGGACTTCACAACAGATGAGATGGGAACACCAGAATGATGAACACTGTAGGTTTCTCTGATCATTTAAAAAGACGTCAACAAGATTTTGCAGTGATTATTGTTGCACAATTCTAATGAAAGATTGATTAATTTAATCATGGGCCTATTTACTCCGACATCCTTGACAAGGAAAATGAAATTAACATTGACTAATTTTGTAACTATGTTTAAAATGTCTTTCTTTGCCCTTCACAAATGTTTCCCAAATAGACTAATGATGCTATATCATCAGTCAATGGGTTTATCAATGGGTTTGAATACTTACTGTATGCAATCATGGCTTTCCTATGTTTCTTTCATATCAGTTTAGCTGGTTACTTCTTTTTCTCTCTATTTTACTTAATTGTTTGATATTCTTATTTACAGCCTAGAAACAACACTTGTTTAAATAAAGAAAAGGTTTCCAGAAAATACTGTGAATCATACAAGTTTCAGTAAAATATATACAGTAATGTAATCCAAATTAAACAGTAATTAAATAAACTTTAAATTACTTAACCAAATTTATGTTCCTGTATTCTATGTTCAAAAGCTTGTGTATCACTTGGATAAATACAGTACACACTTATAAAACCTTTTGAAAACATGTCAGCACATTTATTGTTCCATAATACCACCTACAAAACATGCTTCAGTGCTTAGGTGCCAGCTCTGTGGGTGCTGTGTGTGCTCAAACACTCACAATATTATTATTTTTAAAGCAGGGGTGAATGTTCTTTTTTTACTTTACACAGTACATGTTTAGGAGATTACCATGGGACAAAGCTATATAAGAATCACAATCAAATAATCACATAATCACAATGCTAAATAACAATTTTGTTTTGTCCCAGACATCTTCAGGCAACATTATGTGGCTGTTAGTTAATTATGATCTACAGTATCTAGATTATAATTTAACAACTCATCAGTGAATTTTAAGTAAATGCCCTCAGATCTGAAACAGTGTCTGTGCAGGATGGCTTCCACCAATGAGTGGTCCTTACAGCTGTATATTTCAGTAATGGGTACTTTCTAATTTGGAATACCAGAGCTACAGGAAAAAGAAACATACAAACACTGTGATCTGATCTTATTTCGACTTGTGATAACAACAAAAAAAAGCCTTCCAATTTTCCAACAATTTTCCAATTAAAATTGGTAAGAAAGAAAACACCAGCACTTGTGCAAACTGAAGAACAGGTGGAAATTTCACCAGAAGTAGACATCAACATTCAACTACAGTAGTTCATTGTTAAAAACAAGAAGGCAATAATTTCTCCAAAGGCAAATCTGAATTTATCAATCTGATGTTTGGATTCATGTGATAGAACGATTTCAAAAACAATAACAATCTGACCATCACTGCAATTGTCTATAGAACAATAAAGAACATATAAAATGTACCGTATGTTTAATGATAAGCTCTGCTAAGAAAATACATTTTGGTGTTGTACGATATATTCTATATATTCAGAGATTCTGTTTGACTTTAAATTGAAGCTGCGTTAAATAACCTCATTAAAAGGAATGCAATGTGGAGGAAAACCTTTTTCACTTAATTAATTTAAAGAAATGTTTTATTTTTTTCTGTGAAGGTGTGACTGGAAACAAAGACAATGCTTTGTACATTTGCAAACATTTTAAGATAAGCACCCAAATAATTTTGAAAAGTTTTGAAGAGACTATGCTTCAGCATTTCATCTCATCACCTGCATATCTAATTTCTTAATTACAATTACCTCTAGAAGACTTGAATGGCTCAGGTGTCTCTATCCACAATGACTAATGACTTGTTTGACTGCCCTATCAAGTAATTAACAGGTTGCTAGTTAACTGAAAAAAAGTCTTGTTAGTTCTAGCTAAACTACGGTAAGTTCCTCTTTGGTTGGCTTTATTAGCATGGTGAACTGTTCTCACAATATAAAGATATCCATTAAAACCATGTGCCAGTCAATTGTTGCCATCATTAGGCCAGCCAGGCTAAGGATATATGTTCCATTTGTAATACTGTACTGTATTAGGGTGTGATTTAGCTCCCCGTGTTATTGTAAAAAGGACTGCAGCACAAGAGGGACAAAGAGGCTCTTTGTACGTCTGTAGAAAACAGTAACATTCCTCAGCATAACAAAGTGAAGTGCTGAAAATGTTAATTGAATGTATACTTACTGTATACATTCCTCACCTTATGATTAGATTGGTTGCAATGTGTTTTAATTTCATTGTCATCATTATAAAAAGTATTTTAAACAGTGCTGGTAACCTACTGGTAAACCACTGGTCAGACCTTTCAGAAGAATCCTGGCTGATTTACTGTAGTGTGTTACATTGGTTGGTTTGGTTTATTTTATTTCTTTCACCGTCTGGAAAGATATACTGTACTTTAAGAAGACTTGAGGACAAATAACGTTCTGTGTACATTTTTTGTAGAAATATACAGAGCTCCCCCCCCCCCCAACACATTCATATGCAATTTCAGCATACCACCTCAGAGTGTAAATGTTTCAAAAACTGAACCAATAGCATATGATTATGATATTTGAAATTACTAACTAAAATGTTTTTTTTTCTTCAGTTATCTTGTTAAAAGGTCATCTGCAGTGGTATTGTACCTTGAAAATGTATTACAGTTACAGACATGTCATGGTTAAGCACTCTGGTGCCTCTGTTTCCTTTTGAAACCTGCTCTCTCCTGTTCACGTGTCTCTTCTGGTACCTCATGATTGGCAAATTAAGGACTGTGAAACAAGTAGTGTGGGAGGAACCCATACAGTATATATCTAAAAGCAACAGCTGGAAATCTCTAATAAACAATACACTGGCAACTTCAGGATACAAAGTGTCAAAAATTATCACCCAAAGTCATCTGCATGAATTCATAGCTGGGTTGCAAGTAAGAAGCATCTCTAAAAATGAATCTGCCTACTCAGACAATGCATGCAAACCATCATGGACACAAATGTTTGTCACTCTGAGCTGATTTAGCACCCTCTGGTGTGCAGTGATATTGCCCATTGGAAAATTTGTATGCATACCAAATTCCATTGCTCTGTGGTTTGTAGTTTTCAGAATACAGTTGTTTGAATAAACTAACATTGTAATCACACTTTTCAGGATATCTGTCATTACTTCCAGACATTCATATTTCAAAATATTGTTTTTAAAATTTTAAAGTGTTATTGAGATAAATCTAATGTCAATGGGATGTTTGTATTACTATATATACACACTGGTTGTGAACATTATTGAGGCACCAGTAAATATTATTGAAACTCTGCTAAGAAATAAAAAATGGAAATTTTTGACATGTCCAGAATTTAAAAACTCTTACATTTTCGTAATAATGGAAGCCAGAATATCACAATAGAAAAATGCTATAGTCAATTTTCTTCAGTAAAGCTTGTTAAATTATTACCTAGCCCAAAAGGCCTAGACAAAGACTTACGGGCAAAGAGTGATATACTGTAGATATCATACTGTAGACATGATAAAATGTAAGAACATTTCATCCACAAGAGAAAACCGTAATGAGAATCAGAACAAAGGCTAGAATGATTAATGTTTTTCCATGAATTCTGAAGACGTTATTGTAAAAATTCTGATGGGATGAGGTAGGGTTATTAAAGACAAGATGTTCATTGGTGAACAATGTACAACAGTGAACATTCTTAAAAGCCAAGCAATATCTCACAAATAAAAAACCTGTGGTAAAGATATATTTGGATAATGGCTCTAAGCACAAAACAGGGAGAGTCCCTGCTCAAGTCAGAATGAAAATCTGATTGAGAAACCGATGCCTTGGCAACATATCCGATTGACCTTATTCCTATAGATACAGTATGTTACAGAATGAAAATGAAAAAGAAGATAATATTTAGCTACCAACCTAAACAGTCTCCTAAATAAGGGATGTGATAAGATCTAAATAAGAAAATGCAATATTGCACTCTACAGTACGTGTGGTAATACATTTGTAGAACTATTGTATGCTGTATGTCCTTGTCTGATAATGCATCCTTCTGTGAGCTGCCTTTTTAAGCAGAGAACTAAAAAGAAGAGAAAAAGAAATGTAAATAAGACTTATGGGTAAGTAACTGCAGGAAACCTCAGAGAGAGTTTATTATGAGAAATAGAAAAGCTATTTCATGAGAAAAGACCCATGATTCTTAGTAAAACAACTGGGTCTCTGCAGAGACACCTGGCAGTAGCTGAAACAAACAGAGCTGCTGGGTAAACAGGGACATCTTGTCAGCAGGGTGTCAGTACCAACACATCTACTCATCTTGGTCCACTTAGAAACACTAGACAACTTTTGTTGTTCCGGCATTGTAAAACAGCAAATTTATAGAATTATTTCTAGAGAAAATATAATTTCTGGATACAATTTAACAATCTGACAAAGGTATAGAAAGACTTTAAACTGTAAACTGAAGTAAAGTACTATTTTTGTTACATTTCAGTGGCTAAACATTCATTAAAAATACATCATACATGATGAAGCAAAGTACTGTATTTAGAAAACACCCTGCGCAATGGAATTTTATTCCATTCTTTGAACAACTTCAAGTACATCATACAGAGACAAAAACAACTTGACAGTGCTTTGTTAAAACACTACAAGCTTCTTTCTTTGTGCTTTGAGATGGATCTCCTGCTGTAAGTGACTGAATACTGTGGGCAGTTCATGCAGTGGGTGTCAGAATATCCTCTTTGAAATCACTAGGTTCCTATTTTATTGAACTTAATTTTAAATAATTCCCCTAAATTCATTTTGTTCCCTTCAATAAGCAAGTGAAAAGGTACTATTCACTTTGTCTTCTCTCAGATTGCATATATATATTTAGTCGCCCACATAGTCACTTCGCCACCATTCTTCCTTCTTTTTGATAACCTAAGAATCTGCCTGCAACCTAGACAAGTGACTAACATCTTCACAAAGCTTTCTTTAGAAGCCTTTCGCCTACATCTGAGAGACCAATAGCTTACTATATTTCACACTCTACTTAGGAAAAAGGAGCAGAAAATTCTGAGATCCTGCTTGATTTTCCCAACAAGTTGTGCTTTATGTCAGCACATTCCGACGCTGCTCGATGATGGAGTGTTGGAAGATGGTAGATGTTCTCCTATGGAGTGTGATTATGGAACATACATGATCCTTCTTCTTACTTTTCTGTCATTTAAACCTAGTGTGTGGTCAAAAAATGATTTACATTGTAAAGTACACTAGGAATATTAAAGTATCTGTGTAGTTTTTTGTGCACGTTTCAATATTGAGCATATACAAAATAAATCATATACAAATAAAACATCTAAATAGCTATCAGACACTGAGTAAGACTCACTGGCCGACCCTGGCTCATAAAATCATGCCAGGCGGGTCTATTGACACACCTGCTAGGTTCCTGTCTATGTCACTGTGAGTCAAATGCTATCATAGTGCCCAAACCCAAACTGCCCTTTATGAAACATGCAGGTTAAATGAAATGAGTGCAGAAGAAAAGCATTAACCTGTAATTGTTCCCTTTTCTGCTTCCCATCTAACATCTTATTTGTGTATGCAACCTAACCAGTTATGAAAAGCAGTTACATACATTAAAAATGTCTAAAAGTACCAAGACCGGTTATGAGTGTAGTATTATATCAACAGGCCCAGTACTATGCATAGTAAATATAAAGTATTTGTGACTGGTCATAGACAAAAACCTGAGTTGGGACAAATGCTGCAACACCATTTATATAGATAAAGACTCTTTTGTCTAAGGAAGCTAAGCTATTTCAAGGTAGACAGAGCTATCCTAACAGTTTTCTACAAGTTTGTTTTAATTAAAGGGTCTTTAAGAGAGGGCCCAACAATCACTGCCACTGACCCTCTTCACTTTTAAACTCTCTACAGACAAAAAGCGGCCAATTAAATACAGTAGCTAAAACATACAGTACTGTATGTGAAGAGGAGTAAACTATTTTTTCACCTCACAATCCACTTTTTCCTTCAGTATATACTGTACATTATCCTTTCAAGCCACGTTTAAAGCATAGGTTTAACGTATTTGGCACCTTAATAAATGAAATTAGCAATCTATTGATTGTTCCTGTTCACCAGATTAAAAAGACAGGGCTTTGTTAGAACCTGCCAGAGTTAGGGAAAAATTTATTTTAGTACTTTTTTGTGTCTACATAAAACGTTTTGTAATCACATTTGTAAATAAAACATTGTCCATACAGTACAGTGTACCAAGAACATTTATTATGTTTCGTATTTATTTTTATTGACTATCTTATTCAGTTTTAGGAAGTTGTTTGATTCAAGAATTTTATCTAGACATTTCTTAATCTTAGTAGTTACTGTACAGTACACATTTATATTGTTTTTCAGGTATCTAGATCATATCATGACATAAATACCTAAATCTTGTATAGACTGAATTATATACAATATTGGAGAATATTGTGGGATAAAACTCCTTGGAGTGAAAAGTCAATTCTTCAGCACACATTATTATTGGTCTTATTAATTTACTTATTTAGGCAACTCACATAACATTCTCACAGACAGGTCATTCTTGAGCCTCCTTTTTTACCTGTATGTGAGAGACAAATAAACTAGTGTATTTCACCAAGTTAAACAGCTCGGAAAAAAGGAGCGGTAAATTATAACAAAAGCGATTATGTTTGCATATACCATTCACACCAATAGTGGACACATTTTTACACAACAATTGATTATCATTATTAAACCAAGTGACCAAAGGCCTTCACTTTTTTTAAACATTTTTTTTCTCCTCATTTTACTGTCTGCATCTTTTTTTTTCAAAAGTAACTTTGAACTAGTGCAGCCATTAAGCTGTAATTATTTGTATTACACTGTGGTCTAATGAACATTAAATTGGCCATATAAACTGAATTATGAAAAGCATGCTTGTAATTCCCATATGGAAAGAGGAGCAACACCACAGATACTGTATACAGACTTTACACAGCCTGATTAGTGCTAGTTTATTTTGCACATTGAAGCTAAAGTCACTGTGAAGGGACGATGAATTGAAAAACGATGCGGAAATGACAAACGGTTTAAAATTTTTAAAAAATAAAAATAAAATTAGAACTCATGAAAGTCTAAATAAGTTATGAAACGGGGAAAAAAGAAAACCCACAAGAGATACCAGCTTTATCATGTAAAAAGGCAACTGATTTTTTTAGTAGAAGAGAAGACAAGCTGAGGTACAGTACAACAGGTTCAGAAAAAGCTGGATCTGTGTCCCAAAGAAATGGCATATTTGGTAATGAATTTGGGCACTTTAAGGCAGAGAGTGTTCCCCTTCCTAGTGATTTCACTGCACTGAGGAAGCGGTCAGGGAGGCCCAGCTACCCAAGAACGCAGCCGTAAAGAGCTGAAGACCGTCTGGGAGAGAGAAGCTGTGCCACAGGGCATCTGGCGGTGAGCCAGAGCAAAACACACCATCTCGCTCAAATACTCATCAGAGAAAGAAAAGGCAGCCAGACCGGAAACAAATACGTAATGTAGTCTTTTATTTACATTGCATCGGAGCCCCCATGCCAGGTCATGATTGAAAAATGGAACTCGGCCAGTGAGCCTTAGAGACTGGAACCTGATTACTTCCGAGATCAGAATCTGGACAGATAGTTTTGGGAATTAAAAGCCAATTGGGAGTTCAAAGGAATTTAATTGTGATAAATTCCTCAACACTTTTCCTGAGGGGAAATAATATTAAAATGCACATTATTTAGGATAAAAAAAAGATCTCAGAATAAAAGAAAAACCTACCAGGAGAAGTAATCATCCCAGCAAATCCCAAAAGTGTCCCCACAATTTCCCCGTACCTCCATCACACTAAAAGATACAGGCAAGCCAATGTGGGAGTTTGCTTCCCTGAAAGGAGACAGTTATTACAGATGACATTAACATGGTAAGAAACACTCATGATCTTCTACAGTCAACAATTTAGAAACAAATAGATGTTGAGAATAATTATAGCCTTTACTTGAATGAGAAAGTAATGCAATTTGATCCTTGTACTAAAGGATAAACTTAAATATGGTACTTGTTTTTTCAAATATTTTTCAAATGTGATGCAATATTTTTTTTTAATTATAATAATAGCTCATCTGAAAAGGTAAAAAGAACTGAAGGAGGTACTGTATGTGGAAGAAGATAATAAGATGAGCAAAAATGATATAACCTTCTTTGGCCATCCTTACTGTATGTGGTAAGTTCAGTTATTGCTCCTTAACTGAGGACTTTCCATTCCATAGCACTGGAGCTGTAGTTTACTGTATATCAGCAGTATTTTCCCATTGTTTCTCCTCCCATTTTTTGCATATCCAATTATGTCTTTCCTGTGGGATCTTTGGTCCTGGGTTGTTATTTACTCTGACAATTAGATATTTTTGTAAATTACAGCCTTTTTCATTAAGTAAACAAAGGAAACTAATTAGTGCTACACTGTGCTGAGTAGCCCAAAGGACCCAAACCCTTAAATCACTGACGAACTTCAGTGCTCCCTATTCTTCTCACTCAGCTCTAACAAAACTTTTTTCCCCAGTTCAAAAAGCAAAGGTACTGTGAGTGACAAAACAATTGAGACTAATGCAACAAATGGGGAGCCAGAAAAATGTATACAGTACATACAATTCTAAATAAAGCTGATTTGAAGGGGGGGGGTATATGCTAACCTGGACTCTTCCTATGTTTATTTTCCGACTGTAAGATGCAGCAGTAAGATGCAGCAGGACTAGACTGATGTCAGAGCCCTGAATCTAATGCGTGGAAAGCCAGAGGGAGCTGCTCTGTGGTTAGTGGACATGGTTTACCACATTGACACAGGGCTGCTGGAGAATGAGGTTGGAACTCAACTCCTGAACTTTTCCCAATTGCAATAATGTCACCACCAATCAGCTCCTGCCTACAGAATCGTCATGTCATCTGAATCATCTAAAGAAACTTCTTTTATACTTTGTTTTAAGGACTGCTTATCAAAATACATTTCACTGTTGAATCCTTCAGAATGACCTATTGTATTTCTGTCAGTTAACTCCTTCCTATGTGAATCAGGACAGTGTTAGATATAATGAGAACTGACAATTGGGAAGGCTTCACTGAACTGAATTTTGAGAAAATTGTTACTATATCCAAGCCAAATGTATGACCAGATTTAATCTGGAATTTTAATTATATCCTCTTCAATCAATACCATCCTCAAAAACAAGCATCACACTGTGATAATCATTAAAGTGTGTGATTGGGTATGTGTTTTTAAACAAGTGGCAGGATACAGGAATTCACTCGCAGTTAAAAAAAATACCTATTGGTTTAAATACATTTATCAAAAGGTCTGAGTAAACTGTGTTTGTTTTTTTAGACAAAAACAAAGGTTAATTCAAGGTTTAAAGGATAATTTTCTGATTAGTCTGTCTCTTTATGACACTTTTTATTATACAAGAAAATAAATTAGTTAATTTCAAAATAACCAAAAAATAACAATACTGAAAGCTTCATATTTGGAGAAATAAAAGCAATATCAGAACCACAATCAGCTATATTACATGTTACATTGAAAATATGGCATCAAGCAACTCAACCAATAGGAATCACAGTAAATGCAAAATGTGACAATGTGAAATGCATAATTAAAAACAACATGCAGCACCTGTATCCCCTCTTTAAAGGCCTAAAATAAAATGACATCAAAATGACATCAACTACAACTGTAAGCAACTACAGCTGAATGGGTATGCATGAAAAAGCCTATGTTTACTGAAGATGCTGCACTATTAGCTAGGTACTATAAAACTTGTTATTTTTCTGTAAAGATGTACTGTATCACGTTTATAATGCCAATGATCTATAGCAATTCTTTTGAAATCGGTTGTATTCACTTTTCTGAGTAATAAATCCCTCACAATGGGTTAAAAAAACAGTTTAAGCAGTGAACTTCCACCAACTAAAGTAAAATATTCACTGTGTTGTTTTACAAGAGTGAAGTGGGAAGTAATCAAGGATAAAAATTAATACTAAATCTGCCTAGCAATTCCTGGTGACATCTAGCACAATATTGTTTCATTTGACTAGGCCCTTTTTCACTCAAGGAAATATTCTCAAATAACATACCTCTATGCATACAGTGCGTACACATACACAAACACAGGACTCCACTATAGTTTCATATAAATGCATGCAGGTCTCTGCAATCAAAATATTTTTATTACATTATGCTTACTTTCAACTTGTTATTCCAGATTTGATGGTACAGTATAACACAGTTTAAGAGCACTTAGTGTTTTGCTGAACAAACCTAGCTTTGAACGTTCAGTGCTGGATGCACTTGAGAATGAAGCAAAGTGAGAATAGGCAAGGTAAAAATTATTTTTTATAACTTTCCATCCAGTCCCCATCTCTACTGTGCCTGTAAAGTTAGCAACAATGAAAAAAAACTGAAACAAAAAAATGCTGTTGAATAAACGTTATGGTTGAACAGTATCTCACAAAACAGACACCCTGAATGACATGAGATGTGTTCCCTGGTCTGTCATTACTCTCCAAAATCTTACTTGGGCTCAATAAATGTCATCACACAACTAGAAGCACATGAGTAATCAGAGAAGGTAATAGGGGGACAACAATTTAAGATATTGCAGTTGAGTGAAACATCACAATCTCTGCAAAACAAGAAACCAGCAGGGTTTACCAAAACAAAGAAGAAACAAAGAACTAGGAACGGTGTTAATTTGCAATTCTTTCATGTACACACACTTTCTTATCTGAAGTTTCCGGTTGAAAAATGGTTAGATTCAGGAAAAGCATGACTTGCAAAACATGTAGGGCTGATACAACAAATTGGAACTGTATTGGATCACTAGGTTGATTTTACACTAAGCCCAAATGGTCTCAGATCAAGGCAAACTGTCTGAAAGGTACTGGGAAACTACATTAGTCTTTTTTCCTTATCTGACTTTTCAGAATTTTCTGACCACATCTAATAATGTAAAAAAAAACAGCAAATAGAGTGTTTATTTGCAATATTTTGACAATGTCATGAAGGCAATATAAAAGCACTTTTTTTTTTTGGAAATACCTACTGTAATAGGTATCAGTTCTGTTGTTATGAACTAATACAGAATATAAAGTCAAATGGACGTCACTTTCATATTTTAGGGATTCAGATTTAAAGCCAAGATTTTGCCTGGACCTTTGCACCAGGCCCCACAATTCACTGCAAAGTTTTCACAATAAGAAGGTATAGTATCATTAAAGCTTAGTGATACCAGTCTTCCCTGGGACTCTTTTGCCTTAAATGGATGTTACTAACCACTATATCTGGCTGGAAGTTTTTTAATATTCACCAATTCTACAATTCTAACTGATTATATAAATTAAGTCACCTCTAGGAAATTTAACATTACAGTAAGAAACCTGAATTTTTTAAAAATGCTGTCTGCTTAGATTTTTTCACAGGCAACTTATTTAACTGCATTTTTTAAATGTAAAATATATTGAAGAGTAATTTCATCTAAAGTAAAATTTCTTTTAAGTAAATTTTTCTCAATAACAAAAGATGTCAGTGTGTTTTAACGGACAAATTACATACAAACCCTCTTTCATATAATCGTGTGGTCATTGCTGTAATACACTATGTACAGGTAACATACAGTACAGGTACAAGTGATAAACCTGAGATTACTTTCTCATTAAACATGGTAAGATGGCTTACCATTTTTATCTCATATTTGTTAAAATTTAAAGATTATATTTAGAGGAATTCATTACTTTTCTTGAAAGTCAGCCTTGAAGAAAATGAATTGGTAATAAAATATTCACTACGTATTTCATTTATACTGCACATTAATGTGGTATAACCACAGAAGGTAGTTTTCCTCCTCCAAACATATCTAAAAAATAACAAAATACTTTAATTAGTATAGGAAAAAAGCAATTTAATTAAATAGTTTTTCATCGTAGAGACTTATCACAACATCTAGCTGTTAAATCCCCCATCATCGAATCTGTATTAGAAATTGGATATGGTATCAGTTTTCAGTTATTTATCTGAGTAAGTTAACTCAGCTTGGGTTTGTTGTGAGATGTGTTTTGAGACCCTGCTTCTGAAAATGCAGTTTTTGAATATGCAATGCGTATAACATTGTGCATTGTGAATGTCATGGTTCTGAACAGTTTAAATAGTATTTAAAATACTTTACAATGCCTCCAGGTGTTTTATTATTTGTCTAACTTAATTTCACTTAGCTTTATTGTACATAATATTCTTCATGGTATACCACACTAAACTTTTGTAGAGTTCACTCTTTTCAAGAGAACAAAGTGTTGCATGCTTTGATAGATGAAGGAAATAATTTCTCCTCATGTAGTATTTGTATAACTTTTTTAGTGGTACCAGTGTTTAAATAACTAGTTTTTTTCAACTTGAGATCACCTGTCTCTCCCTTAATTGTAGAAAATGGAATAAGCTTCTTGAACTAGAAGTGAAATATTCTTCCCTCATTTCAGTTTTCAGAGTGGAAATAACCTCATTTTTGGGTAATAACTAGATCTTTTTTACATTTAAGGTATTGCAGTTGTGTACTGTACAGTACATAACACATGTACAGAGGAATCTGGTGCATCTTGTTTTGTGATTGATGTTATTTACAACTTTTACCTCCTTTTAAGTGTCATCTGTGGTTTGCAACAGTGTTTAAGGGTTGGCATGTGGCAAACCCGAGTTCCTGCCTTGTCAGTGGTTTGCCACATGCTAAAAGAGTTCACTTTCCCATAAGGCACTTTCCCATGTCAAACAACAGCTTGTGATTACAAATTGGATGGTATAACACAGAAAAGAACTGTAAATTCCATGTGAGAACAAATGTTAGGGGATTTCATGTTTGCATTAAACAAGAATGCCAGAATTTTACAGATTTTATCTAAATTAAGTAGCACTTTCAGTGACAGCAAAAAAATCACCAAAGAATAAAAGTTATGAGGGTTATAAGAATCAGTCCATGATTCAGTGTAACTGCAAATTGTACTTCCCTTTTCGTTAGAGCACTACTACAAATGCAGTGAATCTTACATGAAGGCTCCTTCCTCTTATTTTTATCACTACAGATAAAACACAAGTAAACATGTTTGGGAATGATCAAGATAAAGGTCTCTATGGGTACTGTAAAATAACAGCACAGCCATTTATCAAATACTGTTAGCTGACTGAATTAACATTATGTCAATGGGTTCAAGGATGACCACCAAAATACTCAACTCAGATGTTAGAATTTTAAAAAAATATTTAATATGGTATTGTCTGTGTGTGTATACTGTAGCTGCACATCCCATATTTCCCAGCAGTTTTTGGAAACTCATTTGATAGAAAAAAATATTCTTCTCTTAAGCTCATCCTGTGGAACCAAGTTTTTCTGAGCAGAGATCTAAATTACATATTGTGAATGAACAGTGGTAAATGTGTTTAAAAATACATTCTGTTTTTTGTGTCACTGTCTAGAAATTCATATTACTAATACAGAAATTAACCTTCAATGAGTTCAGTTAAATAGCTGAAGACAATTAGCATAATAGTTAAAATGTTGCAAATCCTGTTTTGTGACTGATAGACTAGCTTCTGTAGGAATGGGCTCCAACTTATGAATAAGATTCGGGATGTTACTATTCTAAGACTACACACTGGATGGGCCAAAGAATACAGATACAATTTAGATTCACCAGTTGACCTAGCCAGCATGTCTTTGCAAGGACACAGAATGCACACATATTTGAAATTAAATCCTAAACCCAAGAAATGTAATAACTTTGTCAATTTCTTTATATCCATGAGTGCATTGAATTTTGTCTTGTGCTTGCACAATCATGGAGCATTGAGAATAGATATTCAGTAAGCTCCTCTGTATGTTGACAGTCAACCCAAACAGGAAATTCACATGAGCTGATGGTCTTGGTATTGGGGAAAATGCTTTGCCTATGAAGCCAGTCAAAGGATATTTCACTTCATAATGTTATCAGGTAATTAGTCAGTTTAAAAAAGCCAAAAACATTATGCATGACCTAGATACACAAAACTGAAATCAGCCAGTGGATGTTTTCGGCATTGAGTAAGGAAATTTGAAGCACTAAGAAGCATTATCCCTGGCCATATTTTGCCATGACTACAAATCGTTCCCAGAATTAACATTTGTCCTAGAGACATGGGATTGGATTAAGTCTATCTGGCAATGCAGAGAAAATAATGAATAGATCGACCATTATATGATTACGAATCCAGCAACAGTATGCAGTTTATTGTGCAGTATTTAATGTGGAAGCATTCTGCAAATATATTTTTTAAGGATTCACCACAAGCCGTCTGCCGCTTAAGGTAAACAGATACAAGGAGGGGGCTGCAGTGTGAAATCAGTCCTGGCTGTGCAGCCGCTTGGTGTAAACAGAGCAACTAATTGTGAAAGAGTGTACTGCCAAATTCTACTCAGTCATGTCAACTGTGTCTGGCACATGCAGAAAAGGTACACTGCAGTGCATACCTGCCACAGTTTTGCAACTAATGCCTGATATTGACAGGCATACAAATGGTCAATGTCTGTGGAAGAATCAGGGGTTTCCGCCTCACATCTTTGGAGATGAAGTGGCCAACTGCTAACCGCAAGAGTAGGTCTGCCTGTTATGCCAGTAGAGCCTTCTGTGAACCGCCATGATCTCTTGATTCTACAGATAAGTGGGCAATGATTCCTAACAAGGCCATATGCTTGCTTGGAGAGGAAACATTTTTTTTTCTTTCTCAGGAGTCGTTGCTAGGATCCCATGCTCTGCAGCTTGCCCCTTTGGGATGGGAAAGACAACAAAATCATAGCTAATTTGTTTTTCACCAGGCAGGAATACCGAGGTTACATTCATGCAGGGGCTGTCTTAACTTTATGGGAAAGGTATGAGGCATCTGCTTCTTAAACACCTCACCCATTACAGGAAGCAGGGGTGATACTGGGCTGCCCTTCTAAAATTATGGAGGCTTTCTCCTAAGTTCAAGACATTCAGGACAAAGGTGGTACATTTTCAAAGCACTTTTGAGTGAGAATTAATTGCTGACGCATACAAGGTATTTCTTGCTAAAGTTATTATATTCCATAATTTCAATACAATTTTTCCCTTCCTCTCTCTGTTAGACGTCAGATGAAATGTACTTATATACAGTAAGTAACTCACCCTACTGTAGTTTGGAAATGGGGTGTATTAGAATTAGGAAAAGATTTTTCATTTTCTTTGGTACAAATACTGTTAAATATTTTAGTTACGAATATATTACAGTATAGTACAGTTGTCTTATCAACCAAAAAGGCACAGAACAAGCATGTTTTATTCCAGAGGAGACTTTCTGTTTGGCACTCAAGCAGTGTAAATAATCTGTCACTACAGCACTGTACTGATCACCATTCAGTCACTGATACTCTTCACCATTATTATTAAAAAATTGCATATTTTTTCTTAGCACATCTAAAATACACAAAATTATCAAGGGCTTGACGTGGATTTCAAACAAAGCAATAAAATCAATCCAGTATTTAAAGTAGAGACAACAGAACAGGAGCAGAATAAAAAATGGCCAGTTGAAGATGGACTGCAATGCCATTACACACAACACATCATTTAAATTTTCCCGACCTGAAATTTGTGCTCAATTTATCTACCCTAAAGAGGAGGGAGCCAACACAGAAAACTGGTCTAAGTGGTAAAATCGCACATAGCTGAACAAGCATTAATTTGGTAAATCATGAAACCACTCGGTCACAGAAAGTTCTAAATAACACTGAAAGGAAGAAAACCAACAAACGATGCAGCAATCAGTGCCTGTGCAGCTGGCAGCACTTTACTGATAAAAAAATACTCATCCAAAAATAAAGAAAATATATCATCAGTGCCATTCAGCAAATAAACAATGTTTCCACATTTAAATTAAGTGAACATTTTAATTAACTCCTTATAACAATTTCTACTTAAGAAATGTCCAAAAGAAAACAAAACATCCTACTGATACAAAAGTGATAAAGTCCGCATCATAAATCAAGTGCATAATATAGAAGTCCTTTAAGGCTTCTCAAGACTGAACTCTATTTCTGTTTCACATATATATGGATTTAATGCATTGTAAATAACTTTGTATTAGCATTTATAATGTAACTACCATTGATTTGGAAATATTTGATTGATGCACAGTTAGAATCACACTATCTTGCCACTGCAGCCTATTAGAATGCTCTTCAAAGCCAGTCATCTACTTTAAATTTCCATTTAAAACATCTTTAATGAGGATTACAATTTAGAAATTTATCCCAAGGCTACAGAATATAATTTCTAAATATTTCAGTATTTATAATTGTGAAATAGAATGCTTCTTATTACCGTAGTTATCACTGAACCTAGGTAAGCAAAAGTTTCACTTTGGCCAATTTAGTTTCCTCAGTGTAGTTACCGGTCAGAGCCATCTAAACAAAGCAGCAGGGCTTGCACTGAACGGGACTGCAATGTGTTGAAAACATTTGCGCGTGTAAGCTGGTTCTGCCATCTTATGTGCTGAGTAATTCATCAGGGGAAAACAGTTTATCCAGTGAGATGAAGGTTTGATAAACAAATGCATTTCTGAACCAAAAGGCTGCTTAACAGACTTGGTTCAAAATAATACAAAAGGGCAATGGCCTTTTTATTCCTGACATTTGTAATAAACATTTCCTTATTCCCAGTATATGCAGATATTATCCAATGATATGAATTTTAACTGAAACCATACACATAAACAGTCATTTTTTTTACTAAAATAAATTCTGCTAACATAAATCCCCCCAAAAATTTGTAAGCTGTTTAAATTGCCTAATGACCACACTTGTTAATTTACATGTATTTAGAAATAGAGGAAAACATCATTTTAACCGATAGACCAGTGACTGCCAATAATTTAAGAATTATAATTATCATCATCAACAACTTTTAAAATGTTTCACAAAAATTAATTAATTGGGGATTCAGAACTCAAAGGATCAAAAACCTACAGTCCTCTTTGCTCAGAACAAACAGGCAGTCTATTTTGGTGCTTTTTGAAATTCACTCCCTCAGGGTACCCAAACTGTCTATAACCATTTCCCAGCTAGCATGATAGCTGTGCAGATATGTTTTATACATTAAAAACATGTTCTTAAATTTCCGTTTGGGCATGTGGGGACATAAGAGATGAAAGGGATGTTGATTCTACAAAGGCCATGTCTTTCCCAGTACATTATGCACCTAGAAGTCTAGTCACAAGACAGTTATGTCATTTCAAAGGAAAACTGAGGTCAGGTCTGTTAAAAACTGCCTTGTGACCCAACTTTTTTTTCCTCCTTTTTATGGAACTAAATAAACATTCATTTACTTTAGCACTTCAGCTTCCAGAATATGAACCTACTAATGGCGGTGGATTAGTGGGGGTTTATCTATATTTTTCCATATTCTTTTAACTTCCCTCAACTTCCAGGTGAGATTATGCATTACCCTCTTACCTCTTGCAATGTAATACTTCCTCTGCTTTATTAGGATTAATAACATAAGTGGACTTTGGATAGGAATGTGCATTTATTATTACTAACACAAAACCACAGAGGACGATTATTTTTACTGTACCTAAGAAATATTAAAATAAATTTGTATATACTGTATCTTGACAAGGGCAGCGTGGTGATGCTGTGGTTTGCATAGCTGCCTTGTAGCACCGGGATCTGGGGTTTAGTTCCTGGAGGTGCTATCTGTATGAGGTTTGTATGTTTTCCTTGTGTTCGCATGGGTTTCCTCCGGGTGGTCCAGTTTCCTCCCATACTCCAAAGACACAGAGGTAACTTAATGTACTTCTGGGAAAATTTCCCCCTCTATGAGTGTGTCTGTATTTGTGTCTATGTCTGTCCTGTGAAGGACAGCTGTCCCAGGGTGTATCCTGACTTTCTCCCATTGCTTCCCAGGACAGGCTCTGGCCCTCGACGACCTTGTATTGGATAAAGCAGTGAGAAAATGGATGGATGGATGATTCATGATAACAAAACAGTAGACAGGGGGTTAAAAATAAAACACTACTCTAACCATAATTTTAAGAGAAAATGGCATTTTCATAATATTTTCCAAGTCATAACACACACCAGAGGATTAGTGTAGTGCCCGCCACACACCTCATTGCCAACAATATGATAAAACAGAGGACAACATACTGTAAATACAAGAATTAAAAGACTTAAGCCATTTAATGTTAAAACTAAACATTGTCAAGAATTTTGCTACAATGTAAAATTATAGATACTGTATTTTACCCAAAACTGTTGAATCATATCATGGGAAAAACTAAACCTCACCCTGGGGAAAATTACTTTACATACTGTATTTAAGAGATTTCTTTTCAAATTAATAACAACTTGTGTGGAATTGCATTTGCATTATTTTACATATTGATTAAACACAAACAACAGAAATCACTGTTATTCAGTATTTTGTTTACCCCACCCCCCCCAGCTTTTATTTAAAAAAGTAATCTGTTTTACAAGTAATTTGTCATTGCAATGCATTACTGATATTCTAATTGAAAATAATAATCTAAAGAGTTCGGACACAAAACAGCAGTTTTCTTTGCAGCAACTTCCTTTCAATAGAACTTTCTAACAAGACATCTTGTATACCCAGAGACTACTCTCCCTTACTAATGCCAGAATGGGAAGTTGTCTCCATTGTGCAGTGCAATGTGATCTACACAGTTTTTTCTGGGTTTCAGCATGACTCATCCATAACCTCAAACACTCGATCGCAAAGCATGCATCATACTTAAAGAATGGAAACAAGGTTTTCAACAACTCCATTGTTCAATGTTATGGAACATAGCAGTATGCAATGGAAATGCCTTTTGTATCTGTTCTTCTGAAATCTGAAAGTAATCCAAATGGTATTGCAATGTATGGGATCTAAAGGAAAATGTCTTCTGTAACATCTGTGCCAGATTTTAGCACAGAATGTATAAAATGTGTCTAGAAGTAACAGTGACCTCTAGTGTGGCTCCCAATTTGTGAACTGGGTCCAAGAAGAGGGTTTTCTGAGACAACAACAAAACAACTATGGCCTGGCTTTCAAAGAAGTTGTATTACCACTTAACACTGCACTATGTAAGGACATGAATTACATAAATAGAGTGAAATTAATGGAAAGATTAATTTTTAATGACTGTGTGGCAATGAGATATGAGTTTCATTCTACTGTACAGTATACAGTATCACCAGACACTGTTCCCCAGTGTTTGTTGGCGTGAGGTGACATTTTGTGTGTGTATTACTGTATTATTCACTAAGCAGCAGGTTGCTGATTAAAATTGTCATGGCAGAAAAAATCAAACAATAATCTTGATCCAGTAAACTAAACCCCAATGGTAAAAGTAATTTCTTAAAATTGTACAGTCATTTTTCTTCCTCTGGGGGCTAGCAGCTGACAGATAGGGCAGGAATTCTCAGTGGATCTGTTTAGCTAGAGAGGCCAAAAATAGTCACCCTTGTGCCTGAACTGGACGTCACTAGCTGAAGGAAGTTAAGAAGGTCTGGCTCCAGAATGTCACTTTGCAAGAGTTTTGGTTTTGAGCTGTAAACTGGAGAGATACAGAGCAACAAGAAAAGTTAGATGCAGGGAATGGGTAAAAGAAGCATGTAGGAACCTTGCACATTGTTCACTGGCCCAACTATTGTACTGTAAATAAAGTGGAGACATCCTTCAGGTATGGTGTATTTCAAATCACATGATAAACAAACACTGGGGAAACTTGAGAGAAACTATGCATTCTAGGTTCACCAATATATTTGCATCTACTGTAATTTACAATATTTAACTCAATAAAAAAAGCTGTAGACAACTATACAACTATACATTTTTGTATTAAATTCATTATGTTTACTGTTTAATTGGGTTTTTCATTTGCTTAGGCAGTTATGTTTGAAATCAAAACAGGCATTTTAATTTTATATTATTCAAAAGGTAGGGTTACCAAAAAAGGCACTTCAGTGATCTTGAATTTCAGAATTCCTAACACTTATATGACACATTTTCATCACAAAGGATCCCAAAGTACATTAAATACAGTATATGAGGCAATCTACTTCATCCACTAGACTCAAGCAAATTTACGTCATATTAAATTTGTTTCTGAAAAAATTCTAGTTCAAATCAACCACTCATCAGGTCTCTGGCTTTAAGTCTCAAAACAATTACTTAGTCTCTAAAATGTTTTAACTTTTGTAACTTACATTCCTGTCCTCACTCCACATCGAAACATTACTCAACAAAATTGATTATTTTAAATATTTCCTAATTTCAAGACTAAAAGCATGACTACGTAAAAGCAGTCTTCATAGGCAAGACAACCATTATCAATCTGAAGAAATGTTTCCTCCTGTACAGTAAGTACCAAACCACACAAAATGTAATACAGTTCTGATCTGCAGAATCCAAACAGAACTTGAGAGGCTTAACAAGGTCAGGTGCATCAAAAGAGAATAAAGATCACCCATCCCCAACACTATCACAAGCTTTAGAAACCTACATTCCTCAATTTGTCCTAGATCTCATGTTCTGCAGCACAGTATGTTCTCTCCCATTAGAACTTCTAGAGTCAGTGAGCAGTAAGGGGAGGGGAATTGATTTGAAAAGCAAAACATATGTTAATAAAGAGAGACTTAGATTACGATCATTAACTGTTTGTCTAAATAATGGCTTTGACTGATTTCCAAGGAATTAATTACAATGAAGAATGCAAAGTGACTTCCAGCATGCACTGCTTGTTGCATGCTGTGGAGCTGGGCAGTGTTACAAGAAATGCATGGCTAGATAACTGAACACAATTATAAGCTCAAGCTCAAACTACTTTATTTATCACATTATTGCTTTACTCTCCTAATACAAACAGATGAATCAGCCATAACCAGTCCAAGTCAAATCAGAAACATCCATTACTTTATCTTGTAGGTGTCAAGGAATCATATTCTCAGATATACAGTAATATAGACAATAATATCTGGCATAGGGAATAATACAGAGGATAATAATAATCCATATGGGTATTCCATATGTATTTTCATGCAAAGCCTGTATCCTCTTCTTACCACTGTCCTTTAAATGCCTGCAGCTTTCTATAGAAATCTGTATCTGAGAGCAAGAGCAAACAATTGGACAATAAAATACAGTCCCAGTCTGAACATGGATGTCACAAGGCAAATGCACAGATTCCTAGCTAAGAATAATGCTTTTACAAATAGGTTCACATACCTCAAATAAAAATCTAGAAAGATGTACAAATACACAACACTTCCTAAATTATCGGCAATACAGGCAAAAGCCTACAATAAATAATATAAAGAGTATGAGGATACTGGGGGACATGCTTAAGTATCAAATATTCAAATAATATAGAAATATTCAAATTCCTCAAAGGCAATGATCTTGTTAACCCAGTATATATCTTCTGAACGACTGTGAAACATAGACCAGAAGACAAAAGTGAAAACTGTGTGAAAGTACACTACTTTTCATAAAAAGGTTTGTGGGAGCATGGAACAAGGTACCCAACTATACTGTTGAAATGAACAGCCCTGGTTTATTTCAAGAAATGGCTAGATGACAACCTTGGATCAATTAACTACGAACTACCAAATATACTAGATGGGTCGAATGGCCTCTGCTCACTTGTAACTGTTCTTATGTTCTTCAGTTTTAGAAGACATATCAATCTGATTTATGTGACTCATCGCACATCTTATGTGAATATGCACCCATCAAATTGAATCCTCAAATACAATCATGATCAAGCTTACACTTTAAACACCATGTAAGCTGATGACAGAGGTGAAAGGACAAAAGAAGAGTCAGAGAAGATCTGGATCAAATGGGCTTAAGGATGAAATCGAAAGATAACTCAGGTAATTAATACAATAGAGTTATGGAATTTCTGCCACTCCAGACCACACAAATATGAAAAATCAGAACATGGTTCTGGTTCGGCGCCTTGCTGGGTAGTAAAGAATATTAATGACGCCACCTCTGACCATCCCTACAGCCACGCCCCGGTCTCCAGGGGATTGCCTGTTAGCCTTGGAAAGTGACCACCTCCATGGGTAAGAGGAAGGTCACCAAAACTTCAAAGGTCAAGGCTTTTATCAAGGTGTACAGGCGTTTGCTGAAGAGGATAAAAAATGACCCTGAGTGAGTATCAATTGCCAGATAATTCAAGGAGCAGCAGATACTGTATAAACTACCTTCTACACCTGAATAAACATGCCTATCTATGAAGAAAAGAATGAAATGCTCTTACTCAGACACTGATCCCCAGTTTTATCATTAACAGACAAAGCATCAAAGTAGAATGTCACAGCAAGCTCAGCTGGATGTGCTCAACTCTGTAAGAGAACAGGATGCTCATGATGTGTGCCACAATGTGCAGAAGAGCTGTGAGTGAAACACTGTGATGGCTACAATTGTTTCTTTGTCAATGTGTCCCCTGAAAATTTCACACAGAAATAGGGTTTGAGAAAAGAACACAGATTAATGCAATGTTCAGCACTTCATAGTGCTGATGGATGTATGGGACAAAATAAATACAGGAACACAGAAATAGCACATACCTGTCACTTTCCAGTTTCAGCTTTTAATATACTGTCCATGTCAGAAATGATTAAAAAGTATGACATACTACAGTATATGCGGTATCACCAGTACATTAACACAAACAAGGTTTTGAATTTAGGTTTAGTTGTAAAATGAAACTGAACCAGGAGACATACAGGTAACACTCTGGAAATGATAAAGTTAAATTACAAGAAAGTTAAAAAAGCAATGGCATTTAAGAAAGACTCCTAATATGGATTAAGAAGGGGAAGGTCCGGTCTATAGAATTTGTTAGAACTTTTCAACCAAGCAACATAGATCACCCTGTGGTCTGCGTGGCTCCTAATGCCCCAGTATTGTAAAGGTGACACTATACTGCAAAATGGCACCATCTTTTGGATGAGTAAA
The DNA here is from genome assembly GCF_040954835.1 of Lepisosteus oculatus. Classification (NCBI taxonomy): domain Eukaryota; kingdom Metazoa; phylum Chordata; class Actinopteri; order Semionotiformes; family Lepisosteidae; genus Lepisosteus; species Lepisosteus oculatus. The sequence continues at coordinate 32,347,726 of NC_090704.1, forward strand.
ATTGAGGTCCTGACTCTCTATGACTATTAAAAATCCCAGGGTTTTTCGCAAAAAGAATAGGGGTGTTACCCCGATGTCCTGGCCAAATTTCCCCCTAACCTTTACCATTCATTGCCCCCTAATAATCACATTCTATGAATTGACTTCATCACTCTGTTCTCCTCCCCACTGATAGCTGGTATGTGGTGAGCGTACTGACACACTATGACTGCCATCGCATCATCCAGGTGGATGCTGCATCTTGGTGGTAGTAAAGAGTCCCCATTACCTGTAAAGCTCTTTCAAGCAAACTAGATTTCTGGAAAGCTTTGAGTGAGATTCTTCATAAAAGGTTGATTTTCAGTAGGAATCCAAGGTAATGTATGCAATACAGTATGTACTGTATACAATATACATACTCCTCAACATAAGGGACATTTTGTTTTAAAATTACTGCTACCTTTCTGACTTCAATGTACCTTGAAGAGCCTTAGGTAATATTTCTAGCAAAATTTGAGATGGATGGTCAATGCTCTGGTTGAGTAGTTGAGGAATTTCCTGTTTTAAAAAATGATGACCACTTGGTCACTTAATAATAAGGGTCAGATTGCAAATAGCCAAAATTTTACTGTTCCTGAAATATAAAACACAAAAGTGCTGTTTTTATTTAGTTTGTATGCAGTGTGTGCTGGAGTTGTCAAAATATTATGTTTTGAATGAATGGGTTGCTAGAATTCTCCAGGTGGAAAGCTGTGAGTTAGGTCTCCACTAACAGGATCCGACAGCTCTGATCTAATTTCTTGTTTGTTTGCTCTTCTGTACAGTATTTCAGTACAGATCTCTATCTAACTTTTAAAGTGAGGTAGCACATTTATTTCCTATCTTGTGCCATTTCCAGCCTCTGTTATTCATAACTATGAAAAGAAAGGGAATAAAACTAGGATCTCATAAATATTGAACCTTCTAATCAGTTTCATGTCTTTGGTATAACCACTTGTTTGACAATATAATTTGAATCCCTTGTAATTAACCTAGTAAATTAATAATATTAATAAAATTTCATATAAATGAAATTAATCAAATAACAAAAAGTGGCTTGTGGAAGAATTCAGCTATATAATACAGTTAAGTGCATTTTTAAACTATGTAAGCTATCAATTGGCACAAATTGCTACTTTAGGATATTCAACTTTGAAAGACAGAGAGAATAAGCTGGCATGCTACTATTATAATTCAATCTGATTTACGGGATGATGACATGTTAAAAATTGGATTTATTTGTTTTTGTTCCGTGAATAAAAACAGTTTAAAGCCAAAAACAATTAGAACTTTAATATCATTAAAGTCTGCTACTAAAGCAGAAGAAATAGGGCTATTTGGCTTTGCATTGTGTGCAAATCTAATCTGAAATCTTTTCTGTTTAAAACATTGACAATGAACCTTTTAAACTCTGAAATGTTTTGATAATTACTATATTTGTTTTTTATTCCTCGTTGTTTTTGGATCGTTAGTGCCTTATGAATATATACTAACACTGTTGGAACCACTGTGGGTGTTTTCCATTTCCTGACACTGAGTTAGAGAAAAGTGTTTCCAGGGAATCACCAGGGATGACCCTGTTCACTGCTTGTTCTGCCCTTTCACTCAGTCAGAAACACAAAGTCAGAAAAAGACTGAACAAATCACCTCCCTAGACATAAACACGCCAAATGGCTAATTTGGGGCCGCTTTTGTATTGTTTATGAACAGAATAAACAAGGGAAAAATCATTAAAATATTCAAGTATCTCAGATGTTGTTATGCACAACATTTCTTACTTTTGGTTCAGTGTTCTTTTTATTACTAATTCAGTAAAACTAATTTTAGAGATTGACTATTATCTTTTTAATTTGATGCAAAACTTCCTCTGCTTGTCCAAACAAAGAATATAAAAAGAAATCCATTCAAACTTTACACTCAGTTTCAAGAGTAAAAGAGTTTTCTCTTCTCAATGTCTAGGCTCTCTCACTGGCTTTGCAATTTTGAATGCTTAGATTCTGTTTCTGAAAATCTGGACTTTTGTAAAGTAAAAAAAAAATGAATGAGTGATCATTAATTTGTTGAAGAGAAGAGCTCTACATATCAGCTAATGTTTACTGCTATGTCATCTCCTAATTGTTCAGATTCTAGTGTATATCTGGCAAACCAATCTCTTGTGTTTCCTGCTGGATTGATCGTTGCCTTGGGAAGCATTTTGAAAGGGCTCATTGACTGAATTGTGTAATTTCCCCTCACTGATCTTTAAGACATCTCTTCGGATGCAGTTTTCCTGGCACTAGTAAGTTACCAAAAAGAAAATAAATAAAACAAGACATTTATGAAATAACCAGAAAATGCTAATATTCTCTTCTATTCTGTAGTCCATTAACACCTTCTATTCAAGTTCCCAAGTCTGAGGTATTTTGGAACCGCAGGGCTTAAGCAGGGTTATTAGAGGGTCCTCAGAAAAATATCTGGCAAATGAACTGAATTTAAAAGTTATTTTCATGAAGCTTGTCATGACTGTTGAGCTTACTGTACATTGTCTTTACACTGCAAGGCTGTGTGTGTCCTTGTGTGAAAAGTTTTTAAGAGCCTTTCTTTCTGTCCACAGTATTTGCTGTGTTTGTCCCACACAGTTCACACAAGTGACAAACCCAATGACCTGAAACACCAAGCTCTTAATGTGTGGGGGCTTTAGAGTTTGGAGACACCAAACTCAACCGCAACAACGTGTATTTAAGTATAGTGAGATTTAGCTTAATCCACTTGGCTGAGGACCAGCAAGATGGCCATAGGATGAGGGGACTGAGGGGACTCATGCTGAGTGAATTCAACTCAATTCACCACAAAAGCTTTCTCTGGCATTTCACACCTTGCCCACGGAGCACCCTGTTGGTCATGGGCTGAGAACATGTTAACAGGAAATAACTGCAGCCCCTTGTGAGAGAACATTCCTTTGATAAAAAGTAGCTGATCAGATTGAAAGTAAAGTTTTAAAAAATATTGTTTAGTGGGGACTTTGAGAATTGTTGGACTAAACACAAAAATAACAGAACTTACATTTCTTTCTTGCCAAAACAAAAGATGGAATATGATTGTACATATAATAGCCACAATTTCAGTGCCAATCACTGCTAAAGCCAATTTTTTATTGCACTCCATTTGATAAGCTGATAAAAAGTAAAGCTGAATTATTTGTTATGCTGTATCCTTATAGAAAATATAATTTAAGGGCTAAAGAATACCCATATGTGTTGGTAACAAGCACATGACTATCCAATAATTGTTCATTCTGTAGTATACAGTATATCCCTAAATCTCAGAATACCCTGAGGTTGAGTCATACCATTTGGAATGTGTACTAAAAAATTGAGGTCTTATTACAATTACAGCTCCTTCAGTACAGCACTATCTTGACATACGAGGAATGAAAAAAAAACAGCAAAAACAACTGCACCAGTGTAGCAGTCAGGGGATATTTTTGTGATTCATATTCGAAAAGAGTAATACAATCCTGACCTTATTGTATCAAGCCATGGTAAATGTTCTATTGCATTTAATATTGCCAGAATAAAGTAAAATACCAAAGCAATCCTAATTATGTTTGACATAGTATTGAATGAATACAGACAGTACAGGGATTGGCAATGAAAATCAGCTTACTGTCAACATCATAGGGCCTTCTGTAATGCCTTAACAAATACAAGATTGGTAAGCAACGATTCCTCTTTCTGAAAATCCTTCATTAGCAATCCATGGGACTACTATGTCTCTTTAGGGAGCCTAAAAAATAACTGGCAGATAAAATCACATTAATACCACTGCCTACTAAAATGTTTCTATAGTTTTTTATTCAGAATATTAATTTTGTGATTATACCTGCTAATGGTCCTGACCACTCCTGTAGACAATGCATATTTCAGTGAAATGTTAGAGCTTGTTTGCAGTCACAAGTGGTTACTTGCCTCCACAATGGTAAAGGGCACAGTAGTCACAGGCAGACATGGAGATCCTTTTGCACAAATGGTGAAAAAAAGAACTGGCAGTGTTATCAAATTGTAAATTAGAAAATTTACATCAGTTAGAAAGACATCTACAACATTTGCACTGTGTATATTTAAAACTGCCTATTAAGAATTTATGTCAGAAACATTAACACAACTAGCAGCACGGTATTATTACTAGTAAATGGTTTACTTCTACAGTATATCAATAGAAACTGTGTATAATGGACACATACTGTATAGTACAATACAGTATATACACATTATCCACAGGTGAATTAGGATCAATATGATTAAACATTTTACTGAACATCATGAATATGATAAGTAACATTAGTTTGTTTATCAGACACTCTTATTCAGAGTGACATGAAAAATAAGCAGGTACAGTAGGTAAGGAATCATTGATTATAATAAACAAGGAATGGCACTGATCAGAGTGCAGTACCAGGTGGTGGTAAGTGTTCAAAGTACAGTTCCCTGTCCCAGTAGAGACTTGAGGAGACAAGGAAAGGTGGTCAAAGACTGAGCATCTCGGGTTTCAATGGGCAGGGTAAAGCTGCACTAGTAATCGAGCTAGGAATGAAAATGCATGGGCCCTGGAGATGGAGAAAGGAGAGAAGAAATCGTTTGGCAGACAAGGAGGAGTTGAAATGTCAGGAGAGGATACACGAAGAGATGACACTAGACTTGTGCAAAGGGCCTTAGACAGCTGTAGGCAAAAATGAGTGTTTGAAATGGATGCACGTAGCTATAAGGATTCAACAGAAAGCTCAGAAAACAATGTGGAATGAGTGAAACAAGTTAGACAGAAAAATTCTGATTGAGTAACCAGGCATGTTTTGAATTTATCTCTCTCAGAAGATGCCTTCCACACAAAGTGGTTTGTTGCTTTTTATAAAGCAAATGCACACATCTAGCATGGAAATCATTCAGGATGTTCATTATCCATATCTTTTCTGAAAGCATACAGTACCTGTATATAAAAGACTAATGCTGCAAGAGTCAATATACTGCACACTAGGTTTGGTTTCAAAAGGAGATGCAGTACAGTGTACAATAGCTCTAGGCTACTTTTACAAAAAGGATATTGTATACAGTATACTGTAAATAAATGAATACATAAAATACTGATAGCTACTTCAGGGCAAGCTTTGAACAAAATGATCATTGTTGGACTTCACTAAGATATGATTTTATCACACAAATATTGTAATCAACTAGTGACTATAAATGAAATTCTTTCCATGCCCTCTCCCTCTCTTGTCTCCTAGAGGGTATCAATTAGTTACTGCTAAATTAGAGTTGCAGTGTAGGTCAGCATGCTGGGTCTCAAGCCTACAGCTCAACTAGCTGAGAGTGTTCACAGATGAGCTATCCTTAGACATTTCTGTCCAGAAAGCCAAACATCCTGCAAAGCACATAATACAGTATATATATATAAGTGACCTTATATTGCTAATGCTTTTTGTTTGTTCATTGAACAACCTTTAAGTCTAATATTAGACCACTAAATATCTTTATTAATCCAACTTAAGACAACGGAAGGGTAATACATATATAGTTAATGTTTGATGTGCATATTTTTATCACAAAAATGTATATGCAGAGATTGCAATAATTTATTAATGAGAGCAGTAGATTAGCTAAGTGTGTACTATTCAAACTACAGTACAGGTAGCAGAATCAAGCTTTAATATAATACTTAAGCAAAAACCTAACATGTAAAAACTACTTAATTACAGTAAATGAAAAGTTAATATTTCTATCTGTTACTTGCCACAGCATTGTTCTCTTCAACTTCTGAGCGCGTATTCAGAACAGCCCTGATCAAAATTCTCAAGACTCAATAAGAAGTGAAGAAATGGATCTAGCAGTCAGAGAAGCCCTTAGATGTGTTTTTGTACAAACTGTATGTAAATATCTTATTCATTAAAAATCAAATACTGTGATATAAAAAACAACATGCAGTAATTGAAGAAGACATAGTCCAGTAACTCTGTTACATAAGCACAAAAATCTCCTGAATAGTGAGCGAATTGATTAAGGAAATTGTGATGTTGTGATCTAAGCTGAAAACCTGAACTCAAAACACCAAATGTGAAAACGAAGGAAGAAAAACCTGAATAGATGAATGTGCTCAATTTCTCAGGAGAACAATGCTTTTGTGCCGTCAGTATGTTGGAGACTGCACTGAGCTCACCATCTGGAGTGCATGCAGCCAACACTTTTTAAACCAGCAAGATGTTACAGCCAAACAGTCTGACAATGATGGACCATGATCTGGGCAACCACTAGTCATGACATCTTGCCAAGTCTAAAGGAGATCCAAAAGTGATGATTGTTGACAGGAATACCATGTTGATACGGAGCTCCATGTGTAGTGATGACTTCCTCACTGCATGACACTGTATTGATCCTGGATACATACAGTACTAGTTGAACTTCCTGCAGACTTTTCCTGACATGACAACATTCCAGCACAACAACACGAGTCTTTATAGTGTAACAATAGTTTGTTTGCGAGATGCGAATGTACTGTATGCAATGGATGCAATACTCACTGGATTTGAGCCACATTTAACTTTTGTGGGTTGAGCTGGGATTATGTGGAATTCAGAGTAAACCACACAGGCACGTGCTTGCCTAGGCTCATAAACATGGCTGCGAACAAGAGGAAACATTTACTGTAGCTCATTCAGGTGGATTTTAACAGTTTATACACCCAAAGAGTTTATGTAGACATTTAGCCATTTCTTGAAAGAAGGCAAGGTACCACATTCAACAACTTGCTTGGGATAGTTTTTCAAAAAGATGTACCCATGTGAAAAAGAAATATGGATCTACTGCCAATGTGGATATCAAATCCATGATCTTGACATCATCAGTACAACTCTCACCAAAGTTATCCAGCCACATTCTGGCTCAATGAGATAAATGGGACGTAATCCTACAAAACAGCATCTGCAATGGGTGCCAAGCATGTGACACAGATGTACAACTTGTATTACTTTTAACATTGGCCACACATGCTACTAGACTATGAGTTTCACTTTCAAATGCACTCTGACTTCTCATTAACCTTGATGATGACAAATGTTTAGCAGTATAATCACTTTACCAATGTCATGTTTGTACAATACAATATGAGTGCACCTGCTAAAAAGATTTTACTGCTAAACATTTGATATATCTATTTTCATATACTGTATATGTAATAAAATTTGATTTTGAAATTATAAGAAGAGTGGGAAGATACCATTGTTGTTGCCCCATGTTTGCTATGTAATGATTGATGCTACTGTGCTTTTGCTGAATTCTGAATTTAGGGACATCTGAAACAGATAAGACTCAGATTTGGTCTTCTCATCCTACCAATCCAGCATGTGCTATACAAGACCCATGCTAATTCTTACTCAAAGCTGTTTCTTAAGCATCAAGCTTAATACTCCAAATTGTCTTATCTTATTTCACATACAGTATATGAAATATATGCAACACACATTCATACTCTACTATACTGCAGATATATGATAATCAGGAAAAGCCTTCCTTTGGGGATCCAGAGTGGCTCCACAGGTAAATTGTCCAGATGTAGGCGAAATGTTGTAATCTAGTCTTTGCATGTTGAAGTTGTTCAAACAGCCAGCCTACTGTGTCAGGAATTGCCTGTTAGGGTAAGGGTAGTTACCAGGGCTCTATTGACTTCCAGCAACACTGCTGTTCTTTGCAATGCTCTTGGTGAGGGCTGTGTCTCGTTCAAGTACAGAGTGTTACCTTTGATGTATTAAATGACATACAGTATGGCTCAAAGTTAGTCTACCTACACCTCCTCATTCTTCCCTAGTGCATATGCAGGATTTGCGGATGTGAGCTGAGATGTGAAATACACACAATTGGCTATTCCAAATCAGGTATCTATCCAACAACAACAAAAAAGATCATTTTACTTATTTTACAAAAAAGAAAAAAAAATCCTCCATTCATCAACTGATTGACAGTTGTTGGAGTGAAAGAATTTGGAGTAGGGGGTGGAGCAGTGGTTAGCAGATCTCTCATCTGTGGAGCTCTGGGCCCAATTCCTGGGGTGTTACCTGTATGGATTATGTCCTGTATGTTCTCCCTGTGTCTGCATAGATTTGCTCTGGGTTCCACAGTTTCCTCCCGCAGTCCAAAGCCATACTGCTTTAATTAGCTTCTGGGCAAATTGGCCCTGGTGTGCCCTGCAATGGAACAGCTTCATATACACTGTGTATCCTGCCTTGCGCCCTTTGCTCTTACAACCTTGTATTAGATAAACTGGTTAGAAAATGAAATGATGGATAGAATTTGGAGCAAATGCTTGTGAAAGCTAGGAGAGAAAATTGACAAAAATTGTCGAAAACAAAATAAAATAAAAGAACACATAAAAAATTAAAACACTTGAAGGCTTTTACAGATGAAATATTGTGTTTCTTCTCCCTAGGTTTCAGTGTGGAATTGACCTTTACTTGTCCCTTTCCAGCAAATGCACTCTGATGCAGCTCCACACCTGAACCTAAAGCTAAAAAGTAGCCTGCTTCTGAAAAATCAAGTCTCTTTTTGCCATAATTTTTAATTAATGTTCCTTATTATTTCAGTTATGGTGAAAGTTCAATAAAAAAAATCCCAAGAACATCTCTAAAGGAAAGACTGAAAAAGAAACCAACTTTGTACATTAAGGAGAGGATTAAAGCCACCAACTAATTGCAAATAATAAATCTAGAACATGATGGCAGATTTCAGTTAAATGAAAAAAAAAATCTAGCAATCAGATACAGTAGATAACACTTTATTGATCCAAAAGGGAAATTGATGAATTTCAAAGTCACCATCAAGTACTGGGTTTGTTATTCAAAACTTAGTTCTGGGTCACTGTTTTGGATAAAATCCGTGTCCACTTATGTTGTGAATTTAGATGTTCTAGCTCTCAAAATAGAGTTTTACACCCTAGATGAATCTGTAGATCACACACATAAGTCAGATAAACAAGTCACAAAAATGCTTCCTTAAATGTGGACAAACTGACAATAACTGATTACTTGCTATTAAGCTCATCCTTTAGAAATAAAACAAAACTTCTCTGTCTTTCTCTCATTAAACTTGTAATCACATAGTCTATTTATATCTCAGTAGTCTTGATGTGTAACATCAGCCATAAGATTTCAGTCTTCCTTATCTTTACACCTGAGCTTGAAACATCCTTCATCTCAGCTTTAATGCTTTATATTGTAAAAGAAAAATAATCATTTTGGCCTGTGCTATGTTCTAAATCTGCTGTATGATGAATTTTAAAAGTCTATAGACAATTTCCTTTCTCCAAAAGGCCCAACAAATCATACATCACATAACACTAAAATATACACAGTACACTGTATATTGAAATAAAATAAGTATTGAAATAAACATCCGGTACATCACATTCTCAATACTGACACCTTTGCTTTGAAGGCTTTTGACTCATGGCAAAATCCACATGGATTCATTGAAGGAACTCGTACAGTATCTATTTAGTACAATTGGAATACACAGCTGTCGCTACAGCAACAAAAACTGGTGTTTTTAATAATTTCCATTGACAGCAACCATAACTGACATTCAGGTATTTCAGTCTAAACCTCTTGCTGCCTCAAAATAATATTCTAATTGTTAAATGAATCTCTGGCATTAACTGCATAGACTGAAGATTGTTTATGATGATGCAAATGGTTAATGGAACCAAAGTCTGAGAGTGAGCCATGAAACAAAAATGTAATACAGTTTGGCAAATTCATCACATTCTCAAATTAAGTGTTCTGTACTCTAATTAATCAGACATTAAATAAAACAAGAACTGTACTTCTTAAAGCATGCTCAATCCATCTGTCAGCACCATATTGGTACAAAAGCAAATAATTAAGGCAGTAAAGTGACACTTGAAAGTAAAGAAAATTTTGTGGTTTCTAGTTTATAGAAACAGAATATTGAGGGAAAACATCTCTTTATAAAGAATATACAGTAAGTAAAAAAAACAAGGTCAGCATAGTATGCAGAAATTACATAACGATAAGTTGACAGCAGTTTAAAAAATCTTTTAACTACAAACAAAAACCACAAAAAGAGATAAACCAAGGAACAGTTAAACATTACAAAAGAAACCAATGTCCTAGAGTTTTATACTGTACCCGGGGCAGAGTGGTGGCTCTGTGCAAGCGCCCCTGAGCGCCACCAATAACCCCAACCGCTTCAGGGGCGCTGTACAATAGCTGATCCTGCACTCTGACCCCAGGCTTCTCTCCTTGTATGCATGTCTCATGGGGAGCAAGCTGGAGTATGCAAAAAGACGAATTCCTAATGCAAGAAGTACAGGGCTAATAAAGTGATGTTATGTTATACTATATGATGCATGTCTTGAAGTCTTGGATTTCATAGTGACTACCATAAGGTGAACTGATTATGAGAAGAACACAGCAATGATGGTATGTGGGGATGCTTTTAACACAAAAAGGCAACAATTGATGATCGGGCATTGCTTTAAAAATTATTAGTTATTAATTATTCGCCAGGATAGCCTCTGACTCCCACTGTATTGCATAACTCGATTAGAAAAGTTATTAACTTATCTTTCAATATGTTTGTATTGTATAATTTTATCTATGAATAGTTAAAAAGTAGCCCAAAAAGTATAGTAAAATGATACAGAAGGAGCAAAGATTCCACTACACACATTACTTTTTTTTCTCTGAGATTTTGCTTTCACTGTCATCAACTAAGAGGGTAATATGCCCTAAAAATCTCATTACGTACAATACAGTACAGTATGTGTATAACTTGGTCTACCATTGTCAACTGGGAAACAAAACTGTGGCAGTTTTTTTTTCCTTTCTTAGAGGTAACACATTGAATTTAGTCCACACAGTGTAATCAGAAACTTCATAATCCCTAAAAAAGAAACTGAAAGAACCACAGCCAGCATATTCACGTGTGGAAATAACCTTTGAATTCTGCATTTGTTTACTTTAAAAGTGTTTTTTCTCCTATTAGACTATAATTTATGCTTAACCAGCTGCTGCTGTTTGTGTGCGTGGGTGTTTCACAGACAGAAGATCCAGGCTCTCGGCTCTAGAAACTGCAGCATCCTTCAAGAGCTCAACAAGCTCTTTAACCAGAAGACCACTGAGCAGCCTCACATTCTCAGTAACACTCAAAGGCTGGCTCTTCATTCAAGCAGCATGCTACTGTAGTTCTTTTCCAATAAACTGACAATGGAAATGTTTCTTCAAGTGGGAAAAAAAAATGTTTCCACCATCTCGGAATAAGAGAAATGTTATAATGTTTAAAATCAGGTTTTAGCATACTATTTACAAGAACTGGGGGTTTATCCCCCCAAAATACCTAATACCCTTTAATTCCTCTGGGACTTGTTAATTACATTGTTTAGCTTTTCGTATACCAGAAAAACAGAAACGAGAGTTAAAATTGTTTTCACTCCCAAAAGGCAGACTAGCTGCTGGTACACAATTTCTATACTTTCTTGAGACTGATTTGCCTTGAAGTCTGCTCGTAAAATAACATGAGACGCCTGTTAGAACTCCCAGCACTTGACCAGAGGTGTATGTCTCTATATAACATATTTTAGGGATTTGTGCTGCAATTTCAAATGGATTTTTCAACATTAGAACACAAATTTAATCTACTGTGAAATGGACTTTTTCCAAACAGTAGTGCTTTATACCGTACATAGTATATACAGTACTTTACATATATAAAAGATAATTTACTGAGGAAATAATAGCTCAAAATTATACTGGCTCATAGATCCATACAGTAGATGCATAGTGTTCACTATATATTTGAAACTATTCTATAAATGGCACCATCTGCCCGCCTGCCTGAAAACCAATGACAGTGTCATTTGATTTTGATACATAAGGGATTAATGTAATTATTAATTTTAGCTATTTATTTTAATGTTAATTTTGCATTATTTAACCACTCTGTCCTTTCTTTCTATATTAATTTAAAATATTGTATATTAAACTTTTACTTAAATAATAATACAAATGTTTCCTTGAGTAAAAATCTACATTTCTGCAGGTTAGTGTAAGTGTCAGGATGACACATGAACAGAGTTCAAATGTCGTTGTGGGATATAAAATAAGCATATTTAGATCTTTAAGTGACCTCTGCCATAGGTGAAAGGAAATAAAACTGAAAACTGTCTTGACTGTAAGGACAGCTTGTCATGAAATCCTGTTTGTAAAAATGAGGCGGTCTTAAAAAATGGCCTGAGTTTAGAATTCTGATTCTAATTTTTTAATTCTGATAATTAAACAAACTACACTTTAATTATCAAGCTGCATAAATCTATGCTATTTATTTTTTTTCTTCTTTTCTGCTGTTTCATTTATTTTTTTTCTCTCCAGGTATTTGGACTCGATTTAATTAATTTCCTCACATTTTCAAATTCACCCGTCGTCCAACATTTAGTTGAAAAAGTTTCAAGGATTTGAGGTAATTCAAGGACCAAACCCTGTCAAAACTGCGAGGGGCTTCTTTCTCTGGGAAAATCGGGGTCGTAATCTGATTCGGCTGTCACCTATTACTCAGGCTGGATCTCAGCAGTGAATTCAAGGAAATCTGCGATTTGTTACATTAATCTCTTTCAGCGCTATCGATAAAAAAAGGAAATCAAAGATCTTCTGCTTCTTTACAGAGTTCTGCCTGAATGCAAGTTCAAAATTAGTATTCTTCAGACATTTCAGCTGATTCACCCATTGGTGGCTGCTCTATCCTCCCGCCACATTCACACTCTGCCAGTCCCAGGTTTGCTGTCAGTAGCATAAAGTCTGTCACTTGACTGTGTGGCACCATATTGTTTCAGCTTGTCAAGTTGGCAAACACACAATAGGTCGCATTTGCACCTCTTCCTTCTAGATATTTAATGTCTCTCCCCCACATGTAAGAGCAATAAAATGGAAACGGGTATCTGTCACTGTGGAAGTGCCGAATTTTCATAGCTCTTAAAGCCAATTGTAAATGACTACAAAGAAGATGTCAATCCTGTCTTCATTATAGTGGTTTAAGATGAGGAGTCCTCTCTGAAGGTATGCATAGGTTCTGTTTTGCATAAAAAGTCTGACTTTATAGAAACTGAGATGGCACCTCTTTTCTTCTCTTTATCTTTCGTTCTCTTCATTGACACTGTTTCTTTTTTTAACTCCCGTTTTATAGAAAATAAAGCAAAATTAAAACCAATACCTTTTAATATGGGAAAACAGACAGTAAAGCCAGTTTCTGAGGGTACTGTATCTTTAATTTTCTTAACATGGCACACCACAAATGCAGTATATTTTTACTCTGTTGTGTTATGCACCGAGATAAAAACAAAAAATCATAATAGAAAACAAGGGATAAGAAACAATAGCAAATTTTCATATTCAAATTGGCTACACATGTCAGTGGAAATGTTGATACGGTACTCATAGTTGAGAAAATCTTCACACACCTATATAAAAGGTATTGTAACTAGGCAATGTTCAGAAATATTGTACAACCTTTTTCATCACAGGAGCACCCAAAAAACAAACATAATTGAGGAAAACATTAGAATACAAACAAATGCATGAGAGACCTACTGTTTGAAACAAGAATTAATACCGTAATACTGTACTTTATATTAATACAAAATTCTTACAAAAAAACAGCAGCTACTGTATGAATTTAATGTCAGTACAGCTGTATTTTAACAGAGAAGTTCAAGCAATTTCTACAGAGCAACCCTAACTCCTGGGTAGCAGAAGTAACACTAAGAGACACTTAATAGGAAAAACAATGCAATTCTGACAGTCCCAAAACTGAAAACAATAACAATCAACACTATTATTGTCACATAAAAACCGGGAAAGAACTTGTTTACGATGGCAAAAGTAGCTTACTTTGGAAATCTGATTGAAATAGATCCAAAACCGTTTGCTTTGATGCTTTCCATATACACCCTTCTACAGTTAAAGAAAAAGAACAAGGCCTATATCAGAGACTTCCTCCACCCCCAGCCCCCTTCCTTTTGATCTGTAAAATTGATCCAGGATATGTCAGTTTGTGCTGACTGGCGCAGATAAAGAAACTCACGCGGGTCCACCTTAACGGCAGTGCGTGGGAATCGCAGCAACGATAAAACAAGAGCCTCCTGGCAAAGACTGTTACCATGGCAACCCTGGCTAATAAAGGTAAGAGTGAGCATACCAGAAGGATGGAAAACATGTTCAGAGAGAAACAGAAGGAGAGTGGCGAAGGAGGAGGAGAAAGGGGGTGAAGGGGGGGGTTTCCAGTTTTTACCTCTCTGCAAGAATACCACTTACTCTGCAGTCTGCCAGCTAAGATGGGCCTGCTAGATGCTGAGACCTGTGAGCACCCAGAAAATTAAGTTTTAAGGGTGGAACCTTTCACTTAGTCAGTAGGGGCCGCTGTGATGTTGGGACCATATTTGGCCCCTGTCCCCCTGGCAGGCCGAGGGCTACCTCAAACTCAAAAACAAGGATGAAAAGTGCTGGCTGTCTGCCGTCTGGGGCTCACAACAGGGTGAGCTTTGGGAATGGACCGGGCAACAGATGCTCCTTAATTGGAAGGAATTCAGGAGGGCAATAGCACAGAAATTCACAGCCCTTGTAGGAACTAATTATTGTGTCAAACCTGATATGTGCTCATGCAGGGGGTCCAGCTTTGAGCTAAGAAATATTAACCAGTGACATAAAAAATGCCAGATTGCACCCCTCCCTCATCCAGACACTCTTACTTAAGACTTAATACTGTTCTAGAAAGACAGCTTTTAAATATGAAAATATAGGCTTGTTATACAAATAGTCACAAATTCTGAAATTAAGAATACATGACAATGACAGGTTGGACTGGTTACATCTGAACTCCTACTTAATCATATATCCAGTAATAGCCAATACATACACAGAAGGCAGAAAATGTGGGAATTACATTGCAGAGGATTCCAGAACATTTTTACCAGTGCTATTTCACATACAGGGGATGAGAAAAGCACCTACTGTACGTGCTTTCACTTGTCATTTCACCACACAAGCAATTACCTAATTCAAAAGCGCTTGCTTGCATAATTTGTAATACCTGTCATTTGTTTGCATCCTCGTTATTTTTTCAGACTACTTTGTTTTCCCGCTTTTACAATGCTATAGCTCCCTGTGTAACAGTCTACCACAGAGCACTTTCCAAAATTATACAGCAATTGATAATTGATTGTACTGCATTCATCTCCCACTGGTGGTAGAGTGGAAATCAAGTCACAATACGCCCCTTAATTCCACAATATTGCCAGTTTGTATCTGTGGTTGTGAGGCCAAATTCATCACAGATTTTTGTTATTTTGATTCGTGGTATTTTGTTAAAACCATAGGAAAGAATTGGCATCATCAATTGACTGCACAGTGTGCCACAAGCTGGCAATCTCATTCAACAAACATGACTAGAATCTCTCATCATCCAAACGTGCACCTGTCTTATTGTATAATTTCCAGGTAGGAAACACTGTCCTCAGACCTTTCTGCCACTGTACTGTTGCCATGCCTTCAGGAAAGTCCCCAGGAACAAAATCCTAGGAGCAATTTAATAGTATATACAAATTATTGAGGTATTTGAATAACGTATATCTATTCACATTTTTTTTTTATTTAAAATGTAACTATACAAATCCTGCAGACCCTGGAAAAAATGAACAAATGTGGTAAGGACAGTGAGTAAGGCTTTTCATTTTCAACCTTTATTATTAATGCTGCAGTTAGTGAAATTTTACTAAAAAAAGGAACAGAACATGAAGCCACTAAGAAATATTCTAGTTTAACACTTACTGGCATTTGTTATTTTTCTTTATGCTTATAACACCTTTACAGGAATCAAGATACTGAATCAGTTTTCCATCCATCCATTTTCTAAACCACTTCATCCAGTGCAGGGTGAAGAGGGAACCAAACCCCAAACCAGCACGAAACAGATGCAAGGCAAGATGCACTCTAGATGGGTACATACAGACAGAAACATGCACACATTCACACCAGAGCCAATCTTATAGAAGCCAATTAACATACTAGCATGCATTTGGACTGTGGGAATAAACTGGAGACACCCAGAGGAAACCCATGAAAACACAGGGAGAACATACAAACTCCATACAGATAAAACCCCAGGACAAACTCCATACAGATAAAACCCCGGACCATAATTGAACCCAGGTGCTAACCACCACACCACCCTCAGCATTATTTGGTGACCTATGTTTGCTTTCCATTCGGTCTTACCTCAAACTTCAAGCTGCTCTCTGTTTGAACCAAAAACCTTGATATCTTCAGTCATGGAGAAGATCATTAAATCAACGAGAATGTGCATTGCATGTGTGTAAAGGAATAACAGAGCCAAACAACATGGTGCTTTCTATAAATGTATTTGAAGGAGAGAAGTGCTGCATCACCCTTGCTTGAATACTTTACGAACTCAGATTAATTCAGTTCCACTTTCTCTTAACTTGATCTCTGCATTATTCATGTTACATCCTGCCTACTTTATCCCACATTTTAAGGTCATTGCCCTACAATCTGAAAATGCTCAGCACAAAGGCTGTCTGTTTTAATTGTAACTTTTTATGTTTTTGGTCTATGTCATTACTTGACACAGAAAGATTTGTTTATTCAGATGTAACTGCTTCTGATGAATACATCTCTGTCTCTGAGTTAAACACACTAGAATGGAAGAGCATCTTATTAATGTGGGCAGGGAGACACACTGGAAACGTACTCATTGATTTTAATGTTTTGTTTACCCATTGAATTACTGCTTTTGGATCACACTACAAAGATACAACTACAAGGATGACATACTGTACATTTGGAAACAAATTGGTCCCCTGTACCTGAAACAATGTTATTCACTAATATATTATGGGAAGCAATTTATTAAACCATGTTTGTCAGTGCTACTGTATATCTCAGTTTATTTTGTAATTAATAATCTTAGCATATGGTAGTTAAGATGTTCTATTGAATTAACTAATTTAAGATACAAGGAGCTACTACAGTACGTACCACTGAGACTATAAAAAGAAAAAATCCTTAAAGTCTTTTCAACTTTCTCAACTACTCATGTGGAAATAAACTGTTCTAATTGTCAGTGCTGAGATTAATAATAATAATAATAATTGCTTACACTTATATAGCGCTTTTCTGGACACTCCACGCTTTACAGGTAATGGGGTCTCCCCTCCACCACCACCAACGTGCAGCCCCACCTGGATGATGCGACGGCAGCCATAGTGCGCCAGAACACTCAGCACATCAGCTATTAGTGGGGGAGAGCAGAGAGTAATGAAGCCAATTCATAAGGGGGGATTATTAGGAGGCCATGATTGGTAAGGGATGGCCAATGGGAAATGTGGCCAGGACACTGGGGTTATACCCCTACTCTTTTCGAGAAACACCCTGGGATTTTTAATGACCACAGAGAGTCAGGTCCTCAGTTTTACGTCTCATCCAAAAGACACCTGTTTACAGTATAGTGTCCCCATCACTATACTGGGCCATTAGGACCCACATGGACCACAGGGTGAGCGCCCCCTGCTGGCCCCACTAACACCTCTTCCAGCAGCAACCTTAGTTTTTCCCAGGAGGTCTCCCATCCAGGTACTGACCAAGCTCACACCTGCTTAGCTTCAGTGGGTTGCCAGATGTGAGTTGCAGGGTGATAAGGCTGCTGATTACTTCAACACTTCAGTGTAGTGTGCACTCACACTGTATCCCAAAAGTATCGATAGCTTTATTGCGTTGGTCATGGTAAAGAGAACCCGTCATACATGGAGCTAAAAATTATAGTTGAGACACCTTTCTGTCTTGCCCACTTTGCCTATCCTTTCTCTTTCATCCTTACTGCCATCATATGTGGGAATGACAGAAAAAAGAGTATATAAAATGTTTCATTTCACATTAAATTATATGATCACTCTGTCCAGATATATGTCTTACCATACAACTCTCTATGCTTTCTCTGCTTCTCCTACTATATGTTCAAAGCACCAAATGCCTACCACAGCCAGAAAAGCTACCAACCTCCATCTCTCTATTCAGCCACACTAGTTTCCTTGTAATTCATCCAGAAGCTGAATATGCATTTAGTCTAGCATTTCCTTTCCAAACAGACCTTTTTTTCCAAGCCAGCCAAACCAGTCCATCCTGTTCATACCTTGGAAACAACTTGCTTTCTGGAGACGCAAGTTGAATATGTCTTCTTCTGCATACTTTTTTGGTTATCATTCTCTAGAATATTGCTCACTGAATTTTCACTCATTCACCACTTCAAATAAGTCTACGCAATCAGTGCTTTCAAACATCCCTTTTTCTTAAAATGCTCATCTCAGGCAACCATCTTGTCTGAACAACTTATCATTGATATACAGTGGCATCTGTTAGTGACTCTGCTGCTGGTTCAAACAAAAACACATTTATGACAGACCTTGTCCAGGAGGTTTTATTGTGAGAATGTGAATTTCCGAAACCCTTACAAATTAACCAATAAATAATGTCAGCCCCTCTTGGTGTGGCTTTTATAACAAGTAACATTCTCTAGAGTAAGGTTGGCTGTAACTCTTCTTAGGTTAGTCTTCCACAGCTATCTAAGTTGGTTTCGTCACCAGACACTTTCGGGGGCATTCCATTATCATTCCCTGCTCAGGAATCACAATCACCACAATGAAATCCCTTGAGCACTGATTTTCTGAAGTTTGGCACACTTACATAAGATCTGAACTAATCCTCTATAAGTACTGTAATTAAGGATTTTGAACTGTTGTGAAGATCTTATTCATTCCCTTTCTCAATCTCATCAAAACACTATTCCTCGGCACAGTGTATCTGGATCTGCAAACCATATCTGTATTCATATACTATCTTCAGTTTTTATAAATTAAGAATTATGCATTGACATTTAGGGGACTCCTTTCTTTTGAGGGTTTCAATAATCTCATCTACACTGATGGGTTCTCTACATCCAAGTGAGTTATGCCAATACAGCATATTTACTCTAATCATACTTTTTTTTTCATCTTGATTAGGGCTTTTCAGAGCTATTTAAATGACATTTTGAGAAAGCTGAGAAAAGCCCCATCAGTCTATGCATTTACATTCAGGTAAATTAAATACTAATCCAATTTTGGTAACTTTGTCTTTATAAACAAAACGTACAATATACTGCAGCTGACTTCTGTTGTTTTTGAACTCTTGATTCTTAAGGCATCTGATAAACTTCACTGTTGCAGCATTGTTTATAATTGAGCACTCTTAATTCCAAAAATATAATTTAAGATAAGAATAAAAAAATCTTAACAATGGCCAACAACCGAACACTTACAGTAACATACAGTGAAGTGACTGCTAAGAAAGTGAGTATTTTAGTTAAAAAAGGTCTGTGATGATTACAGTTACCTGTGTTTTATAAGATCTCAATATTTTCAGTGATTAAACATGAATGTTGTGGTAAACATCTGGTACTGTATATTGCATAATAAAGCCTTTTGTAATAGTTCACATGTGTTCAGCATTGTTTTGCTTTGAGTAGTATACATCAGTTATTCTTTAGTAATGCATGTGCTATAATTAACTGTTATTTTTTCCCAATGAGTGTAAAAAAGGTTTATAGATTAGCATCAACATGTAATCCCACAAAGTCTATAAACAATAGGTTTTGGTAAGGCCCTAAATGAGGTTAGGTTAATGCCTTTGTATCAGTGGTGTTCAAGAGCATTGGAGATCCAATAAAAATGAAAAATCATTTGAATTATCCCCTTGACAAATAAAGAAAAAATTACCAGATTACCATCTGAAACTGAACAATGCTGGGACCCCAGGTTCAATTCCAGACCTGGGTTTCTATCTGTGTGGTGTTTGTTCTCCCTCTTTAGTCCATGTGTTCTGAGTTTCCTCCCACAGTGCAAAAACATGGCGCTAGGTGTAACTGTATGAATGTCTGTATTCGTATCTGCAGGTCTGCCCCGTGATGGACTGGCATCCCGTCCGTGGTGCACTATTCCTTACTTTTGTTGCTTGCCAGGATGGGTTCTGGCTCCCCCATAACCCTGAGTTGGAAGCAATCAGAAAACGGATGGATGGAAAACCATTTGAAATTAGCGAAGGAATAAGAAATAAAGTTCACATCCAAACTGTTAACTCATTGCCAATCCACACTTGTACGTACTGTACAGATGCATCCATCCAAAATATCACGGTACAACCCCGTACCGCGTAACATTAATCAAAGTGCACTGCAGTGTACCGCAGTACGTGACTTGCCTGGTCAAAATGACCGACAGGGACACTCTTGGTGCATTGGTTGTTAGTGAAACAATTTATTAATTAAATCTCTTTACTGTGCATTTGTGTGTGTTTTAATCCACTTAGTATTGAATATTTATATGGAATTAGCATAACATGTCTGAAGGTCATAAACGATATTAATTTAGGAACATACTGTACTATATATACCGTATACTGTACAGTACAGTATATGGTTCTGTCTCTTCTCAGTTTTAATTATTTTTACAAGATTTCACCTTTATGCTTGCAGCCATTAACCCTGCAAATGAACACAATAGTGTGTGACAATGCTAGCCCTTGTTAACAACAACCCAGTGGGTTCCTCCACCATACTGCATACAGTATGTGCCACTTTAACATTTCACATTTTACGTGGTCTGTCCCTGCTTCTATATTTTTTAAACTCCACTCATGCCATCTAGGATCCTTTCTCAGTTGTCGTGAGTAGATATGTTGTTACCTTGCCAAGAGATGCCATGCCCTTTGAAGTTCTAACACCTCACATCAGCCCTGGTACAGCAGGCTGATCCGTTTCTTGGACCACACTTTATCCCTTATAAGCCTGGCAAATGAACTACAACACAGCCTGTCCAGAACTTGTGACACCATTCAGCCTAAGATTCATCTTCTAAGTACCTTTCTTAAGTCTTCCTAGCTTCCTTCCCCCAAGCCTGTAACCCACATAATATCCAGTATATTGCTAATAAGAACTATTCTCTGAAGGTCTACAGTCTTTCCTACTAGCTTGGAGCCTAAAAGCAGACTGAAACCCTTTTCCTGTTTTTTGGTCTTAGGAGCCTCTTAATTAACCAAGAGGAGTGGCTAATTCCATACAGAGCTTAATCTTGATAACTCCTTTACCTCACGTGGATTCCCACTTTCTCTGAGTGCCAAATACTCATTCAGAACAGCTGTGCTGTTTTCTGAAGCTTTCCTCAATTAACAGACAGCCATCTTGGCTCATGACCACACCATCAGGCCTGTGTTTTGAGCCAAGATGGTGGCTTTCTCAACAAGTTACATCTCACTACATCACAGGGAGATTAAGGAAGTTCAGACAGACTCCTTCGACTCACCCAACTTCAAACCATACCATCATTTAACAACACATTCACATTGGATTCAATTTCTTGACATGGAAAATTGTTCCAAACACATTTGACTTCAAACGTTTGGCCTCTTAAATTATATATACAGTTGTGTTCTTTAGCATTATCATAGCATGCATTTGCTTTGTTTGTAAAATTATACAAGTTATACAATATAATTATTTCCTTGTTTCATTTATGTTCATTCTGAGTACACAGCTGCTAGGATCGGGCTTCCTTAATCTCTTTAAAAATGTGAAAATCATAACAAGAGCTTCTTGGCTGCGTGCTTTCCAGGATGAAAAGACTAACCTCTTGCATAACTCTGACATATTTGATGATACGTTTTCTATTTAAATTATACAGCACCTTATATTAGAGCAGAGTCCGCATACAGTAAATTACTGTTTGGGTACCTGCCTGTTTGGAGCTCATATGACAGATTCTGATCAGTTAAATGTATTTCTGTACAGACAGTGGCCTAATGTCCAAAAAAAAAAAAAGATGAAACAGAATATAACATAAAACTAATAATTACAACTGCACAATGATTTTTCCTCTACATTGAAAATATTTGGAAACATAACAGGATATCACTTTATTTTCTTTTTTTTGTAAAACACGAAGCATTTTTGTCCTTTTTGTAACCCTGAGCACTACAAAATTCCTAATAAAAACAATAATTGACAACTAATTTTTGGAACAGATTTATTACACTAAAAGTTAAGTTCACTCTTCAGTGGCTGTCTGAATTTATTGCCTTGCTTCTTTGAATTTTTTATTTAAGCGTGAAACTTATGATAAAGACATTGAAATGAAAATGAAAGGCCACCTTCTAAACTACTGAGCATTTTATTTATAAAGGACTACAGTATATTAAAAATATTTTTAAATGAGGCATACAGTAAATGAGACACACATATGATGAAGGCTTGATCTTTAATCAAGTAAATTCAGAAATGATATGATATGATATGTTTTGGAGAAATACTGGTTTGAGATTGGTGGGCAGCAGAAGACACTGTGACAAACTGGAAAGAGTAGCTTGAGGAGAACTGCATTTATGTGGAAGTAGGGCAGTGAGTTATCACTTGTTAAAGTTTGTTAGGACTGAACAGATGAAGAAGGAAAGAAATGTGCATAGCGGGAAGAGGTGAGGGCTGACACCACATCATTTGGACTCCATTTGAGGGGATAAGGATATGCAAACTGACACCATGTGCACATGCCCTCAGGGTGGAGTGAGCATAAGTGACCAGGGGGATCTACTATGGGGACAGCAAAAAGGAAAGCAAAAAGGGAAGAGACTAAACAAAAAAGATGGGCTGGGGACAAAGCTGCAATAGGTTGGAGGATTTGACAGTAGACCAGAACTAAGAAGAAAGAGGGGAAGGGAAAGAGTATAGCACATCATAGGAATACAGTACTCTGTCTCTGACAGAGTCTGAAACACCAAGTGCTTGACAAAAACCTACATAAAGTTGCGGTCATTCAGTGAGAATTTGTACATACTGTAGAGGAGCGGAAGTGCAAGATTAGAATTTGACCTTCTCCTGAACTTCTGTTAAAAAGCCCCATTTGGTAGAAAAAATATTTCATTCAAATGTTTCTTGTTTATTATTTAAACTTATATAGATGTGAGAAACATGAATAACCATACTTTGCCCAGACACAAGTGTCTATAGCACTTTTCAGAAATATCTCTACTACTAACTCTAATCCTAGTCATAGTCCTAATGCAAAACACTGTTGAAACCCTCAGGCTAACACTAAAAATAATCATTTCTACTTAACTATTTGGATAAACAGAAGTGGTTTCTGTGTCAAACACAACACTGGAGGTCCAAATTTTAAAAGTTCTATTTGTTTCTTTTCATTGGTTTTGCTTTTTTGAGCAGTTTGTAGTGACCTTTAACTGAAATTAGTCTTTTGGTTTTAAAATGCTGGTTAATATTGAGAGCTCTATTTTTATAGCCTTTAGTAACAGATTGTGGACACAAACAAGTTATGTCAATGCACAAAATACATGATTATGATTCACATGTGATTTATATATGTATTTTGCTACTACAACATACATCTTTTTACTGTCGTTTGTTTATGTCAATCTTTTGTAAGTGCATCCAGCCCACAGAGGGGATTATAATGTCAATCTGAACCAAAAGTTATACTTAAATGGTGTTTCATCTAACAAAACTTTACAATGGCTGTTTTCAAAAATACTGATCAATGTGAATTACATTGCTAATAACCATCTTTATTGTATTTACATTAGAACTGTCAAACCTGATATACTGTAATAGTAGAAAAACACTACAGGACGTTTTGAGGAACTTTTTACACACATAACTTACTAATTAACTCCTCAATGAGTCAACGGTGTATATTAGTTTGTTAATTTATTTATTAATGCATTTATTTTTTCAATAATTTTTGAGACCACGAAACATTTACAGTTCTGTGTGACTGCAGGACAACAGGACAAATAATAGAGCCAAAATCAATAAATCGTGCTGAACACAATGTAACAGAATAATACAAAACATGTACAATAACAGTCTTTAAAAATAACAATATTTGGCCAAAACAAAGACATTTTGTTGTTTTGAAAGAGGAAAAAAAGGCTTTTATCAGCATCTACTGTAGCAGGAACTTAGGGAAATTAGGACCCAGCAAACCAACTCACTTGCTGAGAACTCTAAATTAAAAGCAGACGTTTTCAGAGGTCTGGAAATGCTTTTGCAGCCACATCTTGTAGGAAATCCTAAACAGAAAGCCTTAACGAGAGACACCAAACCGCGAGCACTGTCTCACTCCGCCTGGCACTCCTGCAGCACACACAGGCTCGCCCTGGGAGGAAGGGGGGTTCCCCTAATTTTTTTGTTTGAATACCCAGCTGGATGGCCAACACAGCAGTGCCTCTGAAATAACAAGCAGAAATCCCAGGCTCATCCCAGTTTTCGCTAATGAGTTCATCTATTCCTTTACGCTTTATTGTGATGAAAGTGATAAAGTTTCCTCATTCCCCCTTGCTTTTGTTTTGAATATGTTTGCCATCCCCAACCCCCTCTCAACAAACATCACCACTCTTTCATTTCCTCTGGCTCCTGTATCCTTCTAACTTCATGCACTTTGAGAGACTGGAGTGTCTTACATTTTTAAGCTCTGTAGTGGAAAAACCAGACAGTCAAACCACAAAGAGCCTTGTTACACTAGGAAGCTTAAGTATATAAAAACAACATTTAAATCAATCTCCCCTTAATTGATTAGAGGACACAAAGTGATAAGCTTCTGTAACATTGGCACCTTATAGCCAGATCTCAACACATCACAGAAGCTCAGCAATCCTGGTGAGTGGTTTTTTAGAGCAGTAGGTGGCACTCTTCCCTGTTAAACACAATTTAAAGATCAATGCCCAAATATAGTGATGGGGGACAAGGTACTGTAGGGTGGGCCATCCTTCAGATAAGATATTAAATTGAGGTCCTGACTACATTGTCATTAAAAATCTGATTTTACTTTTAGTTAGAATAGAGGTGTTAACCCCAGTGCTCTGGCTAAATTCCACTCTAATACTGCGCAGCCTGGCTCCCTTAAGTGTGCTCTTAATTCAACTGATGAAGCAATTTCTCATTTCACTGCCTGCTGTGCTGAGCTGTGGGGCTGCTGGCACATAATGGCTGGTTCACATTGCCAGGTGGATATTGCACCCCAGTGATGGATGAAACCAGTCCCCTCTTGCGTGGTAAACACTTTAGGATACTTTGGGATGAAAATGATATATAAATGCAATTGAGTAAAATTAATTACTGTGAATTTACCAGCACAAATTTCTTCTAATGCTTGATTATTAACATGAGCATCATGTAGATATCACATTTTCATGAAAACATTCTAGATTTAAATGGGATGCAATAGGTGTTCTGCCTGTTTGATCAATTAATCATGTTGCTCATCTGATCATCTGATTATTCATAATAATTAAATTCAAAGAAATAATCTGGAAAATGATCTACATACAACTCAAAATGAGGTCAGTCTGATAAAGGTGTTTACTGATGAGGAGAGACAGTGTATGCACTCATTAAAGGGCTCCAAATTCTGATGTACTATACAGCCTGTAAAGTAAATCAGTGAGTTCAACAAAAGGTGCAATTACTTATTAGGACAAATGTCATGACAAATTTAGAGTGGTGTGTTACACATACAAGTGTAAGCTTATAGGATTTTCCTTTTCTGCTAAAATAAATTATTAAACAAAATAAATTATTTAAATAACCACGAATGTTCAAACAAAGCCATAAGATTCAGATAAAATTAGCAACATTTGTTATGTCTTTTAAGTTCAGCAAAGCTATTCTTGCTGTGATTTCATTTAGTGTATCACCGCAGCAACTGGAACTTAAATATGGTAGAACATTGTACTGTAAATGTCACTGAAACCATCAGAGTTTCACTTCCCTGAACAAAGACCATAAATCACACAGCTTCCTGACTTAAACTGTACAGGACTTTTTATGCATTTTCCTTCTTTTCTAGTTTTGACAGCACTATAACTAAAACTGGCACGGGGGTGTTCCACCTGGAAGGAACTTTTAATCAGCAACGCTGTTGGGAAAAGACACAAAAAAAGCACGCTATGCGTTTTCAGGCTTTGAGCTGTTCAGTAGTGCAAGCACAGAAGAAAATTAAATTTTAAAGGATAATGACTTTATTCTCAGAATAACTTCTAGCAAATACTTAACAAAAATCAGGGGTTATCTTGGCAGAAAATATTATAATATTTACACCTTCAGAATTTTATTTAGTGGGTTTATTTTAGTGGGCAGATAGCAGACTGTGCAGAGATTCCCGCATCTTATATAATAAGAATTCAGCCTCCAGCAGTATTTATAACTATAGCTCTTTTATCTTTCATAAGAAATTTTAGTTTTCTAAGCATTAAATCCTAGGCCTATCTCAAGTAAGAATGTCCACTCTGCTGAATTTCAGACACTTCAGATAAATCGCCATGCAATACAGAAAGCTAGCCAGCAGATAACAGATGAGGTCAGTGCTGGTCTTTGTCACAGGCACCTATGACCAAAAATGTGCACGCAGACTAAATAAGGACACCTACTGAATGGAGCAATTGTAAATACAGTGAGTGCTGAAAATGTTAAGGAATGCTTTGCTTATATGCATTCAACTAGTGTGTATAGAACATCTCCTATTTCAAGCAAAATAGGAAACAAAACATACTTTAGGTATTGCCACATACTGTAGAAAGAATGGTAGTTACTCAGTAAAACACTTAAGAAAGCAAACTAGGTTAACTTGCAAACTTTACAGAACTCATAAATTTAAAAACTAGGTCAAGAATGAATATAAAACACAACCCGAGAATCTGAAAAAGAACAAAAGAAAAGGCATAAGAAAAGTAGGAACGTGTGGAAAAAGAGAAAGGAAAATTTTTGAAATATTCACACCACAGAAAGCAAACAGCAAAGGTAACTAAAGTCAGATGCAGAATGGGAATTTGGTTCGTCAGGCCAACACGCATCCCACCCCCTCCCGCAACATTTGAGATGCCATACTTTGCAGCTCCAGTCTCTTACAATACTTTAAATGAGAAAAAGCTGGTAGGAAAATCCTGGCCTGAGTCCTATATAAACTCGCAGACATCTCACGGAACAGCCTGGGAGAGGGAGTGCGAGGACAAAAAACGGGGCATAAAAATATCAAAGAAATTCAAGAGAGAGAGGGTAAAGAGACTTAACACTTTCCTAGCCAGCCAATGTGCATTAAAACAAGACGCCCTGATTCATGTGTTCTGGAGGAACATTTTTACTTTTCTTTTGCTGGACTCCAATTTTACACCTACCTTTCATGCACAGCATTGGGGCAAAAAAAATAGTTTCTACATGTATTTGTACACTAGAAAGAGAGAACTAAAGACAAATAATTTAACAGTTCTAAGAGAATCTCTCTGACTCAAGTCAAATCTATAAAGCTGAACTCTATAGATATACGCTGAACTATATAGCAAGGTCCTACAGTATATATACTTTTTTTATTTGTACAATAAGCAAATAAAAATACTGTACTTGAAGCAGAAACAACTTCACTGAAATTTAACATAAAAAAATTCAGGGAAGCTACAGTATAAGATAGGAACTGAATTTTACATACAGAACTGGATCAAATGAACAATTGAACACAGCAGTAAAAATAAAGATGTTCAAAAAAACGGTAGGATACAGTACACTGCAAAAAACAGAATTTCAATAAGGGGTGTTGTAAAATTCTACAACTCTCTTGTAAGTACTATTATTATTATGTTAACCGTATTAAATACAAAAAAAGCTCCGGAATCTGTCTAAATAAGAAAACTATAATAATTATAATAATTGTCTTTTTCATTTTAAAGTACCACCAAAACCATTTGGAACACCTAGTTTTCTTTAGAGCTCATACATTCCCAGAACTGTCTGAGATCTGATGAAGTCCCACTAGAAGTTGGTAAAGCTGCTATATTTGTGAACTGACAGGAATGTATACACTGACAACTAAGAAAAGGAATCTCTTCATTCTAGAGCAGGCATGTCTACAAGGAATCTTGATTGATGTATTCAAAAGGAAGGGACAAAATTGACTTCTTCAGAATTAATAGTGGAAAAATACTTGAAGACACAAGCACAAAAGCTATATAACACTGGGTAAATGAGGTACCTCTTTGAAGGACTTTGAAAGTCCATCTAGAAATTCAAACAAGTTTGATTTGATATCCTGGTTTCCTTTAGGAAATGGCTAGATGGGATTGTGGATTAATTGGCTACAGTGGACAAACAAGCATACACTTACACCAGACTCAAAATTCCCTTAAAACAATTCAACTACCAGTATGTCTTTGGAGTGTGGAAGAAAACAGGAGCACCTTCTGAACATGGGAGAACACACAAAATCCACAGAGATAACACCCCAGATCCAAAATTGAACCAACCACTGTGCCACTATCCCGCCCATAATCCTGCATATGGAAGTGTATTCTGTATTTCATGAAAAAATATCACTAAATATGTTTTTGCAGTCAGTTTCCTGACTGTGACCAATTGTAAGAGCCTCTTACCACTCTAGTGCCTCATTGTTCCTTAATTGTGTTTGAGTTGTGCAATGCTCATTTAACTTGTATTTGATATGGACGCCTGATTAAAACAGTTATTGAAATGGTAATGTCCAGTCACAAATCACAAGGGTGAGAGGAAAAGGTATTTTTGAGGACTATCAGCAATTTAATGACAAGTCCTTCAAAATACATAAATGGCACTTGACCTTCCATTCATTGAAAATACGCACTGTTGTTTCAAATTCAAGATTACTGAGGTAAAACATTGTAAATCAAAGTAAATGTCTGGTATAGAACAGAGAGGAACATTCAAGCATAGATTATCTAACCATACACAAAGAAAATCTTTAAGTTATAAAACTTAAGGATCTTAAGGATCAGGATTTGTACTTCATTTTTAAAAGAGAAAATGCAGACTAGATCTCAAATCTCTGTTTCTGGTTTCTGGAGGCTTCCCAAGAGCTAGCTGTGTCTGCTATATACCCCCTCCCCTTCCTACCCCCCTCCTTTCAGCTTTTGCACCCCACCTCCCCTGCTGTCAGCGCAGGGACTCCAAGCCAGCTGAAACAGCCTTTGAAGCAGAGCAACCGGCAGACGATGCAGCGCGGCTCTAATTAGGAAGCGAAGCAACTCGGTGCCCATCACTGTAATCATGTCTTCCATCAGCCTTCTTGCATATCTACATAGTAAGCACTAGGAAAATCTGAATGAAGGGTAAAGTCAATAGCCTGTCTGGCTGCCAGCCTACATTAGCATTGTCTTCATCATCATCTCCACCATCATTAATGGTGATGGTTAGATGCCCTAGCACAGTAACAGGTTTACTTGAAATAAAAAGACAGTAAAAATGAGAATAATAAAAACACACTAGCTGGCCATACTGTGGGTCCATGAAAATGCTGTCCATTGACAAAAACAGTACATAATGAATTTAATTGTAATTAATACAATGTAATGATACAAATTTACATTATGGTTGGAAAAAATACACTTTAAAAAATAGAATTCCTTTGTTGGTCTCTCAAGCAAATGAAATGGTTTTGCATAGGAAACGTATATATTACCATGGATGAAAGTAAAAATGTGTGAGTGCTGTATTCTTACCCCTTTGTTTCATCTGTTCATAGGTGTTGGTGTAATTACTTTAAATTGGGTATTTTGATCTTACAACACCTGATTCTGACATTGCAACCCTTCAAAAAGTCTGCACTTACGGCACAAGAAAAAATCCATGCAATTTTAAAGACATTTTAAATTAAAGAAGTTAGATCAGATAAATCCATTTATTTGACTATTTAAGTATCCTTTAAAAGGCCTTTCTGCAACCTTATTTATTTCTATACTTTATTTCAACCTCTGAGCCCTATGTTTGCTACAATTTATCAAGGTTATCACCCAATCATGCTTTTAAGTTGTAGAATGGATACATTTAATGATAATTAAGCAAATGTCCACTTTTAGACAGAGATCAGATAAGCCAATGTCTCTGTGTCTATTAGTGAAAAATCAAGTACTTTTGATATACAGTACACTTACTGTTTAAAATAGGCCATCGTTAGGAGATGGGATTGGTATTAACAATATATTATTGTGTTACTTTCACAATTCTTCTGATCATGAAAAACATGTCAAGAACATACAGTATATATTTATACAGATATATAAATATACAATAAAAATCTTAAATGATAAATTACTACAAAAATACTGCTTAAATAAACATTCAGACATTGAGAAATGTATTTAGAGATATTTTAATTGTAATCCCTTCGCAATTACATTTATGGTGGTCTGTGTATTACGGACAGGAAATATTTTCAAAGACTTCTTGCTGTTGAAATTTAATTCTGAGTTGAAAATCACCTCTCTGATGAGAACTTTGGCTGAGAATGAAACATCACATATTGCTTAAGGTGGAAAAATTAGCTTTTTTAAAATCTGATTGAGTGAGACTGGAATTTACTGTTGATGTTCATATAATGACTGTTTTAAGTTACAAGCAAGAGGATTCTGCTAGTGCTGCTCAATGACCTCTTCAATGTGCTTTATGAAGGATCTTAATTAATATAAATGTGGTCATACATATGTACTGTATGACTTTAATTTCACCTGGGATCTCATTCAACACATTTAACATTATATCCAAGCACTCTGTTGGCCTTTGCAGGTGAGGAAATTGATGAGTAAATATAAACATCTGGAGCTTTTCATACATTTTCCTCACTAGGCTTAGTAGCTCCCGTTTGCTATTTATCATATTCAATGCATGATACTTGTAATTCCTCAGTTATGCTGTATTGGCTAATTTCTGGGTATACTATGAGTCCTTTTGAATTTCCTTTTCTGCAATGGAGTTTACCACCCCTCATAATTTTGTCATCAAGTTTGCTAACTGCGCCAGAGTCATTAATCTAGGTTAGAAAGACCAGAAGACTTAGTGCTGAGTGCCTGTGGTGTTCTGCTAATTACTTAGCCTTGAAGTAAAAACACAACATTTTGTCTATGGAACATCAGGTGTGTGAGACAGCTCAGGTGCATGAGACTCCTGTGGAAACTCCACAGCCAAAATATTACATGTTTTCATTTTTTACATTTCAGCATGAATTTAATATTTACGGCTTCCTTTGCAGTGTGAAATGGGTCTTCTGATTTATAAAACCACATTTGGAGACAATCCACATTTTGCATCACTTTTTCTAATTCTAGCTGAATTTTCTAATAAAGTAATGCAAAAGTCTTCAAGTTTTTTAAACACAATTTACACGACGCAATTGTTCTGCACACAGTAGGTCTTTAAACTACCACTGTTATATTTCAAAATACACTCACAATTCTATGTTGGGCCAAGAAATCTGTTTATGTACCAGAATTAAAAAACTCTCCTTAGTGTAGCAGCCTCCTATATTTACATTTAAGATGATAGTAAGTCAAAACAAAGCTTCTGCCTTGCAATCTTATTATCCTATACCCCATAAACCTGTGGAACTGCACTAATGCACATAAGTAAGGCTTGTACATTAACCATAACATATTTATTGAGTCATCTATACTTAACCCTGTAAAAGCACAATAAATCCCATTTTAGTTCAAAAAAGATGGTGGAGTGGGGATTTGCATCAGAATGGAAGTCCAAACACATACATTCTATTTTAATTCAGGGTGCCTGATATCCCAAGCTGTGTTTTAGAATAAAGATTAAAAAAAATAAAAATTATAAAAATATTTCAAATGTTATTACACAATTTGCCCATGAAAAAGGAAGTTTCTTTTATTGACAATATGCACCAAACAACAGCTACCATAGATTTGCTAGTGGATAATTAATTTTGTGAAAATCCATTAGTTGCTCAGAAGTGTTTCCTGATAAAAGTAAATATGGTCAAACAGATTGAAAATAGATTTTTCTCAATGACTCATAAGTTGACCTTCAGATCATGTCTGCTTCTATGCGTGTCACATCTGTTCTTGCACATGTACTAGTCGTGTTTATAGCTATATTGCATGCAAACAGCTTCTAAATATGTTAATACAAAACCCTAGAGCAGAAAATGCCTTTAGTAAGATTCATAAATCTGTTTGGAAAACAATAACAAAGAGAGAAAAACTTTTAAATGGATGTAAAATTCTGAAGGAAGATTACAAATATTGAAAAGATTAGACTACACTCAGTCGTCATCAATATCAGTTCCTTGTCGCAGTTATTTTAATTAAATGTATTTTTGTAATGTATTCTTAAAATCAACACTTAATGGCAGCTTTCGTTTGCATCTACATAGGAGTTGTTCCCATTAAAGACTATAAAATGTGACTAATAATTTTAGGCTTTTGCCAAAGCAGGTTATTGTGTCTAAGGCCTATATTAAGTCACAACGTTCACCCACTCATCAAAACAATTCTATCCAATATGTGCAATAATAATGGCCCTTATGACTGCAGAATATAAAAAATGTCTCTGTGAGGCTCCGTGGTCAGGGAATGAAATTCAAGCAAAGACTCAACCACGAACACTAAGAAGCTTTCAATGTAAGTCAGGGAGAAAGTTCTTGAAAAGTTATTGAAGTGATACAAAAAATATGAAATAATCAAAGTACTGTATATAAATGTACCTGAGATTGTCAAGAATTGCAAGGTGCATTATGCCATGCAGACTAGGTCAGGTCATCTCTTTAAACTTAGCACTTGGGCAAGGAGGAAAATGGTGAGGCAGGTCACCTGAAAGAGCTACTGTACGCAGTTCAATGACGGAGATGGGAGCAAATGTTAGCTGGTCAACAAATTCCACAACAATTTGCGAAACTAGACTGTGTTGAAGGGTGGCAGGAAGTATGTCATCAATGAAAATCAGATCATCCTAGAGCTCACAAGACGTTTGCAACAAAGCACCTGAGTGTTTCTGGATAAATGTGACAAATAATGTTATGGTTAGGAGAAAACCAACTGGAACCTTTTGGTCTTAATGCCAAGGATTATGTTTGGCACAGATCTTACACAGCACATGTTCCAATCTGCCATTTCGGCAATCATGGTTGTAGCACCATCATGCTGTCAGGACGATTCTTCTCATAAAGGACTGGAAACATTATGAGGATTGAACAAACAAAAATAAATGCATGGAGCAAAATACAAGCTAGACTAAATACTTGATGTTGTTTCAGTCTGAAATACTGTTTATGTACGAAGCATCTGCAGATCAGACACATCAATGAATGTCCACTCAGCATAGCCCAGGCAAATTGTGAAGCCACTTCAAACAACAAACCAAAAGATCATTACCCTGCTTCAAGTTTAGATGCTCTTGAAGTGATATCACTGTAAATGTCCTGTCTTACACTACAAAAACATATTACCAATTGTGACTTATATCAAGCAAAATGGCTCATATATTGTAACAAGAATAAAATCAAACACAGAAAACGTGCATCAACACAAGTTTAGTTGCTTCTGTAACATCAATTATCTTTTCATACTTGTGCTGCATTTACAGTAGAAATACAAGACCGTTATAAAATAGCATACAATTTTAGGCATTTTACTTATAGTACAGTAGTGGTAAAATGTCTCCTTTAATAGGAACTACTTTCTAGTAGTCTGTCCTATTGGAATCTTTGCTACTTACATTTAGGAATCTAACAGATCCACCAGTGAATATAAGAGTATTTTCACCTGTATAACTGAATGTTTTCTACCTGACACCTACACTTGTTTACACTGCCATGTCCATGTGTGTCCTCTGGCAAAGGCAAAGCATTGCAGACAAACCAAAATGATTTCTTTAAAATACTGCTGTGATATCAAACAAAGGTATCATAAGAGTATTGGAAACTCCTCTTGTAAATACACACATGCATTGCATTTATTTGTATTTTATTGATTGCCTTTTTTTTCTTTCACTGCTTTATCGTCTGTGAAACAACAGTGCAAGCTTCTTGGCCAGGCCATTATTGCAAATGCGAATTTGTGGTCAACTGCCTAATCTGGTTAAATAAAGGATAATTATGTTATGTTTACTGGCTGTGCAAACCCGTATGCGTTATCATTTGAAATAATTAAGCTAATACCTTTGGTAAATGATACCAAAGTCGTTCCTTTAAAGCTGTAACACAAATATCTAGATGCTAGTGTTACCCATTTGTTTATCAGTTCATTGGCAGAATGTGGCCACTAAAAGCAGTATTGTCCAATAAGGAATAACACAGGAAGGTAAACTCAGAGTCTGATAACTGCTCTGGCCTATATCCAGTTAATTTTTGCAGGAATACTTCAGTTTCTTTGGGAACAATAAACCCAAGTGCTCTTAATTTTTTTTATCCATGAAAATACATACCAGCAAAAGCATCACCTCAAGTCTTACTGTATGTCCTATTATCCAGTTTGTTGTATTTTACTATAGTCACCAAAATAACTAGATTGGGCTGATCTCTTTTGAAATCATTCTTATGTATATTAAAATAAAATCAACATAGGGGTTAAACTTGTCAAATTTAAAAAGACCCATACCTGAAAAAACACATAAAAACAAGAAATATATGCATATTTAAATCATTGTTATGCCATGAAGGAAAAGATATTCAGAATGCGAACCATTAAAGGGCTTATGTAACCCCCAAAAGCTTATATAAAATATTGTTATTTACAGATAAGGATGCCTATAGGTATAATATTACTATATTGTAATTATAAAATTACATCAAGTGTTAATGCTGAATAATTTTCAAACACCCACCATTTAAAATGTCCTCTGACAAGCACCCTATGCTAAAACGCTTGTGGCCAATATTTGTCGCTGCTGCAGGAAACAAACCAAATTAAAATGATCCTAAGAAAACACAAATCTACTATATTTCAGGACAAAAGAGTTTTATGTTCATTCTTTAAAACTTTGGATGATGATACAGCCATTTAAAATTCTGTACCATTTAACCAATACAGGCCAGTAAGCAATGAGGGCAAACAGATGGTTTGCTGAGGCTACTTGCTTCATTTCTGCTATATCTAGACAACTGTACAGTTTACAGATCCCCAGGTCAGGTTGGGGGGCTGTAGAGAGTGTCCTCTAATAGATAATCTGTCATTAAGGCAGAACAGAAAATTGGTGCCAACCGTTCCTAGCTGTGATGCTGAACCTCTTTCCTCCGAAACCTTCACAGTTCAAGACACGGTATGTTCCCTTTTCCTAAAGTTCCGAAACATCAGCCATTCACCCTCCTCTATTTGAAGTGAAAAACAACAGCTTTTCAGCATGGAAGAGACCGGAAGCATATTTAGGGGTAAAGGGTTGTGTTTTTTTATGTTTGAGGGAAGATTTATTTCCTTTTAGTACCCACCAGGCAGTGCATATATCTCTGGGATATATTATCGAATTTAGAGAAATGATTCTCACAATTTAGCAGACAGCAGACTGTCCCGTGGGGGGTCTTTTATTATATAGAAACCAGCACTACCTCCCTTAGATGCCGTGTCTGTGTTAATTTGCAGAAATCTTAAAGGGAACGAGTAAGGGTAGGTAGGGAACGAGTGGACAGTAGAAAGCCTGGGCTAAAGGACTAACAGTTTGACTAACAGTTTGATAATAATTTGTAAATAGTACTTTATCTTTTCGTGTGCTTGTGTACATTTGAAAATTTTCAAATATTCAATTTTTTTTACATTTGTGCCTCCTCATTGCTCCGCCATCCCACTGTGCCAGGAAAACAACAAAATTGTTTGGAAGGCTTTCATTAACTGACTATAAGGGATGTTTTATTGTGTACGTTAAAGTGGTGTCAGGGAGACTTTTGGTTTTATCTTTATACAACACCATCCAGCCTGCCCACCTATATTAACAGTAGGGCCTCAACACTCATGAGGGCTAGCTCAAAACACTTGTATGAAAAGTTGAATTTTGCAAATAACCCCACATCTTACAATAAATTCTTGATAACCTCTTTTTTGTTTCTCCCCATGATGTATTAACTAAATGAGGGGGCAAATGCCATTAAATGAATGTACAGTAACAATTCCAAATAAATGTCTGCTCATATTTGTTAGAAATAAATGTAATTTACTGAATAGATGTTTAATTGAATCATAATATCGAGCTGATGGTGGAGGAAGCGTCGGCCAATCACGTGGCTGCAGAATCCTTTTTGGGAAGCTGAAGAAGCTCATCAAAGAGAAGGGATATAGGCTAGAAGAGTCTTCAGCACAGATGAAACAGACTTGATCTGGGAGAAAATGGATCTTTCAGACACACATCTTAAAGGCAGAGAGGCAAGCAGCAGGATTTAAGGTGGACCAAGTGACACTACTTCTACTACTATTCATGCTGTTGTATTAAGAATTAGAGAAGGGAGAGAACATTGTGAGCATACATTAAGGGTGAATGTTCTAATTGTGATTAGTGGAGTACCACATGGATCTGTATTAGGATAACTGCTCTTTCCATTGAATCCTTCAGAAACAATAGTGACATGAATCAGAAGACCTAAGTAGAAACCTATGAAGAAGTGCATCATGAAACAAGAAGTTCTTCTTTACACAAAGGGCTGTGGGAGTTTGGAACAAGCTGCCCAGCTGTGTTGTTAAAACAGACACCCTGGTTTCTTTCACAAATGTCTGAGGCCCCTGAACCATTGCAGCTCTTCACAGGCAGGACTCAATGAATGTGAAGGCTCATCCCAAGCAAATGTCCGGATTAGCCTTAAAACAGTTTAATCTCTGGTGTTTCACCTTGTTAGAAACTGGACCAGTCAGGATTCAGAAAAGCTTGATTGTACATTAAATTGTATTTGAACATCATATATCCTAAAAATGTAAGAATGCAGGGAGCATAGAACTCTTCTTAACATGTCATGAGAGGCATGGTGTAGCTGATATCTGCATCTTCACGTTGTTTTGCTTTGGCACTAGTTATTGCATTGGTAACCTCTGGAAAAAAGCAATTTGTGTTTGTGACCTTGTAATTATCACGTGTTTCTGTAAATTTTAAGTTATTCAACTGTTGCCATTCTTAGTTTAATCATTGGTACAGATGATGTAAAGCAAATTGCCATGACCAGGCCATGCCATGACCTCTACCACGCTTCACAGATGAGATAGTGTTCATTGAAACAGTTTATTTCTCTCTCCGCACTTTAACCTTTCCACCAATTTGATAAAGGTTTATCTTGGTCTCACTTGTCCATAAGTTTGTTTCAAAACTATGCTAGCTCATCCCTGTACATCCAGGGAAAATTTATAAAAAGGTGGAGATAATTTTATGTCCTGGTCATCTCTAGATTAAGTTATCAACATTCAGTCTCATGATCACAAAGACTAACTGCATTGGTAAGCAAAAATAACAGATTTGCTGCATCAATACTTGTTGAGGGCACTGTAGATAAAGACTATAGATATAGGCTACAGGGATGAATTCTGTAAAACAGATATAAAACAAAAACAGAAAAATATAAAAAACAATTGAGATTAAAAGACAATTAAATAATAATGTTTCATTTTTATGGCAATACTTTCATGTAGACCCTTTCCTACAAGTGTACAGCAATTAGAAAACCTGTTCTTTGACATCAGGCAGTAAACTAATCTTTTTCAGATGGATATTTGTATGTCTGAATGATGTTATGCACATAATATGACAGGATTGGAAGCAGGTCTCCAGCATGTTGAAAAGGGGGGAAATTTAGAACAGAATTCGGTAGAGTAAAATTACACTTTATAAATCAGCAGCTACCGGTGATTTAAATACGGGATTCCCACTGCTTAAACATCTCCACGTCCCCTGCCCAAACAAATAGAAAAAAGAGTCAGCTTGTTTAGGAAAATGGTAGAAAAGTAGAAGAAAGCCAGCCCAAATTCATATTTTGAAATATAAAAGTGAAAGGAAAGCACGTTTTACACAAAAAGATTCACTGAAATATCTTTGGCTTAGAAATCAGTGGTCAAAAAAGGCACTAGTCACAGGAAAATAAATAATAAAGTCTGTATTATGAGTGTTTAGCCTGCCTACTACATATGTAATATTCAACCAACAGTTTCAGTCCTTTTCTAAAGAATGTTATTTAAATGAAACAACAAATCCCACTGTGAAACAACAGGAAAAATCATACCTCCTTTTCACAGGAAAACAGGTAAACTGATTTGTTAAGGATAGATCACCATGGCCACCAAGTTTCCATACCCCTTAGTGTCTGAAATGCACAAGCAGGAAACCTTCTGGTTGTTTGTTTTAATAGCAGTGTACCTACTGTTAAAAGGGGTAAAATCAGCCACCTGCTCACAGCAATATTCCCTTTTTAGGTCCATCTCCTTGTAAAAGGATCCAATAAACACTCATTTTCTACTAAAATTGGGTATCATTCTAATTAACTAATTATTAACAGTTTTACTTGTGGGAAACCCTCGGCTTTTCCTGACTTCTAAGAAATATTTCCGATCTTTAATTTTCCAGCCGCTGTTTTCCAAGATCAGCGAAATACCTGATCCAATTTCTAATACAAACACTGATTTGCTTACCTCTAGGTGAGTGACTACTCTCACCACTGCCAGAATTAAGCTAGCAAATGTTAACGAACAAGGGAGGGGCATCTTTCAGTTGCACTGTTTATCTTTATATTAGATTTTTCTCCTTTTAAATTTAGTATAACTGAAGTCTGTATCAAATACAATCAGTCAGTTTAATTTCAATCCTTCTAAAATACATGATTCTTGAATAATTAACTTTGCATTCCAATACAATTATTAATTACTTGATTCATTATTGTTGTTGTTGATTCATTATAATGCTAACAGCATTATTCAGACTGAAGCCAATGATGTCAAAGTGATTGAGTCCAACCTGTCATCTAGACAGAGGACTTAAATGGTTGGGTCCCTCAGGACACTATTTACACGTTTTTAAAAGAAAGACAATCAAATGTGACTAAACTGCTGTTACACAGTTGAGGAATGCTTTAAGCAGTGATTTTCAAACCTGGTACTTGAGAGGAAAATCCAATCACAAAAGGCTTAAAAATAGCGGTAATTGAGGACAAATAGATTAATGATTTAATTGTCAAATTATGAGTTCAAATTTGAATGAAAACGAGATGATAGTTTGATTTTTTAGGACCAGCACTGAATACTGCAAGTTTAAAGTATTTTCAATGAATGATCCCTTTTTAATTTTCTTAAAAGTTTTTTTTAAAGATCTTCTTTAGCAAATGTAAAAGATGTTATCACCTCAAATGAATTCAGATTTTAGCTCTACATTCTTCAAACATAATTCAGAAGTGGATATAATCTCAATGCTGGCTCACATAGCTAAACCAGAGTAAAGCATAACTTTTTAAGAAATCAATCTCAAAATTCTTAAATTGCGACTTTTAAAATATGAAAACAGAAAGATTCAGGTTCATCTTCATATGAATCTTACCAATTACATAAAACCAACTGTAATTGTAATCATATGAAGTTGATCTAAATTCCACCAAGTCACTATAATGTAGATAAGATGTATACACAACAAAATTAACAGACACACATCATGTAGTACTGCACTTATATATTGCACAGATTATCCAGAACAAATATAACTTTTGGTAAATTAATAGGAAATATACAGCATCAATATATATGATAAAATGTTATCAATTTTTTTTTGCAAAAATTAATCCCACGTGTATTTACAAAACAATTCAAGGCCTTAAAATTTTGTTTCACTTAACCTTTGAAAATATAATGATAATCCTATTAATTCTATGGATGATTATGAATGCTCACAATTCTAACACATGATGAAAGTGAAAGAAATTTAGAGATGGTGGAATGAAGGTGAAAAAGATAAATATAATCAACAAACAAAATATTATCAGTGTTACCCATATGGTTTGTTCTGAATGTGGAACACATTTTTGAACTATTGTCTGAGATTAATAACAGCAGGTGTTGTGTTGTGATACAGTACAATCCCTAGCTATACTTCTCCAAGAAAGGACAGATTTCCAATTAAGGGGATATCATATATACCATGTTAATAAAACATGACCTTGTGACCTCTGGTGCAGAAGGACAAACTCTAATTCTACAGCTGTTTAGAAACATAAATTCTCAACAGAGAAAATGTGCAACAAAAACAGAGAAATGATCAACACACATACATGTAGCTACAGTAGATTAGCTATTTTTCCTTTCTTTCTCTAATGTTTGTTCCACTACTAAATGGACTGTCAAGTCAAGGTCACTTAAAATTCTGTAGTTTCATTCGTTCGGGGACAACAACAGCCACCAAAATGACAGGTGCAGGTTTACATTCATAAATCTTTAAAGGTTTACACTGTCCTACAGCAGGGTTTGAAAAAATATTGACACATATTACGGTACATTCTTTGACATTCCTGTCAAGTGTTGAAAGGTAGGTTTAAGCCCTCCAACCGCAATGCACTGTTTGATATCCAATTAGGAAACAGGAAAAAAAAAGTCAATTGAAGAGTTGCAGTCGTAACCAAGATCACTACTGACACTTGTGGAGGAATAATAATTTCCCGTAGCAATGGAAGGAACACAAGCTTCTGCATGTTACAACTATTTGGGCTCATGAGAACACAGAACACTTCTACTTGTGTTTATGTATCAATTTATTTACTGTATTAGATTGATTGCATTACGAAGAGCAGATGTCAGTTATTATAATCAACCTTACTTTACATTTATTGCTTAGTGTAATTAAAAATGAAAGACTCATTAGCTTTGGTACGTGTAACTATAATTGACCATAAACTGAGTAATGAATCCCCCTGCTCGCGTGGATGTATCTGTACTTGCCTTATACAGCACAAATTTATCTGTATGGAGCCTTAACCTGAAAAAAGTCAAGTGGCAGCATGTCCACTTTGGAACTTGACAACTTTGTGGATGCATTTACTGCCTTCAAAATAAAGAAGAAGACCACAAGCTTCTATTAAAGTGAACTAACATTACTAATATTGTCTTTGTAAATCGTTAATACTGCGTGAGTATAGCCTACTGCAAATGCACGACGTTCTCCATTACAGAAAGCTCTACGCAATAGAGACAGGTGGTGAAGAGGACAGAAGCATTACCACCGTGCTGCGTAATTTATTTTATAGTATCCCGTTCGTCTGCTGCTCCCCCCCAAAAAAAAGCCACAAGCCGCACTCTTTTGCTGTCCCGTGCGTACAATCCAGCACACTGGGAGAAAAGACAAACAAAAACGCATCTCCAGGTCTCTCTACAAAAACTCAAATCCGAACGCACAGTACATTTCACATGCCCTTCTACATACCAGCACAGTTTATATTCGGGAAAACGGGCTTTAGGTGTAAAATCCATTCGCTTTTATTATTTTTTCGACAAAGAAACCAGGCATTGAGACGGCAACTACAGAAGAGTCACATAAACTGGTACCCTTACCAGTGACAGACTGTACAGGTATGATTATTATTATAGTACAGGTGTTCCAATATTGTATTCCAGATGCTACGCAAAGTACAATGGGATTTAGAGGGGACGTATGGAAGGAGATTGTTTTTAATATATACTTTCATTTATATTCATCTATGTAATGTTGTATTGACAAGGGTATGCTCGTTAAGTATGTTCGTAAATCAAATACAAAAATACTTAAGTGGCACTTAACATAAGCACTAAAGAAAACCTTCCTAACCAATCTGAACGCGTCCCCGAAGACATTCCTTGAAGCCATGAAGCTTAAGATAAAGCTAAACATGATTAGAACTTTCAATCACGAGAAAACTCATTCTACAGCAAATACACAAGTATCGTTTTGGCAGTGCACCTGTCAGGATATTTCACATTTGTTTCGATGGGAAAATCACGAGAACAAAGGAGAGAAAAAAATCACAAAGACTACGAAGGTGACCAAGTTATTGGTCCATAATTAGGCACTGCTTATCAACGGATGCAATTAAAAGTACTGTAGTAAGAGGTCCTTCTTAGATCGAAGCATTTAATTGCACTGTACACAGTGCTAACAAGCCTCTGAAATGTTCTGGGGAAGCTAAACAGCAGTAATCTTGCGGTTACCAGTGGAAACCAAACTGAGCGGGAGTCAACTGACAGTCAAACAGATACACTTAAGATATAAAGCACGGGAATGTTTTCAACATTTTCCAGGCAACAAGTACAGCAGTAATATTGGACAAGCACGGGTCTGATAACACCTGGACTTAAATATGGATATTTTTGCTACTGCACTCTGTACACCATAGCCCTTAAGTGCACTCATTCCAGCAGAAGGCAGCTTGAAAACCCCACAAGAATTTAGCAACATCACCTTACCTTTCAGGTGCGCGCACCCCCTTGCGCTCCGGATTTGTGAGGTGGTGGATGCTGTTGTTAACATTTTTATTTTAAAAAGGATATGGGTTGCAAACCATTTTCAGACACCAACTCCGTGGTCGGGTTGTTTGTTTGAGGCAGAAAAACACAACGGGTGCCAGAGACGGGTACGGCAGCGCTTCTCCGCTGCTCCCCGACGTTTCCTCCGCCGTGGCTTGGTCTTTAACCCCCGCTCCGCTATCAGCTTCGCTGCGCTCCCCGCCACCGGAGAGATCGTTGAGCCGGATGAAAGTTCTGGGGATAGAAGACCTACTCTCAGTCTCCCTAACCCCTTGGTCTTCAGGCTGATGTCCTCCATCCTCGGCCATCATTCACCCCCTAAAATGCAGATATAACAATACATATATTTCATACAAACCGCTACTTTTATTTCATAATGTTTTGCATTAGTTTTTAACCTACAAAAAGTTGGAAGTACAGTATTTAGAAAGCACTGGCTTCCAAGCGCATTGGTCTTACTCAGTTTTTCATTATTAGAATAGAATGAACTACATCTAAGAACCATGGTGCAAAATGGGACCCAGTTTGGGTTTAACGAAGGCGATATACACGTGATTCCCTCATACTTTCCAGTATGCGGTCTTTGCAATATTTTGGATATTCAAGATTTTAAAGACTTGGAGGAGAAAAACAGCGGCAAAGCTCCGCTTGCTGAACTGGCATATTGGTTTGCTCTCCACGAACATTTAAAAAAAGATACATTTTTCCTGTTTTTTCTTTTTTGTATAACATGAAAAGCTTAAAGCAAAACCTCGCTTATCCGATGTAACCACATTGCGATGTCTAATTTCTGGCAGCAAGAAAACCTTAATATTGGTTTGCATTTTAAAATATGCCACAAAACTTTCAAAAACACGTACATGCGCCCAAAGAAACGTGTCACCCAATCTTACATAACCTTTGTATTTTATATTGATTTTGGGGGGGGGTATATGATTCTAGCAAAGTGGCATTTGTTTTAACTGTTAGTAACGTTGCAATAATGATTACCCTCCAGTCATGTTGGAAATGTCTCGTTTAGTATTTAACAACAAAAATCATAATAAAACATTTGATGTTAAAACCATTCATCACACCGTCAAGCACAACAGTTACAGTTACCAATGTTATATTACTTCCCCCATCTTTGCAGCAAGTGTACCCTTTGTCTTCAGAGGGGGAAAAAGAACGAAGAGAACGTCATTACCTGTTATTGTTGCCTTAGAAGTGCCAAAATCGTATTCAGTCATTGCATTTTCATTTCTTGTGGCAAAACCAGGCTGGAAATTCTAAATTAAACAGGAATGAATAAAGAGTGCGGGGTTTACTTCCAGGAAAAATCTTGCTTTAGGTTAAAGTTCTGTTGCGACAGTCCTGTCAGTATTTAAAGGAGTCAGATTCCATCCATTGTGCCCGAAATCCAGTATATTACCGAGTTTCTACTTCCATTCTTTTCAGTATATTAGAGAAATCCATGCGCTGCTTCCGAATGCAGTTTCCACTTTTGTTGCGCTTTGCAGAAACAACTAAAGAAATAAAAAAGGTGGTGACTTTCTGTCTTTTCTTTTTCCGATTCTCAATATCTTCTCCAAGAAGGATTATCGCG
Organism: Lepisosteus oculatus; assembly: GCF_040954835.1. Lineage (NCBI taxonomy): Eukaryota > Metazoa > Chordata > Actinopteri > Semionotiformes > Lepisosteidae > Lepisosteus > Lepisosteus oculatus. The sequence continues at coordinate 32,391,714 of NC_090704.1, forward strand.
TTTTCATTTTATTATTCTAAATTATTACTCCTTTTTATCTGGTGGTTCACACCAATGGACTATCTTGTGGTATCGCAGTCTTTATTCCCAATTAACCGCATATATCGCAATACATATAGTGGTAGCCTGCATGATGTTTCTGGGTATAGTTCTTGTTCATTATTGCTAACAGAAAACTCTATCCTGACCCCGTACTCGGAGAAGCTCTGGCTGAAACATGAATACACAGATCAGAACAGCTTCACAGCTGGATCCGGAGCCAACTTCGATTCCCCGCCTCCCTCCTCTCCTCTCTCCGAATAAGAACACGGAGAGTTCCAGTTCCAACATCCCATTGGACACCGGAGATGTCTGTTGACAACTTAATGGGAGGGGGTGAACAGCTGGAATCTTATTGACAATTCGAAACCAATGAAAGGCTGTAAGGAGGCAAGCCTTTCGATGATTGGAGATTTTTTTATTCTAAGGCTTCGATTTCAAAAACCTGAACTCTTCTGTGCAAGTGACAGATGTTTGTTTTAAAGTGATACAACTGTCCCCGTTCAGCGGGGTGGTGCGGATCTATTCTTTAAAAAAACACATAATGGGCAATACACAAAGGGCACTGCAAAAACATAATATGCGACTTGTCATCTGCTTTCAAATTGTGCAGTAGCTAACAATGACTACGTCCTCGTTAGTAAAGATAGACCTTAATCGGCGAAAAGTGAAGGTTCCAATGTGTTTTTCACTAACTCCCCAACTTTGCTTTGTAAAGTCTCCCTCTAGAGTGTTAAATCGTATTCAATTGTTAAAATAATACAATGAATAAGGGTCTAACATATATTTAAAGAAATGTAAAGGATATTTTTCATACTGCTTGTACAGATCTGGTGCTACTTGTGTTTTAAACGCATGAATCGGATTTCATTAGAGCTTTGTCAAAATTGCTTATACAGTGCATCTGGCTTGTTAAATTCTGAAAGTAAATCTCCGGAGAAGGTTCCTTCTACAATTTTATTGTAGTTGCTTGTTATTGAAGTACCAGATAGGCTCTTTATTATAACATTAACATAGGGAGAACATGTGATCCCATTTGAAATTCTCAAAAGATAACATTTTGGATGGAAGAAACAGCTTCCAACACTAGAGCTAACTTTTTCATGGTGTTTATAGCAATTCTCTTAACAGATAATTAATCCTAACAAGCTGATACACCTAGCACATTTTTGCACAAGGTGAATTCACTAATAAATGAAAATAAAATTGTCTACGTATGTCTCTTTTGATGCTTTTGAATGTGTGCGTTTGCGTACAATCGCCTCACTTCGCCATGATCCCATTGCGCAATGAAACAGATTTAGTTACAGTATGTTCTCCAGGAGAGTGAAAAATAAATCTTTTGTATTTAACGACTGTATTTGAATTGAGTTATAATTGTCTATTGCGTTATCTCAGAACTACATATAGTTATATATAAGTTGATAATGTGTTTTCAAATGTTGCTCTATTATAGACTATTTTCCTTTCGATTAAAAAAAACGTATTGGTTTCGGAATCTTATATGAAGCATATGAGCTCCTGTGCCTTACACAAGATATGTTATTAGCATCGATGTGTAAATGAGAAGGATTATTGAATCAATGATTTTTACATCGATATTGTGAAAATACGGTCTGTTTAGTTGCACAGAGCGTATCATTATCATACACTTTTAGCTATTTTACTGTAACGCGATAATTTGGTGAGTATAGAATATTTAACAGAATAAAGATAGAATACGTAATGAAATTAAGACTTTTTGAGGGTTGGCTTGCTCTACCATTTAAAAACGTTTTCCAGAAATTTCTTCATTTGCGCTTCATTTGGAGTGCGCAGACCACGAGAAAGACAACAGTAACCTTTTAAGTTCCAGATGTCTGTAAACTACGCAATACTTTGTGTAAGATTGCACAGCCGGTGAAAAAGTGCAAGACATGCGTGGACATTTTCATAAGGGAATGTACGATTGTTAACATGCAATAAAGTGCAGCTGTAGAGTGTCAGAGGAAGGAAGATGGACCTCTTCGAACGCATTACCCCGTCTTTGTAGGAAAATAAATGTACTACATTAACACGTAGCATAAAGTAATGTAACGAGAAGGATGAAAATAATGTCTTTGTGTTAGAAAGCTTGTATACTGTACGTAATTATGATGTACGGGTACTTTTTCTAGATGATTTGACCTGAGCCTGAAAGGAGGATTAAAAACGATCGGGGTTTCCAGCATTGTGATTCCTCAACACTGCCACACCACTATTGATGCATTTTATCAGAAAGCATGTCAGAGGTGTAATTGGCGCATAGCGAACAAGTGTCGTGATAGCAAAGTGACTTACAGTATAATAATAGGCTGCTGGAAGACAGGGGGCAGAGGGCATCACCTCTGGCTAAGAAATTGGTCTGGAAATCTTTAAGGGAGAAAGAGCGAGTGACAGGAGACAGCACTAAACATTTAATTTTACACAAAAATGAAATGCAAGGTAATGTTTTTAAAATATCGTGAATATTAAGCATTTGTAAGATTTTTATTTATTGTAGCAGGAATTCTTGATTTTGTAAATCCAAGATTCGTATGATATTTATGTTGTCTCATTGCGCATCACGCCATTACAGTCAATTTTCACAAAACGTTGTATAAAATTCCACACAGTTTATACTTATGTAGAATATGCCATATATTTATAATTATTTTCATGTTATACATATAACAATGAATCAAATGTTCAAAAAGAAAACTCAATGCAACTGCAACTCAACACTGCTGACCACTGCTTCAGTCTGCTTTATATCGGTACATACAAAATCCCAGAAAATCTAAAGATTGTTAAATAATTGATCTAACAGTGCAGTGTTTGAGTACATGACAATTACTCTTCATCAGGTTTCTCTTCCTCCTCTGTAAGCACAAGTCTCTCCAAAGGTGAACAGCCTGTTTTTCCTGTGTCCCCCACTAAAGTCAGATCAAAGTGTGCAGAATTGCAGTAATTGTGTGCAGAATCTTGTACAAACCATTAAGATAATCTCAGGTGGCTAGCAAGAATGTACTTAAATCAAACAACAATCAACAACAACGCAAAATAAAGGAACAGGCAAAAACTTATATAGTAATTGTGACACAGTATTTTGTTTTCTGAAAAATACTTGTGTAAACAAGGTAGAAGAGACTCTCACAAGTCTAGGAGGCAATATGGTAGAATAAACATTTGCCATTTTTTTTCTCAAATACCAGCATAAATTGAATGCCAACAAAAACACAAATACATTGACCACATTAGTCTGATATTTCAGTGAGACAGCTTAACAGAATACATTTATTTATAGAGAGCATTCCACTGGTATGAACTTTGTACTTGAGTAAAGTGCATTGTTGTTGTTAAATTATATATAGGGTAATGAGTACACTTTTGTTAAATTTTTTCCCTAAAAAATAAAAATAAAATCATCTCTTTACTTAAGGTGCAAAATAGACCTTATGAAAAGGAAAACAAGACCTACTGTATGTCTACATATCATAAGATTCTATACAGATTGTCATAGCATCATTTTAGCCCTTTATGCATCTTCTTTAATGAAATGTCTTTTACGGAGTCTCTTCATGACAATAAGGGTTAATCACACATAAACAGGGCACTCAAGTGAAGTCGGTGAATTATTGCATGTAGCTGCAGTGCCACCTCTGGTTAAAACAGACATGTACAGAAAGTAATAATACTGGAATCTTCCTGGTGAGACTAAGGATCATTATTTTCAAAATCTTCCATTTGACTTTTGGTTCCAATAGATCTCAATCCCCCCCCCCCAAAACCCATCTGTTCCATAATATTCTTTTTACATTTTTGTGCCAAGTTCCACACTACGAATACTGAAGAATAAATGGACAAGATTGTTATTTAAGTCAGACTGTAACTGAATCACATGGTGTAATAAAGAGAGAATACAGTGTGTGACCAAAAATACAGAAAAAATAATTTCAGAAACTTTGCATCATACCAACACAATAAAGTGATGTTTTCAGTAGTAATTTCATAAGATCTTTATATTTTTATATTAATCAGGCCTTTGTTTATATATGTTGTGAGTAACTCTTTTGTTGTTGTTATTTGGCCATGATTGTTATTCACCACATTAAGAAACTAGTTTACACACCACACCCCAAGGAAAAAATAAATAGTGCTCCTAAAGGCTGTTAGAGAGAAGATGAGGTGGGAAATATCTGTACTTGTCGGTAGTGCACAGAGTTCAACCTTTTCTCTTATTGCATATTATTGTATGGCACAGATATTATTTTTGCTATAAGGAAATGTACAGCATAGTTAATTAACTGCCGGTTAATTCAAATCAATTAACTCTAGTAAGTCTTTTCAAAAGATTTCACAGTGACTGTAATCAACTGAGCAATCAACAGAGAAATAAATACTGAGAATTTAGTATACTGAAAATGAAGCATAGAAAAACTGTTTTTTATTTGATCATGCTATACAGTACATCGATTTGATAACAAGAAATATCTGTCATATACTGTAGGTATTGAGAGTGAAGGTTTCCCAAAAAGCGGGCTTTCTTTTACGCATTCCTATTATTTGTTTTATAAACTGTCAGTTAAGTAATGAGGCCTAGCATGCTGCCCTATTACTGTTATTATCCAACCATTCATTTTCTAACTGCTTCATCCAATTTAGGGTTGCAGCAAATAGCCTATCCCAGCAAACTACATGCACAAAGCAGGATAAATCCTGGACAGAATGCCAGTCCATCGCAGGATGAACACACACAAAGACAGACTCGCCTACACCAGGCCTAAGTTTTCCAAAAGCCAACTAACCTACTAGTATGTTCTTGATCTGTGGGAGGCATCCAGAGTTAACCCACTTGAACACAAGGATAACATACATCCACACAGGTAACAGAATTGAACACAGGGCCCAGTGCTATGGGGCAGCAATGCTAATCACTGCACCACTATGCCATCCCTATTGTTATTATCATCACCATGATCAGTTCTGTTCCTGATTTTGTGGCAGCTTCAAACATCATTTGTGTTACAGGCTAGAGCTGAATTGAAATCCGTGCACAGAATTAAATAATTCAGGGTACTGCGAATCAAGCTTTTTAAGTCTAATTCCTCCTAAGTGATCAAGATAAAGCAAGGGAGTCGTGTACAAATTATAGTAATTCGTATTAAGGCCTCTTGACCAGACTATAAGTGGCTTCATCCTAATTATATCTGATCTTATTTCTCTGTCACAGCTTCTTCTTGCACTGGTTTTATAGGATGTAAAAGTAAATTTTGTATGTAATGGAAATGTAATAAGATGAATATATATATATATTTATTGTGTTTACAGCTTTGTACACCAACATTTCTAGCAGAAATTTGCAGCTACAAATAGTTGAGCCCCAAGTCTTCTAATTATCAGGATGCCTAATATCGTACATCCTACAGTATAAGCATGTTCCTGGGAAATTATGATTCCGTTTTATAATTGATGGAAGCTTTACAATAGGATTTCATTGCTGTCTCTATTTGTGGGTATACATCACCACTAGCAATTAGTAACAGTAGCAGTACTCAAAACAGTAGGAAGCTCATTCTGCAGAGCAGATTCAATATAGTACTTGAAAAAGCATCATGTTTTAAGTTGTAACATCTTGTATGTTGCTAGTGCTGTGTGTATTGGATAGCTGAAGGGTACCTGGCAATTTTGGATTACAGAGAAGTGGAAAAAAAAAATGGCATTCAGACAATTCCTTGAATGAAACTAGGGGTATGCAATGCTGGCACTGTGGAGACATGGTGTTTTTGTTTTTCATTCCAGCTGAGTTCTGAATGATTTAATTGGAACAATCTGTTGCTTAATTAGGAGGAGCTGACATCCTTGAGCAATTGGTTGACCATTCAAGGTTGCCTATAAAATATACATAACTGTGAATCTCCATGACTAGGGGTGCAGATCACTGTGTAAACTTTCACTTTTACATTTGCCAGCTGCCTTTGAGCAGGCATGTGCTTATAAAGAAAATCGCATATGCATTCATTAGTACAGACTAAAACCAATACATTTAAAACAGACAATTGCAAATACCTTTCTGATTCTTTCTACATAGTGTTTGAAATTTACTCTACTGCTGTGGTTAGCAGAGTCCAAGGTTCATTTCTGAACCTGGAGTGTTATCCGTGTGGAGTTTGTGTGTTCTCCCCATCTTTGTATTAACTCTGGATGCTCTGGTTTCCTCCCACAGATGGAAGACATAGCATTAATTGGCTTCTGGAACAATTGGTGCTGGTGTGAGTGTGTGTATGTCTGTCACTGTGTGTGTGGCCTGGGATGGACTGGCGTGCCATCAAGGGTGTATCCTGCCTTGCACCTATTTCTTGCCAGGACTGCCATCCCATCGAGGGTTTTGCCTGTTGCTTGCCAGGACAGACTGTGGCTCCCCTGTGACCCTGTATTGGATAAAGGAATTAGAAAATGGACAGATGGATGGATGTTATTTTGCATAATGTGCATATTTCTTTACAGCAATGAAATTCCGTTGGTGACCTGTTAGTATCATAGAAATATCATAAACATTTGATAAAGGTTTTCATCAGAAATATACACATTTCAAATTGCTCAAATATTTCTAAAGTCACTTAGGTAGTCAGCACCAACATCTTGTGCAATATTGTATTGTCATTGTTTAAAATGGGACATGGTGTCCCAGTGTGTATTCTTCATTCAGACACACAGACTGATTCACCTTCCATCTGTAGTTATCTCAGTACACTACAATTTGATAAGGGATTCTTTGTCCTCCATGTCTCCCCATCTTATTTTCTCTCTGATGATTAATATGTGAATTAAAATATAATAAATATAAAAAATATCATTGACATTTTTTTAAACACTATGAATTATATTTCATAAAACTGCTATCTGAGGGCCATGTGCATGCCCCGTCTGACTTCATTGTAAAAGGAGGTGTTGTGCATGCAAACCCCACCAAAACAAACAAAGCAAAAACCATCATTAAGGAAATATTTATGGGGCCCTGGGGTCCTACTTGCATGGAGTTAACATTTTCTCCCTATGTTTGCATGGGTTTCCTTGCACAGTATACAAATATATACTGGTAGGTGAATTGGCTTCTGAGAAAGCTGGCCCTGATGTGACTGTGTGTGCTGCAAAAGGGCCTTGTCGAAGGTGTGCGGAGGATTGCCCCTGTTGTTTCGCCTGTTGCATGCCAGGATAGGCTCTGGCTTCCCAGATCCAGAAAATGGATGGATGGATAGAATTTCCCTATCATTGTAAAAGGACCATGTAATCATCAGTTCAGATAACCTAAACTGAACAAATAATATCTTACCTATGTGGAAATATAGTGGAACAGCAAAAAAAATGGAAAGAAATATCATCTTCCAGGTGTGCAGACATAATATTATGGTTCAACTCATGCATGTTACAGGCCTCAAAAACAAAGGAAAAAAAGCAAACTAATTTAATACTTACCTTTTTGTTTGTAGTATTCATAATGGCAGTAGGCCAGAGGGGAAAAGGACACAGTGGGTTAATATGAAATATTTGGTAGATGCAGTTACGAAACTGCACCTGTTTTAACATTCAAAATCACATTCAGAGTCAGGGCCAAATTTAAACGCTGGGAAACTGTCTCTGTATTGCCACCAGCCTGTTTTCACAGTGCCCTCTTCTGGACTGGAGGGGAGCTGGTCTCCCCATCCCTTTGGTAACACTGCTATTTGGTAACAACAGCTATTATTCACTTTAGAATATTTTAAAGGAAAAAACATTAAAGAAATATTCTTCGTCGGGGGACTAAGGTATGTATTATTTATTTTGTGGTGTACTATGGTATTTATTTGTTAAAATGTGTAAAGGAGCAAGGTACCTTTAAGTTTATTGTAGGAGGTCACAAGGGTGGAGTCTCTGCAAGAAAAAGCAGAGGGTGAGTGCTGCTGAGGGAGTTCTCATCTGTTATCTAGGGGGAAAGGTGCTCTGACCCTTTTGTTATCGGGATTTTTTTTTGAGAAATGCAGTTAGTTCTCCTATTGTACTTATGCCTGCTGCCTTATGGTGAGTGGCTCCAGTGGCTTCTTATTGGAATCTAGTTTGGATCACTCTTTGTCTAGTCCCTCAACTTAGACCAGTTGGCCAAAGCTAACGCTACCAGGAGCACAAAGATCCTGATAACATAGCTCTAAGTCTCGCTGGTGCACTCAAGTTACTTTACCATGATGATCCCTGCAGGGGTACTCCATATATTCAAAACAAAAGTGAAAATAAGTAATTATTATGATACTGCTCCAGGGGTGCTGTATAAATGGCTGACCCAGCGCTCTGTACCTGTCTGTGTGTCTCATGGAGAGCAAGCTGAGGTTTGTGAAAAGACAAATTCCTAATACATGAAATTGTATATGGCCAATAAAGTGATCTTATTTACATAAATAATATAAAATTGAGAAGGCATGGTTGCATACATATTCAAACCCTTTGCTGTGAGAGCACTAATCAAGAATTGGAAGGTACATTACACCACCCAAACATGCCTTGATCACACCATCCCTCTAAACTAAGCAGCCAGGCAAGGAAGCAAATGTTGCAGGATGACGCTATAATTCCAATGTCAACTAGGAAAGGACTACAGAGTACAATGGCTGAAATGGGAGAAAATTGCATCTATTAACAATAGATACTACACTTCAAAAATAGCCTGTATGGTGGGATGGCAAGAAGAAAGCTATTTCTAAAAATAATGCACCTTAAAGCCTGCATGAAGATCCTGCAAAAATGGTGCAAAAGGAGTTGAGGGCAGAGGAGACTCAATTGGAACTTTTTGGGCTAAATGCCCAGCACTACATTTGGCATTTCCTTGTCAACACCATTCCTACAGTTAAGTATGGTGGTGGTAGCATCATTTTCTGGGAATGATACTCTTCAGCAGGGACTTGAAGAATTGTTAGGAATGAATTACAAATGGATAGAGCAAAGTACTGGGAGCAAAGAAGAGGGAATGCTGCTTCATTCTGCTAAAGACTTAAAAGTGTGGTGTAAATTAACCTTTCAAAGGTTGATGATCCAAAGCACAAAGCAGAAGCTACACTGGAATGCCTTAGGAATTAGAAATGAATGTCCTTGAGTGGCCCAATCAAAGCCTTGATGAGAATCGTATTGAGAATCTGTGGAAACACTTGAAAACTGCTGTCCATAAGCGATCTCTCAAAAATCTTGAGAGATCTTGAGCAAATCTGCTCAGAATAATGGGTGCAAACCACACCAAATTGATATGTTTAGTCGGTAGAGACTTACAGTACCCACAAAGGCTTGAGGATCACTGTAACTGCTGCGAACCAGCCACCTTCAAATATTGAATTCACCTGTCTGAACACTTACACAATAAACTATTTTTTATTTCCAATTCATATTGACATTTACTGTAACTTATCCTACCCCTTAAAATGTACTAGTCTGAACATTCAGTTTATGAATAAAAGATTAATTTGAATATATATAATTTTTAATTTCACAAAATGGACACCATAGGAAGGGTTATATCAGTTTTGCAAGACACTGCCTTTAAATGAGCTCTCGCATGTAACTACCAGATCCAAACACAACTTTACAAAAATAAGTTCAAAAAGCTCCAGCAGTAAAACAGCCTAAAAAAAGAATATTTATGTAGCAAATTGTATCCGTGACCCTTACAGTCTTGGCTGCAAGCCAACTAAGGAAGACTAAATTATTCTTTCATACCACAACAACCCACCAACAAAGCATGAAGCTCACACAAATACTGTGAAAGTGTCTTTGTGGGATTCTGTAGTTGGGTATCATACTACTGTGTGTTTTCATCAGGGAATCCAAAAAAAGACAAAAATAGGAAATTTCAGGACACATGCAGTATGTGCTCTCTTTCCACTTGGTCAGGTGAGGTTTGTAGGCAAATACAATAATAATGTCTTAATTAAATGTGAATTGTATACACCAATTACATCATGAGATTAAAAACAGTTTGCTTTACAAAAGTTAAAGGAAAGCTTAATGGAATGAAGCCTGACACTTCATTCGTCTCGTAAACAACTGCCTGTGGAATGGTTCTGACCACTCAGAGCACATTAAAACTGAATTTTCTTACCCATAATTTTAGGTCTTGTCACTTCATGAAGGAATAAATTGATGAATCGTTACTGAATTTTTTTTACACAGATAAAGGGAATTTGTAGTTCATACACAGAAAAATACTAGTGTTGATATATTTCTTCTTGACAAATCAAAGGAAGTATTCGTCTCATTATTTGTATTACATCTGCTAAATGTTCTTGTGGCCTCACTTAAGTCAAACAATTAGATGTTAAAACCAGCAGGAAAGCAAAATTACATTCCTTCTCCACAATGTAATGGACTTGTACAGAATACGTGAACTTTTCACAAAGTATTTCAAAATGTGGTAGGAATTTATATTTGCTTCAAAAATGGAGGCACCTATTACAGAACTCAAATAAAAAGGGATCAATTATAAGATTGATCAAAAACATTTTACTGCACCTAAAGGTCTGTCTTAACTTGTTATAGCCTGTGTTAATGTAATAAGATGAGGTAATTATTATATTAATGTGATTATTATATTATGTAATTATTATTTTTTGTATGTACATCTGATAAGATGCATACAGGTTTTCATTGTTCAATTATTAATGGTATTGTAGCATTTATCATTGCTGTTTTATTATGAAATATTGGTTTATTTTGCAATTGATTATTCAGAATACACAATTAAATAATTTAAGAATAATGTGGATATTAATCATACAAATAATTATGTTGAAAGCACATAAACTTTAATTTCAATGGTAGTCAAAGTAATATAATAAAAAATAGTAATTAGAATCACAGTTGAGTCTCATTACATCTGTAATAAATATAGCAATATTTCCATCTGTGTATGCATCCCTATTCATCCAAAATGATTTAAAGATCCCTAATGCAGGAGGGGGTTCACTTCAAACCAATGAACTGGATGGCACATTTTGCACACAAATCAAAGAAAATAACAATAAATTGCTCTTTAATTCCTGTTTATATGAGGCACTCATCATATGCATGTTTTTTATGTTTAATAAAATATCCCTGGCAAGATTCCAGTTTATCAAGAATTATAATGTAGTAATTTCTGAGAGCTCAACAAGTTAACATCAGGATATAAATTAATAAAAAGAGTATTTCTAAATTGTCTGTGAGTACAAAATCTAAATATATGATATTTCTATAAGAAGGTATTATGAAATAATGTTGTTTTTCATTGCAACGCATTTGTAGTGAAATGGTAAAAGTTCACAATAACACAAAATAAGACAATGGAATCAATCTCCTATGTGTGCAGACTGCTTGCCTAATACTGTACATCTGCTATTGAAGTGGAAAGAATGCCTACAGTTTATCCAATGGAAAAATAAAACAGAATGAGTTTCAACAGACTTTAACATACAGATGTTGTTGTTCACAAACATTTCTCGTACCATGAAGCTGTCTGAAATCCAAGGAAATATATTGTAAATATATTGGTTTGCACTTTTGCACTAAACATCTTTGAAAGTTTTTGTTTACTGCATTCTTTACTGTTTTCTTTACAGTATTAAAAGTTTCATGTGCATACTAGCAGGGAACGTTTTATAAATATAAGATAGGAAATTGAGTTTTTCTTTTAAATTAATCTTCATTTTTCAGTAAAGGCAGCGCTATGGACAAACTGCCAGGGCTATTGCTTTGTAAGGTAATTTCATTGGCTGTTAGTCTTTATGCTTTGAGTAATCTTCCCATTTTGTTTACCACAGCTTGATAGGTCATGTTTAATAGGCATTAGACATAAAATGGTTGTCTGTTAATTATTTGACTTAATCAAATTGTATACTATGTTTACTACAGAAGCTTATTAATGTCACAGGGGAAAAAAAGATTGTGTTTATATGAGATAATATTGCGTTTATACAAGAAAATTATTGCGTTTAAACACAACAGTTAATTTGTGAACAATGTTGCCTACTATTTTAATATCTTCCATTATATACAGTATGCTATAATATTGTGCAGTGCAAAATAGCATTGACTTTAACAACAGAATAATATCTGTTATATACAGTACTCCTCTGCATGAAAAAAATAATGTTAAGAAGCACATGTACTGTAAGTGTTTACTGTATCTGAGGAATGGTTTTCTTATTTAAACACACTAATTTTCTCATATAACGCAATGTTATCCCGTATAACACAATATTTTTCTTGTTAAAAACCAATATTATCTTGTATAAAGGCAATATTTTTTTAATTTACGGATAAAGGCAATATCCGTAATAAGCTCCTGTAGTATACTCCTTGTTCTAATTACATATGACATATATTTATGATAACAGAATTTTAAAGATAAGTTGAAACCCCCAGACTATTGAAGTACTAGTGGACCCATGCGGCAATAGTTTTACATTACTGTCTACTGTTTTCATTTTAAGCACTGCTTAACACAAGAAAGGGACTGACCTTGTCTTTGAAGCCTTGCAGTCTAGAAGCCATGCTTCTCCTTAGGTGAGAGGGATGTACATTACTGTGGTGGCGATTTTCCAGTGCATGTGAACCACAGAAATGACAGCAGCGGAGCACTGTTCATTTTGTAATAGATTCACCAGAAGGTAATATTTTGGCATGTTTACAATTTGGCTAACTGAGCTTTGGCTCTTTCCGCTACACAGCCAGCACATGTGCCTAGGGAGATAAATCCTTTTTTTTTTGTTGCAGGACACTTTTAATATAATCTTCCCAGCAGTCCCTTACTGTCTCTTGAAGCTTGCTTTCAACTATAAAGTAGATTATAATTTAAAAAAAAGCTGCCTCCCTATCATACATTGCCACAGATGAAAAGAGCTAAACATAAACTGTAGTTAAAGAAATGAGACAGGCACTGATAACATAGGAAAGATAGTCCAGGCACTATAAGGAAATTCTAGAAATCATAATCAAGCTAGAAGGGTTAGAAGCCAGGGAGAGACAAAAGGCTGAGCCCGATGGAGCCAGAAGCTCACAGAAACCACCCAGCATGGCTCCGGTCTTTTCACATAGCTCAGAATACATTTTCCAAAGGAAAAAAATAAACAAAGGTTTACAAATTAAGGTAAAAAAACAAAGATGCAAAGAACAGAAAAAGAGAAGAAATGTAGTCAGACAGAAACATTTGGAGTCAAAGATGATATAATAATTATTTGCATTTACATAGTACTTTTTGTTCCAAAGCACTTTACCAATACTAGGACTCAGTTCATCTAGCAGAATTGCAGCACACACAACATACAGTAGATCTCAAGTGAGAAACTGCTTCTCCAAATAACTAAGGGGGCACTTTAGGAATGCTAGTTTGTGCACGCCAGAACTAGAGTTTAGCCTAAACACTAGGATTAACACAGTGTCTTTACTGTAATCTTTACTGACCACATCTCATTCAAAGGACATCATTTCCAACAGCATAGTGTGCTTGGTCACTATTAAATACACTGCATTGGAAATTCAGGCCCACGGGGATGATCACCACCCCCATTGGTGCTGGTCCACTAGCACCAATAGCCTTCCCCACCCTTCCTTCTGGCTCATTTGGGCTTGAAAGTTTGAAGTTAAAATATATTTTTTGTGTTTGTGTTTCTGTGAACCTCAGATCCTGCTCAGGAAAGGCCATTCTACAGATGGCCATGTGCTTCTGTCATTAACATGACCCACAGGGAGGTGCAAGTAATCTATGACCGACTGCCATGTTTAATACTCCACTTATTGTGCTTGAAACTTTACTATTTATAGCCTTTTTTACCAGCCTTGGCACTGATGACTCCAGTGTCTACAAGAAGACATTGTAAATAAGCCACAAAATTGCTTAATTGAGCCCTTCAGAAAACTACTAACTTGATGAATGATGACTGTTTTGTGAATTTTATTGGCTAAAAAACATCTAATAACTTAAATAATTGATTAATTTATGGTTTCAATAACCAAAAGCTCAGCTGGAGTAAAACCCAACAGGTACCGTAGTCAGGAATCTCAATACAAATGTATTTGTTAATCTTACTAGGGTTTACTGTACAGTATAATACACAATGATACAGTGCTTATCGGATCTACAGTTATCTAACATTAGTTACAGTTTAGTCAAGAATTGTGTGGAAATTCAAAGTAGTCTCAATCTTTGTATTTCACATAGTCCTTTACTCAGTCTACTCAAATTAAACAACATATATTGTATTCTAGACTCCAGGATAAACTGCCTGCAGCTGGATTATTAAAATTGTTCCAAGCAGTATTTAACTCTGAATTAACTGCAGTGGGTATGGGATATTATTTTGCCATCTGTGTTCAGTTCTCCTTGATGCACAACTACACTTTTTATACCATGTAACTAGACATTTTCTGCTGATAACGGTATGACACAGAGGTGACTTCAGTACTGCTCCTCTAAATTTGAACATAATTAATATTAATAATTTCCAGATGGAAGACTAAACTAATATTACTTTACAACAGCCATCAGAGAACAAATGCCGTTAGGAGAAAGAAAATGATATTACAAATACTGTTGAACCTTTTATTGTTTATTCGAAAAAGAAATGTATGTTTAGATAAACATCTATATTAATATATTCAGAAATTTGAGTAGATTAAATAAATAAAATGCATGTACTTTAACATGCACTTGGGGGATTAAATCAACTACTTAATTTGTATTAGCTCGTGTTGTACTCTGTATGTGTTTACACCACCAGTGACTCCCTTATGAAACATACAATAGAGTTGGATTCCAAGCTTATAGACAACAGCTTATGAATCAACAGATTTTGTTTTTGCAATATTTCGTAGGGCTATGTTGTTACCATAATTGGAGCTGGTCCTGACTCGTGTGAAGTGCGTAGTTTAGGACCCTGTGCAGACGGTATAATCTGGAAGAGACTGGAGAAGGGCTACAGGTAAAACACGGTGTGGAAAGGACGGGATGACAAACAGTTCGCAGCTCCGACAGTGATCCAGGTGCATGGGGGGAGCGCAGGCGAACAAGTCCAAACGAGGAAAGTCCAAACGGGAGACTAGGGCGAGTTCATGGTCCAGGTGCCAGGAGATCCACCCAAGACAAACAATTAAAACCAAGGAACGGGATCAGGGACAGGCACAGGAACAAGGAAGTTAAAAAACAAGATAATGAAGCCAGGCGCTCCAAGCCCCGGACTGAGCTGGTCAGAACGCCGTTCTGAAGCCTAAGACCTCAAGCCGTGGACGTGGGGCGACTTGATGCTAGGCGGGCCTCTTGGTGTCCGTCTTCCAATGCAGAGTCCTGAGCTCCGGAGGCACGGGGTTTAAATAATAACAGGGGAACAAAGAACAGACGTATGCAATAAAACTAGAAACAATACAAAAAGGGTAGGAGTGCCCTATAGAGGAGTGACAGTTACTAAATGATTCATTCTTTTTAAATGAGTCATTTTAGTGAATCAAATCTTGACTTGAGAAGATGTTTCCAAGTTTTTAGATTTTCTGCATGTTCCACTGGAAACTGACTCTTAAGACAGAACTCTTTCTTTCTGTGCAAACAGGACTTCCTTCAGCAAGCAAGACCCAGCATTCCAGGGACTTTCCTTAGAACATCCTGTCTAAGAGTCCTTCTCTGGATAAGTATGCTTTCAGTGTTTAGTTATAAATGTCAAATGGTATTTTAATAAAAGTGTTGGATATCAGCTAGACTTTCTAGAGAAATATCCATGGATGCAGATTGCTATTTTCCTCATGCACCAGCCTTCGCAGTAACAGTGATTTCCCCCAGGCTACCACAGAGATGCCCAGTCTGTCTGTGCCCCATACAATCAGTCTGGAAATGCATGTGTCAAGGAGCCTTTGATTGTAGAAGACCTGGTAGACCTGTCTTAAATTAAGTAATTTTTTTCTTTCATATCATTTCCTTTTATCCGATAAGATTGAAATTGGTTTTCTGATCGTTTAAACTTTTTTATTCCTTTGATGTACAGTATTATGTATGTTCTTTAGTAACGCTGTTTTTTCACTGAACTAATTTTGTTTAATACAAAAGGTTTTGTTTAAAATATCTACAGTATCTGTTGTGAGTATAAAAATAAACCTATGACTTGTAACTTCGACAAAAACACAAAGATGTCATCAGGAAAAGTGCAATATTTTGGTAGTATGTACACTACAGTATGTAGCATGACATCAGTAAATGTATTATGCTTTGTAACAGTTCTCATTAAATTGTTCCTTTTGGTGTTGTACTTTGTTATTTTAACTAGCCTTGACAGTCAAAACGTTAATTCACGTCTTCACCTGAATACAGTGTAGCGCAGAGTACAGGATGCAGATACAGGGGACAGAGAACAGGAGCAAGGTTTTTGAAAAGGTGGAACTGACCTTGGTGTGTGCTTGTTTCACAACCTGAGCCAAGGTCCAAGATTTCTAGAACTGAAAGCAAGAATCAGCATTCTGGCTTGAAAAATCAAGGATTTGAATTCTGAATTGAATACCCTGGAAAGGCAATATTGATGTTGATATGCATATCATAGCATAACTGAACAACATCAAGAGTGAATGCTCGCCCTTGCAGAAAAGAAAAAAGAAAAAGATGGAAAGGATTTTGTGATGTGCAGTAAGATACAGAAATTGTAGGTTATTTGATTGATTAGATTGATCCTCAAAGATTCTGTCGATGTACTTTAGAGGGTTGTTATATTCAGGAATGACTGGTGCCAAGTAAGAGTCTGAAGCACTTCAGAAGGCTTGAGAACCAGGATTCTGGACAACCGAGGCCACTGGGGAGGAGTAAGTCAGGGGCTGATACCACTCCAATTGGATACCATGTTCAGGGGTATTAAAAAGGAGGTATAATTCCTGAGTATCAGTAGGGATTGTGCAGCACAAGGGATGGCAGAGCTGTAAAAATGTGGAGGCCCAAAGCTAGTGCACACTGAGAGGGAGTGGGCATTATTGACAAGTGGGCTCCTGAGGGGACAGCAAAAAGGACATCTAAAGAAAGAGATAGTAATGAGACAATGAATATGGGCTGGGACCATAGGTGTGATGGGTTAGACTCTAGAGTAGAAAGGGAGAGACTATAGGGGGAACAGAGCAAGAGAAGAACTCAAGAGAGGAAAAGGAGGAGGCGGGTAGAAATTCTGGGATAGAGGAGAGGAAGTGGGAAAAAGGCCACAGTTGTTCCCGAGCTCCAGGGAGATGTGAGGCCAGGAGAACTGGAAGAAATAGGAGACACCATGGGTAGGAGCAAAGTGTCATTTTTTCTACAGAGAGACTCAGATCAAAGAGTTGTTTGTTTGAGATGGCAAGGAACCTGATCCAGTCCTGATTTGGAGGAGTAGAACAATGGTCAGATCAGTGGATCTGGCTGTGCAAGGAAAGACAGCAAGCACTAGAGAAGATTAAACAGGAGCCAAGCAAGCCGGAGCAACTAAGGTAAGCTTTAGTGTGAGAGAGCCATCTGTCTCTGACTGCAATGTGTACCAAATGTGAAAGAGAGACAAGAAGGGAAGACTTATATGTGTAGGCTAAAGGTATGGTGTAAGATTGGTATGTAACCTTCATTCTAATCTTCTGTTTTGAACTTTATTTACTCTCTACAGCTATAGCAAGAAGTTCATTACTTTACCATGTTGTTCCATCAAACCTGGCTTAATCTTAGGGGCAATATAAAATTTGGCAACATATATGCATATAAGAAAACATAAAAAAATGTGAAAAGAGTGGATATCATTCAGCCCATCTAGCTTGTTTGGTTAGATTACTTGTTCCACACACCCAGAACATTTTCTGTATAATTTGAAATAATTCTTCAAAACTACTGAAAGCACCTGGAAGTATTCAACTGGAAATTTCACAAAGTCAGCACATAAAGCTATAAATAAACCTAATGTGTATAAATTATAAGAAGAAATATATTTTAAATACCTTAAAATGTTCTAAAAGTGATTGTTTCCAATACACATTTGTTGCATTTTAATGCACATATGGATTATCACAGTTTCCTTTTCCTAAACATGGTTTTGCTTTAGCCAAAGCCTGCTATATGTTGACTTCCTGGAGCATGAGAATTAAAAGCAGTGCAATTTATTATTGTAGCATAAGGTTATTTTAAAAAACTGGAAGGCACTGCTTTGCAGAGAACCAGCTTTAATGCTATTAACTATTTACATAGGGGCTAAGCCCATACAAACTGAGAACTGTTTTGGAGCTAGAAGCATTATGGTGCCAAAGCTCCTGAGGTACTCCTGAGACTTCCCCAGGTGCTTGCACACCGACCTCATTGGGAAAACAAGCAGATCTGCCCTCGGTTGTCCTCCTCTCCCCTCCGATAACAACAGGGGCTTCCAGCTCCAAAGTCAGCCATTGTAGTTCCAGATACCCAGCGGACAATGGTTTCCCTGCAATATATTATCCTAATAGTTCAGGTGGGTAGCTGCGTCAGCATGCGTAGGCTGCAAAGGAACAAGTAATAGGTTTATTCCATGCTGAAAAAAGGAAGAAAGAGAACACAACGTTTCGGCCGTGGAGCCTTCTTCAGGTGTGAGAGAGACAGGGCAGTAGGCAAAGGGAGAATGTGTGACCCTAACTGCAGAATAATTCACACTAAGCCTCTCACTCCTCCTCCCTCCCAACCTTTGTTCTCCTTTACCTTTGCCTACTGCCCTGTCTCTCTCACACCTGAAGAAGGCTCCACGGCCGAAACGTTGTGTTCTCTTTCTTCTTTTTTTCAGCATGGAATAAACCTATTACTTGTTCCTTTGCATATTATCCTAATTGCTTGTAATTAATTAGTTTGATGATGGCCCATAAAACAAGAAATCTAACATTATAATCGAATGTACACGATGAATAAAGTAACTATTAAAAATTACACTAACATTAGGAATATTCAATGTTAACACCATCAAATGTAACACCATTTTTTTACCCATCCAAAACAAGTGGTACTGTAGCATTATACATTCATTCTTTGCCATATAAAACAGCCTGAGTGGCCACAGGAATTAATGCCTTGTAACCGTAAGACAGCTAGACAAAACGATGTGTTTCTTACAATCTGTTGTTGTTTCTTTTTTTTAGTAGCAATTTGAACATGGTGTCTATTTGTCTATTGACACATACTGTATGTTTGAATTTAATTTTTAAGAATAAGAATGACTAATTATTTTTTAAGCTAGTATTAGATGTGAAAATAGTTTATTTCAGAGCTTGATGTAAGCCCAGTCATGGGGCACAGCAGCATCAAATTATCTGGGGAGCTTAAGAAAATGAGTAGGCAGTCATTCACTGACGAATGGGAAATCAATGCTGGGTCATGGGCCTGTAAGGTAGCAAGATACACACAGGCAAGTCTGGGCAGGAAGCCTTTCATTTTGCTTATTTGAGATAACACCTCTATGTGAAACATTTAAAATGGAAAAGGAAAGTATCACTACAAATAAAATGTTGACTCCCTCTGAGCATTTCCATCTATTTGTCTTTTTCTTTGATAGCCCTCCATCTCAGTTGCACCTAGCGTGCTCTCTGGATGTGCGATTTCTGTGGTCACCATGAATAATTCCCATGTATAGAGATGGCTTTCTCGTATGAAGTGTGTGGCAGTGCTGCTCGGTCAAAAACCTGCAGCTCTAAGTGAAGGCGAAATATCAGGGGAAACAACTCTGAGGACAGTTGTAAAACAGAATGTAAAATGTGAGGAGGACAAGGACTGTGATCCAAGATGTTGTGTGTTCATGAGACGTGCTGGGCAGAAAACATGAAAACTGAAATTATGTCAAACACAGCAGAGGTTACTTCTTGACTGGTAAATGAAGGCTCATTTGAACGTCATTGTACACGTTCCATTCAGTTAAAGCTTTAGTATAGAGCTGATACTGTACTGTATCTGTGCTCCATCTAAAAATACTTCAGGGTGAAAACAATTGTAAAGCCAAATATCACATTATAAAAAGCTTTGGAAGCAAGCTCTCTTCAATTAAAGTTCTCTTAAACCTGGAGAAAACAGTCTTATTCAGCAGCTGTGACCTCCTTGTCTCAGGTTAAAGAGATAACTGGTGTTCAATTAGTACACTTAGTTTTCTGTAAAATTTTGAAGGAGTCATAGGTTCCAATATAATATTTATGCCCTAGGATAAGTACATCAGCACTTAATTTTTGTCATTTAACTAAAAGACAAGTATGCATATTCATTTATCATTAAAATGCAACAAACTGTCCTAATTTAATACTCTATGGAACAAAAAGTGAATTGGAGAAACTTTGATACACCGATCCAAATAAATTTACATATAAAGCATACATTTTTTTTGCCTATTGAAACATGTTTGAATATAAATGACAAGTTTTATAAAATAAAAATATTTTATGGAAATAATTTAACATTTTCAGTTTAACAAAAACATGGACTTTATTCCGTGACATAAAAAAAATTGTCAGCTGAAATGCTGAAGGCAAAGAAGCAGCAGTTACGTTCTGCTTTTTACAGTACCAAAGCCATTCCAAAACTGACACAGCAGCAAAATAGCACACATGTCCCTCCCCCCATCATAGCAGCAATGAAAACCATTAGGAAATAATACCAAATCAACAGAAAAATGCAAAACTACCAATTGGAGGACAGCTGACATCAGGTCTCAGAGATGTCTACCCCACAAAGGGGGACATTGGCATGGCTAGGGTCACCCACCACACCCACTAGCCTACCTAGACAATCAGTATGTGAATCCCCTAATGCAAGATTTATAAAGCAGGCTGAACAAGGGTGTCACATGGAGATGCTTCACTCCATCATACTGTACAGTATATGATACATACAACTCTTAAAGTAAAACTGATTAAAATGCAAACCTCTTTAGAACTCAACAGTTTTAAACTGTGCAGACGGCTGTACCGTTAGTACTTATGTGATAGGTTGTTAGCTGGTACTCGTCTGGGTGGTAGCTGTGGGTCGCCCTATTTAAATGCCTTGTCTAAACTCTCTTTGGAAGCAAACACTTCTATTAAAGGTGGGTAGCTGCGTCAGCATGCGTAGGCTGCAAAGGAACAAGTAATAGGTTTATTCCATGCTGAAAAAAAGAAGACAGAGAACACAACGTTTCGGCCGTGGAGCCTTCTTCAGGTGTGGGCTCCACGGCCGAAACGTTGTGTTCTCTGTCTTCTTTTTTTAAAGCACTTGTCACTTCTATTAAAGCAACCTTGTGGAGGAGCAGAGTCTGCTAACTGCAGTTATTGGAGAAGATAGGCTGTAGATGCATTAGAGATGTACCGTATGTCACCGGAGATGGGGGATGGCTCAGCAGCAGAGATGTTGTCGAGATGCCACAAAGGTGCTGGAAATACAGAGTTCATTCTCTAGTGGTCTGTGAGACTACAGTGGGTTTTATCGTCTGAGTGATCATGACTAAGCATATGTGATGAGTAAATAAGTATTGTAATAGAGATGTTATTAGTGATTAGTGGTAAAACGTGAGTGTTAGTGTAAGAAGGATTCTTGTATGAGATGCGGTGGTGTTAGAATTGACGTTATGAGCATTGGTGTTATTAGTATATAAAATGTGACAGGTAGTTAGTGTTAGTAATGTGTAAATATTTATGTGAAGCAAGCCTGGAATGGGCTCAGCTAGGGTAAGTGGGGCCTGGCTGTCATATTACAATATAACAATAAAATGTAAGCCACTGATCTTTAGACCTAACAGTGTCTTTGTGTGTATTTTATTGGTTGAAATATTCAGTATTGTTTGAAAAACAGAAGACATATTATTATTGCACTAACAGATGGTGGGGTAACTCAGGAAAGTGAGGTGTAGCATTTGCAGGGTGACTTCAATGGGAATAATGTCACCTACGTCTTAATGAACTTTTACAAGGAGTCAACAGAAGCTCAGTGGGCTATTCAAAGAAAGAAGAATTTACCTACAGTACCTATTAAACAGGATAAGTGTTAGACTTTTTTTCTGAAGAACTAAAACTGTGGACTCAAACTATTTTTTTCAATAATTTGCTTTTAATTTCACCAACAGTCCAAGAAAACAGACTGCAAGCTGAAAACAGGGAGTAAACTATTGAAGTACCTAAAGACAGTTGTGCTGTACCATGGTGGGAACACAGTAACAGCATGTCAAATCATAATGGAGATTACATAAACTGTGAGAAACCTGTGTAGTGAAATTGGAAGAAAACTATGGAAACGGCACGGTCTATAATAAACATTCATAAAAAGATGGGGGAAATACTGTATGTCGGGTTTGGGTGCTGGTTTTCCATCACTGGTTTTGTGCTTTGCATTACATACTGTTACAGGGGAAAAGTACTTTATTCCTCAAGAGAGACACTTACAGTACAGTAGGTCTGTGCAAAGTGGATTAGTTATTCAACTGAATTTGCACCTCTGAGGTTGCATGTTTTCAAAAGATCATTTGTGCTAACATGGATCATGGATGCCAGTCATTTTTCCCTAGGAAATATTGAAAATGCTTGAGCTGAAGAATGGAAGTAATTTGCACATTTCATTGAAATATAGCTCAGTTTTACTAAATACTGTATATTGTGCCTTCTTTATAAACCAAACGTTTTGCAGAATCGATCATTTAGAATGAATAGAAGTACTCTGGATTACTGTTGTACATTTTGGTTTTTGTCATTCATTTGCTGTATTATATTTAATACGTTTGTACTCTCTATAAGAGCTGCACAGCATTT
This sequence comes from Lepisosteus oculatus, assembly GCF_040954835.1. Classification (NCBI taxonomy): domain Eukaryota; kingdom Metazoa; phylum Chordata; class Actinopteri; order Semionotiformes; family Lepisosteidae; genus Lepisosteus; species Lepisosteus oculatus. The sequence continues at coordinate 32,414,490 of NC_090704.1, forward strand.
GTTTACACTGGGGCATTAGTATTTTTCTCACTACACTTTGTTGCAAACTCTATCTGGATGGATTTTCAGAAGGGTTTTCCATTCTACCATGCAGAATAGCTTTTTAGAGTAATGTGGATATTTTTGTTTGATACACCTTTATCCCCCTTTAGTTATTGAGCACAAGCTCTTTCAAAGTGGTCATTTCCCCAAAGGCATCCCAAATACATTTCCTCCTTGCTAAGCTGCCAGGTTTGGAGGGAGGGCCTGATCTAGGGAGTGTCTGGATGGTAATGCTGTACTTTCTATTTCTTGAATATTGTGTAGACTGTGCTCCCTGGGATACTCAGATATTTCAATATTTTTTGTGCTCTTGCTGATCTGTGCTTTTCAATGACTTTATCCCTGACCTGCTTTTAAAACTCTTAAAGTACTTATGGTTGAATTATTGCTTGAAATATACTACCTGACCGAAGAACCTCACAAAGAAAGGTGTTTTTATTCTGAAATAATGTGAACCTCTATTATTGCACACAGACAGAAGCCACTCAACTAAGTATGTAGCTCATGAAGGTAATTGTGTGTATTTTATTTTGATTGATTATCTTGCTTGCATCAGGTTTCAAATGAACATGAGATCATTTAGCTATTCTTACTATGTATTTTTAATAGAAGAAAACTGTTTCTAAATTCAGAACTGAACCTTGAACGCCCCCTTTTATAATATATCCTTGTGCATTTCTCAGGGGTGGATTTTCTTTATCTAGGAAAACACCCTGGACTGGAGAGAACAGACCATGCAGATCAAGGCCCACAATGAGACTTTCTGCAACAGAGTCACTGTCAGCACCAAACTGTGCAGCTACTGTACAGTACATTGTAAGTGAGCAAAATTAAATGTGAAATGAGAAAAGGCAATGACAAAACCCATTCAGTCCAGCAGTGGAAAGATGTCCTACAGGCACCTCTGAACCTATTAACACTTCATAATACCTTCCGTCTGGGTTCAAAAATCATTTTCAAGGAAAAGTCAATGGATAAGTTATTTTTTTTAAAAGTTGACTCTTTTCTCAGTCGTGTTAAAGAAGGGTACCAGAAGCTACAAAAATGTGTGATTTGGACATCACATTCAAATGTATTTGAAATAGAATTAAACAGTATGATTGAAAATTGCTGTTTTAACTACTTCACTCTTAAAATTATTTGTGTTTACATATCTCAATTACAATTTACAATTAGTACTACTCTCCACAGCAAAGGTTTTAAATACTTATACAATCTTGACTTCCTTTCTTATTGTTTTTTGCTTTAATCGTGTGGAGAAGGTCGTGCATATACTGTATGCAGCAAATATTAATTGCAAATTGCCATGGCTGCAAGTTTAAAACTACACAATGCAAAATCTGTGCAAATGTCTCAATACCTTTGCAAGACATTGTATATTCTGTCCTTATTTCTGAATATGTTGTGATTATTACATTAAAAGCTTCATAAATCTTAAGAGCATTCTGTAAGAAGGAGACAAAAAGAGTTCCCTGTAGTTAGTGTGGTAGATCAGCAGTTGTCAGCAGCAGTTGGCATCTTAGAAGCTAATCATGGCTAGTCAGTAGTTGGATGGGAACTCCCTGAGGTGAACCAGGTTGGTGCTACAAATAGTTTTCGTTTACCAGTAGGTGGCACTGTCCTATTTGGACCAGATTTTTACAATTCCAATATGGTGACAGGAGGCTGTAAATGTTTTGACTACTTGGTCATTAAAGATTCCACTACACTTCAATATTAATAATATTCATAAGAGTAGGTATGTTAACCCTTGAGTCCATGTTAGAAGTCAAAGCTTTAGCTGGTGAAGTAATTTTTCACATTTCCACCTGAGCTGCTCTGTATTGGGACTACCAGCTCAGATTAGCAGATGGGTTCTGCTCTACAGATGAAGTGGTTCCCCTCCTTTATTTAAATTCTAGGTTACACTTGGGAACAAAATAACTATATAAGTGCAAGGAATTATTAAGAATTATAATTACCTACAAGGAATATTTTTTTAATGTTCAGTTAAAATGTTGAATTTACATATGTTTGCAAGTTCCAAACCAGGATTGAGACCAGATATTTTAACAAAAGAGAATTTTCTTGAACCAGAATAACAGGTGACAAAGATGAAGAGGGGGAAGGATACTTTTTAAGCATGATAATGTATTAAAAATTACACATTTCTATATTTGAAGCTTCCCAATATTTCTCTGTTTTCGTATATTTTATTGTTAATGTACCTTGGGAACTCAAGTTGAACACTGGTTAGTTTAGGAGGGAACTAAAGTAGTTCATTTGAAAATATGAGCCTTAATGAATACTCCATCCTGCTAGTCCTGTGCAGAGATAGCAAGAACCAACAGGACATCTCACAAAGTTGCAAGTGTGACAGTTGTGGTTCCACATGGGCTCACGCCCTTGCCGCTCCACCCTGCCGGTTTGTCCTGCAACACCTGGGCGCGAACATGGGTCTCCCCAACGTAATGCAACAGGGAACCAGCCCAGTGAGCTAAAGGAGACCTCCCTCAACCCAGGCGGCTGAGGTCCCTGCTACGTGCAGGGAGGGCGATGACGTCACCGTGTCCGAACTAGCTCCGCTACACAAGTAACCATTTTGTACCTCCATGTAACATAAAATGTAGTTGCAGTGAGAAATTTCTGTATTACTTTGTAATTTTTTATTTTTTGTGTGTCTGTAGTATGCTGTTTAGATGCTTCTAAGCCCCCAGTACTGTTGTTTTACTGCATGGATTTGGCAGATATACATGGTTTAGTTAACATACTCCATATTGAGACTGAAACACAGTACTTCCTAAATCACCAGTTATCTTCTTGATATCCTATTTTGGAATCACCAATTGTGATTATTTTATCTTATTCTTCCTAGCACAAAGGAATTGGTAATGCAGGAACCTTGCCTGCATTACAAATCCCATACTGCCTACAGGTGACCTGATTATGGACTAAAGGAATGAAGTAGCTCACTGCCAACCAAAAGCACTCACCAAGACCTGAGCATACTGCTGCACTACAAGTTAATGGACAACCTATCCAGCCTTAATACATGTTGGCCAGTAACATGCTACAGGGATCTGCGAACTGATCACTGCTGGCTAAGGATATAAAGTATCTCAACAGATGTTTGGACTATAGGTTTCAACCTGCACTCAAAAAAAAAATGCATTTACTCATGAGCAAGATTTTATTTACAGTATTTAACAAAGATTTGGATACATAATGTACCTAATTATTTTTTATTTTATATTTATATTATTATGTTTCATTTTTATTTTTCCACATGACAAAACTGCACAAACATGAAGGGAAACCAGATATGAATGTGTAAATGAATGACCACAGTAAAAAATATAGTTGCAGAAAAGTCTTTTAATATATTTAGAAAAACTAATTTGCACAGAAAGAAGAGTTATCACCTCATTCCAGTAGCAGACCAAGGACACTGGAAAATTTAGCCTTTATAGAAAAGGAAGAAAAACTCACTGAAATTCACAATTGAATAAAAATTTCCTCTGTGCCTGTGATCCTTGTCATTTGCCTAATGACACAATCTCTAATGAACCATAATGCATTTTTTAGTCCAAGCAGTAACGTCATTAATATTCTCTTATTATCAGGTTCCTTGGGCTCAGGCAAGGAATCATGCTCATTAATTACAGACTCACAGTTCTCTTCTCAGGTTGTTGGTGATAGCATGCTCTGTTTCACTGTGTGTCTCTAGAAGGCGCCTTTGCAGGTGTAGAATTCCCATTGGTATTACCTTCATAATACTTAAAGTAAGTTGGAATAATAAAGTTATTTAACAATTGCACTGTAATTCACATAATTAGATTTCAGAGAAGCAAAATTGCTTAAGGTGCCATTTGCTAACACCACATAAAGCAAAAAAGTAATCCCAAGATGTATTTCGTATGCCCTGTAGTACATACAGTACATTTTATCTGTGCAGCTGCATAGGTTGATAAAGGGTAAGTGTGTGCAGCCTCAGAATGGAATTCAGCCACAGTAATAGACAATTACATGAATATTAGCTTGTATAAACTAGGCAGTCATTCTCATGTTGTGTCATAGAGGTCAGTGCTGCAACATGCAGATTCCTTGACTTTCTTGGGTTTTTTTTTTTTGAGAGGGGGTGCTTTGCTGTTTCTGAAAACACATTCCAAAATCTTTAGAAAAAACGACTTAACTACTTGGTAAAACAGCTGAAATGCTAACCTACAGCAGTTTTATTGTAGTTTAGTACAGTAGCTTAAACAAAAGCAGTAATGTTACAAATAAGAATATTTTCTTTAGTAGATTAGAAATAGTGCAATTCCATTAACAGTATACTGTACTGTACTGTATGTGCTACTTGCACATACAGTATAATACATTTTACAATTCCAAGAATAGAGATCTTTATACAGACGTGATACAGCTTTTCTGTTTAACCTGTAGAACTATCTACCTTGCAGCTTACAAACCATTATCACTAGCAACACACTCTTACACCACCTTTATAAGGGATAAGATCAAACACAACTTCCCAGAGCTGTTCGTTTTGCTAAATGCTCACAACTCAAATAGACTGCATTATAACCCTGCAGTTCATGTGCTATGGCTCTACTTTCGTTCCACTTTTCCATTTTCCATCCTTTTGGCTTTGTCAGTTATGGCATTAGGCTTTTCGGATTATCTATATTTTTAAAACTTGGTGTTCATTATTTCATCTGATTTTTTTTTTACACTAGAAGTATGCGTTTGTAGAGTTATTTCATATATCACGAAATTGTATTATTATTAATTTAAAGGTGGGCAGAAAAAAGTGTCAGTCAGTTTAAAAGTCAGTCAATTTAAAACTTGTATTGTTTAATGTTTTAGAACAAGAATATTTATTCAGAAATGGGGCCTTAATAAAGCATTATTATTACACAATGCTTTACTGTTTGGGTTCCAGAATCTATCTACTTTCTACTAACTCATTCATTTTTCCTTATTCTTAAATTATTTTGTGGACTTCTTCATCCAGGGTGACTTACAATCAATAAACTATAAAATGCTAACAGTGCAAAAAATGAACATACAGTAGTAGAACAAAAAAATAAATCAGTTAATTTAATGTCATAGTGTAATAACCACAATAAAAGAGTAACTAAACTAATTAAATAAATGAGTTCTAGATTTACAGCTCATTACGCAATCGGAAGCTTTTGAGAAAAAGCCAGGATGTGGTCGTAGATGGTCTAACCCTGACACTTTAAGGCAGCTGGTTCCAACACGTGGCTGCAAGGGAGGAGACTGAGCAACACATCAAGCACAACAAGAGACTGAGGAGAAGGTACAAACTGAGGGACTGTCAGGAGAAGAGTAAAGAAGATATAAGGAGAAAGTGATGGGAAACAAACCCAAGAATATTAACTGTAGTAATAATACTTTAAGAGTCACAGTGCAGTTCATTGTACTGTATGCCTTTCCAATGATCCATATTGGAATTGTATGCTTCAGATGACAGATGAGAGAGTAAACATGTTCACAACTCTTTCAGCTCTCCTTGGGGACAGACTGTGTCTAGGGCACTAGGCAGAGTGGTTATTCAAATGCCTGTAATAATGAATAAAATAGGGTGGTGAAATATGGTGTCATTAGAGCACTAGCATCAGAAAATCCTTAAGGAACAGCAAAAGCAAAGTATATATGTCAACTTTCAATTCCCCAGTAGAGACTACGGTAATCTTTTTCAGTGTAATATCACCATTGTCCATTGGCTGCCATCATATTTACAATTAGGTGGAATAAAATCCCATTAAAGAAATTAACCAATGTTGTAAGGACAAACATTACAAAAATATGTGGGTTAATAACCTATTGAGATACTTAATTGCATTCCATATCAATTTGCCTTAAAAATAATTTGACAGTTATGTGGAATCTTTTTATCAGTATTATATTTCATTCCAAAATCTCAGCCAGTAAACCACATAAAGCACAACAACATGACGAACAGCACATCTCTACTGTGTAAAACTGCGAGGTGGCGTAGTGAATCATTGGAGTACTGCAGCTGCATGTGGCTGTTTGACAAATCTTAACAGTATTAAATATTTTTCAACCCATTAGTGCTTTCCTGCGCTAATCTTACTGTCTAATATATACACTGTAATAGAGAAAATTTCAAATCTCTCAGCAAGAGCCTGAGAGTCTGAGGCAGAAGCTGTGCTGAGGATGGGGATGAGTAGTGGGATGCTGGTGATGGGTGGGGCTGAAGTGGGAGACAGAGCTGAAAGGAGGGAATTTGCACATGCAGTGGAGAGAGAAGGAGGAAGAAATGGTCAGACGGAGGTGGAAAGAGAATAGATCTGTTGAACAGCGATTTAAAGAGCTTTGAAAGAGGCCAGTCCTTATTACGAAGATGGGTTGGCGTATAGGTGGTGGTGTGGTGGTATTTTGAGTGGTGTAATCCAGGAGGCTGGATGGAAGAAGCAGAAATGTTGGCAACAGGTGAGAGAGTGGAATTAGATTAAAATCCAGGAGGTCGATGAGGCAAAACAGCAGAAAAAGAAAAGTGTGAAGAATCTTCACAGTGCTGGAGGAAAGAAAGGCCGTCTTGGGATGGCAGTGAATTAGGCATGCGAGCCATTATACTGTACAGTAGGTCTGGCACTCAGAATTCAAGAGACTCGAAATCAAAACTTCAGGCATTAGCGTGTACGTTATCAGTGTTACGGTTTAAATAGGAAAGAGAAAATTAATAGAGAAAGGGGAGGAGCACCCCCAGCTTCTTCCCTCAAACCCTCACCTACCAATTTCCATTAAATAAAGTACGTTATATATTAAATTAATATTAATAATAACTCCTATTATATCTAAATTATGAATACATATAATCACCATTTGGACCAAAACTGTAATTGGTTTGAATAATAAAATATAATTTACCAGAATTTCATTTATTTTAACACAGTATCTGATTCATAGTAATTTGTATTATGTAACACATAGTAGTTATGTGGATATAAAGTACTGTATGCTTATGTTGTAACAGTAAAAAAAATGGCAATGTTTTTCTCTGCTTGTTTTTTTTCAAATGGAAACAAACCCTGGGCAAGTTTCTTTGGAAAATTTCTTGGGGGGGGGAGGCAGAGCAGCATGCATTATTGAAAGGCAGGTTAGCACATCTGTGTAAATCAGAACATAATTATTTCTGAAATTCAGGAAAAACATATCCTTGTCACTATCTGCAACCAAAAACCACACAAGATGCACCACCCTTGTTTGGGTGTACAGTATTACTAAACAGGTTCAGTCTTAGCATTTTCGCGATGAAAAAAAATGCAGCTTCTGTGATAGTTTAGGCACTTGAAGAAGTCTCCACAGCTGAAACATTGTGTCTCTTTTCTTTTCAGCATGGAACAAACCTTTACCTGTTCCTTTGTAGTCTACAGTATGCATGCTGACACAGCTACCTACTGTACAGTACCTGACTACATAACCAGAGTTTGCCTTCTTGAAACCAGAGTAATCCTGAAGTCAGTTATTGGTTACAGTTACTGTACAGTTATTTACAGTTATATCAAAGTACAGTACCGTACTTTGTTGTGTAAGATAATGCATGTACAATTCTGTGTTAATATTAATTAGCTATAGTTATACTGTAGCATACTTTCAAACTGCAATAAAGGAAACAGTGTTGAAATCTTTGACTAAATGCACCTTCTAATGACTGTGCTAGCAAGTAAATACTACAGGATTGCTAGCAGGTGACATTTTTAGATTGTAGCCATTAACAGCACCGACATCCCTGTTCAATTCCAGAGGAAAAAAAAGGATCCAGTTACATCACAAGTTGTGCGTTATATGTGTTAAATGCATATAGTTCTATCAAATGTCAGATAGTATGGTAATAACCTTAGATTCAAGCAAGCAGTATTCTGCTGGAAGTAAAATTGATTATTGGAGCAGTGCAACAGCTACTGTATCTGAAATCAATTTTTGAGGAAGGCTTATAGTTAAAATATATCACCACTCAGAAAAAAACAAGAACCCACATCGAAAGAGACATTGGAATTTTTAAAAATTCCAATCATTTTCAAAATCTCTCATTTTATCTGTGCACTACCACCATAAGAACCAACAGCCTCACTGTGCCATGAGGTGTACTCCACAACCTTAGTATCAACTTATTGGAGCCACCTATTCCATGTTCAAGGCATTTTAAAAACACTTTTAAAAGCATTAAGGGATCATTGCTATGAAGATACAGTTCTTTTACATTTCAGGATTTATTCATTTGCTCTTTAGATTTACTAATGTTTCAAATGCAATGCAGAAGAAAATAATGATATTTGATTGATCTTTTACTTTAGCTCAGGTAGCATTATTTGTATCTTAATGCAAATTTCCCGGAAACCCTGGGTGGGGGTAGGTTCCGACAAGGTGTTAAAATAGTTTTTTCCCTTGATTTTGGTGTTAAGAGAAACAAACAAATCAATATTTCATTGCAATTATTAAAGCCTTTCTGTCTAAAATGAATTCTGTAATTGATGATGCTCTTTCTCCTAATGAATTCCAGTCATTGGGCTCTGTGATTGACTGGCTTCTCAAACCGAGAGACGTGACATCTCCAGAGCCCAGGGATGCAGAAACCTTCCTGACTTAATTGAATGCTGAACAGAATTAATGACACTGTATCACTTCACTGATTTCCTTTTCCTTCCCACTTTTTGTTTTTACTTTTTCATAGCGTGCAATACCTTTCTGTTTATGGTATTCAGCACTGGTCACAACAATCATTGTCAAACTGAAGACACCACTATACTCTGTCCTCTCACCTGTAGTATTAAAATGAAATGTGTACCACAGTACCAGAAGACAACGTCCGAATGCTTAAAATGTTCTTATATATTCAGTGGATGGGCTGCAAGGTACTGTAGCAGAGTGTTAACCACCGCGTTCAATTCCAGGGGTGCTGTCTGTGAAGCAAAATTGTATGTTCTCATCTTGTTTGTGTGGGTTTCCTCTGGTTGCTCTGGTTTCCTCCCATAATCCAAAAACATACTGGAAGGTTAATTGGCTTCTAGGAAGATTCACCCAAAGTGAGAGTGTGTGTGTCCATAACAATGAGAAGAAGTGGTTAGAAAATGGAATGATGGATATTCAGTGGATTGGCTATGTATTTTACTAGTATTCTAATAGTGGTTCTATATTTCATTTGTAAATTACCTACATGCATAATTTAAGGGTTAAATAACAATTTTTATTAATAATATTTCATAATAGTTATATTAATATTAATAAGACAAAAAGACAATGGGCAGTTAGAATAACCAGTTTCTTACTTACAGTATACGGGTTGATTTGCATGATAAAAACACTTTCATGCACTTTAATGTCAAACAGCTTTATGCCAACTACTGGCAATGTTGAGCGGATGCAAGGAAATGAAAGGTTAAAAACAAATAAAAATACGATCAACTATTATTAAAGTTATATTTGTGATATGGAAGTGTTTCCAATGTTGTTTGTTGATTTACCATTAAATACAGTCAACTCAGTACATAATGCCAATAACAAAACATATAATCCAATATCCTGGTTCTTTTAGAGTAGGTAGGATAAAGATTATAAAGTTTAGAATGAGAAACTCACTACATTTCTTCACTTTTACATATACAATATACAATATAGGCAAAAACATAACACAAACAGACGGAGTGAAGCTCATAAATATCATAAAGGGAAAAAGGAGGAACCTGTGTCTTATAACAAAGACTATCTTTTTCAGTATTAAATTACTATCTATTAAATAAATGTTAAATAAAAGGGAAAGTATTTCATTATTCTGAACAGTACACCTCTAAACAAGGTATTTAACCTGGGATTTCACAAACTGGAAATTGTCTACAAAGTTTCGCCTTCAAAAACAAGACAATAAGTTCCATTCTTAAGGTATGGAACTTGATACTCTTAGTGCTCAAGTAACCTCAGAGATTCTGGTCTCTTAGTTTGTTCTGGGACATTTCTTTCTTATGGTAAGTTAGCTGAATCTTTTCTTCCTCTGACAGATCTAACCACCTCCTACTGTATATTGCTCTATTTATACGTTTAATGACGTTTCTAAGAATGTCCAGTCATGGTTAAATACAGGTGTTCTAATAGTAGCTAACTTAATAAATTAACTGAGAATTGGTTAAGTCTGAGCTGAAAATTAGAATCAAGTTTGGCCACCTGGATCTTTGGTCAACGTGACTGCTTCAAGTGAAATAATCAGATAAAAGATAGTTGTGTAAACATTCAAAGACTACAAATTGTACAAATAATAAGGTACTTTTGGAGGGAAATTTAAACATTTATTCAATAGTATGCATGGAATTAGTGACAAAATTGTGTATTGTTTGAGAGAAAAACTACATTTTGACTTTGCTGTCCCAGTACGTTTGGAGGATACTGCTTAAGTAATTGAATATTAAATAAAGAATACAAAAATGTCCACAAGAATATCTGAAATTAAATATACTGAATTGTCTAATATACAGTATTAGTAAAAACAGTTTATATTTAAAGTGCTAGGTATGGTTCATGCTTCTGCTCTTCAGTTGAAATAACTTTTTAAAGTAAAAACTTTTAAGTAACTATTTGTTTTGCCTGCGATAGCACACTGACTAAATGGTTTCTTGAGAAATAGAAATTATAAAACTGGACACAATTAAGAATTCAAATTAATGTGTGAGGACTTAGAATTAATTATTTTTCTAACTTTATATACTGTCAACAATGCAAAGTCAGAAATAAAACGATAGGTCCCTGTGGATTCTTATTTTTGTTCTGTGCTACTTTATTTTTTTCTGTGCTACTTTAAAAAAATAAAGAACACATTTATATAATCCTGTTCTTTATTTCTTTAATTTGTAAAGAAATATAGAGGCAAAATAGTAATGTCCACAGCCTCCCTGCCTAAGTGGGTCTATTTCTCAGAGAGTGGTTGAGTGGAGTACTAGTATAAATCAAAGAAATAACAGGTTCAAAAGAAGAGAAAGGGTTGATTTGCAGTCAAAATGAGAATTTCACGAACTTTGCCTGGTGATGTTTTTTTTTCTAAAAAGGAAGAGTAGGTTCTTTAGAACTAAGAAGAGACAATGCGGGTGCTTGCATATCCCGAGGTATTATCTGCTTCACAGGGAGATAATCAAAGTCAGGCACAAAGTAGCATGTGTAGCACAATCCTGTCAAACCTCAAAGAACAAGCAGCTCCTAAGGCCTGTGTCCGATACAGTCTAGTAGGATTACCAGATTATACGCTGCCTTGAGGAAACAGGGGTGCTTTGTAGATACAGTTACCGTATGCCAAGCTTTTCTAAGATGAAGAATGTAATTAAGAAACAAAACAAAGAAAACCTGACAGTGCTCCATCAGATCCCTTTACAGTCAGTCTGAAAACAAGGAAGTCTGAGCATTAAAATGAAATCATTAGAAAAATAAAATCAACCAGGAACATTTGAAATGACATTTGTCTCAAGTCAGAAGTGACACCCTGAACAGTTGGTAAAACTGGCACTCCACTGATTTGGCAAAAAAAAAACAACAACACAAAAGCAGAAAATGAATATCTACAATTGTCTTGAGAAATAATATCAAGTCCAAAAATGCTAAATTCCAAACACAGTATGTGCAGAAAATTCAATATATACGGAATTCTAAAATCTATGATAAATGGCTACTGATATAGTTGATAAAATAGTAAACTCAACACATTAATATTGATTATTAAAAGACTGCCATCTTATTTGTTGGGGCACTGTATATACAGTATGAAAGGCCTCTACACACATTCAGTGCCCTGGAATATTACAACTAATTTGTATTTTGTACGAATAATAATTTCTAGAACCAAAAGCTTTTGACTGAAATACCTCTTAATATGTGTGCAGCTACTGTCAATGGTTTTACTCATTATGGTTATGACAAATTTGGGTGGACAGGTACAATACCCACCCTAAACCTTCATTGAAACTGCTCATGACCTAATGTGAATGATGTACCAAAAATGCAATGCCTTGAGAAGGGGCAACCATGAGGTCCGGGATCACCAGAAAGTTTTTTCTCCCACTAGGAGGTTTTGTTTTCCTCTCCTCTGGTTTACAGATTTTGTACAATATTATCAACTGCTGTAGTAGTTCAGGTGGGTAGCTGCGTCAGCATGCGTAGGCTGCAAAGGAACAAGTAATAGGTTTATTCCATGCTGAAAAAAGAAGAAAGAAAACACATTTCGGCCGTGGAGCCTTCTTCAGGTGTCAGCATTATTAACTGCTGTATAATTCTTTAACATGCACTGTGGCAAATGCAGAAATATTGAAAATACATATTTTAAAAGTGGAGAGTTACATAACACAGTTACACAATTATTTGTGTTAGAGGTTTTGTTCTGTGACTTCAATCTATCAATCCATTTTCTAACCACATCATCCACTTCAGAGTCTCAGGGGAGCCAGAGACTATCCCAGCTAACAATGGACACAAGGCAGGACACAACCTAAATAAGACACCAGGTCATACAGTACACAGACACAAACACACTCACAATAGGGCCAATTGCTATAAAACAGGTGGTCAGGTGAAGATTTAAAAACCAGGAAAGGGCAGTTTCAGCAGCAGTACGGGTGGCAGATCTGAAACAAGCTCTTAGATCAGACCAGTCTGATGTGTCAGTCCTGTTCTGGTGTGGTCACTCGAGGGCAACCAGATCTTGGATGGTCATCTGTCCTGCCAGTCTGCTGAAACCTTCTCTGCAGTTGGGACACAATGGAGCAGCTTACTCCATAGTGTCTGGCAATGCTGGCACATGGCGTGCCTGCCTGCAGCATGCCAGTGGCCCTCTCCCTTCCTTCTGGTGACAATTGAGAGATTATGGAATGTACAGAAATCTCTGTGTGGCCTTTTTCTTGCAGTGACCTAAGCTTTGAATTAAGGCCTTTTCAAATGTGACCCAATCAGGAATTGTTCCACCTGGACCTTGTTGGGTAAAAGTGCACCTAACGAGCTTCCGTCTGATGCCTCACTGCACAAGCTGTATTGCTGGTCAGAAGGCTTAAAACAAATTGACCACTATTTGTGAAAGTACATAAAATATAACTATAGTATATTTGTAATAAACACAAACTGCTGCTAGCAATTAATATTTATAATATACTCTAATAATACTACAATGAATGACAAAGACGCTTTACAAAGGGTTGCGTCAATGGCACAGAGGATTATTGAATGTGACTTACCATCAATTGAGATTCACACCGTCTATTATTGCGTTAAAGCCCAATCCATCATTCAAGATCCCCACCATTCCAATCACAAACTGTTCTCCCTCTGCACTCTGGTGAGCAGGACTGCATTATTAAAGCATGGACTACTAGACTAAAGAACAGCTTCTACCCTGTGGCAGTGCATCATAAACAGCTAACTTTGCAATGCCTCAGAACTCAATGCACCTCTGCACACTCCACATGTATTCTCGTTCACTACAATGTATTTATTGTTCTCTACTGGGTATTTAATGTTTGTACATAATATCACTATTTATTATGTACCATTTTGTAATGTACTGTCTGCATTATGTGGTGTTGTCTGTTGTACTGTGAATCTCCTGAGTGAACTGTGCAAATAATAATTCCAATGTGCATGTACATATGGCAATTAACTCCTCTACTCTACACAACCTACTTAACTCCTATACATTCAAAGAAAAAAACCCAAAAGTTTTATGTTTTAAGTTTGAATAATTTTAAAGTTTTTTTTCATAAAGAATTTTTATGAAAGAAAAATGGAAGTTATTATTGCATAAGTGTTCAAACTCTTTGCTGTGGCAATCCTAAATTTATTTAGATGCACACAATTGCCAACATGGGCTATACAATTGGTGGAGTGGCCTCTGAGTGCAATAATATCAGTTCACATGATTTCAGAATAAATATATCTATCTACAGTATGTAATGTCTTCCATTCAGGTAGTGGATTTCAAGCAAAGATTTAACCATGAAGACCAAGGAGATTTGAAAACAGATCAGGGATAAAGGTTGTAGCACCGATGAGGAGAAAGGTACAAAAGCATATCAAAGACCCTTGATATCTCTTTCATTATCATGAAGTCAGTTATTAAGAAATGGACTCTCCAAATTGAGAAGACAGAGAAGAAGGTAATTAGTTAGGGATGCCGCCATGAGGCTAACAATGACTTTGAAAGAGTTAATTCTGTGTCTGAGATGGAAGAATGATGTCCTGGTCACTTCAGGGGGTTGAATGGAAATGCATGAGATTTGCAACAAAGCACATCAGTGTGGAAAAGGTTTGGTGGTCAGACAAGACAAAATTAGAACTTTCTGTCAAAATGCAAAGCAGTACATCTGATGTCAACCCACATGTGTTTCACCCAACATTATGTTATAGTTGTACTTCTCATCAGCATAAAACTCCATAAAACTCCCCACTACAAAGACAAGAAGCACTACTACAGCTGAAAAGGAGGTCTAAATCCCATTCAATTGGGTTTAGTGTTTAAAAGTTTTGAAGATTTTTTTTATGTCAACCCCCTTGCTAGTGAAATATTATATTGAAATAAATAAAATGTAATTAAAATAGATCAATTAAAATTAAAATAAGATGTCTTTCAAAACAGTTTATTGTGTTCATTATGCAAGTGTTTCACCTGAATCTTATTCAGTTACATTGTAGTGTATTGGGAATGTATTAAGAAAGCTGCCTCTCAATGATCAATATTATCTTACCTAAATCTTGGTCTGTAAAGTACAGCACAGCACTGGGATTGTCTTAATGAATAAAATATGACCAACAAAAAACAAATCAAAATCAGTAGAGCAGGCGTTTCTGAAGAATATTCCAGGTCGGAGATCATACCTGATGACTCCATACTGACATAATCACATAACATGACTTCATAGAGCATGGCATTAAAACAGGTTTTGAAAATAGAATTAAAAATGAATGTAACCAGAGAAGGTAGAAAGATCTAAAATTGCAAAGGCAGCAACCAAAGCTCTCTTTGCCTGTAGTTGATATGGGCCTCATGGTTTCCCTGGCCCTTGAACTTGCGTGACTGTGCAGTCCAGTAAAGCTACAGTGAAAGGCTGCCTACATGTAAATTGTTCTACTTCATCAAAGTGCTTCGATAAAAATCACCAGGCAGGAATTTAAATTGGAACCAGATCAGAGAGCAAAAGGGGAATGAGACATATGTTATTTTAAAGGTGCAGAGCTCCTTGTTTCATCAAAGGGGTGGGCTCCTCACTCTTCACTGTTGCACTCCCCAAATCCTACCATATGGGCTTGGGAACTGCAGAACTTTTCATTAAAGAATTAGTCTTGTAGGAGCCATGGGACAACCTCTGTTTCAGTAAATCTAGAGTAGGCTACAGGCTGTGCAAGCGCAACATCATAATAACTAATCATCTATAGTACATACTGTATATTTGCCCTACTACTGTATATACAGAGCAGTGGCTCTGTGGCTAAGGATCTGTGCCTATGGCAGGAAGGTTGCCGGTTCAAATCCTGCAGCTGGCAGAAGAATCCTACTCTGTTGGGCCCCTGAGCAAGGCCCTTAACCCCAACTGCTCCAGGTGCACTATATAATAGCTGACCCTGTGCTCTGACCCCAAGCTTCTCTCTCCCTGTCTGTCTGTCTCATGGAGAGCAAGCTGGGGTATGTGAAAAGACGAATTCCTAATGCAAAAAATTGTATAGGGCTTATTAAGTGATGGTATTTTATATTCATTTGTACTAGATACAGTATATCTAGTACATATATTCATATTTTTTCTGTTTGTCCTCATAGCCTTGATGAGAGGCTCTGAAACCAGTTTTTTCATCTGCAGCATGTCTAATAATGTGAATTATCATAGAAGAAGGCTAGCCTCCAACTAAATCTCTAAACAAATAGATTTGTCAAGAGTGGTTATGGAAGTGTCGAGAGCATAGGGATTGTTGCAGTCTATTTTTCAAAATAATTGAGGGCACTTGTGAGATAAGTGCAGCCTTATCCTTGCCAGGATTCAATCATAGTCGGCTGTGGTCTCCAAGCGCACACAGTGCCACTGCCTGGAAAGCAGTTTCCTCCACCATACAAAAAGACTGGCTCCTCTCTGGTCTTTCAATTAATGAAGGCTTCATTGTGTTGTTAAGGAGGAAATATTCCTTTGTGTTGTGGTTCTACTGATGGATTTATTGATTGTCTTATATACCCACCAAGAACAAGCCATATACAGTATGCACAGCACATAATGTATTTAGGTTTTCTAAACTGAACTAATCATCACACATGTTTTGCATGTTAATTATTTTACTAGAACCTTTGTGGTAATTGAAGGGTGTTCATGTTTTTGCACCCAGGCATTACAATGAATACAGATACTGTACTGTGTTTTGATGGGGTTTTAATGCAAAACTTTATTACTAAATTACAAATACTGTATATTCATTTCTGAAATATAAAGTAGCAATAAACAATAAACATCAAATAATAAAAAGATTTACAGATTACGTTTCTCCCTTGAAACAATGGAAAATATTCTACAGTTATCATAATAGCACTGCAGAAAGCAGTGCCACATGTCATAAATAATTTAATCCCAGCGAACACAGGAGCCACATTTACACCCCTCTAATTAGTATTTCACAAATCGTCCTCTAGAGGGATTATATTAAATAAATGCCTCCTGTAGTGTATTATGAGGTACAGTAGCACATAGGCTATCTGGCACTTTAGAGGGGAAATTTATCACCCTAATTACTTCAAGTCCTTCAGATTCTTTGGTTTCCATTACTGAAGTGCCATCTTGAGGTAGAATCACAAATGTTCAATTGGATTTAAGTCTGGAATTCGAGATGGCTAGTTGAGAACATTTATTTAATGTGCAGTTAGTCAGCCATTCCTTATTCTATTAAGATGTTTTCTTTTTGGTTCATTGTCATGCTGGAATGTCCATCTACAGCCAAACGTTAGCTTTTTGGCAGAAAGAACCATGGATTTTAACCAAAATGGCCTGGTACATTGTGGAGTTCACGATACCTCTTATCTTGGCAAGGTCTCCAGACCTCATAGATGCAAAACAACATACCAGACCACCCACAGTATTTCACAACAGGCGTAAGTCTTTTCTCATCATGAGTGTGGCAGGCCAACAGGAGTGATGTATTCGTTTCGGGTGACATGCCACTAGAGGTCATTCAGGCCTCAATCGCTTGTAAATAGATTCATATGAGGTGAATTAGAATATTAATTGGCTATTTGGTGGAAGGTACTGTACAGGCACATTCTAACACTGGTGTCAGCCTAGACCTGTTATATACTGTAATCAGTTCAGTTGAGTTTATTTGTCATATGCACAGGTGCAATTAAATGCTTATGTTACAAAGGATTCCACAGTGATAGGTGGTGTTGGGCTGGTTAGATTAGATTTACTTTGTGTATACTGCTGACCTTCACTTCAAATCTTATTTCACAGTATTTCCTTTTCATGGTATTTGTCTATGTGTTCAGATCTCATGAACCACTTGAAGTGAAGTTGGTCTGTCACAGTGAGCTTCACTTTTTTTATGCAAAATGATAATTGTATCCAAAATGCTCAACTGGTATTTCACCTGACCATAAGACATTGCTTACATTTTTTTGACACTTTATACCCTGAAGATGCCAGTGTGTTTGAGATCTCCAACTGTTGCCTTGGGAATGAAGACCTACTTTTTTCATGCAAATGTTATTTAATATAATACTTTAAGACGTAAAAAAACATGACCCTCTTGATTTCTGGAATTGAATTAATTAAGACAATTATTATAGCTATTATAATTACTATATAATGTAAGATTTTTTTAAATCTATCAATCAGAAATACTGTAGCGAAAGTTTTTCTCTGCATTGCAGATGCTCAAAAACCTCCATAAACACAACAACAATTGGGATGAAATGAAAGACTCCTCTCGCCCTGTGCTTGTTGCTGTTATCAGTCAGGTATTGTAAAAAGTATTTAATGGGTGGTGCCACTTTGCAGCACTTTATGGAGT
This sequence comes from Lepisosteus oculatus, assembly GCF_040954835.1. Taxonomy (NCBI): domain Eukaryota; kingdom Metazoa; phylum Chordata; class Actinopteri; order Semionotiformes; family Lepisosteidae; genus Lepisosteus; species Lepisosteus oculatus. The sequence goes on from NC_090704.1 coordinate 32,432,562, forward strand.
TTGCAGTTTCTTAGCTGTGGTTAATGCTGTTGACTGTTAAACACTCCTAAAAAGTGCAGTAATGTACAGTAGAAGACAGTTTTCTCTCTAACAAAGGAAAAAAAGACTTTCATTTTGTAACTAATATTGTAACTCAGTTTAATAACATCATCTGCTACTCATTTGTTAAATAATAGCAGCTGATGTTATTAAACTGGGTTACAATATTTAACTGAGTTAAATAAGTAATCAATGCATGTAGTAATAGCTCAGTGAATTTACAATTGTAATACTCACAGCTATTATCAATTAGTCATGGCCTTTCATGGGCCAAAAAATATGGATCCTTTTTAGAATTCTAATCATTGCAGTAACTATTGAACCCAGAGAAACACAATATTTGAATTCAGACTAACAGAATAATGATTAAATCTCAAATCTGCTGAAAATTATTTATTATTCACTAATTCCACTGGTGTCCTGAGGTGACAGTTGGAAGACATACAGTACAGTACAATATGTGCTCTTGTCCTTAAATTCTAATTTATTATAATTATTGGTTGCAACTGGGCTTTCAGTTAGAAAGACATGACATCAGAGTGAGTTATTAAAACAGAATGCACTAAGGAGATGTCCATCTCCAGCAAAACCAATTTTAAAGAAATAAACTACTAAAGCACATGCCAATTTTTCCTGTGGGAGAGCTGAATAATATAATAATAATGCAGAGGAAAACATCAGAAAACAGAGAAGGTGATAGAATGGTTTTATTACATGAAAATATACAATGCATCAAAACAATGTTTTGCTTAAAAGGAAGAAATCAATTTTGAGATTTAACAAACCCAGATGTTCTCTTTTATGGCTGTGTTCTTAAATTCAATGAAGTCTTCCTACACTCTAGGTTCAAGTCAGCTTCATTGTTCCTGAATGCATTTAAGGTAACTATTTGTGTCAGACAGAGCAAATCAATAAAATGGGAGAAAAAAAAAACACATTTGGTCCAGAAAAACTGATTCACATCTTACAGCCAAAGGAATTATTACATGCCATCTAGCTGGCTCTATGATGATCTCAGTATTTTACAATTATTGACATATCTTGGCTTAAACCTAAGCATTCATTTTCTGACATATATTCTTAATTTTATATATAATGCACAGGATGGTCTATTCTTAGATCAAATATCTGCTAACTACAAAATAAATGTAAAAAATGGGCCATTTTAAAATTATTTTTAAATATTTAAAAGTATTTTTGTAATTCTGCATCCATCCTTTTTCAGTCTCCGTTACAACATATAACTTTCATTAGTAGCTTCAATTGCATTGTGCTGTCCTGAGTTTTTGTTGCTTTTCTTGGTCAGTAATATTCAATACAAACTGTTTTCATAGTTTTCAACTTGGTGGGACTACCTTGGCAGTCACCACTTTCTTCTGATCCACCCAAAAGATTTCCAGTCTTCATGGTCTACACCTACTATACCGTACCACATTTATCTTGAACTGTGTTAAATCAGAGGTTACAAGGAATTTTATACCTTATGGTCACATTATTTTTTCTGATGGCAGTACATGTATATAAATACAAATGCACTGATGTACAGTATATGGGTAATTTATGCGACATAGAACGATTTACGATTTGTTGAAAAAAGAGACAGAGACAGAAAAAATTAAGTTTGTGACATCATTGCTGGAGGGAGGAAACAGCAATGGGATACATGGAAAAAAAGACAAATGGATCATTGTCTGGAAAATTAGAGACAGAAAAGAACAAAGAAAGTAGAAAATTAAAATAGGAAGTTTACAGGAACCACTCAGATATTGATGACTAAAAAAAATTGATGACTAAGAACTTTGGGAATTGACAGAAGAAGAAAATTATGGTGATCACGTGGAGCAATTAAAATAAGCATGCATGCTACTCTATTTCGTTAAATCCAGGAGAATGTGTCTTATCATTGTAATGATTTTTTATTAAACTTTAAAGTTTGTGTTCTTATTGTTACTAAAAATCAAGATATTAATTTTTAGAATTTGTTAAACATTGAAAACATATACTGTATTTAAGAACATCTTTATTTGACTTTTCTAATTAGGTTATTCATATCAAGTAAAAATTAAAAAGCAAAACCTAAAGAACTGCAATACCTTAATGCTAATTAATGTTTTCTATCACCTTTTTTATTTGGAATACAATATCATTGCAGTAGATTTAATTAAGGTTCCAGTCAGGTACATAATTGCCTGCATACATTGTGCAAAATAATGCAGTGTTTTAAGGTTCTATAACATACTCCTTGAGCAAATAATGTTCTACAACTAAGATAATAATCCGCCTACTGTACATCCTATTACTTCTTTAAAAACCAAACTGTTACAGCCAATATGCTCATGTAAATCTGATCATTAAATTGGTCTAACATAATAAATGTGATTATAATATTACTTTGTTGATTATTAACGTTATTCAAGTTCTGATATGCAGAAAATCTCAAGATAATAACTACATTATTATAAATGATGGCTATAGTGGTAGACATCCTGTATACTGTATTGTACCTTGCTTAGTTTGAAAATTTTTATTGACAGCTATTTGTAAGAAGTAGGCTGTTACCCCAGTGTTTTGGGTAATTACAGCTTGCACTTTTACAGTCTGGCCTGCCTGAAAGTTTCCCCTGGATTCCACTGATAAAGCAATTTCTCTACATGTTTTGTGTAGTGGGACTGCTGAACTGTAAAATTTGCCGAACTTCACTCCAATACAGTAGGTGCTGCGCTTTATTGATGGATAAATGGTTCCCTTCATGTACTGTATGTGGTGACCTCTGGAATCTTTTCAATTGAAAAATGTTACATAAAAGATCATTATAGAAATAGGACTGTTTCCATCTCGCCTGGAGTGTTATCATGAAATATGCATGTTCTCTTAATGTTTATATGGGTCTCCTCCGGCAGCTCCAGTTTCCTTCCACGGTCCAAAGACGTACTGGTGGGTTAACTGGCTTCTGTAAATTGTTCCTGGTGTGAGTCTGCGTGCATTTTCCCTCATTCTTTTACCTTCAATAGAATAACATTCAATCCAGGATGTACTATATCCTGTCTTCGCCCCATGCTTCCTGGAATAGGCTCTGGGCTACCCTGTCTCTGAGTTGTATAAGTAGTTATTGAAAGAAATGTGATATGAGTTTTGGGACTAAGATACATTACTGTCTCCTTTTAATTAAAACTACTATTGTGCCAAAGCTTTACATTGTCAAAGTTTACTTTGAATTAAAGTTTTTATGTAGTAGATGCCTTGTAGAACAGAATAAGTGACATTTTATCATATATTAACCACACAAATGAATCCATGTCTATATCCATTAGAGTTTTGTGTTGAGTCCAAAAAATAAAAACAAGGAAAATAATTCAAGTCCTGCTCAGTAAAGATGTCTGGATAAAATTATATACTGAGGAGAACTAAAACACTAATACTTCCATTACTCATTTGTTTTGGTGTAAGTACCTTCAATATGTGTGTAGAGAGATTGTTACTGAAAAAAAGTGGAGATAAGAATTCAAAGGCAGAAGGTAGAAGATCTAAACTGATTTTCAACAGGTGCCTTTCTATCCATTTTACAACACATGTTAAATATATAAAAATAATGCATAGCTCTATCCCACCTCTGTGCAGAATTCTTTTGTGTTTTTATTTCCTTTATAAATATGCATTACATTAAACTCTGACTCTGAGCTTCTTTAAGTCTGGATCTTGGAATGTGCTGCTAGGAGTCCTAAGGTGTGTTTAACCCAGAAGGCACACGTATAGTAGAAAAATTCTACATAAACTGCATTTTTTCTATCCATTTAGTAGTCCCATATTTAAAAAAAGGTGCATTCTCATAACTAATACCTAAAGCAATTTGCTAATGTCTGTATTTAGTTTTTAAAATGTGTTTACCCTTTGCAGTGATTAGTTGTACAATGTTGTTTTTGGGCACTATTGTCAAACTGATAGACTGTACCAAGGTCTGTAATAAATCAGTTCTTAGCACCTACAAGTGCACATGCAGAGAAACCCACATAATAAACAATTATTCAACTATCAAAATTAATACTTTATACAATCATTCAGCTGGTTTTTCTTCAAGCATAAAATGGATTTTCCTGACACAGATCCTAAATTAAAAAAAAACAACACATTTCTAAATAGAGAACTTTTCTCACAAAGCAAATTGAAATCCAAACTGTCCCATTCAAATGTCATGTCAGTTTAGAGAAGACTCTTAGAAATGTGTGAACTGTGTCTGTGTTATTTTGGACATATGGCGTGAGAAGCAAATGATGTAACTTTTTTATTTAAAACTCCAGCCTTGCTCCCTGAAAGTGCGTTCACATCTCATTAGCTTGTCAGGCAAGTATGTGAAGTTTACCTTTCAATGCTTGCCAAATGTCTGGGAAGTAGTACTGCTACATGATGATGAAGAAGCAAGGATATTTTTTTGCTCTAAATAATACCTAAATGATAAATGATTTCCAGCTTTTAACCTTGTTTCTGTGGTCATAACACTGTTTCAAGTTTGGAGCTTGCGTGTTTTGAAGAAAGAATAAAAGACTTTGTACCCTATTTATTAAACATTCTTCACTGGAAAATCAATTGTGTTCCTAATCACATTGTTTACAAGGACAAATCTGAACATACAACATCAAATGTAATGAATGTAGACTGGTCAGTACGATGCTAAACAGTTTATGCATGTAATTTTAAGAATTTGTTTTACTTTTTTTACTGATAACTGTATTAAAGTAAGGCATAGTAACATAGAGGTAAGTGCAGTTTGGATGCTTTCTGTGTGGACTGTATTGTTAAGGATTTTCCTATATGTTCCCATTTCCTCCCATCTTCCAAAGATATACTGACTGGGATAACTGTTTCTATGATAATCTAAATTGTCCTTGTATATATGTACCCAATGACCTTTGCACCTTCTCTGTGCCAGAGAAGGTTTCTGCTCACCACAACTCTCTAGAGCATGAATAATGGAGTTAAAATTGTATTATTGACACTACACTGCTTCTTCACTCTTGATCAATACTTACTACTGTATTAGACCAGCAGAAAATCCTTCAGAGAACAGAAATATTGTTCCACAATGCTCTGGATGCTGTCTTGTTTGTTGACAATTAATGGTGTCATTAATATGTGAACAACAGAGATGTGTAAAGACCATAATGTCCACTTAAGACTGATTCAATGTTTTAAATCTGTCTTGGCACTGAGATTTTTGAAGATGTTCTGAACCACAAAGTGCAGCTTTGTGGATGGTTTATGAATCATCCTAAAATTAGAAGTTATAATCCAGGAATATACTGTAACAACAACATTGTGAATGTGCCAAAAATAGCCAAATTGCTGAAAAGTGAAGAAATCAGAAACAGATGACAAGCTACAGGAACAATTGAATTCATTATTTAATTAAAGTGACAAAAACATTTTTTTAAATTGTTCCCATTAAAACCCTGTTCTGTTAGATATGTTTAGTAATAGCCTTTATTAGTAGTTGTGAGACAGAGAGGATAAAAGTACAAAATGGCCTCACTTGGTCAGCTTCCCCTCACTTTATTAGTCAGCTGCATTTTGTTTTTTTTCTTTCCTTTGGCACTGCTCAAGTTCCTTTTCCCTGTGGTTTATTGTGTCCTGTATATGTACCAGTCACTTATTCACTTTGAATAAGTGACTGGTTTGCACCAAACTTTTGTTGTCACGCTTCCTACAGTAAGTCCCTCAACAGAAACCCACCTGCATCCAAACCCATCCTAAATGTTACACTCCTTTACCCCTAGACACCTGGGGTCGTAACACCGTTGCTATAATGTGCAAGGTGAATCACTATTTGACTCTACAATGATGAGAACAGACACTTTACAACATGAAGACTGTACAACTTGGGACCACCATCCAAGACTTTTACACCTTTTCAAATTGTACCATTCCTGTTACTCATTTTTTATAGATTTTGTCATGTTTATTAGCTTCTGCTTTTACAACGTATGATTCCTTGCAGAACTGTTCCAGTATTGTCAGAAGGTCTTTGTGATAATGTCAGTTGTATTACATTAAGTTACTGTATGATGTTGAAATTCTGTTTTTTTCCTGTTTTTTGCAGCTGTTGCTTTTTACTCATCCCCGTTATTTCTGTCAGTTCATGGATTCCTTTGAAAATAAGTTACTGCTTTGGATTAAAAATCTTTGCTAAATTAGATACTGTAAGTGATTAATTAATAATCAGTATGAATGATTACAGCTTCAGCATTTTATTGAATTGGAAAATATGCTGTATAACTTCCATGTTGTGGTAAGTTAAGAATACATGTTTGTCATGGACGTTTTGTAGAATAAGCGTAAGTATTAATATATATAATCGTTTAAACATATTAAGCAGACATCTTACTATTAGAAACAAGAACAGCAATTGTTCTGTTCACAAACAGTGTTATTTGAGCAGGACAAGCATAGTGCAAATCTAAACTTCGAAAGGACAGTTGTTCAGGAAGGTGCAAAACTTTCCCCATCAGATACATTAAACTTTCATCTACTCATGTATTAAACCAAATATCAATAAACTTCTTTCTCTGTAGTCAAATATGGGGTGGTAGTTCAGTCTTCATAGTAAATATAGAACCTATATTTTGATTCTGAATGTTGGAAACACTGTGATCCTACTGATTTAATTTCAATAGAATTAAATATTCTTTATGGAATTCTGTGCACATGAATAATGTTCTTAACTTTCACTGTGTGTTATGTTATTAAAGTGAGACAGGTAATGCAGTCTGGTGTACATTTAACTGGAAATACTTATTGTTCTTCACCTTGAGCACTGTAGATAAATCACACCTCTAATGGCAGCAGTATGAACAGGAGCACTATGAAGTAAGATTTAAGCTGTAAATGATAAAATACAGCAAGATACAACAGAGGCTGTTGTACTGTAAGATCAAGTGTTAATTCACACAAGACTAAGGTGCTGCATTCTCTAAGGTGCAAATATGGTGCAACGATATAGTCTCTTGGGATTAATCAAATCAGCCCAGTCATGTTATCTACTGAACCTCAATAATATGTTATCTACCACAAGTTTTGAAAATAGTAATTGAAACATTACAATGAATGAGAATTTACTATGATACAAAAGCTTTAAAATAACTGTATAAAAATATATAATACACCAGTCCAACCTATGACAACCAAAGTGGACACAACATTTTAATAAGAGCTCTCCATAATGTACATCTGTCTCCTTAGTAGGAAATACAGCTTTGTTAATGAAATGTACTGGAAGCTGCTGATGTTAATTCTATGTTTCAGTATAACCAATGTTCTTTGTCTTCAACACTCATGACGGATGGCTTCCTCCCAGATGTGGGCTGCTATTTGATAGCTCACTGCCATTGCCAGAAACAAGGATTCTTGAGCAGGTGTTGTCATATTCCGCACTTGATGTGTAGTCTGCTGTCCCTGCTAAACACCAGTCGATCCTCCTCCATCTGCCAGGCTCAAACCACACACAGAGGATGTTAAAAACCTATTAAATCTTACATGACTCACAGAGCGTACTTCTACAAAGAAGGATGCCCTTGCTTTCATGATATATCTTATTTAATCTTATTTCTTTTATAATTCCTTTGTGCCCTTTTTAATATTTTAGACAGTATTCCCAGAAGAATACTTGGTTCTTTTACTTTTTTCTTTTTCATTTACTAAAAGGTGTAGCAATGGAACAAATTCCTCAGTGTAATATATCTATAATGACAGAACATTGACTAACATTGCCCTGCCCAAGAACTAGGTCCTAACTCTAGCCTTAAAATAACAATAGACATTACACTAACTGTTGCTCCTGCAAGTCCAGATTCCATTGTGGTCTTGGCGTATACTGGCATATTGCTTCAATATAAGAAGTTTTGTGACACAAACTGACAGGGTTGAAACAGATATCACCAAATTAATTTCAACAAAGTACACCATGGGGAGCATATCAGAGCACAGCACTGCTTGTATAGTGACCAACTGTATGGTACTTACAAAATTAAAACCACACAGCTGCTACAGCTAAACAACTTTAAAACATTTCATCAGCATAATTATTGATTACCTAATACTACTAGAATTTAACAAGCCACAATTGCAGGTAATTTAGAATAGTAAAAGAAAGTGAATTCAAAGTCACAAACACCAAATTCTTCTATTAACTCACTCTAAATTAAGAGATGTACAGCAGAAGTGACAGTGACACAACAGATTGTTCACTGACTTCTGGAACTACAGTCCTGAAGTCCATTTTGTTTCCAGACATACCACAAAAGGATCCCAGACAAGTGAAAAAAACACAAATAAGACATCTACATATTGAAATGCAAATATACAAATGGACAAAATGCAAATACACACATGTGAAAAGCTGAACACTAAAAGGAAGAAACTCAAAATTTCACAACAGAAGAGATGTAATAAGGGCAGCTCTTCAGGATGAAGCCCACAGCCTCACAGACTCCAATATAGCCAACTCGAGATAGTTAGAAAGCTAACCTGATTCTTTAAGAACACAAAAACAAATGAAAGATTATGAAAGGAGGCCATTTGGCCCATTTGGTCCATTTCATATTTAGTCATTAATGGATTAGAGGATCCCATCCAGCTGTTTCTCAAAAGAAATCAGATATTACCCTCATAAATGTGGCTGGTCAGCTTTTCCCAGATTCCCACAATTCTTTGGGTAAAGTTTTATATCCTGTTCTCACTTTTCAATGCACTTCCATTCCATGTAGTTTCCACTTGTGTTCTCTGGTTTTTGTTTCAGTGTTGAAGCCAGTGAACATTTTCAGAATGACTTTGGCGAAGACTCTGAGGATTTTGAATACTTGCATGAGGTCCCCTCATAATATTCTCTCTTCATGACTAAAAAGGTTCTATTCCTTCAGCTTGTCAGAGTAGGGCATTCCCTTAAGACCCTGAATAGAGCGTATCATTTATCTTGGACCCGATAGATTTTTTTTCAACAAAAGAGAATAGAAAGTAGAAAAACTGATAAGTGAAAAGTGCATTTTTAAGAAAGATCTCAATATGACCTTAGTAGTAGTTTTTTTTCTAAATTATTATGCTATATTAATTTAGATTTTATATTTTAAGCCATTTATACAGTACACCTGGAACATTTGGGGTTAAGGGCCTTGCTTAGGGACTCAGCAGAGTAGGATTCCTCTGCTGGCTGCGGGATTCGATCCAGCAACCTTGCAGGCACTGCACCGCCCTTTTTTTTAAAGACGTACATGTAAGAAAATAGTACTGAAAGTCCAAATCACCTAATCTTTACATAATAAGGATGCCAAATTCCCTCCAGAAATGGAAACAAAAATGTAGAACAATTGGATTTTTTCTCATCCTTACTGTGAAAGAAAGAACATTGTCGTATCTCTTCTCATCTCATCCAGAACAAACACTGTGCTGCTACAGGGACATTCTGCATTCCTCCTGTCTTACTTTTCAGGTGTAACTATAGTCTTGCCTGGTGTTTGCTGTTGCCCAAACTGTGCTTCCTTCTGTGTACAGTAACATAGTGCAGTAATAAACAGATAAATTAATGATTTACATATATTACAGAAAACAGATTCACACAACATACATTTAAAATATCTCGAAATTGATACATGAAATTAATTTCAGTGATTTTGAGTCATTTGGGTAACTTTCTGAACACAGTGTTTTCTACATGCTGCAATCTCTTATTTGTTACATTTGAAACAGGCAAAATTATGCTTTTAGCTCAATTGGCAATTATAATTCTAAGCAGTACTTGGCCAAAAGATGATCATTTTATACACCTTTCCGGCAGCAGGTTACAGGAAAAAGAAATAGCTAAAATTTTAAACAAATAAATATCAGATACATTTAAAATACCTAAAAAACTGCAAGACAACATGCTTTTCACTGATTTGGAATCATTTGGTTAACTTTTTGAACAGAGTGTTTCAAGGCAAGGTTTATAAAATATTCTAGAAGTGTCCGGGCTAGGGTTAGGGTTAGGTTTAAACAACACTTAGACATTCTGTGATGCATTTGCTGTGCTCTAGGATGCATTTGAAATGCAAGAAAAGTGTTGTTATGTTTTTACCTCAACAAAAAAAAGTTAGACCAATTTTACCATTCTTGCTAGGCCGTGCTCCTGTCAAACAAAAACAGTGAAAAATCTAAGTTTGAACTTGTGTACTCAGTTTCAAATTTGACTGTTGATTGTGAAATCATCCAGTGAAGTGACTTTGACAAAAACTTTGGGGATTTTGAATACCTGAAAGAGGTTTATTTGTTTACTATTCTATTTAAGAAGTTCAAGTAGGTAGCACACCTGAAGAAGGTTCCATAGCTGAAATGTTGTGTCTCTTTTCTTTTCCTTTCAGCATGGAATAAACCTTTACCTGTCACTTTGTTTAAGATGAAAAAGATTAATCCATTTTAATCTCCCTCCATTTAAACACAGGAATATATCTGGTTGCTGTACTCTGTACTGATGTAAAAACATCAATATTTGTAATGTTTTGCTCAAAATTGCACAATATTCTGAATGGGTTTATACAATCTATATAGTTACTATAAGACTTAATGGTATTCCATAAACAGAAGCTTCATTGGGTTTTGTCCAGTCAAAGGGTATGACCCTTGTCTTCTGAGACTTGTAAGACTTTTATTTATGGGTTTTGAACAACATCAATTGTATGGTAGAATAACATTAAGACCAATACAACTGAAGATATTAATTGCCTCTAACACCTGTAGCACTTTTTCCTCATCAATAAAACAGAACAACACAGAACCTTGTCTTTCTTCTGCATGGGTTATGTCATTGATTTGGTCCTTTGTCATCACCTGAGTGAAAAATTAAATAATCAAAAAAAGCATTTCATTTAATCAGCTAGAAGTTAACAATTATACTTTACTTAATTCCTTATTGTTCTTTTGCAATACTAAAATCTTCTTCTATTTATTTAAACTCAATTTGTAACATTTCCTTTTGTCTCCCTTGGCCGTTACAACATCCTATTTACTAGTACTTACAATACTGTACATGATATTAAGGAACAAGTAATAGGTTTATTCCATGCAGAAAAGAGAAGAAAGAAAACACAACGTTTCGGCTGTGGAGCCTTCTTCAGGTGTAAGAAAGATAGGGCAGTCAGCAAAGATAATACAGCAGGGGAAAACAAAAGCCAGGAGAGAGGAGAAAGTGGGAGCAGGGGAGAGTCAGAGTCAGAGTGGCCAATCAAGTGGTGCGACGTCAAGAGAGGTGAGGAGAGGTACTGTATGAAACAAAACCTACAAATTAATAGAGGATTAGAAGAAAACAAGTCTGTTATTGAGAGAAGGGGAAATGTGTGAATGAAGTTTCGGGATAATTTTAGTTTCTGATGTCTTTCTGCTATGGGAATTAAGAAACCCTACTTTGAGAAAGCAGATGGAGAGATCAGTTTGATCATGGCCATCTGAGGTGAAATGAGAAACTATGGGCTTGGAGAAATCTTTAATCTTCACAACCCTAACATGTTCTCTGAAACGGTCTCCGAGTCTCCTTCTTGTTTCTCCAATGTAGATGTCTGGGCATGATATTACCCTCTTCATAAATGAAGATCCTTTTAATAAAATCCTTTAGTTCTTCTCATATTTTTTTATTAATTTATAAAATAATTTAGACCACAGCTTTGTAGCCGTCAATTTACTCACTTGTGGGGAAAATCTATTCTGTTCCTGAAGCAGAATCTCTAAACATTTGTCATCCATTATCTTTTGATTCTATCTGTATCCCATTTCATTCTATTTCTATTAAGCTTTCATTGCCTCCCGCTGTCACAGTTTACTAAACCTTTTATTTGTTCTACATGTACAGTTTCAAAATATATAATCCCAGTTCCCAATTCATTCTTTCACCAATGCTTTTCACACACTAATTTGATTGTTTCAGAACACTAAATTAACACAGGCATTTTTTGACATACTGAGTCTCAGGACAGTAATGAGGAATGTGTACAGTACCTAACCATCTCTGCTGCTGAAATTCCTGTTTTTTACTAAAATGTATATGAAGGAAGTTGAAAACTTTCATTAAAATCACTTTCCTTTACATATACGTCCATTCCTTTTTCTAAACCAGTATATCCACTACAGGGTTGTGTGAGGAGCCAGAACCTAACCTGACAAGCAAAGGGCAAAAGGTGGGATATACTGTACCATGGATGGAACACCAGTTGACCTCAGGGCATATACCGTATAAGACAAAGACATGAAAACCCTCACACCAGGATCACACCAGGATCCATTTTCTACCAATTAATCTACCAGCATATCTTTGGACATGAAACATGTCTTTGGAGGCAACAGGAGCTGGAGAAAACCCATATACTGTAAATACAAGGATAGTATACAAACTACACACAGATAGCACTGTGGGTTCACGCAGAAATGAACCCAGAGCCCCAGTGCTGCGAGCCAGCAATACTAACCACTGTGCCATCGTTTTTCACATGGAAATCAAATGGAAGAAAGTAAGATTGAGTGTCTTCACATGGTTCACTGACGTCAGCAAGACAACGTTGAATGTATTAGATTTCATGGAAAGAAAGAGGACAAATCTATTTATTGCAAAGAGGCTGGAGAGCTGTTATTGTTTAAAGCCTATTACTGAACGTCCCTTTAAATCAGAAAATAAAACCCTTCAAACAGACAATATCACGTTATACAACAAAACTGAATAAAAACTAAATATTTTTAAACGAATGCACTTAATTTATGAAAGGCGAGTATATTCCAGATCTCAGTACAGACAGAAAATTACTAAAATAGAGATTGCCTATGTCTAATATGTGTTTCTGCTGTCTGTTAAGTCAGTATTTCTAGAAAGGACTATGGATGTGGATACTAATGGAGGATGAAAGTGGTTTTACGGAGTGCAGAGGGCACATAATCATTTCAGAAAATATTTTGGACAATGCAGTAAGCCAGCACTATTCATTTATTTCACAAACACCCTATATTTGAGTACCATACTTCTCTTAAAAGCAAGCAAACTGGTGCAACTAATGCTTTTTTCAAAATCACATCTTTTGTCTGTACAAAATACTATTATTTTTTTAATGTCCAAATACTCAGACCTATATATACTGTAGATATATATTTTTTAATTTCTTTGCTAAAGTGATATCCTTAACTAGGGAATCTTACAAAATACACACTAATAATAATTGTAAATAAGAAAAAAAAACTATTCAAATGCACACAAAATAGTAGTGAGAGAGGAACAGTAAGAAGCGCAATGTGTAGCACAGAAAAAAAATAGCGTCCATCAAACTATAATAAGGAATCATTGATTACAGTAAAAATTGAGAAGAGTGCAGTACAAATTTACAATAGTGTAAACATAAGAATGGTTACAAACAAGTGGAAGTTATTTGATCCATCCAGCCATTTCATAGTAGCTAATACACCCCCTGATTTTGTCCAGCTCTTTCTTGAAAGAAACCAGGTTTCCAACATGGCTGGATAGTTTGTTCCATGCTGCCACATTTCCTTGCAGAGAGGGATCAGAGGTATCATCTAAAGGGATGGTCAGGGATGAAGTACTGTAGTTCTGATTAAAGTAACTTAGATAAATCTGCCAGTGTGGAGGCAGGGATGAAAATGGATGATTTATTGAGTGGGAACTGAGAGGAGAAAAAGAAAGTCTTTTAGAAGAAGGGAAACAGAGTACAGAGAGAAATGCATGAATAGAGATTGGATTGGTGAAGAGTGTTTAAGATAACAATAGGCAAGAACTTTAAACCTGAATTAAATGCTGAATTAATTAACTTTGTTGCATAGACAAATTAATGAGGAAAAATCGGATCCAGAGGATACTACATAGGAAGAAGTGATAGGTGCAAACAGTAGAAATGTGATGGCCGACATCTTTGTTGGTATCGAGAAACTTGACTTGGGAGAAGGCATTGGGTTGTTTTTCTGAGAGAGAGAACAGGAAATTGTAATGTACTGCTGGAGTTGTTTTCCTGCTTGGGGTGAGTGGATATTAATGTGAGAGGATATTGAGGATATATTAAGGCAATGTAGTTTCCCAAATCTTGGTGCTCCCAGATCAGGTCCCCTAGATTGTAAGGTTTTTGCTAATGTTACCTTTTATTTTATGGGCTTTAACAGGGTTTATGTATGGAGAAAACGGTTTTGAATGTAAGACTATGTATTATCAAGACTTATGTACAAAATGAAAAGTTGTTTGTAGGTTTTTGTAACAGAGAGGTAATTGGTTGGGTGTCCGTGTGTTGGGTGGTGTGAGAGTGAAATTTATTGTAGTAACCTCTTGATATAGAGAAATTTATTGTTTTCACCTTATGAAAGTTATGAGTGGTATTTTATCATGTGAGATCTTCAGTGGCTTTCTTGAGAAATAAATGGTGAAGTTTGGCTTGGCTGGAACGTCTGTTTCTTGTGAGTTAATGATGAAATAGAACATCAAAGTAGCAAAGCAGAACAATGTTTTTTTTAAATAAAAATATTAGTCAGACTTTATTAGACATACATTTAGATTTTGATAAAAAAAAATACTTCAATCATGTACAGTCTAGTTCACCTACTACAATCGGAAATCCTCAATGTGTGCCTCAGTGATTGTATTGTAATTTTCACAGATTCCTAGATCTCTACAGGAAGATTTGTTTCAAAAATATCATAAATTAACAAAATGGTTGAAAGGTAAAAGTGGTGTGTCACTTGTTGTGTATTTAATAAAGGTCTTACTGATTTCTAAAAACTACATCCAGAAATGTATAATGATCAGCAGTAAAGATGAATTACTATTGATTGTTTTTGTTGTTTCATTAATTTTTCAAATGGGCATAAGTTAATCATGAGCTATTACTGTCATAAATGATAAATGACTCAAAATTACCCATCCTTGAAAGTGTGTTGTAATATTAAAATTCTAATATATTAAACAGCTAGAGAAAGAGGTGATTTACTGCCCATGAAGTTGCTGTAACATTTTTTCCCTTCAGCCAGCAAGGGATTTCTGAACATCTTTGAATTTAACTATTGGAAAAATAAGGAACAATTTTCATTTTCCATTTGTAAATGTAGTTTAAATTTGTCATGAAGGTACTTCTGACTAGGCTGATAACCTTACTTGCTGCTGTTTCCTGACCTTCTTTTTAATTTCGTGGCATAAGTCAGACTCCTGATCTGCTCCATCCCCAACTCAGAAGAAACTGAAGAGTTTGAATCTTGTAAACACTCTAAGATACCCACTCTGCTGAAGCAACAGAAGCAGCTGGTGAAAACTCAACTGGTGGTGGTGAGCTCATAGCGGAGGTTTTCAGTACTTCAGTTCAGTAACTTTGAAACTCAGAATTGGAGTTTGTCTCAAATTGGAGTTTGGTGATCAACAAGAAAAAAAGATACTGAGCTCATACAGTTATGCTGAAAAGTCCAGAAAGCAAGATGATCACATTATAAGCGTATGCAATATACTGTAAATAAGGGGCTTTCCAATGAGTACTTATTGACCCCTTCCTCTTGAGTTAATCTCAAAGGAGAAGGACGTATGTATGGGGACTCTTATAGAGAATGCAGCAAGTCCCAAGTTCTTTCAAAGAAAGTCCCTATGTGTTTTTCTCATGTTCTGCTGTGGTTTCTGTTCTTAAGCTGTCCTTATTAATACAATTAGCATAGAACTAGCAATCTTCACAGACGGAAACGTCTTGGCAAAAAAATTGTTTGCCTAGACACTCATGAATTACTATACAGTGAGGGCCAACATGTGGTCTGGACTGCAAAGAGGGACCGAAAGAAACCTGTCAACTATCATACAGTAGTGGTCCACTCTAGCACCATGCAATCCACGTACAGTATAGCCATATTCCTATGTTTATATCCATTACAAGCTACTGTATATTAGGGGTACCTATATCACTGTTTAAGAAATAACTGACTCGTGAAATAACAAAGAGTAATTGTTCCTTAAGGGTATGAATCCCCCATGTGTCACGCCCTCTGCTGCCAGAGGGCGCTCCTTCTCTGTCCTGTCTCTCATTTCCTGTTCTTGGCTGTCCTTCTGGTGTTTCTCTCTCTCTGGGGCTATATATTTCCGGGTCTTTCATTCTGCCTTCGCTCAGCATTGACGTTCGGATGTCCTGAAACCCGCCTAGCACCAATTCGCCTCACGTCCGCTACATGAGGGCATAGGTTTCTATATGGCATTTCCTGAACAGCTGAGCCCGGGCTAACCCCCGTCTTGCCGCTCCGCATAGGGTCTTTTCGCTCTCCTGCCATTCCACAGTTTGTCCCTTCCGACATCTGTGACACTATGGATGGAATCCCATCTAAATTTATTTAACAGTTTGGCCCAAGTTAGATCCTTTTTTGCTTGAAATGATACATATTGTCATTTAGAAATGTAAGAATTCTTACACTGTAGTGGCTGATGAGTAGGGGGCTCTTGAAAGTCAACTCACCATTTTGAGACCTACAGTAAATGTAAACAGTACACTAAAAACAACATCAGATTAAATTAAAATGTAATTGAAAGGAACATTTTCTGCTGGTGATATACATTTAAAATTATAATCATGATTAAATGTATACTAATCCACTGTACAGTATACTGTATACGTACAGTATAACAGAAAGTTGAGTATGCACTGTAAGCACCGTGTAGCACTCTCCATGTCTCAAAAGAGACATGTGAGCAGTAAGAACACCTGAAAAGTTTGGATGGTTGGCAATATTCACTTGTTTAAGCAGGCTACAGTGCACCTATGCTGATTCCTCTGCAGTCTAATGAGCTGTTACCTAGAAAATCATGAGAGCGATGAGACTGAAAGAACTGAATTGAAAAATTGCAGCAATTAATAGCGATGATTACTCATTGAACATCTCATTCTCAGGACTGTGTTTAACAAATTTAAGCTTTAAAGATCAGAACCTGATCTAAGCCTGAAGCCATCTGCTAGACAGAGAATTAGCAAGTGTGTTTGCAAGGCTGCAAAATCCTGGTGCGAGGACTAGGAGTGGCTGTGTGGCAGAAAATTTTGGACTGATCAATTCTGTTTCTCCTAAATATTCAGAAATATTCAGAAGAACTTTGCTAGGATATAATGGGAATAAATGACTTGAAGTGCCTTTAGAAATACTTACATAACATGAATGGAAATCCCACATTGATAGACTAGTCAAGCTCGCAATGCTGGGGAGGGGAGACATATACACCTGGATGCAAGTTACTGTGGAGGTACACCGAAACTGAATTAGATTTTGATATTAGATAAAAAGTAACTAAAAATAGATAGAAATTGATACTGGGGTTGCAATGGAATATACTAGTAGGTGAAAGTTAATTCCAAGCTGGAAAGAAAAGACTCAACGTGTCTCCTCTATAAATCTTCTTCAGCTCCCTGCCCTTGCTGTGGGGAAAACTACTCAACTTGTGTATCTCAACTTGTGTTCTGTTGGTTAAACACTTTATATATATTGGTATTAAGATTTATTTCTATGGCAAACCTCAAGTGGGCAGTTGTAGCTGATACAATTATATCCAGACCCCTTCCTTACTACTCATCCATGTGTTTTCTAAATGCATTATGCAATACAGAGGAGCCAGAGCCTATCCCAGCATCCCTTTCTAATTAGTGTTAAACAATTATTTGAAACTACTAATACCACTTTGTTTTGTAGATTTTTGTGGCAAAAATATTGCTTGTTCTATTTATTTGTTTCAATTTCAGTTTGTTTTTTCACAAGTAATGATATGTTCATACACAGTTTAAAAGGGTGCAATCTGAGGTGAAGTAAAAACCTTAAAAACATATTCCCTGTAGTGAGGAGTTTTTTATTATTATTTAGGAGATGTAGAAATCTGATGTCTATCCTGGAAGTACAGGGCATGAGGTGCAACGTCTCTCAGAAAGAGATGTCAGTCTATCACAGCAATTTTAAATACAACAGAAATAATCTTGATTTATTGAAAGTCTTGATTTATTGAAGACAATTTAAACAAATGGAAACATTTTCTCAATTCTTCAAGCTCAGGTCTTCATAAAAATGAATGTGCTTCCAAGTCAGCTATTTTCTCCTCCTTTAGGGTATATAGATAGGCTGCATACAAGAAGGTTTACATTCATATGGAGAGGGAAGTGACCACATATTAATTCCCCATTCTGCAGCATGAAAGATCAGAATCAAAGCTCCACCAAAGTTTAAATTTAATTTCTACTCCTTTGTTTTGTGAACACTATCATTTTGGGTTTAATCTTAACAATGCTGCATCTTGGTGCCCAGCTGAAGAAAGTTTGGTCTCTCCACATAGACTTAAATATTTCATTTATACTATTATTTGTCTTAGACACTCTAAATTACCTTATGGCTCCATAACTACTTATTTTATTATAAATTGCCATTTAGTAAAAAAGACTCAAGAAATCTTGGCATTTCTTGAATCATAGCATTCCCATTTTTCCCATTTTCCATAATAACTAATTACAGGCACAGCTGTGGAAATGGACAAAAAAATCACACACCCCTCAGCTTCTAGGAGGGTCAAGGGGCTAGATCACCGTGGGATGTTTTCAGTAGGTGTGAGAACACATACAGTACAGTACGTTATCACATAGTTTCCTGCAGCAATGAAATCCTTCATTTATATAATCAGGAGCCCAGAAAACATTGAACAGAAGCTTATTTTTTTTCCCTTGGCTGATATAAAATGTTCTTTTTCCAAGATTGTCAATTAGAAACTACAATTTATTAAAAGAATTTCAAGCACATTTTTTCCAGATTTACAGGAAAGAATACAAAATGTGACAGTTGAAATCCACAATTGATCACAATATTTTTCATAATATTTTGTATAGTTTCCTGCCAGATTGACAGCAGCAATGGGCCTCATTTATCCCACAACACCCCAGTCCACAATGAAAAACACATTTTAAATACAAACATTGCTTTAATACACAGTAATAGTATAGTAATAGTAATAACAGTAATTGTATTCTAATTTTAGTAGCTATAGATGAGTTCCCTTGCATATCACAAACAGCTAACTAGTGCCAGATAAATTTAAGAAATGTTGACATCAATTCATGATTTTTTAAATCACCTGCCTTCCCCTATATTCACTTGATGATGAGTGGAGAAAAACAAGATGCTTGCCTATGACATCCCCATGGGATGGATGCTATCCACAAACTTGGTGTTGATTTGGGGCAAAACAAAAGGATTGGTTTCTTCTGTGTTTTACAGTTAGAAGCCTTATACACACCTGCAGTTCTCCTGCGTGGAATTGAGATTTTAATAGTACAAAGGAAAATTCCTGGGATACATTTTGAATAAAATAAATTTAATTTTCAAAACGCCTAGCCATCAAATAGTAGACTGTTTTCATGTGACCATTTGTAGATGCTATCATTTGAAGCATTGCCTGTTACCTTGTGGGCACCTTGTCCAAGGTGCATTGTAGGCAATGTTTTACAAATACTGTATTTAAGAATATCTGTACTAATAACTCTGGTATTGACCTCATGAGCAGTAGTTTACAAGTTTATCTCAAGCAGAGCTAGATGATACGAGAGGCTGGTGGCTGCCTGGCTGAGGGAAGGGCATGCACACCACACAAGGGCTGTAGTGCCCAGCTTTTTTCAGGCTTTAGATGATATGTAATAAGAAGTTGAAAAGTAAGAGAGACTTTGTAAAAGGGCCCCATATTCAAAAATACAAAAAGACTATACTAAGCTACAAAAACAGCTGGAAAATATTAGAATAAACAAGAGGTAGGTAGAAAAGAATTTGGCATTAATGAGGGAAAATGTAATAAAGGGTAATTAATGATTATTTCTAGTACTTCAAGAATAAAACAAATGTAAAAGAAGGGCAAATAGTTATTAGGATGGTGAGTGATTAATAAAATGAGGTAAAAAACAAATACTAAGCATGCTAAGTGAATATGAGCTTCTCCAGGAGCTCCATCAGTACTGGGCAATGTAAGCATCACAGACACAATGGTTCTACAGGCATTAGAGCAGAAAAAAAACAATAAATCACTGTGCCCTGATAGTATTTTCCCAGTTGTACTTAAATAAAGAAGATGTTATTCATAGACTGCTAGCTAGCATATTTCAGCTCTCACTAAGGAAAGAAGCTGCACCCACAGAGAACCTGGAGAACTGTAAATGTAACATAATTTAATAATAAGGAGGTCAACTCTGAATCTGGAAGCTACAGACCAATACCTTGTACTTCTGTTACCGGTACAAATACGAATACATTAAAGAAATATTAGAAAAACACAAATAACACAGACTTATAAAGGGAAGATGTAGGCTGACTAGTTTATATGAATTGTTTGAACAAACAATAATACCAATTGGTAACGTCAAAGCATACCATATATTATAATTAGATTTCAAGAAAACTTTCGAAAAGGTCTTTCATAAAACATCATTTTGTCACAGATTTATTTTAAGCATGTTGTGGTATACCATGCCTTTCTAAAGTATTGAGCCTCTTCAAGTGATACCATTTTGTTTAATTACAAATGATGTACTGTATACCTGTATGTTACAGGGTAAATAGAAGGGATGTTTGGGCACTAGGAGTTGAGGGCTGTAATTGCACTAAGCTGCTCTGATTGGTCAGTAAGACCCTAGTGTTGGTGCAGTTCCCTGCTTTATCCTATGAGTTTTCTGCTTTGATTCAGGGCCCATTTAACATAAGCACTGGGCAATTACCACACCATTCAAGGGTAACATGTATTGTTCAAACAGTTTGACTGGAGCTGTGATTGAGAGAGGGGTCTAAGAACAAGATATGATGGAACAATGCATCTTTACACCTGGCCTTCTGTGCACATCCGCTTACTGACAGAGCCCTGGGCAGCTGGCTCTGCCCACAGAAAGCATAACAAGGATGCTTCCACTCCCCTGGGAGAAGAGTCAAGGGTCTTTGTTAAGAAGGCTTGATAAGCCCCAGTCAAGACATTGGACCCAGGAAAGGAACCTGAAACCATGGAGAGGTAGGGGGCATCATCCCCCACTTCCACCTGACAATACATTAATACAAATCAAGGTGGGGATGGGGACATGATGGAACCATATTGTTTGGGGTAGCCAAGAACGAATAAAATACATACATGTTTTCATGTTATAGCTTGACTTGAAAGGAACTACAATCGTTTTAAGCTTTAGCTACGTTTTTCAACAAAGACTATGACTGTACTTTGTGTCATTAAAATAATGCAATTTGCACAATACTGTATCATTTTACATATGTTTCATCTTAAGAATGTCTTCCCAAGGGTTTTTTGATTAATGTTTTTTAAATGTATAGAAGGCTTTATTTTAAAAGATAAAAAAATGGTAAAGAGCAGATGATATTTTAAGAAGCAATCCATAATGCCTACATAAATGATTGCAATAACTGTTACTGATTACTGAATTAGTTATGTTTTTTAAATTCTTTGTCACAGTTACTTTCCGCTGACATTTTGTGTCAGTGTTTGTGGCACTGAAGTTACAAGTTCTCTGGTTTACTTGTTTTGTGAAAATGTCAGTGAATGTCACCAGATGTCAAGGGCCTTGGTGAACACAGCTGTTTGACTTGCAAGAGCCTCTGTGTTCTTCTCAGTGGCCAACCATTCTGCTTACAGTCCAGACATTGCAGATTTCTTTAGCCAATGTGGTAAAAGGAAGCTGACAATAAAGAGTGTGTCTTTAAACTATAAGTACCAGTGATATGAACAATTTATTCAGGGGAACAATATAAAACAATCAAGAACACGTTTTGACATTTGTATTTTCTTTGTTTATGTTTTCTATTTTAAATTCGAACTTTTCCCTACTATGGAAAAACAAGAGGAAAATAAATGTTTAAAATGTTGAAGATCTACAAGAGCTATGAGAAATAATTCGAACCAATTATATTTGTCAGTGTGACAATCTTGCCCAATCTTAGCCACCGCCAATAGTACAGCTATTAAAAAAAACACTTTGGATGAAAAAAGTGAAAGGATGGAATAATGGATGGAAAGAAAGAGTGAAAAGGACTTTGTAATGATTTTGAAATATTTTAATATATCCATGTTCAGTATTGCTGTCTTAAAACAAATGAGCCATCAGCACAAATCACACACAATTACACAGTCACAAAATAGGCCTTATTCTCATGTCCTGTTTCCAGATACAGTCTTTGGTGATAATTATTGCCTGTATAAGTATACATTTGCATAATGCTTTTTTTCCACACTCTTTGAGCATCTCAAAAACTCTCTTTGCAAATTCTAGGTATCGGTCAGAATTTGTAAACATTAAAAGATGTCTTGTGCTACAGTAACAAAAGCTGCGTACAGTACTGCGTAATGTACTACTCATTATTTGATTATTTGGAAAAAATAGAATGTGTAAATCGTAACTGTGCTTTATATTACATATGATAAAATATGATATACTGTTGCTAAACATTCCATGGCTGTGTGATAGATATTCTTTTTGTGTAACTCTCCCTCCCTTCAGTTATATAGGTTACCATGATTAACTGGTGTTTCTCTTCTTCACAACCCTCTTTGCCCTATTTATTTCCATTGCAATGTAAATGTGCTTCTGTACCATAAATCCTAAAGCAAAGAGGGTATATTGCAAATGGCTTCTCAGCTGATTGATTTCTTCATTTTTCTCAATTTCTCAGAATAAGGAAGCCCCTTACATTTTGTTTCTAGTATTTTGAAACATACAACCACTCAGGAGTGAGTGACAGACAAAAGCTCTGTTACATCTCAGCTACTGCAGTTTGTTTTTGAAGTACAACTTTTAATCAGAAGATACTGTATCATTGGCAGTGCAGAAGCAGACAGCAGATGAACAGGGAAAGACCATTTGGGCGTGTTTAATTTTTGCTCTAGCCACATCAGAGTTTGGTTTGTAATGATGTTTGCAAACCAATGATC
This sequence comes from Lepisosteus oculatus, assembly GCF_040954835.1. NCBI lineage: Eukaryota > Metazoa > Chordata > Actinopteri > Semionotiformes > Lepisosteidae > Lepisosteus > Lepisosteus oculatus. The sequence goes on from NC_090704.1 coordinate 32,455,546, forward strand.
AGTACCTTCCTAGGATAAAACATTGTAAACATACTGGTTACAATGGCCATTTCAAACCCCACAATAAATCCAGTCTTTGCAACAACATTGAGTAAGCCCTGGGATTTCACTTTCTACCCTTCCTGCAGACTTTTCCTAGAGTAATAACATTGCAGCCAGGAAAATATATGTCCACTATGAGATGGGAATGTGAAGGTTTTTCAATGGATCCCCATTAACAAGACTTGTGCTCCAATAATAATGGAAAAGATGTAAGGGATGTAATCTGGGCAAGATCTACAAGAGCTTTGAGACACAATCTCAATTGATATGAATTGATATAAGTTGTTTACTGGTGCAAAGCAGGTGAAACGATGTACTGTATCTGCAAGTCAGCTTGTCTTGTTTGCAGTGGTGACCATGATGTCTATGTCACGAATCTCCCACATGCAGGCAAGCGCTCCCGCATTCCCACGAGCTCTCCACGGACCAAATGTGCACTAGTCAATCAGTCCTCTATTTAAACCCTCATTAGTCACCCTGTCAGTGCTCACAGTGATTCTCTCCCTGAGCTTACCTTTGACCAACTCCTCCGCGATACAACTGTTTCTCTCTTGGACCTTGACCCCGCTTTTTCCGACTACGTCTTAGCCACTCGATTTCGTACCTTCGCCTCTAGAACGCTCTCTTGGATCCTGACCCCTGCCTGTCTCCTCGATTATGCCTCTGCCTTCTGAATCCACTCCGATGCCTCTTCAACACCTTCTCAGACTCCGACCCCTGCCTGTCTCCTCGATTCCGCCTCCGCCTTCTGAATCCACTCCGACGCCTCTTCAACACCTTCCCAGACTCCAACCCCAGCCTGTTTCCTCCATTACGCCTTCGCCTACCGATTCTACGACAACGCCTCTTCTACGCCTTCCCGGACTCGGACCCCTGCCTATTTACTCTGACTACGCCTACGTCTTGTGCCTACCCTTCCTAGAGCACTGCATTGGATCCCAATCCTCCACAGTCAGCCCCAGCTTGACAGTCTATTAGCCTGTGACATTCCAATAGACCATACAGTATGTTGAGAGCCAGGCCTTTTATCTTTAAATGTTAAGCATATCACAGTAGAAACTCATCCTTCCTTATGTGTTCTAATAGACATCTTGCAGTACTTGCTTATCTCATATATATGACAGACAGTAATGGTCCTTTAAAATACAGTAGCAAAACAATGTAGGAACAATACTGCTTCTATAGTACCAGATAAAACAGTGGACAGCAGTATGAATTATTCTGTACATTCGAAGACGTCCTGAAAATATGGATAATTATACATGAAGCTTTGTTCTTAAAACATATCGTTATCATTTTGAATACAAGAATATCAGTGTAACAAGGAGATAAGATGGAATTTGAATGGATTTAATGGACTTTAGAACATTAACACTTGTATTCACCAATTAAACATTCGAAGCTGTGAAATGTATGTGTAACATGAGATTTCAAGTCTGACAATATAAGAAAATAGCCATTAGCTACTTCATGAGCTCTACTATAATGCAATTACAAGGAAAAAGGCTGTCTGACCTCACAAGTGAAGGATAACTGTTTCTTGCCAAACCAGCGACAAGTCCCTATTTAATTTAGAAGTTCATGACACTTGTAATATGATATAGATCCCAATAATCTATCCAGCCCCTTTTTTCATTTTTGTTACACCCTGGACAGCCATTAAAAGGGAATTAACAAATAATTGGAGTCTTTTCAAACGCTGTCAAGCTCAATCTGACAGTTTTTAACGAAAACCTACTTTGAGCAGTGACCCAGAACCTGGCCTGGTCTTCTGGGAAGAGGTCCTTTATTCCTTGAGGACATCACTGTGGACATCTCAAGCTGATTGAATAAAAAAAATGCACCTGCAGGCCCATGCTCTCAAAAACCAGATGAAATATTGGAGACAAAAGGTATGATGCATTAGTGAGCAGATTGTTTTAGGCACTAAAGAAAGTCAAAAAGCACACATTGCCTAGCTGTATTCTCATATACTGTATAGCTCCGTGTACACAGGGAGGATATTGAAATGACAGCTAGAAATCATCTCTTCATTTTAAACCTTATTCACTGTGTAGCAGCATGATGTTTAAATACAAGAAAAGAAAGGTTAAGATTTACTGTAGACTGTTCAAGCTGTTTGATTTACTTCATTGTAATAGGTTATTGTGGGCAGTGAACCACCTGCTCATCAAATAAATAATAGTACACCACATAAGAAACAAGCTTCTGTATCTTATGGCAGAGAAGTAGACCTTGAGGCCAATTATTATTTAATTAACTGTAGCTCTCTACATGCTGCAAAATCAATATAGTGTAATGCGTACAGTGACACATGGATAAAATGAATTTTTAGGGTAATTTTGCATGTACAGTACTGTATCTAAACTGAAGATATAATAAAAACAGAAAGTATATAATGTACTCCAACAGACAGTAGTACTCCTTAACACAATCAGAGTAATCCATTACTTACTGATGTCAGAAATTTGAACAGGGTTTGAAATTGAATCTTTAGTCTCTTCACCTGCCTGATGTCAATATAATATTGAGATGTGCTCGTTAGAAGAGGGGATAAGAAAAGAAGAAGGCTGAATTATTCCAGAATATGGTGAGAAATATAATGAAAACAAGATAGAATACAAAACAAATGGTGATACACCGATTAACATGTGTCATGAAATCCCCACATTACAGTATGTGCCACAGCGACTGATAATCGGGTACTGTGTGTTGTAAGAGCAACCAGTCTCTATGAAATAAGTGTTTTACAAGAATGCAAAGCCTGTTTTACTGCTCAGAATTAACTGTAGTATGCATCATTCGTAAACAATCATAAGGGAAAAACAGTTTTCTGTTTCTGTTTCAGGAGAAAGTCCTAAGGGAGTCTGAAGGGAAATCCAGAGTGGGAGCAAAAGTCCAGAACCGGGTAATCCATCAATGACAAACATAACAAAAGTTAAAAACCGGAGCAGGATCCTGTTAAGGATTCGGTAAGAGGGACCGAACCAGTGAGTGAACCCACTTGCAGGAGCGAACAAAGCCAAGCCGTAATCCGAAAGCAAGCCGTAATCGTAGGAACGAGCCGAGAGTCCAGGGGAAGCCAGATATGCGAAAGGGAACGAGTACCGAAGCCGAAGTGTGATCCGAAGTCATAGTCAGTAGAGCAATCCGATATTCCAGGGGTAGCCAGTGATCCGTAACAGAGCGAAAGTAACCAAGCCAAACCAAGATCCGAAAAGCCGAAGTCCAAAGGGAAAAACCGCAAACCGAAAGCCAAGACGAACACAGGGTAGAAGTAGGAGTAGTGCAACCAGGAAGCTCGAAAGGAAAAACCAATACTGAGCAAAGAGGTAGGGAAAGACAGGTGTTTAAGTAGGATGAGACGGGGGTGTGGTGGTGAATAGGAAAACTGATAGGTAAGCAGGTGGATAGGGGCTACGCCTACTTCTGCCTCCTCCGTTGCCGGGAGGCAGGGATCGTCACAGATCCGGTGAAGGGACAGGGAAATAAAAAGGGGTAACGGGGCCAGGCGCTCCAAGACCCGGACACAGATGGTCAGGATGCCGTTGCGAAGCCTATGCCGTCAGGCTACTCCTGGATCCACTGGTAGGCGGGCTTCCGGGCATCCATCTTCCAAACTGAGCCCAGAAAGGTAAGAGCATCTGTTTTTTGTAGGGAAGGCTGGATAGGAGTCAGGAAAATGCAGGAAAATCAAGCAAAACAGGAAAGAGCTGGAGCGCCCTTAAGAGGAGGGACAATAGCGACCTTTCTAAAGCAATCCTAAATGCTATATGCAACATACAGTAGGAAGGTACAATGAACTTTGCATGTCTGAATCTACCAAAGAAGAGTAAATGAAACTTGCATTGGGTGGGAATCAAACTTGGGTCTCGTGCATGGTAGGCAAGAACTCTACCACTGAACCACAAATGCTGACACAACCATGTTTCCAAATACCTTGGACATACCTGCAACCCAAGCCTTTCCAGAAGTGGAAGTGGTTTGGCTGCAACCGGAATGGATGCATTGTTCAAAGTAATCTAAAGTAACGTTAGCAGCATGGCCTGAAATAACCTATGCAAAATAGGAAGGTGCAATTAACGTCTCATGTCTGATTCAACCAAGGAGGACTCTAAGAAAGGGAACGAAACACAGGGCCTCCTGCTTGGTAGGCAAGAATTCTACCACTGAAACACCGATACCTGCACAACCCTGTTTCCAAATAACTTCTGCCACATCTGCAACCCAAGCCTTCCTGTAAGTTGGAGGAATGGTTTAACTACAACAGCAATGAAGATACTGTTCGAAGTAAAGTTACAGGCATTGCCTTAAACAGCCTTCTTTGGACACTGTTTCAGTTCATACAGTATATCAGAAAATGTTTTTGGTATTCAGGATAATGTTCAGGGGAATAAAGGGTATAAAATCATAAATGAGCCACATCAGCATTAAAGGAAAAAAATGTTTTAAATGATTGGGCCAGTTGAGACTGATTAATCTGACTTTAGTATTCTATACAACTTAGCTAGAGTATTGAGTTTGAGTTGCTATAAATATTCATAAATGAAGAAGGTCAGACAGGGAGAACAAACAGTATGGGCCTGCCATGTCAGGAAATGCGTATTAGTGATTTCTGCGGCTATAGATTTGACATTTAACTTGATATAAGAACTGCTACAGCGAAGAATCTCCAGTACTGTTCACCTTTCAAATGTAAACTTCCAAAGGTAACCATAAATCACTTACATGTCCCTGGACTCAAGCACTGAGTATTCTGTTGACAATAAGCCTGGAATGTTGGTGCCTACTTTGAGAAAAAAATAAAGGTTAGGTGCATGGCAGCATGGTCTGTTTTTTGCTTGGGATGATTGTGCAAGGAAATTGCTCTTTATGTGTTTCAAATCCATCATGTGGTTTTAGGACTAGAAGCTTAACATGCATTTTATTGCTAAGCCATATTGTAATCATTATATCATAAATGTTTTAAGATTTTGTTTTTACTGTTTTTTCTTTAATAGGATCCAGAAACTTCAAAGCACCACCATGAATCAATTTTTCATGTTTGTGTCTGTGTGTTGATAGAAATGACAGTGAATGTCTCGATGATAACCCTGATGTACATTTCATTCTGAATAATGTCACAAAATCTGTTGTCCGCTGTGTACATTGTCTGAATCCCTAATATTTTACCGTACGCTGAGGAAGAAATTCGTCAACTGATGAAAAATACTCTTCGATCCTGTACCTCATCATAACACACGTTCAGTCCTTTAAAGTGTGAATAACTAGATATTTCACTCAACTTTTGAGATTGTAAAAAAGAAACATTAAAAGTTTGTTTGATGCAGGAGAATGTTACCTTGTAATTAATAATAATAGTAATAATAATAATAATAATAATAATAATTGTTTACACTTATATAGCACTTTTCTGGACACTCCACTCAAAGCACTTTACAGGTAATGGGGACTCCCCTCCACCACCACCAATGTGCAGCCCCACCTGGATGATGGACGACAGCCATAGTGCGCCAGAACGCTCAGCACACAACAGCTATCAGTGGGGAGGAGAGCAGAGAGTAAGAAAGCCAATCAATTAATTATCTCCTTCCATTTCTTTCATTCTTTTTATTACAGATTGGAATCAAACACAACTTCAGAAATGAAGGATTCCATACATACTATATAAGCAAATTTATAGAATCATGCTCTATAACCTTCTTACTTCAAAACAAGATTTTTTTTTAAAGAAAATAATTCTGAAATGTTTAAATTTTATAAAAGATGTAAAAATGAATGCATAAAGCATAAATGTCCTTATTACAAATCTGTTGTATAAAGATCAGAAATGGAAGCCCAGTGCTAGGGGTAGGATCCACTCTAAAATCCAATGTAGTGTGCATAGATCCTATGGCAATACCATACCTCAGCTCTGTGTTTAAGGTCATAGACCTTGTAACTGAAAAGGAATGACACTGCAGAATTAATTTCCCATATTGTAATAGGAAAAACTTCTAACAAATTCATTTCCCACACCAACAATTAAGAGCTGGGTCCTGGAGTGTTCAGAGCTTTATTTCTCAAAAACATGTGCAACGATATTAAAACTCTGTAACCTGTATGGTTTATTAATTTGGTTCTGCCACCACAACTCTATGAAGAGATTCAAGTTTAAAATGTAGCTATGTGTCTCTTAAACAGAACGAGATTTATTTGTGTGGTCCTGAGAGATTTCTTCACCACCACACCCCAGAGTGTGTTCTTCAGTCTCTCTCTTACCAATGCTCCCTTTAAGCTGTGTGCAGGCACACAGGTTTTGAAATCAGCACACAAAAGAAATTGAACTGCGCAGAAAAAATTAAATAAAAAAAATATTATAAAAATAAAACAAACATAGTCGTCATTTGAAAAAGGCTAAATTAACTTGGCTGTGTGCGTTATCGCTACTCTATAATCAATATCTACAGTATGCTCTTGGTGAAATCTCTGCACAACCTGTACTTATTTGCTCATACGTCACATTACATTAGTCATTACGGTGACTAGTGACAGGAAGGGCTGCATCACGTTGCAGTTCGTGGAAACTCTTGATTTAGCCGTAACAAGACCAGGGATTTGCGACAACTTGGCAACTTACAGTACTTACATTTTTTTACTGCTATTTAATAACCTGACTGAGAAAATGGGACTGCAGTTCCTCTTTAAATTGAAAGCATGTTAAATGTTAAGGATTAGAAGAAATGTATTACCCTATTCATACATTTTTTAGACAATATCTGTGGATACTTCTACTATTTTTTTATCCATCCAAGGAGGAACAAGAGCCTATCCTGGTAAGCAATGGCCGCAAGGCAGGATACACCCTGGATGGAACATCAGTCCATCGCAGAGCACACATACCCAAAAACACACAAGCTCACATTAGGGCCAGTCTTCCCCGAGGTAAATTAACCTACCAGCATGTCTCAGGAATGTGGAAGAACTCTGGAGCACCTGAAGGAAACCCAGATTAATTCAGGGAGAACATAATGTACAGTACAAACACCATGCAAATAGCACCCCAGATCCAGAACTGAACCCTGGGCACCAGCTATGTGAGCAAGCAATGCTAACCACTGCGCCAACATGCTGCCCACTAAATGTTTATATTTTAGATTTAGATAAACAATTAATCTGGGATACTTTAAAATACTGTGTAGCCTTTGATAGAGTGATAGAGTGATAGTATGAACACTATATACAGCATATTATGTAGTTGATTAATAAATCCAATGTGATTAATTAGAGGAAGCAGAATATTTTGATAGCTGAAAGCTGAATTTCCCAGGATGAGTACCCCAATTATGATCCATGTGCTTGTTCCCCTTGAATAATATTTGAATTACAGTATCTATTGTATATGTGATCCTTTAGGAATATTTTCCCCTTTTATGATAACTGTCAATATTTTATTTTTAATTTCCTCCCTTTTTATATATACTGTTTAGCACTGGTTTTTAATTTTGTTTCCCAGCATTATTACTTCCTTCTTTTACAGTTAATTGTGTTATTGTTATCTATCGCAGGCTGACAGGCTGCTGGGTTTATAAGCATGACACCACAGTTACATTTTTCTTCTGTGATTGTTTTTTCTCACTAGCTTTAGATAAGTGCAGTCTTACAGCAAACAAACATTATTGTTTGGTAACCAGCATTACACTAAATGTCAAATGTTACTTTGTGAAATGTTGTTTTCTGTGTAGTTTATTTGAACTCTGTTAATTTTAAAAAGTTAATTAAATTTGACAACGATAAGTTTTATATTATAATTATATATTTTTCTGTGTTACGTTATCAGATATTTGTTTTAATGTGTAATGCACACACTACCAAACCACATTTTATAGCATCTCGAGCTTTTTTACAACATTTGGGGAGCCCCGGGTTAAGGAAGACGCGTTGCCGTGGAAACCACACCTGACATGAATATGTGAATGAACGGCAGGTGTAGAACTGGTTTAAAATTAACATGAATACCTCCCGAAAGAGGGGAGTGAGATCTAGCTGGATCTTAGTCTTGCTGTCGCCATAGTGGTGAGAAGATATGATGGTAGCGGGTGTGAGACGCTACTAGTTGGGGAGATGTTAGAAAAGCGTCCCGTCTCTTATGAGTGAACAAAGACTTGATTAGCCGCTGTAGTAACCCCGTGAGGTGGTGAAGAAGAACGACAGTTCCGCAGGGGATTGTGAGGAGTAGCCTGCGAGGAAAAGAGTGAAAACAACAGTCTGCGAGGAGACTGACAGAAGAAAAACATTTCACAAATTAACCTTTGACATTTAGAGCTTTATGAGATCGTCGAAAGATTTAAAGGGGCAGCATCCTGCTAGGGTGTGAGAGCAGAGCTGTCGTGTCCGCTGTATGAGTTAGTGTGTGTGTGGGTCAGACTGGGTTGGGTGGTAGAGGGACCCTCCCCCTAGCAATACATTGGTATAGGGGAAGTGAGTGGGGTCTATCTACATGTAGGTGCACTTCTGGGAGATAGGGCAATGGTGTGCTGGCAGCTGCGTAGATATAACACAGTGATGGCTGAGCACGATGTGAGGTGCACTGGCAGCTGTGAGTTCACAACCTAAGGACATGAGAATGAGATGCCAGAAAGGTTGTGCGTGTGTGTTAGAGAGGGACAGTGTGTTGGGTCTTGGCACGGTGTGTAGTGCTGAAGAGACTCGGTGATGTAGGTGGTGTGTGTTTGTGTAACCCTACCTGGTGGTGTTGGGAGGAGGATGTCAAGGCTGGAGGCTGACCTGGGAGTCTGAGGCACACTGGTTGAGTGTGAGACAGTGACCTAACAGAGTAGGAGCAGGAGGTTCCTAGCAGTAAGGACAACAGGATGAACTTGAGGCTCTAAAGGTAACAGGCCCAAAGTAATGGAATGTGGAATTAGGTATCCTGTTACCCCAAAGGGGGTTAGTGTGATCACCACTCCTGGAGGAGAGTGTGTGTAAGGTAAAGGGGTGTGACGGGGGAGAATGACAGCCTGACCACTCCACCCAATGTGGTGTCAACTACCCCCATGGCACCACATTATGCAGAATATAATTGTGAAAAAACATGAACAATAAACTACCTTAGAATGGTGTTACAGAAGCAGATTCTGATATTATATATTAAATATTATTTTTTTATTTAATATTTCAGTGATTACTGATATTTTTTCCATGCACCCTAGAGTTTAGCTTGTACAATGGAGAAATACAGATAAGATCACTTTATTAGCCATATACGATTTCTTGCATTAGGAATTTATTTTCCACATACCCTAGCTTGCTCTCCATGAGACACACAGACAGGGAGAGAAGCTTGAGGTCAGAGCACAGAGTCAGCTATTGTACGGCACCCCTGGAGCAGTTGAGGTTAAGGGCTTTCCTCAGGGGCCCAACAGATTAGAATTCCTCTGCCGGCCATGGGATATGAGCCGGCAGCCTTCCAGCCACAGGTGCAGATCCTTAGCCACAGAGCCACCACTTCGCCTGCTATGAACCATTGTTTAAAAATTGCTGCATTAGATTATTTAATACACTAGTTTAAAGAGGAAAAACGGGATGTTATCACAATGAGTTAAATTATGAGAGACAATTATAAAAATAAAATGCTAGATAATTAGATTGAAATTAAACACTCTCATTTGGAAGCACAGAAAATTAAAATTATACAGACAAAAAAGACTATATCATGAAGAGTAAAAAAATATGGAAAATGTCTTTCTTATACTCTATGAAAAAAACACCAAAATAAAAAGCTTATGCTATTATGCATGAAGATGAGACCCTTATCTTTGATCCAAAATTCATAAATGAGTCTTTTAAAAAATACTATGAAAATCTGGGCTCTGCTCAAAGCTGTCCTTCTCCCCAAGAAATGTAAACTTTTTAGCTATTAAAATGACCAGTCTTTCTTTACAAGAGCAATAGTGGACACCGCAGTTTTGAATAAGGAAATTGTATCTGCTCTCACATCCCTCCATACTTGAAAAACCCCAAATGAGGATGGGGTTAGATAAAGATAAATCCAGATTATGTTAGTTGCACCTTTACTCAAAGATATTTATGATGAGCCTTTGATTAAGCAAATGTTGCCAGTCTCTAAGAAATATGCTTTCAGCTCAATAGCTCTAAGATCAATAGATACAGTATGTATGATTTTAGGCCCATTTCAGTTCTTAACAATGATGCAGAAATTCTATCAAAATGACTTGCAAGCAGGTTAAAAATGAACCTTCACATGAATCTAAGATTATCAAAAGGCTTTTGTTAAATGTAGATAGCCTTCTGGCAATATTAAATAATTACAGTACATTCTTCCCAATATAATCTTCAGACAATTAAGATATTTTCAATATAATACAATGGCCTTTCCTTTTTTACTACAAAGAATGTCCATTAGTAAAACATTTATTAACTGTTTGGAATATTCTGTTCAAAATATTGAAACATTTTTTTTTAATCCAAGAAATCTTAATGGCAACATTAAAGTTATATTTTATTAATGCTATACAGTATGACATTGGGGAATAAGAATTACTAAACTGTTTAACTTATAGAAAACTGTCAGGATTCTGTATTAGCATTTGCAGTAAAAACTACACAACATACAAATTACCACTTTAAGTGACCTAAACCAGGATTTGGAGTTATCCTCAAATTTTACTTCCTTCTCTATATTATTAAAGATTAATTGGCTCTTTAGTGTTAATTACCTTTAGCATTTTATAAGAGGGTGGAAGCTACCAAAATTAACATTTTGCTCCAGTTTTCTTAGCAGTTTGTTATGCTCCCCCTTCATGTTTAAATACATTTTACCTGGGTGGTGAAGGGAATGGGGTCATGTTTATCTAATCCAACCTACAGTAGTAAAAATGATCTTTTCCGTTTCAACCATTCTTCCATTAGTTTCAGCCATCTACTCTTCTTCTTTTTAGATGTAAATATAAAAATACAGATAATTGCTGGTGAATCAAGAAAGTAATCTCACTCACATGTTCTTCACCTGTCCTAAGGAGGTTTTGAAAAGTCCTAAATCCTAGGTCCTACGTTTTCTAAGTGAAATAACTAAGATACTAGAATTAATTGTGCACTTTAAATTCCATTTATTCTCCAAAGTGACTTTAATTGAAGACTTTCCTGACCGTAAACTGACATCCACTATCACAAAGTGCCGACAGTGAAGAATGGAAAAGGCTTATGGGGTGTGATTAATTAAGTTTGCATGGATTGGCCAGTGATTGTGTCAGTATGGACATTCGTCCTTTTACTGTGTGTTTGGTTCCTCCCCATGATCAAAAGTCTACAAACGCAGAGACTGGGGCAGGAGGCAATTAACAAGGATGGAGGAACACAATGTTTCCCAATTTCCCCAACTTAATGAGGAAGTGTCCTGTGGTGCCGAACCAGGTTGGACCAGAGCTTGGGCAGAGCAGAGCAGAAAGGAAACAAAAGAGTGATCAGGCAACATGGCACTGGGAAACCAGCATACTGACAGTTCTGAAATTATCCATATTGGTTCCCAATTACAGCTGTATACTTACAGGCTCCTTCTATAATCAACTGGCTTTCCCTGTCACTGACTGAGACAATTGAAAACCCCATTGAGTGGGAGTCACTACCTAAATAGGACATACTGTAAGAAACCTGGTTAAAGGGGCTTCTGTGAAAGCTTCTGGCCTATGGCTCAGATCAAGTGTAGTTTCTATGAAAGCTTCAGTCAATGAACTCAGGACTTTCGGAGAAAGAAGGATTGCAAGAGAGTTTGCAGTGATTGGACCCAGGAGAGGACTTGACTTGGACACCAGGGACTGAGAGCAGAGGAGGAAAGCCTCAGCATCATTCTCCTTCATCTGTCCAGAACTGAACTTAGAGGCATACAGCTTTCTTTGCTGTGGTGTTAGGAATTGTGCCAGGTTACTGACCAGATCTGATTTCAGAGAACGTCAATGCCAGACTGTTAGTCCTGGACAATTGTTTCTGTTTACTGCGGTTTTTGATCTGTTCTAAGAGTAGGTCATATTGTGTGTTCTGTGTGCTGTGTGAGCAGTCCTAGAAATTTCTGTGTTGTGGAGATACCTTTATGTACAGTAAAAAAATGGGATACTATATATGATAACTGTTTTTTCAGGTCTGTTGATGAACTGGTGGTTCTGGGAGATAAAAAGACATTGTGGAAAGGAAAATATGGCCCTAGAACACATAAAAATCTTGGTAAATTGGAAAGATACTGATCTGTCTTTGTTTGCCTTTTGGATTAAGATAATATTACTTAATTGACCTATTTTTCTTTCTTTTTTACAATTTGTTAATTTATTTAAGATTGCATGTATTTTTATTATTTTAAATTAAATGTAATTATGAAATACCTCCTATAAGACGGAAAAAACGTTACACCTACGATACTGAAACGACAAATATCCATTTCCCTATTATAAACCGATTGAGGATGTGGTATTGCATGCTCTGGAAAAACCTTGTCTAAGGGTGGGATCTGTCACAGTAACAGTTATGCTATGGATGCCCTACTTCCCAGATTTAAATCCTATTTAAAATCTATGAAATTAGCTGGTAAAAATGTACCATTAATGGCTCAGAGGCCAATACGCAGGTAAATGGATGTCCTGGCTCTATAAGACGAATGGGACAGAATTTCACAACACAGAATCTGCAACCTGGTGCAGATCATGTATCACAGACGTGCAGCTTGCATTGCTATATTTAAACAAAAGGCACGGTAAGAAGTGTGCATGCTCTTTGCTTCCGAAACCAATAACGAGACTCTGATGAAGTCACATTATTATTGAACACATTTGAATTAAAACAAAAACAAATTAAAACTAAACAAATACCAACTTCTGTTCACTGCAATATAACTACAGTCCATTGGGTTTTGAATTACAAGGAAAGTGGATACAGCTATTAAATATCTCATCAGAATGAATGTGAAATAATTAAAATCCATAATTAGTAATTAACCTAGTTGAAATAATCTTTTAAATACTTCCAAAAGACAATGTATTTTCTACATCACTAATATTGTGATACGAAGTTTTATACGAATTGTAAATACAATTCACATGTTCACATGAGCAATTGTTTTTTCAATATAAAATAATGCTAGGGTGTTTTAAAGTCATGTCTTATTGGTGAATGTGATATTTCAAAGTGCTTGCAGTGAATATTTTTATTACTTTGGGTATTGACTACTCTCAGTTCTAATTTTGTAGAATTAGTCATAGCAACAGTCATCTAGTTTAAGACTATTTTCTGGTAATAATGTGCACTGACAGCCTTCGTGAAACATTTTAGACAGATGTCAATGGATACTGCTGGATTGACATAGTAGGGATGGACAGCAGGCCTTGATTCCTGGTGTACAAGGGGAAATGAGGGCATCACATGACATCTTATTTCTTAGCAGATGAATTGGCTTATTGATTTTTTCTTTTTTTTCTCTTGTGGTGTGCTTGGGGAGTTTGGTTCTTAGTTGCCTGACTACCATTCTGTGATAAACAGAATGGGAACACGAGGCATGGATTAGACGTGCAGGAGGCTCATTAGAAGGTTCAGCTGATCGACTGTCTGAAGTGCAATTCTGGGAATTTTACAGCTCGCTGTATATCTCTGTTCTTTTTTTGAAGGAAAATGAAAGCTAACCTGTTCAGAGAGGCTATTATAGTTTAGAGAGATATTGTTGGGGAGGAGTGTAGATCATGTGATACAGCTGCAGCAATGGACCATGAAAGCATCAATGGATGCTGTGCATACAAGTGTACTGCACTAGAGCTTCCATCGATGGATAGGGATCAGAGACCAATGAAATTATTTATTGGTATTGGTCAATATCCTGTTTCCCACATGGCAGATCCATCCAGACTCAGCAGTAAGTCATGGATTATTCTTTACAGACAAAATTCAGTATTGTGGTGTACTAGAATTAGTATAAGCTTTAATTAGTTTACCACTTATTGCTGGTCCTTTTGTAGAGCCAAGAGTTTCTGGTCTCTGAGCCTTAGATGAAATACATTATTCCACAGATGGCCAATGGGGGTCAAGTTGGTAGGGCTTATACAACAATAAATTCCTTACAAGAAAGCCATCGCTGTACAAGTCACAAGAACGTGGTGTACCTCTGGAATGTTATCAAATCAGTAAAAAGGTATCCAGTGAGGTTCCAGGACTTCATCACCATGCAGGTTGCCATCAATCACTACAAGTGGAGTTCTGTAATGACAAGACCCTTGTGTCCAGCCCAGCACACTAGATTTCTCTACAGATCTTAGAAAAGTGACGATACTCATAGTCTCTCAGATTGTGGCCTATTTATCATTAACATACTGTGTTTGGCTCTAACATTTTACATTACAGGACTTGCTGGGTGTGAACATCCCATACAGCAAGTGATGGTCTATTGATATAGACCAGGCTCAGACATAACAAATGACTCAGTATTGTTATTGTCTTAATAAGATGATGATATTGGTTCCTTTCTGTTATTCTTTTTTTCTGATTTCCACCAGGCTTGACACTAATCAGTTTAAATCAACACATTCCCTCTATTCAATCAAGTATCACACTAATTATTTGATTTTGTATTTATGCAGTCACAGTCACCTGGGTGTATCACAATCATCAATTATAAATGGTTAATCAAAAATGCCAAAAATATTGAATCAATATGCAAAATCTGTATGATTTACATTTCTTAAATTGTACAAGCTTAAAAAATGTTTGGTTTTATGCTTGGTAAATATTTTTGAGTTTTTAAACTGTATAAATTCATTTGTGCCCAATGTTATTTTTTTCTTTTTTTTACAGCATGAGTACCCAGTAGGGACATTTATAATAAAACCCAAACAGTGGTGATATGATCCAAACAGGAGGCACTCCTCTACTTGATGCTGTCTTGTAGATAATGTGGCACATACAGAGTAAAAATTGTCATTTGTCTTTAAGTGCTCATTTTGCCCCCCAGAAAGCTGAAAAGTACAGTATATATAAAAAAATACCTGAAGTTAAAAACTATTTACATTTCATCTTAAAATAAGTACAGTATCAAGTATTTTCTCTAAGATTTACATTTGTCTAAAATATTGGGAATAAAAGAATACAAACATAATGTCATAAATATTTAAAGAAAAAGCAATATTGCATGCACCACCAGCAGTTGCAGTAAGTTCATGCTGATGGGTTTCATTATTATTGTCAAAAATACAATTCAAGGATGCTGTTTCAAGGTGTTTTACATAAGCTGTTTAACTTGATGCCCACACTGTTAAACTGGTCATTAATGTCATTTTGTGTTTGTTTTGCATCAACTGCTAAATCATACTGACCAAAATGAGATTTAAAAAATATGTTTGAAGGAGAAACACCTTGACACGCTTAACCAAGTAAGAAATAAGAACAAAAGAAAGGTTACAAACAACAGGACGCCATTTCACCCATCTAGCCCATTTCGTAGTTAGTACAGTAGTTAATTGATCCAAGGCTCTCATCTTACAATTCCGGAAATAAAAACAGGGTAAAGCTTTAACAACTTGGAAGCTAGTTCCACACTTCCACAACAGTTTAGGTAAGAAAGTGCCTCCTGTTCTTGGTTTTAAAAACAGTTCCACATAGTTTCTACTTGTGTTCTCTGGTGGGTTGACTTTGTCAACACCTTTGTGCATTTTCAATGCATGTATTGGGTTCCCTTGCAATCTTCCGGACTAAAATAGTTGGATTCTCTTACAGTATCTGGTTGCTCTTATCTGGAGGACATCTCCACAACATGGCGACCAAAGTTATACACGATATTCTAAATGAAACCTTAGTGGTGTGTTATACAATTTGAACATACTGTACCATCCCTTGGTTTAAATTCTATGTTTTTAAATGTATATTGGAGTAAGGAGTGACTTTGTGCAAACATTTGCCTTTTTAATTGCTTCCACACATCTGTTGTGAAAACATAAGTCATTTTCATAAGTAGCCTCCTCTAGCTCAGCATTTCCCTTTTTATATTGTGAGGCCAAGGGGTCGGCCATCACTTCTTTTCCAAACCCAGCCCTCCAGAGGCCATGTCTGCCTGGAATGGATGTGCCTTTAAACTTTTTACATTATCCAGAAAAAAATAGACAATACAGGCCAGGTTGAGGGCATGAATTCAAGGTAAACCCTTGGGCATTGAGTTTGAAATGTCAGATGTTTTACAAGTCTTACTCAGTACACACACTAGAAAGAAATATTGAAAAGAAAAACAAGAAAAAAACCAGCATACATATTTAATTTTCTTTCTTCAAAAGTCAACTGTTTAAGTTGTAGCACATGTAGGAACACAAAATCTAGGGCTTGTCCAATTTGACCACAACTTTGGAACAATTTTGATACTGACATAAAAAAACCCTAAATATTCTGCATGATGTATTATAATGCCAGGTCCCAATATGGTTTTCTCAGCTTTGTAAAGGAAAACAGAAAATTCAGACTTCGGAGAAAAGTTTCATCATCATTATTATTAAGCTATTGGCAAATATGTTAGTGCCATAAAAATAACATTTCTAGGCTGTAGAAGGCCACCAGATAACAGACAGTTTGATTGTCACTTGTTGATAGGCAGATAAACAAAGGAAAACAAGTAAGATGCTGATGTTTGCTCTGGACTCCAATTAACCTCTCCTTCTCTAAATGGTCAGATTTCACTGAGTGACAATTTCACTGATCAGAGCAGCAAAATTCACTTAAAAGAAGTAAGTGTGTCTTTCGAGCTCAGCATCAGGACCCTTTCACTAAGAAGTGTGCATGCTCTTTGCTCCTAAAACCCAGGAGTGTTTATTATTTGCATTTGCGACATTGGGTTTTTGGTCATTTGTAATTTGGCAAGTTTTTGCTTTTGTGATATTATATTTTTTTCCGTAATCACAGAATTACATGGATGTAATTTTTACTGTAATCAGTACAATCACTACTGGACATGCTAGGACACTCCCAGTCAAAGTCAGCACCGATCTACCAGCTATCTGGACCAGCCAGCAGTGGATACAGTGGGGAAAAAACGTAACTCATGATTTTTGGTTAAGAATAGAAACTTGGGATGCACAATATACAGACATGCAAAGAGTCTTTTGCTATCAGAAAAAGCACTTGGCATGCATTTATCTGAGGAGTGGATTAATGGAGATGTATGTAGCCCTTTGCAGAACCAGTTGCGGAAAGAGAAATATAAATGTGTCATTAAATTTATACTGTATACTGTATGTGTGTTAGTTGACTGGCCCTTCATGTGTGATGTATCCCCCCCACTCCCGCCAGGAGTAAGCTTTCCCTAATGCCAAGATATACTGTAATTCGCACCCTGAAAACATTGATGTCTTTACAAATCTTTACAAATTATGATTTATTGGTGACCTCTACTGCTGGATTTTTTCTCTCATTGACCAAGGATGGGTAATACAACTCTATTTTGAAGGTGATTTTTACGGTACATATTTTTTTCATTCCAAGCCTTTGTTGACCTGAAGAATCACAGCTAGATGACATTTTGGTTGTAATGGTAGCAGTTTATTATTTACTTGTGTTTCTCTTCTCTATTTTAATCTGCTTTTGTATGTGAATTTTTTTTAATTCTTGAATCTTTTTTCTCTTTTTTAAAGGAGAGTTTAAGATATTACCTTCATCTTAAATAATCTTAAATATTACCTTAAAAATAATATATAATGGGGATTGGGAGTGACTGTGACTGTTTGTTGTGACTAGATTCATACTACTTGAATATAATTTGTACTGTAGGTGGTTAATATAATTGTTTTATATTTTACTATAAACGTATAAGTGTGTACTTGGGGTTCATAAAGACTAGTAAAGACTTAAACTAACAGTCATACTGCAGATGCCAAAATCAAAGGCAGAGATGTGAAATAAAATACCCCCTACTGATTGTTCTGCCATTTGAGGCATGACAAACAGACACGGTTTTAATTAAGGAACAAGTAATAGGTTTATTCCACTCTGAAAGGAGAAGAAAGAAAACAACAATTCGTCTGTGGAGCCTTCTTTTGGTGTGAGAAAGACAGGGCAGACAGCAAAGATCAAATAGCAGAGGAGAACAAAAGCTGGGAGGGGGTAGGAGTCGGGAGCAGGGGAGAGGCAGAGAGGCCACTCAGGTGGTGAGAGGTGAAGAGAGGTGTGAAGTCGAAACCTGCATGTGAATAGAGAAGATTACACAAAAACAAGTCTGTCATTGAGAGGAGGGGGACAATGTGAACCAAGTTTCAGGATAATTTTTGTTTCTGATGTCTTTCTGCTATGGGCGTTAAGAAACCCTTCTTGGAGAACACAGATGGAGAGATCAGTGTGATCATGGCCGTCTGAGGTGAAATGAGAAACTAAGGGCTTGGAGAAATCATTAATCTTCACAGCCCGAACATGTTCTCTGAAGTGTTCTCCTAGTCTCCTTCCAGTTTCCCCAACGTAGATAGCTGGGCATTTCCTGCAAGAGATACAGTAAATGAAGTTGCTGGAGGTACAAGAGGTCACCTGGGTGATCCTGAATTGTCCTGAGGGGCCTTGAATGATTGTGGTGTTAGAAATGTACTGCAAGCTCTGCTGCAGATTAAATGGTCGGCAATAAGATGATGGGGCGGTAAGAATAGAGGCCCCCAGTGGAGGGATCAGGCTGTAGGATGGAAACGTTGTTGTTAATGGTCCTGGGGATAGAAAGTGTTTCATGGTGGAAGGGAAGCACCAAAGGAATGCGGTTGTTAGGCTTCGGGTTCATAAATTAGTTGATGGTCCGGGGACTCGGATGAGGGCCCTGTCAATAACATGGGTGGTGTATCCTCTGTTGATGAAAAAGGAGTGCATTTTGAGTGCTTAGTTCTGGAAATCCATGTATCACTGCAGAGTTGTCGTAGCCTAATGAGCTGTGAAAAAGGGAGAGAGTTTTGGCATGAAAGTTTGGAGTTTGGAGTTGGCGTGAAATGAGCTGTAGAGCAGATAGCTGTGTGAATTTGTGGGTTTCGAGGACTGAAGTAGAGAGTCGGGTATGGTTGATGGATAAGTTTATGTCTAGAAACATAAGAGTAGTAGAAGATATGTTAACTGTATATTTGAGGGATGGGTGGAAGTTTGTGAAGTGATGCAGGAATGCTCTAACTGGTCATTAGAGCATGTAGCAGCAGCGATGCAGTCATCGATGTATCGCTTGTAGAGGTCAGGGACAAAGCCAGTGTAGGAAGTGAAGAAGCATTCTTCTACCCAAGCAACAAAAATATTGGCATGGCTGGGTCCCATTCTGGTGCCTGTGGCAACTCCGCTAACCTTCTGGTTATTGAATGAGAAGGCATTGAGTGTGAGTATCAATTCATACAAGGCAAGACGTGTGAGAGGGTGGATTGGAGTGGTAGGCTGTTGCATTAATTAATGGTTTCAATTAATGCAACAAATTGACAGATACTACGGTGCTCTACCTGTGTAATGAAGACAAGTTGCAAAGTAGTGTAGAGAACACAGGAATCTGGCTTTGTGATAGACTGACCACATCCTGGAAGACAGAAGGTCACCAAGCTGCCCAGGACTGTCACTTTTTCTGATCCATCTGTGCAATCATTTTCAGACAGAGGTAGCTACGAAATGAAAAATTACAGTAAGAGATAACCTCTGCATCACTGGAAAGACAGTTGCTTATCAGAATGAAAATAATTTACACGTACAGAAGCAGTTCAAAATAACTAACAGCTGAAATCAAATGATCATATTCTATGGCCCAGAGAACATATGAGATGGTAGCAAAGAAAGAGATTACTGTGTTTTATTTACTGATACATTTATTTTTCTACTTGACAAAATGTATGTGGTTCCCCAAAAGGGGGACAGTGGATGTCAGATGATGTGGGGAGAAATCTCAGGCAAAAAACTTCTTGGTGCCCATTAAAGACAATCTTATCTTTTACTCCATGGTTTTTCCATTCTTTCAAGACGATACTTATTATGCAATGTGTTCATTTTGATAGTGTGTAGTGCTTTCTAATCAAAATATCTCATCTTTCTTTGATCTGCATTTTTGTTCAAATTTTCTGTAATTTTGTTTGATTGCCATATTTCGAATGTTATTTTAAGACCCATTTGGCCTGAGTTTTTTTTTTTGCATCAGTATAAATAAAGAACAGAGTGTAATAAAAAATCATAAAGAGACTAAATAGTTAAAATATAAACAATAGGAAATCAAAGAAAAGCTGGGTACCTGCTTGGTAAGGGTATATTAAAACCATGAGGAAAATGAAAACACTATAGCATTTTATAAAGGGGAATTTATGGGAAACAACTATCAAAGGAAACAGTGAGAGAATACACTGATGGATTCAAAGCATTTGAAAAGGAATAAGTATCCTCCACATTCCTTGCGGAATAAAATCACACATGCTGAATGTATTAGATTTATTAAATATTTTTGCCTGTATATTGTCTGAATGAAGTGCGGGGCTAAGCACAGCTGGAGATATACTAAGTAAAGACTGTTATATCCCCAGCTGCGGAAATATCTGGAAGTAAACACTACCAGATATTTCCAATTAAGCTACAGTACATTATAATTCATAAAAACACTAGTGCCAGGGCCCCTTATATACAACAGTTTCTTATAGA
Organism: Lepisosteus oculatus; assembly: GCF_040954835.1. Taxonomy (NCBI): domain Eukaryota; kingdom Metazoa; phylum Chordata; class Actinopteri; order Semionotiformes; family Lepisosteidae; genus Lepisosteus; species Lepisosteus oculatus. The sequence goes on from NC_090704.1 coordinate 32,476,216, forward strand.
GGTTTGTTAATTTATGTTTGTTTGTGAACAGATGGGCAGTTTCAACAATTAGTAACACAACATATAAACTTTTTTTTTTGTATTCATTGGTAAGCATATTTTGATGAATTTGATGATTTTGATGAAAAGTAGTAAGGAATTGGATAAGAAATGCAGTTTAAGAAGGCCACATGAGCATTTTAATTCTGTGGGGTTCTTGAGCTTTGACCTTTCACTTTAAAAGCAACAGTAGCTTCCACTTTCTAAATTTCAGAATTTGTCAGAAAACTTTTTTGTAGACAGGTTGGTAGTGGTGTTTCTTTTAAGAAACAAAATTAATATAATATTTTTAGGCCTGTTTGTTTATTTTCCACAAACACAAATGACTGCATCTATAATTCTACAATGTTATAGTTACAACTTCAGAAAAGCATTGTTCCATTTTGCACAAGATTTGTTTTCAGGATGTCTGGACATTTTTCATAAGTCTGTACGTGTATGTATAGACACAGATTTGTCATTGTTTCCACCATACAGTATGCTGAAGCAGGTCTAAGTAACAGAATAATAAGAAAAAATGTGATCGAAAAAGTGATAGAAAAAAATGTAAATAAACACACTTCTAATTTTAGCTCTCTCTCATCCATTCACTCATCTGTGTTTATGCTAATGAGTTCAGTTGTTTGTGGCTTTTCACGATCAGTCCGGCTCTCTTATGCTCTGTGTCTTTCGGCTGCTCTGTCTCCTGTGGGCTCATTAACTGGCACGGGGAAGGGGTTTCTCAGATAGAAGCTGAGGCTCATCTCTAGCATAATGATCTCCCAGGAGTCCTTAGCTCTGTACCCGCCGTCTGAGAGAGGCAGCATCTATCGCAGGAGACAGGGAAGTCACGTGAATGGGGGCTTCATCCATTTTCAAGGCAGCAGTTTAAAACTTTTGTTAATTCCTTCTTGATCATTCTTGTGTTACTGTATAGGCAAAAAAAAAATTGAAACAGAGTTATAAATCCCAAATTAAAAGGAAAATACATTTTCATGATGAGTACAAGGAATTGGAACATTAAGGATTCTACATCTAAAAAGGTTCATGTAATTATATTTTTGTGACCTTCATAAGAACAATAATTAGTATTTTAACACAATATACAGTAGAATAACATAAATTAGAATGGGGTCTAAGTACTCTGATGAAGTTAATTTTACCAAATTTTATATGAGGGTGTAACATTTAAAAAATGCAGTGTGTGGATGATTTACTTTCTCTGAACTATCAGTCTAAATTTGTCTGATACTGAAAAAACTGCTTTTAGATAAATAAAATGGTTTTAACATTCTGGTTTTAAGTTTTTGAAGGTGTTCTAGATCTATACTGTTAAAGTATAAACAGATGCTTGTCATTAGCCAGTCTGATATTGGGTTGATTTCACAAAAAACACTTGGAGACTCCAACTTAAAAAAATTGAATTTGTTTTAATTTGTTTCAGTATGATGATATAGTATAAGTGGATCACACCAAAAAAGGGTTTCTTAACTCCCTTGAAGGTGTAGACTTTCCTTTTCCAACTACCTTATTAAACACATAATTAAATTTATAGCTACTCCAAATTCTCTGGAAGAAAACGTTGACGATTCAGCAGCTAGATTTTCTCAGACGTTTCCTCCTCTTCAACATCACTCATACTTTATTTTATAAATTGAAAATCAATTGCCTCAAAATCCTTAATGAGTAGGGATGCAAGAAGTCACGGAGCAATTTTAAAATAAGTCGGGCCCTTCAGAAGACCAAAAAACGGGGATACAAATATATCTCCTCCTGCTATGCTCTAAATATAATCATTCCCAAAGGCCTTTTTTATAATCGAAATACTGTACAGCTCCAGCCAACCTCTTGTCAAGATATAGAAAAAATGTATATTTTGATAAAGAAAAATAATGTGTATTTAATCACAGAATGTAAAAGGACATATACAGTATACATAACATTTAGCTATCTGAGGAAAATCACAAAGACAACTAAACAGCTAAACTAGTTACAGCCAAACCACAGATCTTCCCACCAGAGTCAAACAATAGATCTGCCTGCCTGAAGTCTACAGGTACATTAACAGAAGATTTTTTTTTCTGTGTAGGAATTTCCCAAAGCTTAATCTTGAAACTAAATTTCAAATATATTTTTTCCTAAAGATTTATGAAGCAGGTAATCCACGCTCTGACTAAATCTGACATTACCTACAGATTCAGACCTTGACTATATTCCATCATCTGAATTTTGGATTCATGACTTTTTAAGGCTGCCATCACTACAAATCACTGTTGTGAACTAGAGAAGTAAACAGCCTGCAGATCAGAATCCCTGTGTCCAATTGCAGGAAGAACTTACATTTACACATTATTCTAAGACACTTCCAGCAGCAATGGTATCTCACAATCAGAGTCAAGTATGAGTAAAATCATGCTCTGAGAGCAGTTAAATTACCAGTAATGTTGAGATGTCAACTGCTTGCTGAAAAGAAAACAGCACAGAGAAGACAAGTGCTATTAATACATTTCCTATACAGCATCCTTGTCAATCAGGGAGATGATGCACTCCTGAATGGACACAGACACACAGAAAAACCACAAGAACGCTCTGCAGGAACTTGCAGAAGCATTTCTGCACACATGGGTAATATGTTTCATTAATGTCAGATACTGTTCAAGAAACAAACTACAAAACTCCCAAACACAGAAATTTGCCTTGGAGAGTATTGTACAAAACAGATTAGAGTTCTGGACTCATAACTGGAAATTTGTGAATTGAAATCTCAGATGAGACACTGCTGTTGTACCCTTGAGCAAGGTACTTCACTCAGATTGATTCCGTAAAATACACAGTTGTATAAATAGCTGCAAATGTAAGTCACTTTGATAAAAGCTTCAGTCATATAAATCAGTAATTCAAAAGAACCTTTCCTTTAAATGTCTGTGATGCTTGGTTGGTATGGTGGTTAGCACCACAGAATTGCAGCTCTTGGAGCCTGGATCTGATTCTGGAATAGAGTGCCTGTTTGTGTAAAGATTGCATGTGTTTGAGTTAGGTTTTTGCCAGGTACTCCCATTCCTATTCTAGCAAGCAGGGAATTCAAGAGGTTTTCACACTTGGGAGGATTGATCCCAGCATAATCAGTGCAATTGTGCAACTAGAGAAGTGGAACCTGGTGACCACAATGGACAGAATAGTGCAGTGCAGGCAATAAACACGCAGAAGAGTGGCAATGGAAATGTTCTTTTATCGAATAGAAACACATAATTTCACTATCCTTAAAAGGACTGCTCTCACCAGCCAGGAGGAAGAAAGCCACTGGTGATACAGACTGAAGGTGGGGATCTCGACTGACCACAGTGGGAGCCTGAGGTCACAGACCTGGAAGGGGAAACATGACAGCCACACAAGTAGACTCACATACTATGTCCACAAACCCCTTTCCTTCTCCCCGAGTCCCAAGAGTTAGCAATGTCCCTGATAGGTCCCAAGTATCCCAGACAAGTTCCAGTCTATCCCAACATACTCTCCTGGTGCTGACATCACCAGCCCCACTGTTTGTCTGCTCGGTGTCCTATCAGTGACTGATGAGTGCACTACAATAGTCTCATTCAGAATTGACATTCAGACAGTAATTTTATATGACTCATTGGACCACTCACAAATTGATAAAAGTCTGGTGAAATGAAAATCAAGAAGAGGTTTACTGTAAACCCTGATGTGAGCACATTCAGTAGATAACTCTGCAATTCCAGAAGTCTGGGTGCTCTGCCAAAGCTAAGTTTTATACTATCTAGCTGTCAGTGGGGGATGATGGCACTTCTGTAAGAGCTTAGTGCATGAGCCCTGTTTCACATACATCTTTGAATTATTCAAAGTTCAGCTAGCAGTGTTGAAAGAAATGCATAAGCAGATAATGTATTGTATGTTTTGCTAACATTTTAATGAAGTAAACCCCAAGAAGACATTATCCCTTATAACACAGTATAAGTACCATTCTCAGTCAAAAGGCTGATGATAGCTTTCAGAACATGAAAAAACTAAGAAAATGGCTACAGAATGTACTGTATAAGCCCAGAACAAGCCAGTGATAGAGGATAGTGAAGGAGTATACAGTAAGTGATTACCAGTGGCTCCAAGAGAGGAGAAATACTTTTCATGCTTTAAGGTATATTTGTCACCAATCACATCAGACAGTCATACATTTGTTAATTGCTTTTAAGAATAGTGTTTTAAAAATTTTCAATACAGAAAACATTACTTTGTTAGGGTGAACAATTATAATTTATTCTAGTAATTTTTCCTGTTCTAAGAGGTGTCTCCTAAGTGTTAAAGGACAAAGTAAGTAAAGTATTGTGTTTTTAACCTAGCTTCTGCTTGGTTTCAGTTAGCATCTTTATTAAAACCTTACAATCCATTCAATTGTGGCTTCTTCCTGGGTGCCTTCTTATAGGACATCACAGATACAGACATGATGGGTTCCTCTTTGAAAGACACCCACTACAATAAACATTGGAAAACCCGAAACATATTGACAAAGTTAATAAAATTGACCATCAATAAAGCCCGGATCCGGGGAGGCAAATGGCATTGTGCATTTAGGACCAAGAATGAAAAAAAACACTTCCTTGGACAAATGGTGGGAGGTGTCAGGTACAACCTGCCTAATCCTGTTGAAGCAGATTGCATTCAAGATAACAGCTGGATGAGGATCCTTTGATCATTTACTGTAGCTTCTAGTACATGTCCATGGCACTGTAGCTTTACTGTTACCAAAAGTGACATGTTTTCATTCCATTAAGGTGAGTGTGAATATATATCAAAGATTTGTATTTCAAAGAATTTATTTGTAGACTTGTCTAAAGGGAATATACTTCGTAGAAAAAATAACTAAACAATGTCATGTCAAGTTAAATGACCTTATGTGAAGTGCTGTGTTCAATTCTTTGGTTGTACAGAGTACCAGGTAAAACTGTGCTTGTTTTTTTTCCCACTTTTACAGAGTAGAATAAACATGCGCTTTTAAGTTTCCCTTGAGAAATGAAGATTGGGCTGTCAATGCAGATATTTGTGGATATACTAGAATTTAGTTTGTAGTGGGTTAGACAGAGTAAGTGAATACCAAGCTATACACTGAATTGCAAAAATATTTAGACTCTTGCACAGTTTTCATATTTTGTTACTTTAAAGCTTGCTGTCATGACACTAAAGTAGATTAGTTTAATTATATACACCAGCAATGTTAAAGAGAACGAACATATCTCACAAGAACAACGAGCAAAAATTGCTCCAGGCTGTTGTGCAAAGTTGGTAGAGAGACAAAAATAATTGCAATTGTTGGTAAAGGTGTTCACAATTTTTCTCTTTAGTTTTGATTACATCTACTGTAACTTGTTTTACTCTTAAAGGTGTTCAGTTTGAATAAAAATTGTAATGCATGTACTGTACAGTATGTCCCCATATCAACAGTAAGGTAAAAAAGGATCTAATAATTGACAATAATTAATCAATTTGTGATGTTGTGGAACACATTCTGTATGAGTCTTGATCAATTCAGTAACTTAATTGGTTCAATTAAATCAGGTCAACTGAGGTCCTTGAGGACTACAGGATAGTTCACAAGACTTACTTTACAATTTACATAATCACCTTCTCAAAACCTTCAGATGAGACCTTTACGTATTGAGAAACTGATAGATCAAAGCCGATCCATAAAACCCTAATCCACCATAGAATAGTGGCTTTAAAGAACAGGATCAGACCACCACTGCCTTATGTTCTGTATTTAGGGGTAGCCAAACATACTGGAGATCCACATTTTCATTTTAACAACTTGGACACTTAATCTGTTCACTTGAGTAGTTTGAAATGAAAACGCAACTTAAAAACATACACATGTTACTGAACTGTTAAAACATGTTCCAAGTCTTGACAATCTAATGATTTAAAGTTAACCTTTAAGACCTGCTTACTGTGGCTTTCTGAGATTAAGGCTGTAGTAAAGATAATTTTTCAAGATTCTTGAGGAAAAGTAACCTGAAGTCCAGGATGGACACTTGTTGTTATTTCTTATGTCCTTTTTTAACAAGTTTTTTTTTTCTCACCAGGATATCAGCTTCACAGTCTATATATTGCAGTTTCTCCAGTTTGTCCTCTCAGTCATACTTGGATTTGAAAGTTTTACCCTTACTCTCCCAGAAGATAATTTTTTTCTGAATGTTTCACAGGAATTTAATTTTTACTGTGATTCACTACCGTCTCCTGCGGAGTTTTAGATCTGTATCAATGTTGTTTTGTGGGAGATTAGGTTGTTTTTGTAATAGAAAAGCTTATTAACAGTTTACAACTTATTTTGAGATATTTTATCCTACTGTTGCAGTATTTAAAAAGGTAAAGAGTGCAAAAATGTCTTTAGTATACCACTGCAGCTATAAACAAATTTGCTTGACTGAAATATAAACATTAATACTGTTTTGCAAAGGAAAACAAAAGGTAAATTCTGAAATCCATACTCCTTGTTATCTTGTCTGGTTCCCCCTTTGTCCTTTCTATTTCCATCTCAGAGCTCGTGTTGGTTCAGAGTGGGAACTTTAGTCATTAACCTGTTGCCTGACTCATTAAAAAATCAAAGCTGCAGGTTGTATAAGGAGAAAAAAACAAGAATCATTATAATTAAAACCACACACCAGGTTTGCGCTGATTTGGTGATTTTGTTTCCTGTGAATTTTGTTTGTTTTTGTAAACAGATGGAATAGGCGATGTGCTGTTATGACCTTGTCAGTCGAGTTTAACTTGAAATGGTGCATTCCCTGCATAATGCTAATTTTGATCACTTAGAGAAGAGGTTTCTTTTCATCCAGTGACCCTGAAAAAGGACGCTAATGTGACAATTTCAAGGGTAAATCTGGTCCCTTTTTCCTGTAACTTTATAGATTTATTTGGGAATAAAAGTATTTGCCATTGATTTTTCTTCTATAAGTGATAGTAATAATTACATACTGTTTACACAATTGATGAAGAGGAGTTACATTGGATTGATTGGCTGTTTTCTTTATACCACTGTTTATCACAACTGCTCTATTGGTCAATGTTCTTGATTAGGAAGACGTTACTGTATATTGGGGTTTTTTGCCCATCAATAATCTATGTTTTTTACCAAAATCACAAAGCAAGCATTTGTCATAAAATTATTAAAACAATGGGGAGCTGTTATCAAACTATTATTAATTCCTGGAAAAATGCTAACTTTTATGGAAAACTGGCCAACTAATTTTAAGCCATGTCTCTGTTGACATTGCTATATTTTCTTAGGTAGCTGCCTTTATTACACACTTAATGGAGCCTCTTTCCTGGTGCTGAGTTTCAGCCTCAGTCTATCAATATGGTAATAAAGCCCAATATTTCATAGGAGGTGGACAATTTCTACATCATTCTCATCACTGCTCTATATTCACTCAGAAACAGTTTGCATCTTAATACAATGATGGTGCATGTCTGGGCACAAGATGCCAATTGAAATACAATCTAAAGTATAACAGTATTTGCTTGCATGCCAGTCAATCAAGGTACTATTGATACACAGTTTTGAAAACTGCACATAGAGTAGTGAATTTTGAAGGCAAGTTTGGATGTCCATGAGAGCGCACTTAGACAAATTTAAATAAACTCCTTTCTCAAACTTGAGTCCTTCATCGGAGATTGTGACTTAGAGGTTACTTTGACTTTACCTGGCAGTTTTAAGGTTTATTAGAATTATAAAAAACAACACTTTCACTCTTCATTTTATGTTAAAGTACTATTGATTTCTGATTGACAAAACTGACATGTTTCATTGTAAGAAATGATATGTTAAAATACTGCAACTAGTTTATCTTTGAAAGAGTAGTTCAGATGGGTAGCTGCGTCAGCATGCGTAGGCTGCAAAGGAACAAGTAATAGGTTTATTCCATGCTGAAAAAAAGAAGAAAAAGAGCCCACACCTGAAGAAGGCTTCACGGCCGTAATGTTGTGTTCTTTTTCTTCTTTTTTTCAGCATGGAATAAACCTATTACTTGTATCTTTGAAAGATATGAACATTGCTTTGCACTTTCTAAAATGGTGACAAGTAGCATACAGTATCAAGTTTTACATCTGATGCCTGGAGTCTACATATTAAAAAGGAAAAAAAAAATATTTCACACATTAATTTGTGAGTAAAATATGCACTGCAAAATCTTTTTGTTTGTCTTTTTGATCTGCCCTGTCATGCTTACTGTACAATGGTATAGTTTCCTGCTAAAATTCTAATAGGGGTGTGAGATCCTCTAGGCACCAACTGCTTTAATTTGTGTCCCCTTCTCCCCCCAGAATGAGCTATTATGACTTTAACAAAACAAACGCACAATTCAGGATAAAATTCAGGTTAAAGTGAAAAAGAAAACATGTAAATATCAGCAAAATATTTACACACTGCACATTAACACCGGTAGCAAAATTCACTTCATTTCAACCAAAGCATTTCTTTGAACTTTTTCTTCAACAGGAAACAACTATACACCTGCACTTAAACAGAACTGTGACCAAAAATAGGGGTACACCCCCCCTTTTGGAAAAGGAACAGCAGATAAGTTTCATTTAGTAAGCAATGCTAATGTTGCTAAAGATATTTAGCTTCCACGTGTAAAAACAACGAAACTTGCTAAATCAAAAATGTTTATCAATAATATATTTATAGGAGGGTGATATGGTGGGGCAGCTGTTAGCATTGCTGCCTTGTAGCAGTGGGGCCCTGGGTTCAGCTACAATCCTGGGATTATGTTGCATGGAGTTTGTACGTGTCATGACCACCAGCCAGTGGAGATCATCTCACAAAAGAACCAACCAGTACCAGCACGGTGCATCCCATGGAATTAATAAGTGCCGCCGCACGTGTTAATCCATCAGCACACACTCTACCACGTGGCGAGCAGCACTATTTAAACCATCCTAACTTGCTTCCTGCTGCTCGGTATTGAGTCTACTCATTGAGAGCTCTACCTGGCGTTTTCTGTACCTCGTATTATTCTGGATTCTGGACTTCCCTTTAGTCTTTCGTCTGGACCTCGCCTCTCATCTCGGATTGTTTGCCACCAGTGTACTTCCTGGATTTCAACCTACCTTTCCTACCTTTTTGACCACGACCTCACCTCTTGCTTCGGATTGTTTGCTTCAATCGTACTTCCTGGATTCTGAATCACCTTTTTCCTCTGGACCACAAACTCGCCTTACTTACTGGATTTTTTGCCTGCCTTGTCATCTACCTACTCCGGTGTCTGCACAGGATCTGTATACCTTTTCATTGAGGATTCCTGACAGTATGATCTCACTGTGTTTTTGTGAGTTTCAATTGGGTGTTCTGATTTTCTCCAGTTAGTCCAAAGATATACTGCTAGGTTAATTGGATTCTGGGAAAATTGGCCCTGGTATGAATCTGTGCATATCTCCATCTGTGTGTGCCACATGATTGACTGGTGTTCTGTTCAGGATGTACAGTATTCTGTCTTGTGCTTGTTGCTTTCCATGATAGGCTCTGGCTCCCCCATAACTCTGTATTGGATAAAGTGTTAAGAAAATAGAAAGATGGATAAGAACAATTTCATAGTTAAGAACATAAGAATGGTTACAAAGGCCCACATTTTTCTTATTTGGTTGTTTGTAGCTAATTGATTCATGGATCTCATCTATTTCTTGAAAGAAGTCAAGGTATCAACAACATGGTTGGGTATCTATTCCATATTCCCACTACCTATTTTGTTGTAGTGGACACTGATACTGACAGCAAGTATTTGAGAGGCGACAAAGGTGTATTTTTTTTTGCTGAGAGCTGAGCGAGTCCTTAATGGACTTATCTCAACGTATGCTTGGCAGGGCTCAGCTAATTGAATAATCCCCTATTTCCAAAGGTGTTTGTGATGATAATATTAATAGTTGCTGAAGAAATCTTTTTTCTCTTATAGGTGTATTATGACATGATTGTTTGTTTAGATGCATTTTAATTTTCAAAAATGTGCTTCTTCTTCCACAGTACTTTGATAGATCCAACTCAAAAGAAGAAACAATGGAAATGGTATGCATGTTATAATACGAAAAAACACTCCTCTGGTAACTGAAAGCACTTAGTTTGGCCTCACACATCACGGTGCATCCCAAGTGTTAACACTGTTACATGTGTTATGTAATTTAAAGAGTCATTTACTCTTATTCATTTACTAAACTTACTGTTATGTGCCAAGTGGGCTTTTGTGTTCATACACAGAATGTTATTGGTTCTGCCGCCAAATTACTTCTTATTAGAAAACCATTACACTTTTTTCCAAAATGTAACTGAGAGGAAAACAATTGGTGATCCAGACAGTTTTTCATGACGTTTTATAGTCTGAGCAAAGCTTCAGTCACTTTCTGTTATTACCGCGAATGACTGTTTAGAAGTGATAATTGCATAAACATGAAATATTTCCACACAGAGCACCACAACTGTTTCTGATAAGGTTATCCCCACTTTTCAGTTATTCCCAAAATGTCACTTACAACAAGTGTCTGTAAATTTAATATGCATTTAGATCATATCAGGTCAGGTCCTACAACCCTGTGTCTCAAGTCTACCAAAGATCTACAAACCTATAGGAAGAATGTTTTCTGGAAAGGCAAGTTAAAAGTTTACATTTTTAGTCACAATGAGTCATCTAAACTGTCAAACATGGTGATGGGAGAATCAGACCCAGACATCTTGCAATCATTGATGGAACCACAAATATCAGCATATACTGGACATACAGTAAATGTCATGCCATCCATTTGTCAGCTAAATCTAAGCCAGAGTTGATATGCTCATAAACATTCAAGAAGAAATGTCTTAAAAAGAAGAAATTTCACATTTCCAAATTTCCAAAGTCAAAGACCCACTGAAATTTTATAACAAGACCTAAACTAAGCTTTTCATTTCATTGAGGAAATCCACAAATGTCATCAACTTGTTGCAGGTCTGTAAGGAAAAATGGAACAAAATTCATAAGAGCCAGAGCTAGAGATTTGCACTGAAAGAGGTGTCACCAGTTACTGAATTTAAGTATTCAAAAACTTAAAATTATAAAATTAAAATGAGGACATTTACTGCTGGATCATCTGGTTAATTTAATAATCCAAATATATATACTGTATATACTGTATACATTTATTTTTGTATTTAATATATTAATCAGATCTACAGATACATAATCAGATTATTTCCATATTTTATTAAAACTTCCTTAAAAAGATCTAATTACTTTTTAAGTCTAAAATATATGAGAATACAAACCAACCTCAAGTTCACAAACATTTTCTCAGAACACTTTGTAAAACTGGATTTACTTTTCTTGTAAGTGAGATCTTTGTTCTGCTTCAAAAGATTAAAACTGGGCTTCCCAATAACGCCAACAGCAGTGTTTTCAACTTTCAGTTGCTTAATTAAACTAATGTAATTAATTACCTTTGTGTTTCCTGGTCCTGAAAAGATAATTTTTTCAAACAATTTAAATCACAGAAATGAAAAGAATTGAAAAAGGTCTAGCTGGTAAATTACTTGAATTTTGTGTTCGTTTAAATAATCAAGGGCTCAGCTGGGAACAAAAAAAAAACAGCAGACAGAGAGGTCATGAGGACCTGAATTGAGAAGCTGTGGGTTAAAGGATTAGCAGTTATTTTTAAGTGCTTTGAATTAAAGTCTGCATTATGAATACTTCACCAAGCAGGATGCTCAGCTCTCCAGAGAGTTCTGATAGCAGCTGCAGGTCCAGCCATGAGCACAATACAATTATTGCCTGAACTGTTCCTAGGACAATACACCAGCAAAACCTAGAATATCTGCAAACTCAGCTTTAAATTAAGGACAAACTGTGTGACAGATCAGGGCTGTTAGTTACTGCAACCAGGCTTTTTTAGCTTTTTTTAACACTGGAAGTTTTTATTTCATCCATTGCGAACAATTAGCTAGGTACAGTAGGCTCTGTTACACACATACTTGAGAAAGAGAACAAGCGAGCATGCAAAATGAGTTACGAATTTCTTCTTATAAAAATTAAATTAAAACATAAAATAATAATAATTCATTTTTACTTATTAGAAAACAAACACAAACCCGGCCCGAGCCCAAAGCTGTATGTGAAAAACTGACCCGGACCGGGCCCGAAACCCTATATTTTGTTGGACCCCAACGGGTTCAGGTCGGGTAGCAGACCTCTAGTTCTATCATGACCTCAAAGTGCTACACAATTTTAGTGACAAGGAGTTTAGTCAATAAACCTACAATTTATTTCGTTTTCCAATTACAGTAAAAACATATTAGTCTTGTTTTTCCTTTTTTTCCAATTCAACACATTTACTAGCACAGGAAATGCATTACCATGACAGAAGACAATATGAAAACATCCCTTAGTTGATCATTTTTTTGTCCCTCATTTTTATACACTCTAAGTGATTAATAAAAATAAAGTAAATGTTTTTTTTTTTCTGGATAGAAAATATTGTATCAAATCTGGGACAAGTTTAATTTCTTAGGGTAGCATACCATAGGTACATATCATACAGTAGGTACATATCAGCATTGTGTTATCAGCCATTCGGTTTTAAACTTCTGTGTCCGGTGGCCAATAGGAAAGCCAAAAGCACATAAACAAATACAAAAATGTGACTTATTGGAAGATTTCTAGTATTACATGGTTCAATATTGATCACTATACTCTGCTTTGATAATCTGTGCCATTATCAAATGTCAAATGTTGTTTATCTCGCATTGTACTTCTGTACTTTGTTCTGTATTCTTTTTGGGCACACTTTGTGAATTCTGTACTGTTGATTTAATTACCCTATTTTGTACTATTCAGTAATTAAACACAAAATAAAATATGATATGGCTACAATAGAGTTTATTCATAATTGCCAGTAAAAAGTGCAAGATTATACACAGAGGATGTCACACCTTCATGAAAACAAAGGGACACTGATCAGAAAATGGAGCCCTGGAGCATGCTGGCGGTGACAGATTTACTCTTACTTCGCTCTTCTTGTACTGTAACTTACTGTACATAAACTTTGCATTGCTTGAAAATGTTATTATGGGACCTATGGTAGGTTTTACATTAAGTCAGATTTACATTAATCATGGTGAGGAGGTGTATTCCATTGCTTTAACAAACATTGTTATCCACATGCCAAATACAGTAGGTCATTGTGTGAATTTAAAGTCCTTAAATATGCTTCTAGCTGAGATTTGTCTCACAGACATCCATCCATTTTGTAAGTACTTTATGCAATACAGGGTCACGGGGGAACCAGATCCTATCACAGCAAGCAACAGGCACAAGGCGGAATGAACAAGATGCCAATTCATCACAGGACACACCGAGACACAAGTACTCACATACTCAATCCAGGGCCAAATATCCTGTAAAACAACTTACAGTATCAGTATGTTTTGGACTGTTGGAGAAAACTGAACCACCTGGAGAAAACCAATGCAAACATTTGAACAATTACAATTGAACCCAGGGCAGCTGTGTCACTGAGCCATTGTGTCTCCTGTCTCAGAAACAGCGCACACCAAGTGATCCAGATCTGCTCCTCAGCAGATCCTTACATATACCTGATGAGCATGCAGACTGATCTCCCGTCTTGAACCAACATTGTAAGATCTTATCACATATGGGAGGTTCCCCTGTAAGTCACATAACAAATTTGCAGCACAATCATAAAACAGCAAGGAAAAACATAGGAAACTACAACTGACAGCAGCCAAAGTTCAACGTTATTACATAGTACAATCATGTACTGTATAATCATAGGAGTGCCCTGAGAAAAGTGAAGTTATTGTGTAAATTTATCATATGAAAATTTCATATGAGTCGCGGAGCCACATTCTTATTATGGATTACATTTATTTTCACTCTGTATGACAAAGTAACACCATGGGGTTTGTAGCAGACAAATATGTTGCAAAAAATGCAGCCTGTTACAGGCCTACAATTCAATATGTATGCAAATTAAAATGAATGTTGATGAATTGACTGGTCATTTTACTGATAAGTAAAACAAATACAAAATTAGAGCCAATGAACAATGCTTACTCTGTGCTATTCTGCTCTCTACTAAATCCTTAAATCAGTGATTAATTACAGTGTTCCTGATTTATGACATGTGGTCATCATGTTTACTGTCTTTATCATTCATGTACCTAAAACATATTTTTGAAAATGGAAAAGAATGCTGAACTGCAATAAGAAACTTCTTCACTTTAGCAGCTGTAACAGCAGAGGTACAACCAAGTCAAATAAATTTAAAAGACAGTGTCCATTCATCCCTGGATGGGAATACCCCTTCTTTATACAGAAACAATTTAATTTACTTTACAGCTTAAATTTACAGTTATTTCTGTCAAAGGGTATGCAGAGGTAATGCTTCTTAATATTGTTGGTTTTACTTCACTGAAAAACCTGATGAGGAAAATATAAAAAAAACAAAGGTTACAAATGTGAGAAAGTTATTCAGGCTGATCATGTCCATTTGGTAATTAGTAACAAATTGATCTGAGGATTTCATGAAAAAGCCAGAGTTTCAACTTCAACAACATGGTTGAGTAGCTTGTAAATACTGTAAATGCCTCCGGTTCTCTGTCCTCAGAAAGAAAACCTATGTGCGTTTCTGCAGTTTCACATCAAGAATAACATATGTTTGGAAAGCCATGTCATTTGTACTTGTCACAGAAATGGTGAAAAAGACGCGCGTTTTACCTGAAAATGCTCACTGACACAGTGTTGTATTTCATGTATACAAAAGACAGTACACATAGAATGCTCCTTTTTCAAAAAGACGAGTGTGACAATATTCTTCTGTTGTTGAACTTTGCATGGGGCAATATTATTGCATTTAAACACAATACTACTGTACAGTATCGCCTATAAAAACGTTACTTTTCTTATTTAAACGCAATTCTATCTTGCAAATATAATGTTCTTTTCTCTGTGGCACTCATAAGCTTCTGTAGGAAACTTTTCAGCAAGAAAGTGCTGGAAATGTGGTCTTGATCTATTGCTTTCAGTTCTATAAATTAATGGTGAAGTCTGAGATAAGCAGTTGCCCCCTTTCATTGCTGTTCTGCAAATTCAACTCTTTGTGACATTCATTAAGAAGCACAAAGTACTGTAGGTGATTCTCCACCATTGTACACTAATGTAAGAGTGCAAGATTTGAAGGTAATTTCTACCACTACACATTTCATTAAAACATATTTCCAAGTCTATTTATAAAGTATTTATAGAAAGTGAGAAAGCAACTAAATGATAATATTTTTAATAGTATTGAGTATATTATTCTGCAGTTAGGATCACACATTCTCCCTTCCCTTAACGACAGATTACTGTTCTTTTAAATTTTCTCCATTCATTGGAAGTTTCATTTCACACCTCTGCACCCATTCTGACTTCACACCTCTTGATTGGGCTCTCTTTCTGTCCCCTGCTCCCGCCTCTCACTCCTCCCTCCTCCCAACCTTTGTTCTCTCGCTACTTTACCTTTGCCTACTGCCCTGTCTCTCTCACACCTGAAGAAGGCTCCACGGCTGAAACGTTGTGTTCTCTTTCTTCTTTTTTTCAGCATGGAATAAACCTATTACTTGTTCCTTTGCTACCCATTCATTTGTTTATTAGGAAGTGGGAAAATAGTCCAGCAAAAATGAAAAAAAGATACAACAATTCAGGACTGGCCCTTAATTTTGTCAGGAAACATAGGCTTACATTTGTGAAAATATATTGCATTCAGGAATGATGTAAAGCTTGGATTTGGGATATATTTATAATGTACTATACATTTTAATTTCTTTGCAAACATTAACTCTGTCTATCACAAACAGAACTGAGATAATTTAAAAACTACAGTATGCCCTATCCACAAAGTATAATTTTTAAACTCATCAAGCAATTGTCTTTTCTCTTTTCCAGGGGACCTCTTTATCTATAAAGGAAAAATCACCATGTAGGTAACGGAATTTGCAATTGGTTGTGAATGTGTCCTAGCACAGTGATGCCAAACTCAGCTCCTCAAATGTCCTAGAAGCATTTTCTTAGAAGAAAATCTAAAAGTAACTAAAAACCGTTCTTGTGCCCTAGATCAATTTAAGGTTTGGTGACAGCACTCCACCCTTGTTACACAAAGTTTTTTAAATGTTTTTAAGTATTTTGGTTTCATTATTTACAGTGTATTGCTTTCTCAGCTCTTATATCTGTAACTTTCTCCATGCAATTTCAAAAGCGCTGACAGCACTTTGCACTCTTAAAAAACCGATATATTTCACAACAAAACCCACTTTGTTGTCTCAGGGGTAACACAGAGGTGACTGCTTCTAAAAGCCAGCAGAGAGCCAGGGCATACCTCTTAATTGCAACCACATCAAACTTGTGGAGCAGAGCTTTAATTTAAGGATGCACTCGCGCTGATCTTTTCTGACAGATGTCTTCTGCCTGCGGTACACAACATGGAATGGTGCAATGAAAGATAAAAACAGATCAGCTTCAGGACATAAACAGTTAGTAAAATAAATGCTGTGTGAAGTGGGAAACTGCTAAGAGCCAATAGAATCATAACAAGGCTGGCTCACACAAAGCATGTCCATCTCATGGGTATTGTGATAATATTACTCCACCTTTTACCAAGAAGCATTGAAACATGAATAGATTTTAAAATTCCTTTTGAATGTAAAGAAATCAATGTGTAAATAAGCATACACTCTTGCTGAGATAAATATTAGTATTTAATGACCAATAAACTGGCATTAAACTTGTTCAGCTTATCGGAAGTTCAATATTCCTGCCAATAAAAAGTACAAATGAACATCTAATCAATATTACTGATTTGTTCAGGATTGTCACTGTTAATTAGCTTTTATATATAGTAAATCCTTCTCCATAGCAGGTTTGTCTAATACAGATTTTCTTTCATATGGAAAAATCAATGAGAACAGATATCTGTTTTGTGAAAGCGAAAACATTTACTACAGTATGTATGGTGACATAGGTCTGTCAAAAGTAGTATTTAATACTTTTTTACATTATTCAGAATTCCACAGTAATGTATCCAAAAGTCTCTCTCTCAATCTCATTTCCGCTGTGACCACGAGAAATTCAGTTGTTCAGTTGTGATTGCCTTTTTTTAGTTTTCATTAATACCCTTACAAAGCAGCATGGCACTTGAAAGTGGTAGTGGAGAAAAGAAAGGCCATAAGGTTATGGATTTAGTGGAAACAATAAAGTTTCTACATAAATGGCATTGAGGTATTGTAGGAGTGTCCTTAGATTTCACAATTCAAGGATAAATGTTTAATCATTTTTATTTATCGGACTGTATGTAAATACAGGTGGTACAGTTGTGCAGTGGTTAACAGTGTTGTCTCACAATGCTGTTGGCCTGAATTCAATATCTGGGGTGTGGAGTTTGTATGTTCTCCTTATGTTTATGTGGGTTTCCTCCAGGTGCTCTGGTTTCCATCCATTGTCCAAATACATACTGGTAGGTTAATTGGCTTCTGGGAAAATTGGCCCTGGTGTGAGTGTGTGCACGTAAGTGTTTCCGAGTGTCCTATGAGGGACTAGCTCCCCATCCAAGGTGTATCCTGCCTTCATCTGTTGCTTGCTGGGATGGGCTCAGTCTCCCTTGCACTCCTGTATTGGATAAATCCGTTAGAAAATGGATGGATGAAAATTCAGTTGTGTTTATGCTATGTTTGTACTATGTATTATATTTGCTTTAATACACAGTTCTGTATACTGTACATAGAGCCATTCATTTGTGTGAAGCTGTACACAAATATAGGTATTAACAGATGATTTTACAAGGTTTTGTTCACATGCATTTTTTATATATGACGTTATGTTTCCCTAATATGTATTACTTGAATGTGTCTATGAGAGTAAAATGTATAATGAAAACAGAGTGGCAGTAGCAACCTATCCATCAGTCTTTGACTTGTTGCAGGGATGAAACCCAAAGGTCTTAATGACAAACTGGTATGAAACTGGTAATAGTCTACTATGAGAGGAATTTGCCAGTGTTGTCCAGTATCATAGAGAATTGACCAGAAGTATGATTGAGTGGAATTATCTATGCTCTGTCTATCCTTGATTCAAAGAGTTAAGTAACCTTTTCCTGATCTGTGCCTCACCGTTTTGTCCTTGACTTGTTTTAATAATAATAATAATAATAATAAACTTTATTTTATATAGCGCCTTTAAAGGTGGCTTCTCAAAGCGCTTTACAGGATGACAATAACAATAAATAAGAAGACTACAACAATAAATAAGAAAATTTCACAAGACAGGACACAATTATAATTACAACAATACAACAATAACAATAGAGGAGACCGTGGAAGATGGTATTAAGAAGAGCAGAGGGGTGAAGAATGGAACCAGTTAAGTAAAGGCTTTTCTGAAAAGGAGGGTTTTGAGTCTGGATTTGAAGGAGTTTAGAGAAGGTGACTCTCTAATATCCTTGGGCAAGGAGTTCCAGAGCTTGGGGGCATAGCAGGAGAAGGCCCTGTCGCCCATACAATGTAGACGGGCTTGGGGGACAGTAAGCAGTTTTGAGAGCTCCTTGGTCTTCATGGTTGGATAGTTCATATCGCAATGTGAGTTCTGGCTCAGAATTCACCATCTGGGGGGAACTGATAGAAGAGATAGATTGTGAAGTCCGGTTAATCCACTTTTATTAGAATAATTTCAATGGTTTATGACTGTCACGGAAGCCGAGGGCTAGGGGTGGAGAAGGACCGGTGAGACGGGAAGACTCTATGAGTAGCGGCAGGAACAGAGCAAACACGGGGGTTCGGTCTGGGCTCAAGGAGTCGGAACGAGACATAAGTCCTCAAGTAGCAGACGTGGGGCGACCTGGTGAGGCGAGCCTCTCGACAACTAAACCCAATGCCAAGCGAGGAGGATGGGGATACCCGGAAATATAAAGCCCCAGACAACAAGACACAACGGAAGAACAAGTTAAGCACAGGGAAACTAGGAACAGGCAGAGCAAGAGCACCCTCTAGACGTAGAGGGTGTGACAGTGACATTCGTATGTATTATTTTGCCCCTGAACTGAGGATTTAGAATTGCCACAGCAAAAATTTCAGTACTTATGTAATTAGAAAACATAACAAATGTTCTAATTTTTTTTACAATTCTAATTATTTACATACTAGCAGCATTATTCGTTTTAACACTTTGGAGTAGATTCTGCAAGCCTTAAATATAAAGTCTTATTTGAAGGCATCGTGATTTTAAGCTCAGACAACAATAAAATGTGGAAACTTTTTTTCCACTCAGGAGAGTGAATACTGTTGTAAAGTACTGTAAATATTTTACTGGTATTTCTCTGACAATTCAGCAACAGTTCTCAGTTTAGCAAAGCCATTATACTTAATTAACCCTAACCCTAACCCTAACCCTAACCTTAACCTTAACCTTAACCTTAACCCTAACCCTAACCCTAACCCTAACCCTAACCCTGAACTGAGGATTTAGAATTGCCACAGCAAAAATTTCAGTACTTATGTAATTAGAAAACATAACAAATGTTCTAATTTTTTTTACAATTCTAATTATTTACATACTAGCAGCATTATTCGTTTTAACACTTTGGAGTAGATTCTGCAAGCCTTAAATATAAAGTCTTATTTGAAGGCATCGTGATTTTAAGCTCAGACAACAATAAAATGTGGAAACTTTTTTTCCACTCAGGAGAGTGAATACTGTTGTAAAGTACTGTAAATATTTTACTGGTATTTCTCTGACAATTCAGCAACAGTTCTCAGTTTAGCAAAGCCATTATACTTAATTTTGGAAGCTATTATCATTCTGTTTCAGGGCAATTTTAATATTATGTCCTGTCTTGTGATAAACATGAATTCACATGGTCACCCTTCAGAGACGCTACTGATACAATTTATGTAGTCATTAAGAGTATTGGTAGTATACATATAGAGTGAACACTATATGGATACCTCAATTTCTGTGGAAAACTATTTCTTAGCTAACAGGAAAAATATGCAATTTTCATCCAAGTCTCTCAGGCACTAAATCTTCAAATTAATAACATTAACAATGTCACTTTTAGATTTTTCGTGTTTAACAAATATTAAGACTGACCAAGACCAGATGCTAAGAGCCTCTGGGGACAACCACAAGGACTGGAAGTTTTTTTTTTCTACTGTTTTTAAGGCCCCTTGATTTTCTTTTGTTTAAAATATGACTGCCTTCATCTAACATAAGCTCTGTTGTCTAGTGCTGAACCCCTTGCACTAATTCCCATTCCATATTAAGGACATGGGGCCATATTTTTGGATATTGTCTTGAGATTGCATGGAAGAAAGCTGTAAAGGTTTAAGTGTGTATTGACAGTCTAACCTTTTTCATCAATGGGATTTGACATGTTTTTACATACCTCATTTTAGAATTGCCAGTTGTTAATCACATTAATTCAACCCTACCACCCAATGAGCTTAAAGCACCTTGTGTGCTTTCCACTGGTGGGGTAAAACAGCAGAGAAAAAAACAAATGTTGTGTAAACTAAAAGCAGAGCTGTAAAGTGCCAAAAACACAAAATAAAGGGTGAACCACTGGGAGTTAACAAAACAAATAGTACCCTAATTTATTACAGTATGATAATATTTTCAAACTAAAATTTTGCTAAATTAACTATGAAATGATCTTTCCCGGCAAAGTCAGCCAGTGTACTTTAATGAATTTATTATTTCCACTGAATAGAAGAAAAACTTAAATGCAGTATGACAGGCCTGCTGTAGAAAAGGTTATACTGTAATTGTAGTTAATTTGCCACTAGAAGCCTCTAAATTGTTTGGAAATATACTTGGATATTATTTCAGCAGTAGTCATTAATTTAACAAAACTGTTGGTAAATTTATGTCCTTTACTAATGAAACATACATTGTACAGCATAGAAATATTAATTTGTGATGTGTTTTTTTTCCTGTGACAACGATAAGCATTTTTACAGTTCTTACCCAATAAAATATTTAAAAAATGTTTCTGAAAGACATCAATGCTCTTGTTGGTTTCAAGGAGGAGCTCTAAAAAACACAAAGAGAGGGGATATAGGAATAAAATGTAAAAAAGGAGACAAAATACTGTACGAAAATTTGAAGGAGCAGAAATGTAAAGCCAATTATAGGCTTTGTATTCACCGCAGTATCCCTCTTGATTTCTCAGCAGCCTCTCATGCTGTCTGGTACAATTCAGAGGAGAACTTCCGATCTTAAATGAAATAACCTCGTTGCCTGTAACCTATAGCAACAGAGTCAGTTTAAACAGTATCCGAGACTTGATTATTTCCAAAATCCTGAAGACTACACCCACTCCTTTCTATTTGGGATTATTGATATAGCAATTCCTATCAAAAGCTCAGAGAAGAAGGATTCTTTCAGTTCCTGCGCAAAGAACAGACTGCACTTAGGAATTTAGT
This sequence comes from Lepisosteus oculatus, assembly GCF_040954835.1. Classification (NCBI taxonomy): domain Eukaryota; kingdom Metazoa; phylum Chordata; class Actinopteri; order Semionotiformes; family Lepisosteidae; genus Lepisosteus; species Lepisosteus oculatus. Next base: position 32,497,727 of record NC_090704.1, read on the forward strand.
TTTTAAGTTATTTTTTTAATTATACTCTTAATTCTGCTGATGAGATGCATCTAGAAGTTATGTGGTGTCTGAATAAATGACATTATAACTACAAAGCTAACTATAGCCTGTAAAGTGTATATAGAATAGGAGAATGTTAGGAATAGGACAATAATTTCTTTTTTTAATGGATTAATTTCACAATGCAAATGCTGCAGTATGTACCACAATCTGAAACCTGCTATTGTCACCAACTCATAAACATGGCAGGAGTATGGTACACCTTTCTAGTGGGCCTTTTGATTGCCTTCAAAAGAATAGTATCAAAAGCAAAAAAAAAGTGTACTGTATATAAGAAAAGCTATGCAAATTATTCTTGTTGCCCCTTAATGGTTGATACAGAAGTAATTGCCTGTAACACCTCAGGGATAAGAAAACATTTCTTTTATTTTTTATCTCCTTAGAGTATAACAATTTTAAAAACCTGACAGTATCTGAACTACAGAAATAGAAGATGGCACATATGTTTAAATAACACACATGTTATTTATCTTTCTGTAGTTCTAGATGTAGTGATACATTTTTCAGAACATTGGTACTTACTCTTCAAGTGTCAACATGAGGACAAACACCTGACCTACAATGCAAGGCATAATGTAAATGATGATGAGGATACCCCTGTTGTTTTTAGCCTACACCACCAGTGCCCAGGTAACTTAAATGAACGATGAGGCCAGTCCTGGTTACAGTAAATAAGTGACACAGACTGAATTCCAGATAACATTGGCTTTTACCACTGAAGAGACATTGGAAGAAAGCCTTTAAGAAAACAATTGACTACTTATTGTTAAGATTTCCTTCTTTATATGATCATATGTATGTAATCCCGGTCCTGTAGGCCAACTCACCTTTTGCATGAGCGTTTCTTTCAACAGTAATTTAAATTAAAGTAATTAATCCAGTGTAAGAATTTACATTTTTTAATCCTGATGATCCTGTGGTTTCATTCACCATTAGGTTTCACACATGTAAAAGAAGGTTTTATGGTCATGCGAGGCAAAATTGAACTTTTTGGTCTGATTTACCAATTTCCAAAGCAAATCATTATATTTGACATAATGTAAGTTCACCACAGTATATCATCCAGTTAGAACCATGCCAACTGTCAGACATGGTGGGGACAACATCATTTTATGGGGATCTCATCAGCAGGGAAAGGGAAGGGGCAAAAATGATCATTTTGCGTTCTGTAAAGTTGGCAGAGACGTATCCAAAAAGACTCCCAGCAGTAATTGTTGCCAAAGATTCCTACACCAAGTCCTGACTTTGTGGGCTGAAGAGTATTATTATACTCTTTATTATATATTATATACTGTATCTATTATATTATTTTATATACAGTATATTATATATAAATTAATAGTATAATTTCAATTATCTATTTTACAGATTTTGATGACAATTAATGTTCTTCACATAAAAATGTGCTATTCTAACTTAAAGCAGGTTACCCTTGAAAAATGTAAACATTATTTGTTATTCATTGAAATTTAGTATTTTGCATTGACTTGACAAGTATCCCTAAGGTAGATACAAGAAGGTTCTGTAAAAAGGCAAGTCTCCAACAAAAGATGTGTTCAGATTTTGTGATTGGCATGTGTCAACATTTCAATTAATCCAAGGTCTATAAAGGGCTGTGAGGAGTGTTTGATGTATTGAATTTAACACCTATTCCCTCACATCATGAATTTGAAATCTACACAGACTTGTTTATGCAGCTATGGGAGACCAAATTGTATTAATCAGGTTGAGACCTAATATGGTGCAGCTTGTTCTAATATTTTAGCAACTTAATGGCATCACGGTAGCCATGCAACGCAGGGATGATGGAAAAAAACTGTGCAAACAGAGGTCTGATTAAGAAAACACATTAATCAAGGGATCATCTAGCTGAGAGGCAATAATAACTGGGTGACACAGGTTGGCTGGGTGTGAGAAAATACTTCCATACAAAATACGATTTTTTATATATAAAAAAGATATAGAAGTTATGCTCTGCGTGAAATGCAAAGTACCTTGTTCTTAATTTTACCGGAGATATAATACTCTGTCTTTACTTTGACTGTTTAAGGGCAATGTAAATATGGCTAATCATAAAAAATGAACCAATGCTCTATGCTACCAATTTGTGTGATGTAGACAATTGTGACAGGAAAGTGAGATAAATGGTCCACAGTATGAAAAACAACTCGGGAGTGCCCCCAGCATCTCTCTCAGTATAGCTGAGCAGCAAGATTATCCTCAAATCTTTCTTTTTTTAAAGGAGATTCTTTACCACATCATTTGACTCTCACCAGACCACTGATTGTTTTAAACAACACAGGAAGTATTTTTGACATCTTTGGAAGATAGCAGAGAATTTAGTAGGCTGGCCTTAGTGGTTGACAAACTTAAAGCTTTAAATAGTGAAGGCAAAATGCAGAACTTGTAAAAATAGAAGAATTAGAGTTGGAATGTTTAAGAGTGACAGAAAGAGCACCAGTGTTAACAGTTAGTTTTTAAGAATCAGTAGAGAAAGAGAAGAGATAGGCGAGTTTGAGTTCTACACCTTGTATGATTTGCTACCTGAAGGAGAGGGAAACAGGAGGCAAAGTGAATATCAAGGCATTAGGAGAAAAGGGAGAGTAATAGCTATGAATACAGTGAGAATCCTTAGTGAGTTGGGTTAAAAAAGAAGAGTCAGAGGAAGGAATTTAGAAATCTCTGGTTTTGTCAAGGAAATGGGTGTGGTGATTTGTGAAACCTAAGTTTGGGTTGTTCGGAGGGATATGGAATGGAGAAGAAATTAGAAAATTAAAAAGAAAAGGATGAGGTACGGGGGCTGAGACATGGGGACAGCCATTGAACTTTGCTTGACACCACGGAACAAGAGACAAGATATTTTAGGATGCCTACCTACTACCCAGTTTTTAATAGCAGAAAAAGTATTGTAGTGTAGAGGAAGTGGAGCAGGTGCTACAGCACATCTGTGATTGTCTGGAGCCAGTGACCAGAGCCCATTTCAAAAGAAATTGACAGAGATGGTTGAGAGGATAGTGGCTTCACAGATTGAGAAATAACAATAGCAGATCTCAGCTTCTGCTAGACAGTGAAGCCTGAGAAAACTGACCTGGTGTCGAAGCTGCCAGCGAATGAGAAGCGGGTGATTGGGGTATCAAAACGACAGAACGAAAATATTGAGGAACAGGCTGGTGGAGAAGAGCTGAGATCAAAGAGGTCTCCATCAGAGCAGAAATTCTGAAAGTCCATGGAGAAAAGTGAAGTAGCAGGTAGGAGCACCAAGAATCAGAGCTTGGTTGCTGCAAAAGACAAATGCAAAAGAAAACACATTTATGTATGATACTTGTAGGTTTTTGTATTTATTTAGGAAATGGAGTTAGGAATGATTACGAATTAGGACAGAGGGAGTGAAAGAGAACCTGCTCTTGTCACTCCCAGGGTTTAATAATTAAATATAAAATTATTATTATAAATAATATAATAATATTTGAATAATTACAAATAATATTAATGATGATATTATAATAATTATAAATACATTTAAATAATATTATTTATTATATTATACATAATATAAAAATATGTCAAAATCATCCTATTTGAATGTTTATATCATGAAGCTTAAATGTTCATTTTGACAGTTGAAGCACAAGCACAAAAACAGCTGAGAAATTTTAAGTTCCTCTTCTCAAGCACTGTATAAGTCTTGTGCATTTTAAAGTGTATTGAATTAGCCATAATTAATACATTTAATTAGTAATGAGATAACCCTTCTTCCCTGCTCGTCCCTGCATATCCCTCAGCTCCTCTGTAACCTCACTTAATATAAGTTCTTCTTCAATTAATATTTTTTCCATTCAGATTTTAAATCTCCTATTATTTCAGACAGATTTCCAATGTGCCTTAAAGAGGTAATTGGTCAAAATTATTGGCAACGGATTGAGCATCTTCTTGAAGAACGTAAGCAGGAATCTCCCTGTATTCAGCATCTAGCACAACTGCATCAACAAGAATAAAGTGCTACAACAGTGAGATCCATATTGGTGCTTGAACACACAAACCTCTGGTCATGGGCAGCAGGGCCCTAAACGTGATAGCCTTGGCTCATCGATAGCACCATTTCAAACCCATATCTCTAAAAGAAGGTACTGTAATTGTTTAGTTTTGCAAGTCTTTTCCTTAATAAAACAACATTGTTCATAAGCACAAGAAGCTTTTTCAGGCCAACTGGATAACTTTGTTACTACTTACTACTAGTAGTAACTCTGAGGATCTTATTTGGCTGTTTCTTAAAAACAGGACTTGGCAGCAATCCTTGGCAGCACATATTCACATGACCAATCTTGTGGTACAGGGTTTTTTTTGCTTATCTTGGTTGTGCACTTAACAGGTCCAGAGATATTTTGTAACAGATTTGGTTGCAAAACATAGGTTCTGGTTCCCATAGGTTTTCCACCTACTTTCTCTGTAATGTTCATAGAAGATTACCTAGTAACTCAAACGCTTTATTGCTCCCTCGTGTAATTTGAAATTGGAGTCAGTGGACTTCTGTGTTTTATGTGCTTCAACCTCCTAATCCCAGCTGGGTGCAGCAGAGCTCAGGATTAATTACTATTACTGTCTCTAATAGTGGTAAGGGAACTAGATATGTAAGAGCAACTGATCATTTTCTTAAGCATTGAGTAGGAGTCGTTATTCAACGACCACTTAAAATGTAGCAACGCCAGACAGCTTTATCCTATAGGGAAGCCTTAGTACAATGCTCAGTTGCCTTCTTTTGTATCTTGTGTGTTGGGAAGTTCCAGCTTTGATAGCATGTGTTACTGTATGTGCCACACTTGGTCTGCAATAATTGATGAAAAATGTACACAGGTAAATCCAATAAAGAGGACACAGCAACAGGACACACTTTTGGTATGATGTCTACATAACCTTACTGGGAGGAGAGGACTGACCATCTTATCTGGGAGTATCCAAATAGTCAGTGGTAGGATCCTGTTGGAGAGGATTGTAAGCAGAAGTGACGGTTTGTTGCCTGGAGGCTTCATTAATATACAGGTCTTTTCTCCACACCACAACAACATCTCCTTTGTCAGCTGGTTGGGAGCTTGATTGATGCATTGCTTAATGAAGTAATCGACTGGTGAAAAATGGCCAGAGGAGGGAGTCCAACAGCTCTGTTTGGGATTGATAAATCACCGGGTTGTTGTCAGCTGCCTGTGAGGTGGAGTCATCAACAAAATGTGCACTGAAACAAATCCTCGACTTGGGTTTGGGGAATGTCTAGCTTCTTGGGGACTGGTACAAAACTGAGGCCTTTGCTGAGAAGAGATCGCTCATCCTGCGAAAGGGAAAGTTCAGAGTGTATAATAATAACAAGGTTAGGATTGGTGGAGGTAGTAGGAGTGTTGATGTTTTTTTTCTGTAGAAGATAATTGAGTTTTTTGTCCTTCTCTGAAGTGAGGAATCGGTAGAGTTTGGAGTTGAGGGATCTGATTAGGTTAGTTATAAAGGGAAGATGATGTGGAGCTAATAGCCATAAAAATTCCTTAGCTTTTTTGATGTTGTTATCAAAAAGGGTAATCTGTTGTTTTAGGGAGAAAATGGTAGAAAGCATTAGTTTCCGCGAAAAGTGTTGTAGAAGTCTCTGAGTTTTACTCTGGGTGGTGTCAGAGTCAAAGGAAAAAAGTGTTACATTTTAGGCGAAATCCTTTAGGAATTATATCATATTGACAACATCTGTGAAGGAATAGGAGGTGATTAGAAAGTCTGCTCTTGCAACAGATCGCTGTGAAGAGACAGGATGCTGGTTTAGTAAGAGAGGGGGGCAAGTAGCCCAGGGAGGAAGAGAAGGAATGACAAAGAGATCTAGAAAAAGATTTAGAGGAAGGCCTAGTGGGTCGCAACAGAAGTAGGTTGAAGTAGTTTAGGTGGGTAGCTGCGTCACCATGCGTAGGCTGCAAAGGTAATAGGTTTATTCCATACTGAAAAGAGAAGAGAGAAAATTCAAAGTTTCGGCTGTGGAGTCTTCTTTAGGTTTGAGAAAGACAGGTCAGATAGCAAAGAATAAATAGCATAGGAGAACAAATGTGGAGGAGGCAGGAGCAGGGGAGAGGCAATAATCATACCAACAAAATCTGTCAAGAGTCATATCCCACTCATGGACAACCACCAGAAGAAATGAAAAAAAAACAATCCAGATGTGTTAATGTGACTATAATGAAACAAGAACATTCTTATATTTACATAATAGAAACAAAATACTAAAATATTACTGCACTTATAAATAAGACAGAAGTCTAGATAAAAAAGCAATATTAACACTGATGCCTTGTCTCTTACAGAGAAATTCCAATCGGGACCCATTCACTCTTTATAGTAAAGGAACAACACACATGATATTTACAATAAGTAGAAAATATATTAAGGAAACATAGTCCTGTTGCAAACATGGAAGCATAATTGAATTAACTCTTGAAGCCAAAACAAAGAGAGTCTTTATTTAAAGAAACAGAGAAGATCTTAGCACAGTCCAGATGTGAAATAAGAAGCCCTCAGTTCAACTGGGCAAAGTCTATTATCTATGGTCTTTGAGGGCCTGCAAAAGGAAAGTACTTCTCAAAAAACACAATTGCAATGATAAAGAAACATTGCCCACAAACTCTAGATGCTAAATCTCTTTTCCACTGCTAACAATAAAAAAGAGGTCTTTCCAAATCCATGCTATTGTATTTTTTTTTCTGTCTGAATAGGTTTCAAAGGGAAAGTATTACCTTGAGAATGATAATTCTAATATAGTTTGAAGGCAAACAAAATCCAGAGTAATCCTATTCTCAGTCCGTTTGTAAAATAGATGGCTCTCAGGTGACTTTAATATTCTTAAAAATGGGTATTCCTTATTTCTCTTTTTTTACATTTTCTTGGCCAAGAAATGTAAACTATATTAGGCACCTGTATGTAATACTGTTTCATATTAATTTACCACAGTGATGAAAAGGTTATTTATTGGGAACTGTCTGTTCCAAGGTAAAGTAATAGAGAGGTACAGTACATTACTATTGCCTATTTTGAAGGCTACAAAGGTATGAAAGAGACCTGCAAACAAATTACTGTTTATTCCTGGTAAGAGTCATCGGAACCCAGTGTCAATCCCAGAAGCATACTGTAGTAGTACAATCTAGAAGGGGCCCCATCTCTCAATGTCGGAGGAGACCATACCACGTCAATTAAAACCTACACTCATGGTGTACGTGTACTTTGGAGTATGTTTTAGAAACTCTAATCCATGTATATCTTCTTGTATTTGTATCTTCTATACAGAGCATTGTATACTGTAGTTCACTCTATACAGAGTATCGTATACTTCAGTGTGAGACACCTGAAGAAGGCTCTACTGCCGAAACGTTCTCTTTTCAGCATGGAATAAACCTATTATTTGTTCCATTGTATACACTACGTGTCTTCTATACTGAGTATCCAATATGGATGTTCATACGAGAGCAATGCAAGCTTGAATGCTCACCCTTTTTATAAAACATTATATATAAACACATTATCTGTATATTTGTTTGAAAGCACAATTCATATCTTTATAGAAAAAGATAAGACAGCAGGATCTGGACAGAAGGATCTGGATGAGAGGCAGAAAAATTTCTTGAGCAAGATGCTCAGAAAAATAGCAGTGCTGGTGTCTGGGGGGCCTTTGCGGCTGTAAGACAAAATATAACCGTACATGCCTAAACATGCCTAAACCAAAGGCTGGGTATTCAGTGTGTACACACCAAACCTTTTTTTTTACAAAATTAAATCTGGCCTTTTTTCACAGGGCTCAAGTTAACACTAATGGACAAAAAATATTAAGCAATACTAGAGGGTTTCAACCAAATGCACCTCTTCTCACAGATTGTAGAATGTAGGGATCCTGAAAATAGAATATTTTCACACCAGTCCATTAGTATGTAAAATATGAGAAAAATGTACTGTAAAACAAGACACATTTACTTTTGAAAAGACAAAAAAGAAAACCCTTAAAGGGAAAACAATGGAAAATAACTTTTCATTCATTTTAGGTGACCAGAGTTCTATAGGCGTTTACAATCAGTTTGGGTATGAGATATACAGACTAGAAAGATTAGGGAAATAAGAAGCTGACGCTAAACCAAATGGACAGCAGCCAAGGACTGCAGAAGCAATACATGAACACCTGTATTCCAAGCCCTGTTTAGACCATGCATCAATAACAGAGCCAGTTGAGGCAGCAGAGCTAACTGGGGCTGGTGCCAAATGGATGCCAGAGTAAGCAGAAAAGTTAGAAACTGAGTGAAAATTGCAGAAAGAGGGTATGAGTGTAATGGCATGACTGAACCTATAATGGAACAGAGTGAACTAGAGAAGGATACATTCTGTAGATCAGAGATGTCCTATAGATGTAATAAGTACCAAAGAGCACCCCAAGGAAAGTTCCTGTGGTCCAGAAACACCTTGATTAAATGTTAAAATTTATGGATCGAGTATTGGATGTTAATGTTATGGATATTGTATTACCCAATAACTTTCCAATAGTCATTTATTTTAAATATCTGATCATTCTCTCTAAAAATAAAGTGTAATATTATTTTTCAAATACAACAAACTGATTTATCTTAATTGAAACAATTGGAAACTATTGGGAAAAAAATAATTCTCTAAATTTATCTGGAAGTAGAAGAGGCCCAAACAAGCTTTTCACGTTACAATGAGCAAAACCTAATGATAATCTTGTTTTAGAGTACCTAATTTTAAATATATTTTTGTCATTTGTACATACTGTAGGACAGCCAGGGTATTCCTAAATTCTGACAATTGAGTTTCATGGCACCAGTTTGAATCAAATTACAAAGCTCCACACTGGTTAGATTTTTAATATTTTTTCTCGCCTATCTATAAAATAAAGCAACCTAAGACATGGCATGGCCCAGTCATCTGCCACTTAATAGAGACATGCCAGTTGGAGCAGATCTATTAAGCTAAAACGTAAGTGGTTTTTACAGTTCCCTGTCTTTAACAATGTTTATCCTTTAACTGATACAGTGGTTGCCCATTTGTTTCTCCACAATAGTCTACACATGGAATACATAACATTGCATGTGTATCAGGTGGTGGAGACCTACCGCATTACAGAACTCACAGGAACTGCACTTAAATTACATTTCAAGTTATTCCCTTTCTCTGTATCTCTGACTGAGAGCTGCTACACTTGCCTGTGGGGTTCCCTGGGGTACAGCACTTGATTTCCATTTACCATGTACACTAAGATATTATACAGAAACAATTCATCCAGTGCACTTTCTTGTCTTTATGCATTTCTATCACAACATTCTCAGGTTATTTTGATATCATTTTGGTATAGAAATCTGTCGTCGACGATTTGGTGTCGACACATTTGGAACCATGTGACGTATGCCTCCAAAATCCTGATCATAACATAATTTTTAATATCATTTATCAGACCTACTGTATTTCACCAGGTTTGGGAATGTTTCTAAGTCCACATGTTTTTAAAAATGATGTTTCTCTGTATCTTAGATACTGAAGAAGAATATTCCCTTTTCATCACAGCTACTTTTATTGCACTGTTTTATCTTTAAAATTATTTATCTTGTAAAAAAGGAGATACTTTAGTTAACGGGCACTATAGCTGCAAAGCATGGACATACTTCTGATGCTCTCCTTTGGGACTTTTAGTTTTTGAAAACCTTATTTATGTAACTTACAACCGCCCATATACAGTACACAGACAGATCAGAGCCATGTTTAATGTCTTAATTTAAGCATATTTTTTATATATTCCTTATCTGCATCATTGTTGCAGTCATACTGTAGGTTTTTCGATTATCTTTTTTAAAATTTTTGCTCTGTAGGTAAATGGGTGGGCATAGTAGAGGGGAGATTGGGGGGAAGGGTGGAATGTTTTGTTCCGGTTTTTGATGATGTATTGTTTACAAAATAAATAATAAAAATATGTGTAAAAATTGATTCCTGTGTTGCATTCGTTTACCATGCCTAGAGGACAGGTATAGTTCATAGCAAATAATACATATATGGAAATATGGCAGGAAATGAGTAGCTGTGGTTGTGTTAGATTTTTTGAATGAGAAACTCATGAAAGGGTGAGTCATCTTAAAGCTTAATGGAATTCTAGAGCTTTGATGATCTGAAGCGCTACCAGATTGGGGGAAATCAGTTCTGGCTTGCATTCGAAGGGCTTAAAGTAGATGGATGAATAACCACAGCAGATCTTACACAGGGATTGGAAAGTGGCAGCAGCTGAACTGGTCAATCTGGTGTACTGGGGCTAGGGGAGGGAATTGGTTACTTGAAAGAGTGGGCCTGAGATGTCAAGGATTAAATCCAATGCAAATTAAAGCATTTAGTAAATTGAGTTTTGAGTGCTGTCACATAGATGGAATTTGTAACCCAAAAGTCCTTGATTAAACTCAGCAGCAGGAAGACGGAAACAGGTTCAGGCAGAGGTTTTAGCATGTTGGTGAAAAGGAAGGGCCACAGGCCAGCAGCAAAACTAGAAGCAAGATTTCCTTAATTTTAGGGAGCTGTAAAAAGTGATGTGTCTGGCACAGTGATGTTAGTATGACAGTGATGTTAGCATGTGGTGATGAGAAATGAAGGCGGACTCCAACGGCAGGGATCACTTGATAAATGGAAGGTTTGCAGTATAGTGGCAAAACCTGACAGCAGGTTCAGTGACATCTCAGCAGGTACAGTACCATGAAAGTAACAATTAGGTAGAAATCAGAAAGCACCAGAGGCAAGTAAAGGAGGAATTAGCGCAATGAATACTGAAACAGACTGTCTTTTGTCCAGATTTTCATTATAATTTCCAAATTGAAAGGTAACAATTTTGTTTTGTTGAAATATTAATTCCTTGTGACTGAGAAATTTCATTTATGACACATACAGCCAAAAGAAAGTCTATCCATTCTCAGGCATGATTGTGTGTAGGGTACAGTACGTTCATACTGACAGATGTCAGCAATATCAGCCTCAGTGTGCAGCAGTCAAGGTGGAGCATTGGGAGACACTGCTGTTTTAAGAAGCCTGATGGCATGTGATTAAAATCAACGCTTCCATCACTTCATTGTCTTAAAAAGTCACAAAAAATTAAACATTTTAAATTAATGATTAAATTAAGTAACATTTCTGAGGCGCTAAAAAGCAAATGAAAACAAAGTGAACTGAGTCCATGTCTGAGCTTGTTCATAACCTTAAAATCTGTTCCAAAAGTTGGATGAAGAAAAATAAGTATCAAAACATAATTTACAGATTTTGACTATTGCTACCCCCTGGCATTTTGATCATTTGGCAAAAGTGCAAAAAGTGAACACATGCACTTTTTGCACTTTTGCCATGATGTGTACTGGGCTATTTTTCAGGTCTAGATTCTATTGTTACACACTAATATTTGAAAGATTTCACTCTAGGAATATGACACTGTATTTCAGTTGTGTGATGATATAGTCAAAAGTGAAATGAATACTGAAGGATATTCACGAATAAACCCCAGAGGGTTTAAAAAAATGTTTGTAAAAGGATCTGTCACATTCAAAAATATTTGTATGTGTATAGTGTACTGCATGTACATATTTCTGCATAAACTGTATGCTCAATGTCATATCAATTGCATCCTCGTTGGCAGCAGACAGAGCTCAAACTCAAATTGCCTGAGCAACTCAATCCATATATACAGTATATACAGCAGTGAAGTGCACAAGATTTGAAAAGACATGATGTGTATTTATGAATATTAAGAACTTTGTTTCTTAATTAAATAAAAGTCATTTAGGGATAAATTGTAATGCCAAATTCAAATGGAAAAAACTGTCACGAACACTTCTTTCCGGGCCCTATGCAGACGACACAATCCGGATTAGTGAGGAAACACTGGGGAAAAAGCCATGCAGGAGAGGGTTTGGAGACAGGGGGCGTGTCCAGGGGGTGCAGGTGTCCAGGGGTAGTGATTCCGGGGTGAACAATCCATGTAAAAGTCCAAACGGGTAATCCAAAGAAGTGAGAGTCCATAGCCAGGCGAGGTCTGCTGATCTTTGGAAATGAATGATATTGTATCATTAAGCTAAATGGTAAAAACATGTCTAAGTTTCCAACTTCATTTGTTCCTACGTAATGTATTGGTAGAGTAAGCCCAATACCATGTACTCAGACAGAGGTGTCAAATGAATCTAGTCATTAATTTCCTATGATTATATTATTTTTATTGGAGGGGCATGCGCTGTGAAAATTGGGTGCTTTATTCTTGTTCAGAGTGGCCTGGGTGGGTATATAGGAAATATGAGATGCCCTACACTTAGACTACTCTGGTGGTGAGTTAGAGCTGCTTAAGAAGTAAAGGTGGAACTCTAGTGGAGTTTTTTCGTCCTTCTGCAGTTTCTTAGAACTTTTGTTTGATCAATAGTAAACATACTGAGGCACTTACGTGCAACACAGAGCCTGTGGTGTGTAGATGATAAATGATTAAAAGACGTATTTTACTGTATTTACAAAATAATTCATCATGTTATTGTCTTTCTTCCTGGTCTTGTGTATCTATCATATAACAAGTGAAAAGGATTTAATTTCTTCAATCTGGAACAAAAGAGAATGAGCAGAAATATGATCCAGTTATAGAGTATAGAACCTTCAAGTATTAGAATGAGGGTATGAAACAAGGACATGGGGTCAGAACTGGAAAATGAAACAAAAGTCACTAAAGACACAGAATGATGTTCTTAATTTGTAACTCAAAATGAAGAGGGCAATGAAAACACGTTTCTGTTTTTTTTTTTTAAGATTATTTGAAGGTTGTTTCCAACATTTGTTTAGAAGGATGATGAAATCACATTAATTGAATATATTGAAGTATAACCAAACCGTGAAAAGATATACACAGTAGCTGGAACAGATGGTTTACTGGTGCTGAGAAATCTGAATTAGGTATGCTCTTTAAAACTCCACTACATATTTGTTCAGAGTAAAAATAATGACAAACAACTGGAAACTTAATGGATATTTAATTATTTTAATATTAGCAAAACCGCAAAGAAAAGGGTCAGGAGCCAGTATTGAATTCAAACCTTCTGTATACAGGCATTTATAGGCTGGACAGTGGCACATGCACCCTCCCTTGTGGCAAATCAGCCTCAGAAAGAAGAGCTCTAATAGAGTCTAAGTCAGTGTAGCCAGAGAGTACACATATTGATTGCAAAGAGCTGAGATCTTAGGCAAAATAAGTGGCGAAGACAGAAATGAGAAACTCCGTTTCAATAAATCTGCCTGGAGCTTAGCTCCTATTGCTTAGAGGCACGTTACTGATTCACCTACCAAATTCCACAGCATGTGTTTTTCCCAGTGAAACAGACAAAATTATAATCTTCACAAGGGTTATTTTTAAAAGCTCTTTTTGGGTCTTGCAAAATGATGTGCTTTTCTATATGTGTAGAATTGATGTCACTCAGAGGCCTCACTCTAGAAGGAGTCTGTGCAGCTCTTTAGCAGTGGTGGCAGGTAGGGAGCATGTGAAGTTCTTGCAGACGTAAGCGGTGGCTTTTCCTCCCTGGGGCGCCATTGTGGAGAGGACAGGCAGCCGCTGGTAAAGGAAGTTGTCAGCATTGCCATCTGCCATCAGCAAAACCTACAGAAAGAGACAAATTGTGTTGGATGGAAGAGATTAATATTAAATTACAAGTATCATCTGGAGTAACTGTTAAATTTAAAGAGTACAAACAACATTGTATTGTAGTGTGTACTTTAAATATATTTTTGCAAAACAACTAAACGAATTGAGGGTAATTTAGTTACGCAATATCTGTTGTTGTTGTTTTTTTTGTGTTCATAGCACAGTGTGTGCTCACGGACCTTCTCTACTGTCTTAGACCAGCAGAATGACTTTTTAGTCCTGAGAAGATCTTACAATGAATGAACGTTTAACAGGGCAAATGTTTTTTAAATGTCTGATGCTGTGCTGAGTGGCTCTGTTGCAGTTGTGACCTTTAAGTCCTTATGTTGTACTCATTTGATTAAGAGTGCTATTAGAGCTGCTCAAACAGTAAACTTAAATGGCAGGTACCTAGAAAACTGTTTATTTTAAGAGTAAGCTTTCTCACTTGCAGTGAGAAACTATAAAATGACTCTGATATGGGCAAGTTCAAAGTAATAGTTTGCAAAATCCTCACCCCTCCACTGGTAATACAAGTGCCCAAATAAATGATTAATGATTAAATAAACTAAAAAAACATTTGGGGTGGGGGGGAACCCTGCCATTTACGGCATTTTCGGATGATTATAGTGCACCAGGAATGCTGTGCAAGTGGCCCTAATGAAAGGTTATAGACTATGTCTCTGTGGTCTTACTATGCTTGCAACAAATGTTTACTGTCTTCAGCCATGGTTCCCCTCATTTTGTGTTCTAGTTTATTTCTTCCCAGTGCTCCTCCTCTTTTGACTAAGTTGGTGGTTAAATATACCTGCCATAAAAACATGCTAGCAGTTACATACTTTAGCTTCTGTTCACGGCTCCTTCTCTGTGCCATTATTGCAGTACCTAATCAAACAATTAATGTTATAAAGTTACTTAACATCTTTTTATCAGTCATGTTTAATTACGATCTGAATTCAGAAGTGTCTTCCAACATTTTCAGCACAATGTCTCCTGGGACAACAAAACTGAAATGACAACTCCAATTGAATTTGATATATCTGCACAACGTGAACAGCAATGCTTGTATTCTCTCCTTTATCTCCCTGCCAATCAATGAGTTAGATTTACCAGCCAGAATATGATACTGTACTGTAATGTCTGTAATTCAACTAGCCTTTTGTTTTTTAACCTCCAAAATCAAAAACCAAATGATGAAACTTTTACAGTTGCACAACAAGACAGCTACCCACGTTTCAGAGTCATCCTACTATTGCAAACCCATATATTTGATGCATTTTGTTGAACCTCTCTATTGTTGTGCCCCCTCTCTACATCCTGTCACATTCAAATCATGCTGCTTTGAATTTCCATGGCAGTGCTCTTTGGAGCTCTCTCCATGGAGATTAAATGAGTTCTCTGCTCTGACTGAAGGCTATGATCATTCTCTGCTTAGCAAGGCTCAGGCTAAGTGAGGATGATGTTTTTTTTATTGTTATGCAGATGGAGAACTGCAGAGCAGTGTCTATGCTGTTATTCAGGCTATTTGCCCTAGTACAGTTATACCTTTTCAATTTTCTTCCAAGAAGAGTCGGCTGCCAATATCACTTAAAATTCCCAAACTGAAAATGAAGCCCCAGGATTTGCCAAAGAATGGGGCAGTTCATTGTGTGCATTCACTGTGGATACCAGTTTTATTAACAATGGACTGTACAGTACTGACTGCTCGTTTTAATGTTTTAGATACTGTATGTACAGTACAAACAATGTTCAAGACAAAAGGTAAACACATTTATCTTTCCTTCATTTTCTGAGTTATGATTAGTCTTATTTCAAGGGTTGAGGTCAGGATAAGAAGGTCTTGTGTTTTGTTTCAATTTACATTTTTTAACTTTTGTTACAAAATGTTACTTTATGTTTATGTGCTCATTTCATTTTGATCACACATATGGAAAAATTAAAATGAGAAGAAAAAAAAACATCATAATAGGATAAGATAGATACAATTTACATTGGTGAAATAACAAGTTTAAAAGAATTGTTATAAATTATAATAATCAATATTAAAAAAAACACAAATGAAAAGTGTGAAACTATTTAAAACTTGTTATGTGGCTTTAACTAACACTACTAAGGGCCAGATTAATGTGTACATTAATTACAAAACTGTAATTTTATTGTTTGTAAATGTTTTTTTTTTTTAAACCCTAGAGTTCTTACACTGTTTTGCAGTAACAGCCTTTCCTTCTAAAAACATTCCATTCACAAATGTTGTGAATGATGCTATTTATGGGTCTGTTTCCTTACCAGGATTGTTATGAGCAGTACCAGTAGGAATCTGCATTAAAATGTATTCTCTCAGAAAACCTTACATTGCACACCATGTCTCCAATGTAATGTTTCTGGTAGATGTGAAAGCAGAACTGTATGAAAAAGATATGCAAAGGACAGAAGTTTGTTTGGTAAGGAATCTACACTGCACTTCTCATTCCTGCATAGCTTAATCATCCCATCCTGCCTTCTTTCAGGAAATGTCCTACCAAGCACAACATCTGCATGAGAGCAAGGACATGTGCTGTCTGTTGAGACGGTAACATTCACAGAAAACATTTTCATCAATCTGCTTGAGTCTTCGAAATAGAACGAGTAGGCTGATTCATATTTTGTCAATAACTGTCATTTTAGAAATGTAGCAAAGACAGGAGGAGTAGATTTGTGTTTGGAGCACTTTGCAGGTCAACAATGAACATTTATTTCCACTTGATTAGAGGACTTCTGCTAAACACTTAACTGAAAAGGGAACAGGGATTTTCTTTTTCTTTACTTTTGTATTGCAAACAATAATTGAACTTACTGTACAGACAAACAAGAAACGAAATCTCCCTCTCAACTGTCAGCCTAATAGTTACTTTTTCACATGGTTTCTCAAAGAGCCACACAGCATCAAATGGCAGCTTCTGACACTGGTTTTTGAATGTTTTATAGTATAAATATAATTTTTATGAATTTGTTCAATCATAATCTTCTTTCTTCTCATTTTAGAACTGCCTCATTTAAAACTCCTACTGAAATAAATATTATTGGAAGTGGAAGAATAGTGGGGAAAAAAATTATTGAACATACAGTATACAGTATACAGTATACAGTACAGTATATATCAGTATGTTATAGTTACTGGGAACTGTCTTCAGTACAAAATCAGTTGTCTGTAAGTTCTGAAGCAGCATATACTTCAACAACACAGCTCCTTGTGTACAACACAGACTCAAACAAACCACATTTACTTCGACAGACTCCATCCATGGAATGCAAAAACAGGAGAGCGAACATGACCTCTTTGCCTTTTTTACAGTTGCAGAGCAGTCTGTCAGAATAGGTAAATGTCAAAGGCAGTCAAATAAGATGACACCTTGTGACAATAAAAAGAGTAATTTTTATTACAAATGGATATTAATGTATTTAGATTCACATTTCAGCTTGAAAGACAACACAAAGTTTGTGTTCTTTGCTACACAAGTATTAATTTAGTCAGTAGTAAGCTATTAAGAGAGCAAACATTGAACAGAAACAAACTTTTAGGTCCTTAACAATGAAACAGTTATCTTGGGCTCTATATATTTAGCAAATTAGAGTAATGGCAACAATGAAAATGATCAATTTAATACTAACATTTAAAATATGGTAACTACCAACAGAGGTAACTACCAACACCAACACATTAAAAATTGTAAGTTTTTGTCAGAACATACATACAGCATGTAAAAAAAGAACACACAAATCATTCCTTGGTTTAAGACTGCATGCATGTACTGTTCCTGAATCCAAAGGCTGTATTCTCTGCTGTCAATTAATTCTGGCAAAAAATAATATTACTACTAAGTTTCAGGAAGGATGACAAGCAGCCAACTTCACATTCACCTCAGCTGCCTAAACTCATAATAGTCCCTGACATAATTTCATGAATTAAAAAAAAACTATAAATACCATACATGAGATTTTTCTTCTTCACATTTGGCTTTTGCATCCATCCTGTTTGTACACCAGCTACACCTTAGTTAACTTCTCACTCTGCACTCATCCAATGGCCAAATCTTACTATGACTAAACACTCAAAAGATATGTCAATACATTTAATTATTGGTTGTTGTTATTCCTCGTGGCCAGTAAAGATGAGAGCCATTTCCTTTCCTTTGTAAAGCTCTGGTCTCTAAAGACAACCTCACACTGACAGTAAAAGACAGTAGTGTTTCTACCTCCTTGACTGTAACACCATGTTCACTCTGGTCAACCACCCCCTTGTTAACGGAAAAAGAACATTTAAAAAAGGCTTTAATAAAAGAATAAGGATCACAAAAAATTCACTGACTGAACAGCATAGTCCTAGTGTCTGACCTGGGACTGTAAACAGAACAGCCAGAATGCTAACTTGGAGATAAGGGAACACTTCAAGCACAAATCAGCACTCCAGTGCATTGAATGTTTTTTTCATGTCAGTGCTATAAATACCGAGGGAGTTAATTCTGTTCCATCTGTTAACAGAACATGAAAAAAATCAAGATAATTCTTTCATAAAGTTTGTTAAGACTGTCTTTGATGAGCAGATATCTTACTATATACAGAAAACTCTTACATATTTGACATCTTCATCATGAAAGAGTGGAAGAAAAATCATGAAATGTTTGTTATCCATCCTTGATTCACTTACTCTTTATCATTACATTTTTAACACTTTTATCTAGGGTGACTTAAATTTAATTAAATAATCCATTTGTATAAATGAAGGATCACAATTTCCCAGGTAAGAATAACTAATGTAAGTCACATAGTCAGACAAATATGAAAAGTGTACTAAAGCTGGGGACACATAACATTTTCCGTATTCAACGTATGGTATAGTCTACCAATTCTTCTGCAGGTCTGCGTCAAGCCTTTTTATCAGTGTCGGTGCCATTCAAGATGCATTATGTGTCAATCCCACAGTCTCTCCTGAAAGGGGGGCTGTGATCTTTTCTCAAATTATTTTTATTTTTTCACCCTATTTCTGATTCATCTAATGCTTGCACAAATTTGATTTCAATAAATTTCTCACAACCATTACTAAGACTGAAGCCCACAACTTTGCTTGCCTATTTTAAAAGCAAGATGACTTGCTCAGTTGTACATCTCCACAATGTAATGCATGGACTCTGTTTGGAGGCACAACTGGAGTAATATGAGCCGAACACAATGGGGACAAAAAAAACAAGTGTTGATGGTCCAGGTCTATGGTAAAAGAACATTGTGGTTTTGGTAACTGATGTAATTACAAAGTACATCAGAAGATATTGTAGGTCTGTAGAAAAAATACATCATTTGGCAGAATTATTACTATTATTTTCTTAATAGATTAGGAGTTAATGAATGTGGGTAATTTAGTTTGAGGGCAGAGATGGAGAGAGCTTCAGGAGATTCTTTCTAGCCATTATTATTAGCAAATGCTCACTTTTCACTTCTCATTCAAGTTAATACCATGAAGCTATAACGGACACAGTTAATTCTCATTATAACTACATGCCAGTGGTCTGTGGGTGCTGCAGACACCCCAGGAGACACAATGCAAAGGAGGGATGGGAGACATCACTCACATGTCAGCTGTCAAGTAGCAGGAGAGCAGGGCTCCCAGGAGGCTGAGAGCATCCTTTCATGTCCACTCAGATGCCTCTTTGTGCCACTGTTACCCTATGTGCCGCCAGACAGCTCTGACAATTCAATCAGATACACTCATAAGATGATGACATTTAACTGGAAGGAAAACAATTGAGCTGCTAACAGACTGGCGATTAAGACAGCTTTGGGAAAAAAAAACAATTTCTGGAAATTCTGACAGGAGGCTTGTTTCTGAACAGCATATCAAAACAGCTTTTATGGAACACTGATAAGTAGAACATACTGTATATGCAGCTCATATGCAGAATCTAGTTCCTGTGGAGTCCACATCTGCAAAATTATTCCTCTTTAGTACCACGGCAAATAAAGGTCAGAAAGGGGAGTTATTGATTTAAGTATCATTTGATTTTTAGTGGGTTATTTAATTTAAACCTTCATTCAACTTAAAGAGGTCCAGTGAACCACAACATGCTTGTGTAGTGTTACATGTTCCCAAAGCTTATCATTGGAAGTGGTTCCTTATTGGCAGTCCTAAACATGTGCTCTCTCTGTTCCCTACAGTATGTAGACTCAAGTTCTTCTGTCAATGGAGTAAGTGAATTCCAATATTTTGTTTTACAAATCAATAAAGAAACAGCATACAATATACTGGAGATCTGATATAATGGACATTGTCCTTAGTGCTTATGCAGTGGTCCTACTGTAGGTTCTTAAGGCAGTCACTTTGACCAAAAATAGTCTAAATGATCAATAGAGTGGAACTAATTGTCACCTGAAGTTAAACTACTGTGAGTCTCTGCTAAATTGTTAACTCAGTCAAATTAGAACACAAACACTTAACGGTAACCAGACCATTTACAGTGAAGTCATTAAACCAGCATTCATGGGTCTGGGCTTTGGAACAAAGTTGGCCTCAAGATAGAAAAAGCACAACAATACAGTAACCACTAGAAAAAGAAACTGGAATCATCTTCAACATGAGAAGAGACAGACCACATTCTGTCTAGGTAATCTGAACACAAGAAGACAAGTCTTCATAAAAGGGGTGGTCTTATTTACAGAACATGTGGAAATTCTGACTCTCTATATCGTGGAGTTCCATGCCTTAAAGTAATTTCTCCTTGAAGCATTGTTTGAAATATGAAATTAGTTCTAAATCATTTTTCTTTCAGTTTTTAGTAGAAATCTAATAGATTTCTTGAGGCCAATCTAATAGATTTCTTGAGGCCAATCTAATAGATTTCTATGTCTGTAAAAGGCAGGATTCTGGTGCTCAAAGACTTATACATATAGTATATCTACAAGTACTGTATAATAGTAGTGAAATGTTGTGTGTTGCACAGTATGTCTGTGTGTAACTTATTGTAGTAAATATTTGTCTGTGTTATTAATCTTGTTACCTTGTAATGGAATAAGTGTATCCTCACTCCGTTACCAAGCATCTAGATTACATTTAGCCACTCATAGAAGTTAAATATATGTACTGTATTGCTGCAGATAATGTTATGTTTTTATTCCCATGACTCCTCACAGCTCTATCACACTTAGATTTGAATACAGCCCTTTGGTTTTCATGGTAGGTTTTGCTCTGACAAGCACTATTAACTGAGGGAATTTATTCTGAAATTACATTAACCAATTTAACTGACTACAGTTGGACTCTATTCTGGTTTTAGAGTGATCTCATAAGACAATTATATGCACTTAGACTCAATTTGGAGTGACATGGCAAAGGGGGTGAATGCAAATCAAGACATACAGATGCAGCCATTCAGAACGTGTAGTATGTCTTCCAAATACAGCAAAAGTTGTTGGGTGTATTACAGCATGCAATTCACTGGCCAAAGATGATTGATAGGTGGCACTTGTGGTGCATTAGATGTTAGTGAAATGATTGCTTCATTTAATCTCTCTATTGTGCATGTTTAAATCCGCTTAATATGGAATATTAATATGGAATTTTACAACTAAAGGGAAATTTGGATACATTTGCATAAAAATAACAGGAGCATAACGTCTCTGAACTCTCTGAGCTATATTAATTTAGGAATATAAATGTATATATACTGTATATGGCTGGTAGTTGTAGTTAACAATAAAAAAATAAACAACCTTGTCCCACCTTCTTCATAAACATTACATGCATCAAAGTCTTTAACTTAGTCACTGTGGGCATTTTGGAAAAGCTTTGACATGCTCGTTCTGGCTATATTAGTTTATATACTTTATAAAAAACTACAATGTTTTAAGCTTTTCTCTGAATATACATACTCATACTGGTCCCAATTTTAATTAAACAATTAACCTCCCAGTATGTCTTTGGACCGTGCAGTACTGTGTATTGTATCATACTGTGCAGTAATCAACTGCAGTATGATATAATCAGTATATACAGTAAATATACCAATTACACATAGTATATACAGTCTGGCACCGTATGGTTTTAAAGTTATTACAGTACAATATGTGTGAAATATATTTTTATGGTCAAAATTTAAAGTTAAATTTCTTCCTGATTACTTGTTGCTGAAATGTGCATTAAGAAAAAAATATAGATTTTCAAAATGTGGATGTAAATCTGAAAGAGCCACATCACGTTCACAACAAGCTACAGTATAATAATAAACTTTTTTATATATCCAACATACAAACAGTACTGTAATACACAGTTTTAAAGTCTAAACAGTATATAGTACAACTTATACTCTATCATTGGAAAAAGATTATCTCAATGGACTCTGCATTGACCCGGATTTTAATGAAAAAAAATTGCAGCACATTACCATCTTCCAGAAACACACATCACAGACCTAAGAACATTGTTATTAATATTATAAACAACATTTATTTCAAATGTTTAGTCTGAGTTTGCCTCAAAGTGCATACTCTCTTTATCCTACCAGAAATGAGGAAACACAGAAATGTTGTTGTTGTTTTTAACTTAAATCTCAACACTTGATTCCCACGTGACCAGTCTTGTGTTTTGTTTCATGTCTATAAACTGAATGTGCAACACAAATATATATAAATAAAAATGTTTAATTTTCATTTTTTGTTTATCATTTATGTGACTATTCCAAAATTCTGCTTCTCACCTGTTAATGTCTGAAGGCTAAAATGTTAAAATAATATAATATCTTAGTGATTTATTTAATTGTTATTCACAACAAATAAGAATGACAAGAATGATTGGGTGTTCCAGTATGTTCACACACTATTGTATATGAAAAATAATTAAATTAATAGCTTTCATTCTCCACCTGTCACAGTACAGTATATACCTACAGCCTTCATTGACTTTAGAGGCATTTAAACTGCAACAGAACCAAGGAACATTGAAACAGCAACATACTGCAAATTAATTTGAATTATACTGCTCATGATTATTGTCCACAGACAGAATGAATATATAATGCTTCAACAATCTGCTACCAACAGATGCATCTATATCTGTTACATGTCCCTCATTTTATGTGCTTTTATGCTTGGTAAAGCCCAAAACAAAGAGGAGGGTGAAAATAAATGAGGCTGTACATCTTAATGCAGAATCATACTTGTCGAGCTCAAAACCTGACATTAAAATAATTAAGTGTATAATCTCTCCAAACAATGCTAATATACACTAATTTAATATGCATCTGTTCCAGCAGAAAGCCACATTAATTTCAACTTCCCCAGTAAAACAGTTCAACTGAATGGGAAAAGGGAGCTAATACCACACTACAGTAGGAATGAGCCGTTTATCCCTTAGGAATCAAATGGGTGGAGGCCATTCGGCCCATTTTCTCATTTGGCATACAGCTCATAACACGTGCCAAAAAAAAAGATTCCTTGCAAAATATATTTATAAATTGATAAAGATACAGTATATACAATGTAAGATAAATCTGATCCTGAATTGGCCAGAAATCAAACCTGGGCTTTCCACATGATGATTGAGATCTCTATTATTGAACCAAAAGGTTCTAACTATTAGCAGCATGGTCAGAATGTTCTTATCAATCTATTGTCGTTAAATTTTAAAACCTAAGCTAGTCTGGGCCTTGTTAATGATTATGATGAAAAATCTCCAAGGAAAACCATGTTCCAGGTTCCTAGTGTTGATACACCAGTAAGAAACACTCTTTCCTTTGGACTGGAAATTCAAATCCAATGCCCAAGTATGGTAGTCAAGGACATTGTGCTGTGAGCAGCATCACCTTTACATTACCTTTCACATTACCATTCACCTGAAGAAGGCTCCACAGCTAAAATGTTATGTTTCTTTTTCTTTCCTTTCAGTATGGAATAAACCTTTACCTGTTCCTTTGCAGTCTACGCATGCTGACTCAGCTACCTCCTTGTGCTTCATTAGATAAAGACATGCAACTAAGGTCCTGAATCCACAGATATGAAATATTTCATGGCACTGTTTGTAAGCCTGTTAACTCTGCTGTTTTGGTTAAATTCCACTCTAGGCTTATGCAAACTGACTAATAAAAGTTCCTGAGTTATTTTCTTAATTCTCCACCTGATTTGCTTTGTAGTGAGGCTGTTGGTGCATTATGGCTGTTATGTGTCATCCAGTTGGGACGTACACTTCAAGGCTAATGAAACAGGTCTTCACCTATGCGTGATGTTTTATAGTACATGTACACCAACCACGAATTGGTGCTGATCAATGTGGGCCTGTGCCAACTGACATGTCCATCCCAGCCCTTTTGGGAAACGTTTTTACACTTTGTTCCCCTTGCCATGTGTTCTCTTCTGAGAGTAGAGCTGTAACACATCCCCCTCATCATGAAGATACAACAAATAAGAATGACAGGAATGATTGGATGTTCCAGTATGTTTGCACACTACTGTGTATGAAAAGATAGAGTTACAGCTTTTATTCTCCACATATTATGTAATAAACAGACTTAGGACATTTTTCATCCCCTCTGCAATTTCACTCTCAAACAATGTATAGTAATTCTCTTATCTCCTGAAACACTGCTGTACTCTCTACTTTGCTGGTAATGTTTGTCTGTTTTTGATTAATTTTTGTGTTGGACTGTGCAGTACAACAAATTCCTTGCAAGAGATAATAAAGCTTGAATTAAATTGATGAAGGAACCAAAACTACTAAATACATTGCTGTCTGGAACATGGCACTGAGATCAGAACCAAAGGGCAATATTCCCACATGTTGAAAACCCAGAAGAACTAATCATATGCTGCATGAGGATGACTTATGACACACTACAGGAAAAATAAAATCTGAATGTTCCGTTCTGCTTCAGAGACCATGGTGTTCTCAAACATCTATAGAATAAAGAAGTCACATAAATAGAACAGATAATAGGATGCACTCCATGAATGCAACAAAAAAGTTTAAAAAATGGGAAAAAGTTAGACAATAAATATTCCTCATCTTTCCCACGAACACATTGAAAAGCAATTAAGAAACGTCCTTGGGTCAATTCACAAGTCTAAATGAGAAAATATGCCTTGTCACATCTGTTGTTTCATGTCTCTTATTTAGTTAAAAAGAAGGTCATCTTTGCTCTATGCAAAAAGCAGATTGTACTGTCATGTGACAATGTAAAAGGAAGGCCATTTAAAGTTAGCAGGTGGCACAATATCAGGACCATATTGAAATGATGTAAGAATGGCACAGAGCCATGTGGATGGCTCTTTCACAGCTTCAGTCATGAGATCTTATCTGCATTAGCGAAAGCAGGGAATGTTTTTTCAATCTGGATTATACAATATTATGTATCAGTCACTGTCACAGAATCAATAATCACATTGAGTGATTATTAAGTATGTTATTGGTGAGACCACTAACTACTCCAGGTTTTTTTAATTTACAGAAAGGCTCAACATTTTTTAGTACTTGAATCTATCTTAAATAGGGGACATTAAAATCATTTTTACCGACCCCATTATAGGTTTTGAAGGACACTTAATTAATAGCGATAGCCTCTTCATTATCAAAATTACACATACAATACAGTAACCTGGCAGTGTTGCTCATAGCTATGACGAATTATAGTGCAAATTCAAACTCCAATAGGCTTTTTGAATAAGATATAAGTTATATATAAGTTAAAAATACATTGAGAACTCTAAGAATCAGGAGTGTCTTACTGCATTTTTGTTCCCAGAGTTTGTTAAAGAACTGTGATTTGGAGAAATAACCTCATAAAGCTTCAACTTGAATTTATGGTACCCCTTTGCACCTTTATATCCTGTGGTAAAAATGCTAAAAATATCAGTTAATGAGGATTTCATTAATAACACTCCGGCTATTAAGGATGTATCATTGAAGAATCAAATTTTCAATCTGAATTTTAGACATAACTTTTAATTACTGTAAAGCAAGTGCCTAAATCAATAGGGGTCTAATCCTTTATGTATTGTTATTTATTACAATCGCCATCTAATTGTTTTGTCAAAATTACGTTTTAAAAAATTCATACTGAACGTCAAACATTTTTGATGGCTAACCACATAACGGCATTGAGAATGGTAGTTTACAGAACATTAACTGCTTTTGATTTTTAATTGCTCTGTAACAACATGGTCTAAATAGACTCCTTTATTTCCTCAGATCACCATTTAAATAAATGATATTGTCTTTCTTTCAAATATCCGAATTGTAGAAATCTTTAAAAATAAAAATGTTGACTGTATCTCCTTTAAAGCTTCAATTTTATAGTTAATGAGATTAATATTTATCATTGAGAAGGAAAAGTCAAAATTTCTAACCATCAAAATATCAATAGAAAAGGCCCCCTTTATTTTTTAATATTGAGCGTCCTGCTTTTCACTCCCTGCCTTGGAAACAGAAATCAAGCAAAAAGCAATCAAGGATCAGAGACCACTATGCAAAGAAGCAAGTCTTTAATACGTCCTGCTCCTGTGATTTGTGACACAAGATGTTCACTAAATTCTGACTGTAGTCACCCAAATTTCAGTTTCAAATTGCATTTATTCAAACTCTTGTTAACGAGGGAAGTACTATTCCATTTACTATAAAAATATCTTACAAGACTCCACTTGGATAAATGGTGGCTCTTTTAATTTATCCCAGCTTCAAGCACCGTCTCATTCTATGCTGTGAATGCAGTTACTGTACCTTATCATAGCAGAATAATCAATGTCTAAAACAAAATGTAAGGTATTAAATGACCTGAAGAAAATAGTCTTATCCAAGTAGTGTAAGACAGAAAATATAAAACAGTTAAACTAAACAATGGAACAGTCTTGTAGCAATATTGTATATACGGTATAAACTAGAACTACAAATCTGATCTAGACTAATAGAATACAACCTATGGGATATTTTTAAGGTCCTTATCAGTCTGGATATACTACTAGATATACTGAAATTCTGAATTCTTCATTTTTCAATGGTGTACAGGCAACAGATTGATGAATAAAGGTTACATGTTTTTTGCTGAAAATTCAAGGAGAATTGTTCTACAACAGGCAGAATCAAGAGACAAATCACCAGAATAATCTCCACTGACAAGTCAAAGGAACTGAAACGACTCATCTTGAAGAACAGAAGATTTAAGTAAGATTTAATTTAGATAGTCAAAATTAAGAACATGAGTGACAGAGTCAATCCATAGAATGAACTCAAGCTCACAGTTCAGGATAACTCACATTTCAGGATAAGCAGAATTAAATGACAAAAGACTAGCAGCCTCTGCTTTTGAGAATTCTTAAAAACTTCAAACAAATATCTGTAGATGTAATGCAACAGTCTATCTAGACACATATTGATCTAATCCCAGGCTCTAGGATTAATGATCCTGTTAACTCTGTTTGAGGGACTGATAATACTAACACAGTGACGGATTAAAGTGAGAAGCAGCTCACCTTGTTTCTTATTTAGCAGTTTTAGATTTTTTTAACAGGAAAAAACTACAAAAGGCAGTTTAGATTATATCACGTGGAAAAAAAAAACACTGAAAATGTGGATATTTCCTAGATATCAGTGATAAAACAACAGCAAAAATTTCACTGTATCTTTTATTGTCATTGCTACCATCCTACCTGTACAAATCAAACATGTCAGCTTTTTATTTGCTTCTACAAACATATTTTTACCACCTTCTCTTGAACCACACAACCATTTAACATCATTTTTTTGACAAACTTACACAGCCATTATTACAATGTTTAGCAATCTCCTTTTGAGAACATAAAAATGTGTAGTTTCCATGAGACGAATGGTAGCTGACTTCACAGGGTTGCTCTAGAATTTGAAGTTCGGAGCGGGCACATGGCCAGTGGACAGTTCTCACTATGTCAATTTTTCTCCACTATTTGACACACCCCTGTCCAACTAGATCAAGAACAAACGCTGTGCCTGGAAAAATGTAGAGAATTACAGGAAGCGCTGTGCTTGTCAGACTGATACAAACATTGCCATGGGCACCTGCTTGGTGAGTGGGCAATTCAGCCTCAGCCAAGGAGTAAATTGTATCCAGGCCATGGCTCTCACCACAACTGCCACATAAGGGCTTGGCCAGCCAGCAGGCCATATGTTTAACATAACAGGTCTAAGTAATTGTATCACAGTAATTCTAAGAGTCCTGAAATCGAGCTGTTCTGATATGACATTTACTAATTTTCTTGTCCGTGAAAAATTGAACCAACAAAAGCATGTACAGTAATGAACCAATCCCTTAAAACGCACAGTTAAAAGAATATACTTTGAATTCCAATAAGGCAATCTGAAACCACATGATACAGAATAATATGACTTAGTCAAAACTGATTGTGATATGACAGAGTTGTCTTGGAAGTTTGCTTGCTTTTTCAATGGAAAAAAATGTCAGGGAATTCAAAAGTGTCAGAAAAGTGCTGCTGGTCAGGTGTAACCTTGATCATTATGATAATATTGCATTACCACCATCAATATGTTCAGAAAATATTCCTCAAGTTTTCTAAAGTTCTATAAGCCTTTCCATAAGACTACTAAGAACACTTTGCAGCAATGTTGGTATGTGAGCATTTGGTCTGTAATACAGTACATACATAAATTTAAATAAATCATAGCAACATTCAAGGTTTTTTTACATGTATATAATTAACAAGTCACAACATCCTAAACGATCCACAATATTAACACAATAGTAATTTATACTGTATTTATAAATTATTAACTTTTTGTTTATTACTTAATATGCACCACAACCAGAATTGTAATCAAAATATAAGAACTATGAAATCTAAAAAAATGTCCATTACATCCTGCGATATTATTGTACTTAAAATAACTATTTTTTCAGGGAAACTTATAGTTAATAATACAATTACGTTTTACATAATGGCATATTATAAACTTGACTTCACTGTAAATTTATGTGATTTCAAGTAGGCAGGTTAAAAAAATCTATTTCTGGAAATTTGCAAAGTGACACTAAAGTACTGTGTGGGCAATCACTGTTGAAAAGGTTTAAGGTGACAATACATTTGAATACCAAGCAAGACTATTATGACAAATATAACAAAAAGTGTTTGCTAATGTGATGTTCTGAAGTGGGTGAGTAGGAGCATAGTGCTATCATCAGCACTGCACTCCTGCAAGGTAGACAGATTGATTGGTCTACGGGAGCAGTCGGACTCACTGCGGGATCTCTCCCCTCTGCAGGATTGTCGAACGGTAAAGGACTGTGAAGGCATGCTCTGTGCTGCTTTGTGTGACAGTGAAGACAAATAGCAGGAGTCAAGCTTTAACAAATTCAAGGGTTTTATCATGAACAAAGTAAAAGAAAGCTATATCAACTCGGAGAGTAAGATAGCCCATTACTAAACTGCTCTCTCCAAATGAAAAGCAAGTCCTTCTGTCCAAAAAGATACCGGGACCAGAATGGAAATCTTAAGATGAAATCTCAAGAGTCAGCCTCCTGAACTTTTTCTATGAATGACAGTGCTACAGTGTTTTTCAGCACTGAAGACAAGACCTGATCCAACAACAGCACCTGAGAGTAAAGTGTGTCATACATGTATACACTTCAGCTGATATAAATAGTTAAAAGATGTGATTAAACATGTACAGTATGTGTGCAAAAATGCAGAACCAACTCTGGTGAATCCTTGCACATGGGACAATAAAGTACAAACATATCAAAATAAAAGATAGAATCCTGAAGAGATCTAAAATACAATACCTGGAAGCAAATGTAAATGTATCTCAATCAGCAGGGCACTGAAAGGAAATAACTTAAATTTCACTGAGTACCTGCTTGCCAGGAATTGTCACAGACTGAAATCAAAGTGTGAATCATCCATCATTGTTTTATCCCCACTCTCTCTGTAAGACACCATCTAAAGCTGTTAATTAACTTTCTAAATGACACAATCGCTTAGCTAATTGTAGCACTAAAATGACAGACAACCAGAGATAACTGTAATTCTTTTCAGGATTAAGCAGGGATTTTGTCAAATTTTTCATAAACATTTATCCATTCTCTCCAGAGTCAAAACTATGCCTTATCCCATTATTTGTAGATCATACTTACTTACTTTGTAAAGGGAGTTGTTAAACATACAATAAGTTAGATCAAAACTGAATTACTAGCTAATCCCAAATGCCACGTGTTTCTTGTGGGTGGCCTTTATTTGAGCAGAGGAATTTTGTTTGCACTCAGAAATAGACATAATATTAAGCAAATATTATGTAAAAGGATTTTAAATTCCAAGACTGATTAAATCCACTGGAGGTCAAAAACACTGATTTGCCAAAACAAAAATGTGAAAAATATTAATAACAGAAACTTTAATGTAAAATCTGGTTGATAAATTTATTATTTGGAGCAAGTACTGTACTATGCAGAATGCACCACCTAATAAGATTATTGTGCTACTGAAGAGATACTCTAAACTCCAAAATTAGTGAAAAATCTATTAATTTAGAACTAATTAGTGAAAGCTGATTTATACATTTTTCTTTCTAAAAAATGTAGTAATAGTAAAACACTATATGCATACTACAGGAGGTTTTAAAAAACAGTTAGTAGGGTGTTACTGCACATGGAATGAAGTAGCAACATTTTTCTGAGCTCCTCTATAATTTCTTCAAATTAATTGCAGTTTTTTATTAGAGCCAGATTACTGTTTAGTGTTGTAACTAAACATTTTTTTTCTTAACTCTGAAATGTGGAATTAAACAATGTTGAAGCCCAAAACCCAAAACAAAAATATGTCAGAAATGGAGGAACAGCAGTCATCTGATAGGTGGGTCTAACTCAAATAAAGCAATTCTTGCTGCAATAAAATCTCAATGTCAAGAACGTAAAATGTGGTTGAAGATTGTTTATGACTGTCTCAATTACACTGAGACCAACTTATTATTCCTTCAAACAGTGCAATGTGAGTTAAGAAGGTGGATAAACAGAGTGGATGAGTCCCTGACTGCACACAATCACAGACAGGCGTTTGAGAAACTTTACAAGGACTAACTGTCCAATCCACTAACAGCTCACTCTGAATCTGGGTGAATGATCTGAAGGGGTGTTCTTGCCAGCAAAACATAAAGATAACCCAAAGAAGGACAGGCTTTGTAACAGATTTAATTTCTGAACTGGAAGGGACAGAAAAAAATGAGACCGTGATCCGTGGATCCGTGGATCACAGATTTTAGTGTCAGAGTCATACAGTATGCTGCTAATTTGTGCAATAGCTGATAAATTTGGACATATTGCAACTTACTGAGAAGAGTGTAGTTCATAGACCAAAGAGCTGCATGAATCCTACATGTTATAAACGCATGAATCAATCACTCAGCATTGGACATTGATAGTAATTGTTCTCTAACGTTAAAAAAGAGGTATTAATGAACTTTTCACATAGTGCTGGAACTGGAGAGGATCAGATGATTCCCAGATTCTTGACTACGGCTGACTATAAATGGGGAACCTATCCACCTGTCACGCCCTCTGCAGCCAGAGGGCGCTCCTTCTCTGTCCTGTCCCTAGTTTCCGGTCTGCTGTCCTTCCTGTCCCTCTCTTTCCCTTGGGCTATATATTTCCGGGTCTTACACTCTGTCCTGGCTCAGCATTGATGTTCGGATGTCCTGAGACCCGCCTAGCACCAGGGCGCCCCACGTCCGCTCCCTGAGGGCATAGGTTTCTATACGGCATTCCTGAACTCTTTGTACTAATGAGCCCGGGCCTTTTTCCCGTCTCGCCGCTATGCATATGGGTCTTTTTCTGCTCTCCTACTCCCCACGGTTAGTCCCTTTGGACGTCCGTGACGCCACCATTGAAGTTCACCAGCTTTTCCAACAGTAAAATTTCTGTTTAGTCACTATTTAAGTTCAAGAAATCCGAGTTCAATCGGGGCTTGACATCATGCAGACAATAAATAAGTGATAGATGTAGGAGATCAGAGGGTGAAGAGGTTTTAATGTAAATCTGAGTTTAATCTGTATAACAATGACACTATCCTTGGAAGACTTTTTTATTTGGAAAGTCCTGTGTGACTGTTTTCAGTCAAGTTAACTGTTTATTGTTAGGTGTATCTGTGTGTGAGATAAATATGAGATAATTCTATGCACACATTTCGTCAGAATGCTATTGTGTTGAACGTTATGATTATAACCAAGAAACAAAAAAAAAGCTGATGACAAACAATTTTAAAACAGGCCACAAGTGTGGGAAAATGGGCAGATTCCATGTGAGGAATAAAAACAACAACTTTGCTGGACTCCTATGTCATCAATAATCCTGAGTAACGTTCAGTCTCTTAGGAACTAGGTTGATGTGCTGCAAAAAGATGCCAACTATCTCCACAAGTACAGGAGTGCTGGTCTGATGGCCTTTAGAGAAATGTGAGTAACAGACTCAGATTTGGACTCAGACTAGACCAAATGAACATGCTGAAACTTTACAGAGAAAAAGAAGCTCGGTTTACCTGATATTGAGTTGCTGTTAATATCAGTAAGACGTCTTTATCTGGTCAAAGAATTCCAACAGATATTCATAACCATTGTGTACGTCATCCAAAAGCAAATGAAACAAATGTAGTTAATAGCATTTATAATGTCATTCACCCTCTGCATAATTATAATGTCATGCACACTCTCTAAACCCCGAACCAACTAATTTGATCCTAGGAGATTGTAATCACTGCAACCGTACAAAGTTGTTGAACAATTTCTACCTATATGATGACCGCACAACTGGTAGAAATAGAATCCTGGATTTGAACTATGGCTCGATCAGAGGGATGTACAACGTTACTCCTTTTGGCTCATCTGACCACAACACTGTGCGCTTAATGCCAAAATACAGAACATTACTGAAGAGGGAGAAAGCACAAGTGCAACAGGCAAGCAGGCTTTTGGTTGCACATACTGGCCTGTCTGTTTAGAATCTTGTGACAATATAGATGAACTCAAGACACTTTATTTTCCTGAGAAGAAATAGTGATTTCTATGAAACTCATCAAAGTTTATTCAAATAATAAACCTTGGTAGGTTGAAGAGCTTAATAAACTTAAGTAGACCGAAGAGCATGCTGTGCCACAAGTACATTGCTTCACAAAAGGATAATGAGTCTGATAAGAGGGGAATCAGATCTGACGTTAGAGCAGAAATTAGAAAGGCAAAAACATACGGAATATTGATTAGAACTTAGAGAGAAGCTCACTACTTGAATTTGATACACAGTGTGTTTCAAACAATTTCAATAAAAAGAAACATAAAAAATTGTGGACATGATAAAATGAGTCATGTCCTGAGGTACTGAGGTCATGTGTATAGCAGCTCAGTACTACATATATTAAATTAGCAAAAAATCCCCAAAATTTGGAAACAGACAACAACCATAACTGTTGAAAAACAATAATCCCCCAAGATTTTAAATGATTTCAGACCATTTAAGTAATGACATATTTTACTATTTTAGACTTCCTAGATTTAAGTGCAGAAGAACCACAGTAAGTTATCCTTTATTCCCTCAGCTATTGCCTGCTTAATTTGGTTAACTGTATATTTTACTTTATTTATATATTTACTTTTTTTCTTTATCTTCATTCTTATTTGCTAATGTTTCCTGCCTGCAACAGAAATGTCTCATTTGGGACAATAAAAGGAAATACTTTCTGATGAAGAAACATACATTATATACAAATGTACAAATATTGCCATATACAGTATTGACAATGCCAACAACCATATCACCCTAAAGCTCTTAACTGGCTACCCACTGAAGCTAAGCAGGGATGAGCCTGGTCAGTACCTGGATGGGACACCTCCTGGGATGCTATGGTTGCTGCTGAAAATTGTGTTAGTGGGACCAGCGGGGGGGCGCCCATCCTCCAGTCTGTGTGGGTCCTAATGTATAAGAGCAGGGACACTATACTGTAATGGGCGCCGTCTTTCGGATGAGATGTTAAACAGAGGTCCTGACTCTCAATGGTCACTAAAGATCCCCGGTTATTTCTCGATAAGAGTAGGGAGTTATCCGGGGTCTGGGCCAAATTTCCCCTCTCAGCATTCTTGCACTTGCCCTGCGATGGACTGGCGCCCTGTCCAGAGTGTACCCTGTCTTGTGCTCGTTGCTTGCTGGGTAGAGGTTTGACCAATGACATTACATGTACTGACAATTTGCTCTGGTATATTTCAGATTTCCCTACCCTGTCTGGGTAGGAAATTGATCTGAATATTTGGTACATTCTCAGGCTGCACTATTAACTGGGGGGAAAAGTACATTCATGCCTCATCCAGAAAATCTAGAGACCACTATTCTGAAGAAGTTACCATTCAGTGTTGGACACGATTACTTTACATACCTGGGTTTAATAAATCCTAAAATCTCTAAGTTAATATTTTACCTTACTGTAACTACTCTGTAATTGTCACAGAGTTGATAGAAATGTTGGTAGCTGAAGATCTTTGCCACTTTCTAAGATTGGGTGAAGAAATGCTATAAAAATGATTTCCATTCCCAAATTCTTATATCTGTTTCAGAATTTAACTTCTGCTTAGTTCCTCATTTTATAAGAAGTTAGATTTCATAATTATGTTATTCATCTGGAGCTATAAAATTCCTTGTAACTCCAAATCAAATTTACAAAAACCAAAGAATGCAGTAGGATTAGGTCTTCCTATTAATCCTCGTTATTATTTGGCTGCAAACACAAGGCTCATACTGTATTGACAAATTGACTTTTCCCATATAGATAGAAACACTCCTGTGTGGTTAGACATGGAAGCAGAATCCAACATTAAAATGTCTCTCCCATCTCTGGTGTTTGGAAACCTGAATTACTGAGGAAATTAACTAAACGTTTTATTAAAAGTTTGTATTATATCGTGTTGACTACGTATCTTTTTACCTATATTTTACTAAATCCATCTCAGGATGTCTGGTCTCAAAAGATAACATAGCCACATGTTTTTTTTTTACTCATAGCTGGCATTGTTCTCAGGGAAATGACCAAGTGACCTCTCCTGGAACAAACGATCTATTCAGCAGAAGGGGTTGCTTGTCATGCAAGCTGGCAGTAAAGAAAATATACGTACTGGTCAGCTTTCTGGAATGACCATACTGTATATAGCCACAATGCAAGCAGCGAGTCATGTGGGAGTGTATCTTGTTTGTTTTACTATATAAAAGAGCACTGTAAATGTTGTCTTTTGAGTCTTGTGTCCAAAAGCAAGACTCCCATATGCATATGAAATAAAGATGACTTTCAACACCCAAACTCTTGGCTGATGCCCTTTGTTTGGCACAACGTTACCAAATAAAATAGTGAGCACAGATGTAATTTTGAAGAAAACCCTGGGGATATTAAATTAGATTAAACATTATACAAATTACCCAAAACTTAATCTTATGCTCCACTTTGTTAAAAGCATACCTTTATTCCTTCACCAATTGAAACATTGTTTACAAAATAGAATGAAAAAGGACTGATTACATTTAAAGATTTGTATATAGTCAAACAACTTGCATCGTTTAACCAGTGAAAATAAACACCTTTTTATATTGATAGGTCAGATACTTTGTTAAGCAAAATGTAGCTCAATTTGAAAATCTCCCCCAAATCTTGTGCAACAACCTCCCTAGTCGAGATGTTTAATTTTACAATTTGTTTCCTTTCTTCTGGGCAAACAGAGTTATCTGTTAATCACCTGAAAGATGCTTAGTTCAATAAACTCAATATTGTCATTTCTAATGAGATTTGGGACGACAGTTTGAGCAATAGTCACAAGTTCTATATTAATGGTAGACATTAAATCATAAAAATAAAGTCCTACATCAACTACCATACTCTAAAACTAATTTTTACAACATATATCCTTCAGTCTCTCCTTTTGTATGTGACAGATCAGGTCCTCTGATGGTACTCTTACACACCTCTCCTGGCTATGTCTCAAGTTATATAGATTTTGGGTAGAAATATTTCAGTGGTACTCAAAAATGAACATTAGTTTCTATAGGACGAGGACTCTGGAGTGATTGCATAAGATCAGGGGTCCCTTTCTTGAATGTTTTGA
Organism: Lepisosteus oculatus; assembly: GCF_040954835.1. Lineage (NCBI taxonomy): Eukaryota > Metazoa > Chordata > Actinopteri > Semionotiformes > Lepisosteidae > Lepisosteus > Lepisosteus oculatus. Next base: position 32,533,585 of record NC_090704.1, read on the forward strand.
AAAGACTAAGATTTGTATTTATTCGTCATTGTTTTATATGTCCAATCATTTTGTGATTATTTTTATCACATACAGTATTTCTTCTTAATTTAAATTCTTAAATAAAATACCAAAAAACAGTATATGAACAATTGCTTCAAAAGGACTATATGTTCTAGTTTAAAATGTTTTTAAATATACTGTAGAAATGTAAAAACAACTATAAGAACAAAATCAGTATGTTTGCGCATCTTTTTTTAGACTGCATTATAGTTTGTAGAATGGCTCCTTTCTCTTTGTTTAAAACTGATGCTAATATCTGATTATTCTTTTGTTACTGGAAGATGGGGAACCTGTCCATTTAACTGCATATATTTTTCTTGTATTAATACTACTATAGCTAAATTTGCTTTATTATGCAATTTAGCCACAGTTAGTAAATGAATGCCTGATTTTTTTTAAATACTTAATGTGCATTTCTTAATGCATCACAGGTGTGTTGTAGTTTTTAAAGAGGAGAAACACATTTTAAATTGCTAATCATCCATGTTGTGTAACGGACACGGACTGGAATCCGTGTCAGATCTTGTAGAAGACCCTATGCGATGCGGTAAGAGCTGGAGAAAACAGGAGGCGTGGTAAAAAGGAACACACAGGGGTTTAATAGTGCACAAAATAATAGTGATAGTCCGTGAGACAGTGTACGGGGAAGACAAAAGGGCATCCAAATCCAAACGGGTCCAAGGGCAGGTCAAAGCACGGTCCAAAAGTCCATCAACTGGAAATCCATCATGGGACGCGACAAAGTTAAAATCCCCGGGAGGGGGGTGCACACGGACAAACGAAACATGGAGGTCCAAGGGTGACGGGGCGAGATCCTCCAGACCCCGGGCTCAGGAAGCGGGAGGTGTCGGGGATGAGGCCTATGCCCTCAGGAGACGGACGTAGGGTTTCCTGGTGATAGGCGAGCCTCGCGACATCTTACCCTAATGATAAGCCCCGAGGACTGGAGGAGCTGGTCTTTAAATAATAACACTAAAAGGGTACACCTGGAGAGCTAAATGACACGAACAATAATGAGAACAGTGGAGTGCCCTCTAGGGAGGGATGTCGGGCGTGACATGTTGCTGATATGCATATTAAAATAAGCAAAATTAACATAAATTGTTCAGATTAAAAGGTTTCAGTTTTATTACAATATTTTGTGCACTGCAAAAATTTAAAAGACCAAAATGTTTATAAAATAATTTGATATATCACCTCAACAATATCTAAAAATACCACCAAATTTATTCACATCTTAAAAGTGCAACAAAGGCATCCTAGAAGAACTGTATTTTCTTCTGTATTTGATATATAATATATAAGAAGATTTCTCACTGGATTTCTCCACTGCGTGTGCGTGTGCGTGTGCGTGTGAGTGTGAAAAAACTTTGCATGATATCACAAACACCTTGCTCTTACTAAAACTCCTGACTCACCACAACCTCTAGTGCTCACAACACTCTCTAAATAGGGTTTGGACTGTACCAATTATGGATATATATATATATTTGTATGAGCTTAACATGCAGAAGTTACATAGTTATATTGTCACAGCCAGGTTCCTCAGCCAGTCGCGGCTGGCATTATCCAAATCGATAAAGTTGCCAGGGCATCTGAAGCGAGGGCAGGAGTATAGGATGTGGTCGGCCGTCTGCTCCTTACCATCGCTGCATTCGCAAGTTGGGTCATCAGTGAGACCCCACTTGTGTAGGGTGGCCCTGAAACATCGCTGCATTCGCAAGTTGGGTCATCAGTGAGACCCCACTTGTGTAGGGTGGCCACGATCCGGCTCTTAGTTGGTTCAGCTTGACCCAGGCTTGTCTGGGTAGGTCATTTCCAGCGGGTTTGTTGGATACTTTGTCAATAAATTGTTTCAGTCTGTGGTTGTTATTATTCCACGCGTCTTGCCACTTTTTGTTAGCCCAATTAGTGCCATTGTCGTTGTTTGCTTCTTTCATAAGGTACCTCATTGTGTTAGAAGGTGAGTGCCGGTTTTCTAATCAGAGGATTGTGGTGTTCCGGTTGCAGATGGCATCGTGCAGCAGGTGGTTGGAGTCATCCGAGGCTTTCAGTGCAAGGTTGATGCAACTTGCTTCTCTGCGAAGGTTAGGTGGGGGGGATGCCGCTGAGAATCGGCAGCAATTCAGTGGGCGTAGATCTAATGCACCCGGTTATAATGCGCATGCTGTTGTTCAGGGCTGTGTCTACCTTCTTCGTGTGGCTGCTGTTGTGCCAGGCAGGAGAGCAGTACTCAGCTACCGAGAAGGCCAGAGAAGACGGTAAGACGGTGAAATATGCACCCCAGCTAGTGCCAGCTAGTCTTTGCAGGAGGTTGTTCCTTGCTTGGATTTTTGCTGCTGTTTGTTCGAGATGTTGTTTGAAGGTCAGTGAGCGGTCAAGGACAACTCCTAGATATTTCGGGCTTTTCTCAAATGGAATAGTTTTGTCTTTGCACTTGATGTTGATTGTTATGTTAGCAAGGTGATTGGCGAGGTGGAAAATGCTGCTCACTGTCTTGGTGATGCTAAGTTTTAACCTCCAGTCTTTGAAGTAGCAGTTCAGCTTGTTCAGGTCATTCGATAGTGTAGTTTCTATTGCTTTGATGTCTGTGGAGCAATGCATAATAGCAATGTCGTCTGCGTATATGTACTTTTTGGCAGTTGTACATGGCAGGTCAGCTGTGTAGATGTTAAACAGCATTGGCGCCAGCACCGAGCCTTGCAGGACGCCATTCTTAAGGTAAAATTATGGATTAGTTGCAAACATAAAAAATCACGAGAAAAAACAACACATAGTTTAGTTGTTCAAACTACTTGGACACACAAATACATGTAACCTTTACAAATACACAAAACAGATAATCATTAGAACTTTTTATACCTGGTTACCCTTTCTTAGTAAAAGTATTCGTTTTTTTTATATCCTCCCCCCTCAACATTTAGAAATGGTATGCTCCTCTAGCTTGGCCCTCAGGTATATAATCAGCCTCCTATGTGTTTACAACCTTTTGACCTTTCTAATAACTCCCCCCAAACAAATAGGCACAGGCTTCTCCACCCACATAGTACTGTTAAGAGGTAAGCTGGTGGTATGCTACACTTTGCCTTGTTTCTTTAGTGCAGTTTTTGTTTGTTTTTTTTAAATAAGAATAGTGTTCTCTACCCTTTTCCCTTCTTTTCCACAACCTGTGTGTGCACCCGCAGGCTGAGAAATGAACAGGATGAATTGGTGAGTACTGACGCACTCTGGTGTTTTCGAAAAACAAGCTTCCTTAACTATTGCCATCTTTGTCCTAGTATGTTTTATTTGTAGTAGTGACGGACTGCTCGGTCACAAGATAGTAATTAAAATCTATATCAAATAGATACCAGGAGCCAAAGACTTCATGATTACCTTTAACATCTTTGTTCATGAGCCCTGAAAATCCCAAAAGAGCAAATCAACCAAGAAATCTTTTCATTTTAATGATATATTAAAGTAAATTTTAAAACCGTTATAGATCTGGTACATTTAAATATTTTAATTACCTATAATTTATGTTTGTATGTTTGACATTTAACATGTTTTGCATGCAGATACTGTAGTATAAAACATAGAGCATAAATACGAAATGGAAAACACTGAGGTAGAAGAAGGTACTTATAAAAAAGTATTGGGATTTTATAGTGACACATCCAGACAATGTGAGGAAGCAATATAAAATGCAAACAGCATGTTTGACCATACAGTATGTGACATGACATCCCTTGATTTGAATTCCATTCAAAGTGTGGAATTCAAATCAAGGAATGTCATGTTAAAATTGCATGGTGCACTAGTTAGGCCTCATTTAGAATACTGAGTAGCCATGTTACCAAAATGATATTGATGTTCTGGAATCAATCCAGAGAAGGCCAGCAAGATGTATTTTGTTGCTTTATGGAATCTTCTATACTGACATACTGTACTGAAAGAATGGACCTTTTCAATCTTGAACAGAGAAGATTACAAGGTGACCTGATACAAGCCTTATCTAATTCAGCTTTTGCCATTTTGTATTCATAGTGTATGATTTTCTTCCTGCATTCCATGCTCTTGCATTTGTTAACATTAAACATCATCTGACCCGTATTAGCCCAGTTGTGAATTTAATCTAAAACTTTGTAAATTTCATTTGCTGCTTTGGTAATCCTCATAATTTGGTGTCACCTTGCAATCTTGACCAGTTTACTAACTGTTCAAGAATCTATAACATTAATATACAGAAGAAAAGCCGTGGTCCCAGTATGGATTCATGTGCTCAGACAACAGAGGGCGGTGGCGAGACACTCCAGATACAGAGTGGGAGTGTAGAATGATCAAATACATTGAGGATATTAGGGAATTGGCCAGTGTTCTCTATTTAAGAGTTTACGAAGTGAACAGTCAAAGTCAGCTCAAGTTTGGGTTAGACTCTTGCTGTCAAGTGGACAGGATGATTCCCATGAGAGTGAAAGTGGGCTGGTTATAACCACAATCCTAAAGGAGATTGGAGATTGGCTACAGACAGCCTGATAAAGAGGGGAGAGACAATGGGGCTGTCTGAGTGTAGCCCTGATAATATCTACAGTATTTTAATAGTTCATTTTCACTACTGATCTCCAATATCTAATATGCTTGTTAGAATTGAAGGACCTAGGTTAACGCAAACAGAAGTGATGTCCAAACTTGGCTGTTGTGTGTCGTGAGTTCTAAACACGTTGATTATTCACATCTATCTGACCATGATTTATAAGCTTTAATGGTTCTTGACTTCCCTTTTTTAGGTGTAAAATGTCATATATAAGATCTATATTTTGGTTTGAAGTCAAGTTTTTAAAAGCAAAAAAAAAATCAGTCCAATAAATTAAGGGATAATCACAGCATAGGACATACTGTATAATGACTCTTGAGTTATTTTCCAACAAGGAAATATTACCAATAGCAATCTGTTGGTGGATTCCTAGGTGTTTAAGAAGTTTTTTTCATAATGGTGTGACATGAAAGGGTGTGTTTTCTTGGTAAATGAACCTCCACAGAAATAATTTAAATTCATACTGTATATGGGAACTGTCTGAGTACAGTATGTTTATTGAAGTGAAACCTGGCAATGATAATATAGCTCATTTGGTAAGACCTGTACAGAATTATCTGTGTCTTTAGTGAATTTTTTTAAAGACTTCTACAGATACTTTCTGTTCGTGTTGCAATGAACCACCCCTAGAAGCTTCTTTCTCAACCCTTGGGAGCAGTATATCCAAATCAGGACTGTTTTGGGCACTGTCAAGATTATTGACTTGGTTCTATTGGGCTTTGCCTCATTAGTGTCACAAAAGATGTTCCTGACACTCCCTTACACTTCTGTAGTCTGGATTATCACTGGGAACCCACCCTGTTTTTAATAATAAATGAATTACACAATATACTGTACAGGCCATATTGATGTAAAGGTATCTACTTTGTACATAATAGTTACAGTACATAATAATTACATGGAAATTAAGGCTCTTAATATAATTGGACTCATTCTGTTTTTAATCAGCAGTCATGTGCATTTTCCCCTTACTTGTCCAAGAAAATTAATGGGTTGCATTAATTTTGATTCTTCTTAAATTAAAAGCCTATAGCCTTCTACTTAATTTCAGTTTCATTTACAAATAATGCAGCAGTGTTTCCCCTAACCAAGAAGTCATGTTTTCAAGACTAAAACCAAAAAATATTGAAACGCAAACTTCTTGTCATTTAATGAGTGACAATACTGGAGACAGTGTTTATTATTTGATTTTTTTAGAATCATACCAATAAGGTGATATTTGTTTTAAAGAAAATATAAAAGCTGAATTTTTCTGTGATGGAAAGAGCAGGTAAATTATTTACATGTAATACAGTAAGTATATAATAAATTGATTTTTAACTACAGAACCAAGACTAACAATTATTATACCCATTCCTAAATTCCAAATACAAATATTTTACTGTATAATCTTTCGATCCTTGTTTCCCTTTTCTATTTCTGTGTTTGGCTTTATGGACTGCACTGTACATAGATCCTTGCTCTTGCCCATCCCCAAAGGGGAACAAGCCCATGGGAGGAGAATCTGAACAGATCACTGTGTCTGTGAGCCTGGGCAAAGACACTCTTATGGGCTTTGGGAAAAGTGGAACACCTGACCCTTCAAGCAGGAGCTCTAACTCCTTCTGATTAACGTGCAGTGGGGAAGTGCAATTCACTAACAAGTCTTCAGAGAACAACAATGAAAAACCAAAAAAGTGAAAACAGAAAATTGAGACCAGCTCTAATGAGCCCCCAAAGGGGATACTGCTTCTACCAAAATATCAAGGGATCACCCTCATCTGCCTTTTCACTGACCAGGAGTAAAAGAGGGGCGAGGATGCCCAGTTGTTTAGGTTTAGTACTTTAAAAGGTGAATTATATATTTTATTTCAAATTTATAGAGTAGTTTTGCATCTTATGTTGTAGCACTGTATTAGTAGTGGTAAATTCTCATTTGCAATAACTTGGCCAAAAAGCTCCTACCATTATTGCTTAAGAACACAAAGCAATGAAAGAAAGGAAAAAGCAATCAATAACATGCAACTAACAGTGCAGGACAGAGTGCTAACAAGTGCAGGTGACAGGCAGAAAAGACTCAGTCATTCGTTTGAAGACACTCTCAGATAAGATTGTGGATTGTTTTAATTTAACTTAATCATTAAACAGATGCAAGATTCCATGGCAATTTCTATGAGTTCCGAGGTTGAATATGAGGATGCAACAATAATAATGGATATCAGATATTTTTTTCATATTATTAACAATGACTAAAGACATCATAGACACCAGGGATCGCTCCACCATTATTCAATTGCTAAAGAAACTATCTTGTTATATTACTTGCCTCATCTCATTTATGCAAAACCTTTCTGATAAGGCTGATAATATAAGGCACCACCATATTCTTAAATGTTTGCATGTTCCTACAGCCTGGCATTCCTGGTTCACTTATTGGTTCTCCTCTTTTCCACTTTACAAAGCTCTTTTCTGCCTGCGTTACTTAACTGGTATCAAATATGAAACCCACTTCCTGATCACTGAATCCCGTTCATTTTGTTTTATTAAGTTCCTGTTTTTCCACATTCTGCCACTTGGTGTTTCATGTGATAAATGCCATGAGCTCTGGAAAAATGTCTGCAGTTACAACACTGTGTACAGAACTTAATATGAATTTGGATTATACAAATAATTTTTAGCCCATATCTAATATGCCTTGATTTGCCAGGATAATAGAATATGCAGTTCTGTGATTACTTTGTGCCAGAACTCAATGGAGGTACAGTATGCTCTAGCACCTCTCAATTTGTTCACACTCCAGGACCTTTAAGCACAGCACCAGTACATTAATTAAACATCTAACTTGGGCATTTACAATTTCAAAATACCTTTACAATATATGTGAATCATAAAAAATAGAACAGAAGCCTTGTAGTCAGTGGTGTTCCTGCCAGTCAGCTCTGTCTCTCTGTCATCTCCATTTGTGCCAGTGAGAGGCGCTCTAGAGAAAAGTTGCTAAATTGCTCAAACCAAGACACATGTAGCCTTATCTAATATTTTGGAGAAGAGTAAACATCTACACTAAAGACTCTCTGTCATCAATGATCAGCCTACAGTCTATATCAGTAAACAAATATAGTTTAACATAAAATTGTCAGGAATTGGAGTGATAAACTGCAGGAAACGTTTGCATTCTAGAACTGCATGCTCAAACATTCAACAGTACATGAATTGAGGAGAAAACTGAGAAGGTAGTACAGCTCCTAAAACCATGTTAATGCTAGATGTTGCTATGACGTTTAACAAAAAAACTAGCTTAATTATGTAATACCACTGTTCATTACATTTTTGTAAATCAAAAATGTTTTTAAACCATGGTTCTATGGAATTAATGAAAAAGACATATCCTAGGAAATAGTATGGATTTAGAAAACGTACATCTTGCCTCACTATAGAGATATGCACATATGTGTAATGTGATGCATTACTTAGGTTTTCAGGAGGCTTTTGATCATGTCCACCATAAAAAAGTAATTCTTTAATTGCTGTCGATAGACGTTCAAGGTAATGTGAGCGTTCAGATTGAGAACTGGTTACTAAATAGAAAATAGAGTGTACAGATGAGGGGTGTGTAAAAAAATCTCCTTGATGGTAGCCAAGCATAGGTAAAATCTGCCATGTTAACTCCCATGTAACCTGTATGAAGGCGGCATCTGTCAGTGCTGTGCACTGTACCTTAAAAACGTCACGCAAATGCTTTCATAAAAATACCAGAAATGACAAAAGCCCTAGAATGGTTTCCATTTTACATTTCATCACTTCACAAAAAGATATGAATATCCACAGCAGAACCTTTTTTGATTCAAGTCTTACAATGAATTTAAGAAAAAAAAATCCAGTGAGAAAAAAAATCCTCAGTGTCACTGAGAATATCAGATTATAGATCTGGAGATGCCAGGATAGTAGTCAGATCCACTCTTCAACTTCAATTTTATGTTAATATAATGCATTTTTACTACTTTCCCCTTCTAAACATAATTACTTGTCTCTGTCAAATTGCAGTCCATTTATCAGAGCAGGTACCTTTAACTTTATTCTAAGGGTAGACATTTTGTGCACTAAACTACATAATCTGGGATTTATGGACAGCTGTAATAATGGCAATTCAATAAAGCCATAGTCATACATCCTTCCATTTATACTCCTCTTAAAAACATACTAGATTATATATTGACTTAGAAACATAAGACAAGAGCTAAAATGAAATTGTCCAAAGTGCAAAATTTGTGAAAATGGGATAATTTCTTACAGTAGTTATGCTTTATACAGTATGTCTGTTTAGAACAGTTGTTCTCATTAGACGCTAATGGCAGCTCTTCTGCAGTGATGGTTGGCAGAAGGGACAGGTAAGGATGATCAGGGAGACAGAATGTAATAACAGCATCTATGTTTCACTGGGTTGATATCTGGGTGGAGCTTATATGTTCTCCCTGTGTTCACGTGAGTGCTCCAGACACATGATGGCTTCTGGGAAAATCGGCCTTGGTGTATGTGTTTGTGTCTGTCCGTGCCCTGCAACAGACTGCTTCTGTCCTGGGTGTATACAGCCTTGCACCTGTTGCTTGCCGGATAGGCTCAGTCTCCCCCATGACAAAAGTCACCTGCATTTACAAGGCACTCACCAAAATGTTATAACAATTTATAAACTAAAGTTTGTTGTTAGTTAAAAAATTTTAATGACTTAAGTGCCTTTTTTTAAAAAAATGATTTTTATTTAGTTATACTGAAGTATGAAAACTGACATTCAGTATGAATTATGAGTAACTTGCTGCTATTTTTACTGCAACGTTGAATACACTTCAGAATGTGTTATGCAGATTGATCAATTCTTAAAACTTTGTTTACTTCCCTCCTTATGTAACTGCTGATATGTAAAGGCTACAGGTGACCCATTTCTTAATTAAGCATTGGTGCGCTCCCTTCTGCAAAGCAGGGACAATTTGTACTGAACTGTACTCAGGTGGATAAGAGCTGAAGATTCACAAGATCAGGTTCACACCCCAGAGGAGCAGCCTTATTCACAAGTATAAACTGGGACACACTGCTTTGAAATTAAAAGTGTAAAACAAAAAAGGAGTTTCAAACTTCTACTAGTAACACGCTGTGACGGATAAAAAATGCATATCATTCAAGGAAAGTACACCACCCACTTCTCAATGCAAAAGCTTCCACAAAACATGCAGTTTGCCTCAAATCATACCACAAGAAGTAATTGCTGTACGGGACAGATTCCATAGAAGAGCTTCCCAAATACTCCCAGAATCTGAATGGTTGTCATATGTAGATAAATTTTAAAAATATCTTCTTTAACTATATTATACGTTTGGTAAAATTATACTTTAATTTATACTATATTATACTATACTCTGTCACACAGAGTACATATTTTTTTGTGATTTGCAGTTCACATCTGAAAGAGATAAAAAAACATTAAAACAACAATGAACTATATTTAATGAGGTCATAAACAAATATTAAATATATTCTAGAAAAATAATAAGGTAAAACTAGAAATTCTGATAACTCACTCAGACCCTTGGCCAGGTAAGCAGGGACCATGGTTTTAATTATACAAATCCATACTATTTTATCTCAGTGTCTGAAGACATTTTTTGTTAATGGAGATGATATTGTCGGACACAAGGTTTTTTCTTGGTGGCAGAGTTCAGAGGGAATAGCATTAAATGAAGATACAATATTAAGAAAATATTCTGAAATGTTGAAAACGTATATAACAGAATATCATCAGCAGAGAGATAGCATGAAAGATATGCTTGAGACATAGTTGACAAGATTCCAGAGGTTCCAGAAGACAATAAAAAAAATATTACAGGTACTGTACAGTATGTCACACAGAAGTACACATACTGTGCATCCCTGTCTGTTACCGCTCTCTAAAATTAAGGTTGAGATCTAGTAATAATAGTGAGAACTGGATTCAGAAGTATTATACAGGGCCAATTAATAAATCCAGGGTCAAATCCACAATGATCCAAATCCAATTACAGTTAATTCCATTCACATTGATCAGAGGCCTTCACCACATCCAAAGAGAGCACAGAACAATTACCAGGGTGAGGATCAGTCAAATGAATGACATGGAGCAAACACTGAATTTTCTGAGAAACTAATCCCTTTCATAAAACATCAAGTGCATCATCAAACTGTATTAATTTACCAATGTGGGGCCTGAGGCATATAACAAGCACTTCAGTACTTAAGATCACTATTGTTAGCTTGAACAAAAAAGTGGACCTTTGTCCTTTTTTAATATCAAAGTGTTTTTCTGATCTCTGCAAAAGGAACTGCTTTTGCTTGCATAATTATTGGAGTCTAGAATCTGTGTGGCCAAGTGTTTCCAAAATGTCTAACAGTTATTCCCTGGGATGTTGTTTAACCCAGCGGCTTTATCATTCTTTATTAATTTAACAGCAGATTTTAATTAATAACATAAGAAAGGTTATAAAGGTGAGGAGGCCGTTCGACCAGTTTGGTAGTTCCAAACTAGGACCTGTAGGACCTTTCCTTAAACCCTGGAATGTATCTGCAGCATATGGATGGGTTTTGTTTCTATAATGTATATAATGTATACCTAATGTATAACCTTAACTGTACACAAGTGGAGATCCCTGCAGTACTCTACAAATTACTGTACATCACCCCAATTTGAGTTATCATGCTTTAGCTGCAACCTCTGTTTTCTATTTCATTACCAATTCTCAATCCAAGCACTCACATCTTCCTGAATGCCTACTCCCTGAAATTTGAGAATTAATATTTTATGGGGAATTTTATCAAAACCTTCTTAAATACACCATATAATGTTCCCTATGTGAATTCATACAGGTACAGCTCAGTGTCAAGTTCTCTGCTATCTTCCTATCCTAGGTTAGGAAGATTCAAATCAGCAAGACATTTCACACATTGTAATTCAGATTTATAGAGGTTATAATAACTGCTAAATAGACTTCATTCATCTTTACAGATGTCATCAGCTTTCTCAATTTTAATTGCCTGAGTAGAATACAAAGAATACATCAAAGTTTAGTCTTACTTCTCACAACCTGAAAATAGCATTTCATCTTACTATGGTACATTCATTCAGTCCTGGATAAACAATATATTAAATCTACTCTTTAATTGTTTTAGCTCTGTCCTCTAAAAACTGAATTTCTGTATTTATTCCAAATCTTATAATTGTTATCAAATGCACTTTCAATTTTAATTGCAGATTTAACAACCAGTAGACAGAAAAAAATGTATAGCTGTTCACATTAATATTGAATCAAGTAATTACAGGGAGTAAGTTAACATTTTTAATTAGGGGCATAGAATGGGAAGAGTTCTATTTCTACTGTATATAGTTCATTTTTTTTGCACAGAAACAAAATGCAGTTTTAAAAGAAATCCACTCCATCACTAGATCTAACATGTGTATTGCTACACAAATATACAGTATATGTGTTTATGGAGCTGAAAATCAATGGATTTTTATTTGATAGGTGAATCCATACTCGGTATTTTCCATGATATAACATTAATAGCAGTCATCCTGACAATAAAGGCACTTTTGGAGGTGACCCGAATTTCTAGTGTAAAGAGCAAAATGTAACAAAGAAAGTTATTCTGAATATATCAAGCTGTCTAATTTAAATATAAGAATTGTAATGAGTTCTAAAACAAACAACACTGTAACAACAAAAACCATAAACAAAGAACAGGAACTGCAGGAAACATAAAAATATACAAGCTCCCCTCGTTCTCAAAAAATCTTGGGAATTGATCCTCTTACTGCAGCATAAAACCATTAAGCCTAAGCATTAAGCATATAAGGTATAGTACAGTCCAATTTTGTATTTTTAAAGACAGGCAAATTTTTTTAAAATCAAAATATGGCAAAATATGAATTTGTCAACAGTAAAAAGCACAATAGCAATAAATTAGATAAGCTAATACACGCACTCCCATAGAAAAGTAAAAGTTCAGTCCGTCAAGACTTTATGAAACTGAATCTTTTGGGAGCTGGAAGTGACTCTTTCTTGGCAGCTGGGTTACAGCAATCCTCCTTTTTTTGCCCTGGCTGTGTCTGAGTGTGGAACAAGGGAAGGGAGAGAAGAATTGCAGGCTCACCAAGTTTTATTGTCTTTTAATGGTTAACAGATGTGTGTGCTGAAAGAGGGGTCAGCTCTCAGTCCATGAGGTAGAGCAAGGAAGGAGACTTCTCCAATTTATATTGTGAGAGAGAAATTAAATAATAAGTTAAGTAAAAATGTTTTATGAAAACTAAGAAAATATACTATAGAATATGCTGAAACATATAAAGAAGAATAAATTGCAATTGCCATTTAACACATATTAAAAAAAATATACCCTGCACTGTCCTGTTCAGTAACTAAACACAAAATAAAATACACCATAAATAATCAAAATCATAAAATTACTTGGGCAATGAATCAATGAAGAAGGGAAAGAGATGCAGAAGGTATCACATGTGTGCAAAAGCAAAGCAAGACTGCAGTGTAAACTGAGCCTTGGTGGAGACGCATCCACTGAAGAAACTTGCCATACGCATGTGGCTTGCACTCTCCTTACCTATAACATTTTAATATGCAATTCAAGGGATATATTTATGTAAAGTTACATTTGCATAAATCTTGAATCTTGCATAATCTGGGGAGAGGGTGTAATGTAATTTCAAATTACACTTAATGGTAAATCCTATGCAAGTGCAAGATCAGCCGAGTTCACACATAATCGAGCAGGCAACTCGATCACAAACATTGAAGGGAATCAACAAAAAAGATGCTGTAACTCCAATGCAGTCAGAATGATAAGTGATTGATCACATTATCAGTTTCTTCCATCTGATCAGAAACGTTGGCTGGATACTTGATGAAATTTGAAGAGCTCTCCTAAAAGTTGACAATCAATGTCAGTGAAGTATTGGGCGTGAGGTGGGCGGGGTGCACTATGAGACTATCTCTGATTCTGGTAGATCTCACCTGGAGCAGATTATTTCTTTAACTCCTGTCCTTCATTTTCATTATCTTTCTTGTAGCTACGTCACAGTCACTTTTATTGAATTTCACAATCTTGGAAGCTGTTGAGTCTGTCATATCTTCTGTAGGGATTTTGTCTTCTTCTTTACAAGGGATAAGGATGTTAACTGCCGTTGAAGGAGGAAAAGGTTTTTCCTGTTAACTGTAGGCGTAATTGAGGCCCTCCAAGCTATTCAGTTTAGGGCAAGTTCTTCCCCACTGTTTGAAAGGTGGGATTTTTGTGAGTCACGGAACCACTCTTCTGAGCACCAGGCACCCATATTTCTTTCTTCATTGGGGAGTAAATGTTTGCTTAGGCAATAATGTGTCACTCATTCCAACAAGATGCTCAGCAAAGCGAAGCTGTTGTTTCAAGATAAAGGCTTCAATGCTGCAGGTAATTGTTTGCTCCAGAACGCTGACGCAAGTTCACTTCTGTTACCACCTGATGTGCAGAATTCTCTTAAGTTGCACGGGTGAAACTCTGAGGTGTCTTTGGTATATTGTCAGTGTACATTGATAGCTGCATTGTACACCTCAACTTTTGTATTAATAGTGATGCTGTGGTCCTGAGTCAAGAGAGGGCAGAACAGACTCGGGAGATCCGATATTAGATTTCATTGTCTATGCTGATATTACTAGAGGAATTACTACCAGAGTAATACCATGAACTGTCAGGGGAAGGTGTGTATGCCATTTACTGGTTATAAAAGGACCTTGTTTTTTGTGTTGATTGTGTGTCCCATCATGCTGTATGCCTCTGAGAATATGTTGACAATGGCTTGCAGGTTGGCACCATAAGTATACTAGAACTCCGCTACAGATAAGTTTATGATATTGCATTTAGCCCAGAAGTTATGCAGTCACTTTTGATGCAGGTTCCTTTAGGGAGTCCAGAATCAATGAGATGAAGCATGCCCAATAAAAAGTGAAAAATTACATTGGTGCAAGATGCATCCCTGCTTTTCACCAATTCTGACTCCTAAACAGATTGGTTCTGTGGTTTCTCCGAGAGATGACAGACTTCATACTGTCATACTGAAGGAAGTGGAGTATGGTAATATATTTGGGAAATAAAAAATAATTTACTGGATTGTTTTATGGGAGGAATTCAATATTTAGAAAGAGATTTCCAAAGTCTTTACAATGCTGATTTCTATCTCAACATGATCACCAGGTCTTCATGACTCAAGACTGCACACAGGGATCTTATCTTTATGGAAACAGGTGAGTGAAAAATATGCTCTTTCTAAATGAGACACACTTCTAGCAACCAAACAAACAAATGCCCCCCTCTCAATTGTCATATTTGTTGTTAGCACCGAAGGAGCTATAGATTTCAAGTTGTCAGCAATTTTTTATAAGCCACCTATCATTTGCTCAAAAGGTGTGACTTTATAAAGTTTTTATTAGCTTGATCAAAGAAAAATGAAGCAATTAGGACCTCAGATGGAATGAAGAAGAGAAAGCATGTAGGACGATTACTAAGAAACCCTGGTTAGGGGACTGGGTTAAAAATTTTCTTTGCAACCTGACTTAAAAATTAAATTGAGATTGGATAGAAGTGTGAAGCCCTGGAAACGTATGAAAAATACATGAGAAAGATACATTTATATAATTGTAAAACAATGGCTTCTTTGTTCTGTTTTCCAATATGAGTATGTTCTGCTTTATCCTACAGTGATAGTTCTTTAGGCAGTCCTAGGCAGTAAATTGCAATTTAAAAAATGAAAAGCTATAAAATGAATAAGATTTATCACAGCAATTTCAATTATACATTGTTCCTGCTTCAGAAATGAATGGCTGCATTAATTAAATTCCAGTACGTCTGATTTCACTCACTGTGGAGAAGGCAAGCCGACATCCCCTGCTCGTCCAAAAACAGGTTGAGCCAAACAAATGAACAGATGACAAAATAATTGGATTTGAATGAAAAAACATTTGGATGTCATGGTTAATGTGTGGAGAACTAGTGCATCCCATGCCTTCTGTTATCCCAGGCTGACTCTGCCTGTGGTTGTCACCAAGGCAGAGAGATCCTTAAGGGGCTATTATTCATTGAGTGCTCTATTTTGTGGCTAAAAGGTCTTTCTCTTGCATAAATTAATTCACAAATCCATAATTAATTAACCATTATGGAATTCTATGAGAGACCCAATGTGCTTCTGAGCCACTCTACCATTTATTTTATCATTCTAAATAAAAAAGGCAGACTTAATGGTGATCAATGGCAGCCTTTCTCCCTGTCAATCATTTACTGTTTTAGTAAGTAGCAAGGGATTATTAACCAAAGGGCTGTAAAACTAGAGGATTTCCAGGTTGAAGAGAGAATCTTCCCAGGTTGAGTTTTCCCAGTTTGAGAGTGTATATCTGTTTCATATGATGGATGTATCAGGCTTCAGAAGTTAAAGAATTAATTGTTCTTCTTTGAACTGAAGAAAATTTTGATTGAGATCAGAATTTCATACTCAATGTTTGACTGTCTTTCCTTCACTAAATACAGCTCTATGGTTTCACACTAAATTAGGGGCTATATTAATATATTATAGAGGTAATGATAAAAGGTTTATTTAAACTACTCAAATTATTTCATAGTGAGACTGAATTTTTTGAAGCCAGCAAGCAGCTTAGCTGCCTGGTAGGTTAGTTGGCTACCTAATATTTTACCTTGACCATCCTATTAAAATTCTTATTCTATGAAACTCAGCACCAGGGTGCATCATACATATTTTTGTCATTCATTTAGGTAATAAGGTTGCAAAAAAGGCTAAAGCTCCAAATGAAGGATTTCTATAATTTCAATTTTGAATCACTGATTAATATTCCTTTTTAAATTGCCCAATCATTATCTGCAAATTCCTAATCAACCCTGCTCACACAAACAGACTTAACTAGAATAGATATAAAGACAGTGCACACTTCCTCAAACAGAGCACTATGAGGGTGTCTGCCTTTTCACACCGGAGGGAGGACGAATGTAACTCACTTTGATAACACTCTTAAGATCAGAGGTGTCACCAGTGTATTTTAAGACCAGGATAATCTGACTGACTTGAACCCATCCAATTCTACAAGTGCTGCTTGGAGATACCCTTTTATAATAGGTTAAAGATACTGCCTATATTGAAATCAGTGATGTTTGGATTACAGGGCCTAACCAATTCTGCCACTCACAGAGTAGAGAATTTTTAAAATTTTCGGCATGAATTACAGTACATACCAATTCTGTGATAAGCTGTGTGGGAACTGGCAATACTATAAACTCTATCCTCCCATACCCTTTTCAATGACAAACTTTAAATTAAACCACAATTAGAAAGGAGAGACAAAGTTTTATTTAAAGACAGCAACTACTTAGATATTGGGAATACCTTAATGCCATATGACATTTTAAGACAAACACAAGCATCTCCAGTAAAAAGCCAAATACTGAAGGATTTTTTTTTTTCTCTAACATCATTACCTCACCTGCCTTGTTTAAAACACCTGGGGAAGTTGGGGGGTTCTGTTCTAAGGCAGCAAATGTTGCAGGGCATCTCTAGGGCACCTCTTTTATATCGGAGCTTGTCATTGTATATTCAAGGCTGGAAAAACTGAAGCTAAAGCTTCAGCAAGAGATTGTCTCCACAGACTGATGTATGGACATTTGGACTGGTAATTGGATTTTGTCATGAAAATCAGCCAGTCTCTTGCTCATTCTGCCGTCACCTAGCCTGCTCCTTGATCCAAACCTCATCCCTCTGTTGTTATTACTGTACCACAAAGGTATCTATTCGGAAATGATGACATGTGAGAGTTGGGTTTAGCTTTTACGAACTGAACTATTAATAACAAATAAACCTGGATTAGTAAGACATGAAAGGAATTATTACTAGCTGTGATTACTGTATCTTAAATTAATTACCAGCAATCTTCATTGAATTTCTGAAACTCTTTATTTAACATTTTTAAACTAAGAAAACACATGGATATTAGAAATGTATTATGTAGAAACTGTTCATTGAAAAAATGACAACTAAACTGTGTAGGTATTACAATATCACACACTCCATTTGTGTTTTTTTTCCTTGTGCTACAACATAAAATGAACTGTAAAGGAGGGAGTACATAGCCTAAGAAATTATAGGTGCTCAATAATACAAAATGTTAAACATATTGTAAGCAGAATGTCATAAAGTGGATAATTTTAACATAACAAATCATGAGGTTCAACAGGGGTTAGGTTGGCTTCAAAAACAAGTATCACCAGACCCTGATGGTGTTTTCTCAAACATACTCAAGGCAATGAATGGTGTTATTTTTCAGACCCAAGATAGGACATTTTATTTCTTAAAATGTCACTTTAAAAGACAGACAACATTGAATAAGAAATGGGAGGTCTTGCTTAACTAACTTGTTAGGGTTCTTATATACAGTAAAGCAACAAGCACGGTAGATAATAAAAAATACTTTTAATTAGAACACTTTAAAAGGTTGATTCTCAAATTTAAAGCTTTAGGAATACAAAGTAATACAGTATATACACATGGCCTGAGAACTTGATAACAAAAAGGAAACAAACAACATTTTACGGGACATAGCTGATAATTGAGCACACAGTACAGTATGTAAGCAGTGATATACAGAAGGCCTCTATTTTAGGCCACTTGGTCTTCTTGATATATTAATAGTATATTAACTTAAATTCTGATATGGTTAGCAAACAGTTGAATTCAAAGATGATAAAAACAAAGGGGTAAACACAAAAATATGGGGGAAATTTAACATTGAGTGTAAAGTGTTCCATGATCTAGTAGTCTGAACATACAGCACATATACATATTGTACAGTATGTGTGCCAGAAGAACAAGATTGCTCTTAGTATTACGAGGATTGACCAAGGATTTTGCTGTAGGGGTGTAGATTGGGTATGAGAAAGATGCACTATAGAAAGTCCCAGGTGCAAGAGTACTTAATGAAGTGGAAGTGTTTGAAAGCAGGATCTAATCATTCACATTAATATCTATTATAATTCCTGTTATAATTCCATTAAATAAAAAGTACAACAAACAGAATGCTTGGGTACACAGAGAAACAGAAAATGTAGAAATCAAATTCAAGACATAACGCTTGAGGTTTACAGTACATTAGTATGACATCACTAAAAATATTGTTTTCAGTTTTGGTACTCTTAGCTAAATAGGCCTACCAGTAAAAAGATCATTATAACCTTAGAAAGAGGTCAAAGTAAAAAAAAAATGATTAATGGTCTCGGGGGATTGCCATACGATACATAGACAGAATAAGAAAGCTTAATATCTTATCTAAAAAAAAGAAACTGAGAGGAGAATTGACCCAATACGTAAAATCCTAAAGAGTAAAGATACAGTCAACCAGGGAAACTGTTTAAAAATCAATAGAAAACACTAATTTGCATAAAGAATTGTGGGTAATTTAAACAGGCTTTCCAGCCAGCCACGAGGCCCAGAATCTTTTAAGAAATGTCTAAACTACCAAACATCCAAGATGGGCTAAATGGTCTCTTTTCATTTGCCTTTTTTCTTAGATTCTGAGTTTTATGTGCAGGAAAAATTAAAGCATTAACTGCAAAGAAAAGAGAGAAAAGTGAAATGTGGTTGGCCTAATCCTCTGTATTTCTAAACCTCTGTATTATGTTATTCAAATAATCTTGCAAAGGGATAGAATGATTTATCAGCCATGGGAGCGAGGCCAGCCCTTGGCTTAAGGGAATGTGGAGACTCCTAGGGCCCAAGGCCACCAGGGGGCCCCCTCAATGTGCAACATAACTTATTTTTTTTAGTCAGGACATTCAAATATGAGTCAAAAACTCTTTCCAGTGCCACGTCTTGTTGCTGCTGTGCTAATATAGGCTGTTAAAGTGTGTTAGTTATAAATTATAATATTATTAGTTGTGAATGTACGTCTAGTGCGTATACACCGAATGCATTTTTTTTATTTCAAAAAGTAGTAAATATTGTGATGATCAATTTTATTAACATCAAACACGTAATGAAACATTACAAGTGAACTTTGACCTGGATTGCAAACTACAGTAGGATGCAATGGTTTAAAATTAAAATCATGTACCAGAGTTGCAACCGGCAAATGCACTACATCTTTGGAGGTTCTCAGCTAGTTAGTTCTTTTTGGGTGCTGAGAAAAGGAAGCATAAAAAAGATCAGGGTAAATGATCTTAAAACAGAGGCATGCCAGACCAAGTCACTGTAATAATGCATTTGTATTCAATTCGGTTTTGAATATGTCAGATCATAGAGTATGTAGACAAGCCACATTTTCTAGGTTAAAACTTAGAAAAGGCTGCTTGAGGTGTATTGACGTTATTTCTAAATAGTAATGGGAAGCTGATAATAGTCATGTACAGTATATGCAAATTGTGATCTAGAGGGGCCTCTTTCCAAGAAAGGGCCCCCCCCCAAAAAACAGGCCAGTCCAGCAGAAGAATGACTGTGATATATTGTACGGTATGATCCACTGGGACATTTTCTTTTCAAAAGGGAGTTAATGTTTACATACAACAAAGATTTAAGTAAGCAATGTTTATTCTTACTAACTATAAAGTGGTTGTGGTTTTGGCTTTTTACAAAGTACAAGTATGAACTGCACATTTAATGGAGTGTTCCAGATGCCATGTCCTACTGTATGTAGAAATAATTTATCATAGTCAAAAGGTACATAAAAACAATGTTGCAATCAGATAATGCCTCTATAGTAAATGGATTAGAGGTGACAACATTTCACTCTGAAATGGTGTTACTTAACAGAGGTTTGAGAGAAAGGCAAATTCTAATGTTTCATTTCTGCTCCCTTATGTATAAATACTCCCTGGCGAAACACAGCACTGTGCACATCTTTTTCTAGCACTCTGCTGCATTTCTAGGTCTCATCAGAGGAAGGCAATACCTTTAGTGCTCATCTCCTGCAAGCCAGCAGTCTCTTCCTCAAACTCTCCATAGCAAGCAAAAGTCTCTGCTGCTGCCAAGTCATTTGCACTTTTCTTTCAGTTCTCCTTATGTGATTAAATCTCCATGAAACTCCAAACAACTACAACCATTTTATCTTCCTTTTTTCCCTTACCTTCTTGCTTTTCCTAATCCCATTCATTCTTCCTCTTTCTGATTTTCTTCTCTCCAATTATGGCCCCAGCCAATATTTACTGTTTTGTCTCTGCCCTTTCCCTTATCCTTCTCAATGTTCTTACAGAAGCCCTCTGGACTCAGATGCCTGCTCCATCCCATGGGTGCACTGTGTCAGTCTGCAGTGGATCTGGGCCTCCTCATTCACAACTCTCAAAGTTCATGATGCCCACAGTCCAGGCTGCAATGGCGATGGGTTTTCCACCCCTTTACTCCCTCTGTCATTTGCTATCAGCCCTCAACCTTTTTTTTTAGGAAGTGTCACATTTCTGCAAGAGGTAGCTCTTTTCTTGCTTGCAATCTTCTGTTGCACCCCAAAGAGTTTTAATCTCAAGCCTTTTAATCTCTACTCTGGTACTGCTGCTAGCTTCTAGTAGTGTTACCTGTTCACTGACACATCACCCACATCATACAGTATATCTCATTCACTTCCTCCAAAATACTGTATATCTACTCACTCAAACAAGCTCCAACCAGTGTCATACATGTTTTTCATTCCACGCTATGCATATTGTTCTTAGTTCCTGCTAAACTTTGCAGCCAAGCCTTCTAGCTCATAGTGTCATGTTTGAAATCTGTGCCAGTGTTTTGGGGATTCTTTTGGTGGGTTGTGGCAGCACTGATGTTCGTAAAAGACACTGTCAGGACAGAGGTAGGAGAGAAACAAATACAACACAAGGACACGATTTTAAGGTCAATATTTTAAAAAGAATAAAACAAAATAAACAAAGCAAAACAATCCAGCTGCAGTAGTTCAACAGTACCCAAAGGATTTGGAAGAGCTGTTGCAGATCTCCTTCAGGATTACATGTGAAGCTATTATTGTCAAAGAGCTTGGTGAAGCAATCAGCAGTGACAGAAAGTGTCACATTCTAATATCCACTTCCCCATGTATAAATGGTTCCTGGATACACCCTGCACTGCACATATTTTCTAGCACTCTTCCCTTCATCCCAGCTTCAGCATTGCAGCATTTTCTCCCTGGCTCATCCTGGTTATCCCTGGCTACTTATGGGGTTTGTGACAGTGCTTTTTCAGCCATTTCCTCTGCCAGATGAGTTAACTACAAAGTATTACATTAGATATCGCTTTATATTTGTTGGCTTGCTTCATCATTGTTAGACTTTGACTGAACTTATGAAATGGTAGCTACCTGCAATACATCACATGATTGTCCAGAAAAAGGGACAAACGTGGAAGACTACAGGACATGCTAACAAACCATTGTCTGGATCTGTCTTCCTGCTACAAATGGTAGCAGCCACTCAAATTCCAGTTCTTGTCTAGCCATCCCTAGAAGGATTCTAGATTGTTATATTCAATGATTGACCAGTTTGTTCTGCACCTTATTATAAGTCTATCTCTGTTTTATTACCTACTACACAATTGAACATCCTTCCTCTCTCTTGTTGTCCACAAATAATTAATAACCCTAAACCTTCAGATTGAAAAAACAAATTCAGCAAACCTCTCGGAATAAAATATTTCTACAGAATTTCTATCCATTTAAACTTCTTCCAAGTTAAAGGAGAGCAGTCTATTCTGAAATATGCAAAGTCATATTCAACAAGCTTTCAAGAAGCACGGGGGATTTGGGAAAGGAACAAAAGCTTTTCCTCTGCCAATCACAGCTGATAAAGATCACCAGTGTGATCCCCATGTTTCACTTTAATCATCTTAAAAAGTCTTTAATGAGTACACATGGGTGACTATGCACATTCCTTCCAAGAAAAAACAAAGTCACATCTGTGACCTGAATTGGCAAAATGCTGTGAACTCTGCAGCTCCAGTAAATTGTGTTGTAAGATCAAAAGAATTATTAATCACATTCAGCAGGTTATTTTCAAGGAAATTCACTGATGTATACAGAGGAATCCAAAACAGTAGCAGAAAGCACAAGGGGGATATTGAGAGTCAGGATGAAAACATCAATGGGATCTCTTATTTTGCAGGTCTTTGGGAATAAAGTACTGTACAGTAGGTGCAGCATTATTTTCAAAACTGTCTTAACAACTGCACTCCTGCATTAAGTGTGTTATAGTGTTAGACTGCAGTTTCTATAAATACATAGGTGATAACTTGATTTAAAAAAATCAGATTTTAAAATCTGAGATTTCAAATCTCAGATGAAGCTGCCTTGGCATTAAAACTTTAATATTTTTTTGTAATACAGCAAACATATTGGACAAAGACGTGTTTTAAGATGTCCAATCACCTGTGTGTTTATAAAAAAACACAATTTAAAAATGATTCCTAAAATACAATACAGTACGTACTGCAGCTGCTGCTCATGTCACACCAAACAAGGATATGCAATTTAAACAGTGAAGTTTTGTTCACCACAAACTAAGATGGGGTCAGTGTCTTTTAATGTGTCCAAGAATAGCTTCTTAACAAAATGCTCACACCAAAAATGACAGTGCTGTAATCTTGTTGTTCAAAGAAGCAGGTTAAAAACAAAATCTTGACACAGGGTTATAGTGTATATACTAGCTATTGAAACCTGCTTTCATTCACAGTGAACAGAACACCACACTCAAATACAGCAGGAAATTTCAGTAGTAATTGAAGGCTGCCTGGTGGTGGTCTAAATCAATGCTGTACCTAATGCAATTCAGTGTGCTTAAAATAACAGAATTGAAAGCTCTACTTCCTTTCAAAATGCAGACCGGTACTTCTACTGCTGAGTTGCTTATGCATTCCCCAGTGGCACCCAATTCTAATTACCTTCTCTCTCCCTCAGTTTCCCACTGTAACTACATAGAATATAAGAACAGTTACAAAGGAGAGGAGGCCATTCCACCTCCTAACTAATTGGTAGCTAATAGAACCAATGATCCCATGCCATCACAACCCTTTGTGTAAAGAAGTACACATTTCTATTTATACACAGTGCTGTTTTCAGTTTTTTCTTAGAACCCCCCCTTAATTTCCACTTAAGTGTTTTGTTTTTCTTTGTTGGATGTCCGTGCGAATTTTGCATTCTTGATTAAGGTAGTTTAACTCCGTTCAAGGCTAAAAAGATAAAATAAATTTAGCCTGTCAATGCAATACATTCATTTGAGCCCACTAATTTATCAAATAGTTCTTCTCTGAAATGATTTCAGAGCAATTTCTCCTGCTTTGTTGTATCCAAATTGTGCAAAGTATTCTATTTATAAACTTATAGTATATCCTCATTTAAATTATTTTTTTACCTCTATATTCAAACTTATTTTTTTTTACATTTTACTGTTTTCCTATATTGCCTGGAAAATGAAAATAATGTGTTTATATAAACACGTAAGTTTTCTTATAAGTAGCCTCTTCAAACTCATTGTTTTCCATACATTGGCAGTTTATAATTTTGCTATCTCCTTGCAACAGCTTGCACTTGTTTGTCATCTGCCACTTGCTTTCCCATTTTGTCTCAGCAACTTTTAGTTTCATTTGTAGTTCAACAGTGTTGGTATATTATCTTTGTTTAGAAAAATCTTGTGACTAATTCACCCATTATACCAGAATCTAGATCACTGATATAAATTCAGACAAACAGTGGTCCTAAAACAGATCCTCAGGATTGACCATTAATTATATCAACCCTATCTGACCATTTACTCCATTTTGTACAGGTCTATGATATATAATTGCACCTGGTGAGGTTTGAATAAAAAAGTGAGAGGGAACACACTGAGCACTTAAGAAGGTTACATAACTATGGCAAGAAAGTGCATAAGACAGAGCAAAACTTTATCAGTCTGTACATTTGGAAAGATTGTTTCCTGGGCTGACTAAATTCTTCTTTAACTGGGGTAGAATTACAGAATTTAACTGCTAAATTCTGCTTATTGCACCTGGTGAGGTTTGAATAAAAAAGTGAGAGGGAACACACTGAGCACTTAAGAAGGTTACATAACTATGGCAAGAAAGTGCATAAGACAGAGCAAAACTTTATCAGTCTGTACATTTGGAAAGATTGTTTCCTGGGCTGACTAAATTCTTCTTTAACTGGGGTAGAATTACAGAATTGTGTAAGACTTTGCTTAGTCAATCAACCTTTTAGTATGCTGTTTATTTCTTGTATTTAAAAGCCATGGTGCTTGTTTACTTTAAAGCTACAGATGCTGCCCAACTAAAAAGCTAAAAGCTTTTTTTATGTAGAGTTTACTTTGAAGAAATAAAAATGAAGGCATGAAAAAGATCTCAAATTATTTATTTCTGTGAGTATTGCCAGCTGTCTATAATCATACAGTATCATGTATATAACAAATACACTATATTATTAGACAATTTGACTTTCTTTTAGTATGCAATTCATAAGAAGATTAATATCTCTTATTTGTCCAAATAAAACTAAAACAAGAAGGGACGTTCATCAGTCCAGCTTTATCTCATGTCTTGCACATTAAATGACTTGTGCAAGCACTATGTGTTAGTGTGTGCAAGAGTAGCCTTCACTCAGCCCTGAAGTCCATTAATACAGGCATTCCAATTTGAAAACTGGGATTCCCATTAGTTCTACTACAGTGTGTTACTATGGTAGCAAGATAGAGCCCACTTGGGGGTACCCTACAGTAGCAGGTGGGGGTCTGTGGGGGAGGACTTGCAGGGGGTTTGAAAACAACTTCCCCATTGTAGGTCAGCTGTCAGGTTGATACCATAATTAGAAATGATGACTCTTTTAGATCCTGCTAATTCGAAAAGAAAACTCGGTATGTAAGCAGAAAAACTAACTTTCTATGACAGATTGTTTTTTTTCCTTTTTATCTAAAAGTAAAGCTGACAATCTTTTTGATAACTTTCAAGAGACACATTTCTGTCATTTGTCTTCATCTCAAAAAGGTTTCCACTCATTGAAGATAGACACATAAAGAACACATAAATATATAAAAAGGATTCTGACAACCTCAAAGCTCAAAATGTGATATGGACAGGGAGTTTGATTCACTCTCTAAAAATAGTTATTTACTCTTGTGAATGTCTTCCTGGGATTATGTCACTAGAAATAGCCTGATAGAGGGAATGCATCTATTTTTTAGCTGGCTGCCTGGGTTGGCAATCAACACTGTAATTTAGTATACACCTTATCTTGCCCAAATCAATTAAGCAAACAATTTACTGAGCAGACCTGTACTGCACTGCAGATAGTCCTCGATGTGCACATCTAATTCTCATCAGTACTCTGCTTATAGAAAACCTCCAAAGTGGATGAAAAAAGACAGTAACTCATTACATTACATTAGATTTCGTTCCACTTCACAATTGTGTCCCACTTGTTGGTGATTCTTCACATAAAATAAAAAATTTATATCTTTATGTTTGAAGCCTGAAATGTGGCAAAAGGTTGAAAAGTTCAAGGGGGCCGAATACTTTCGCAAGGCACTGTAGCATACAAATATGCATATACTGCCAGCTCACAGTTCTCTGACGAAATCAGCAGGAGGATGACCTGGCTGGCTCCAGCCTGGTGTGTACTGCCACCAGAGGATTCCCCTCCATAGCTGACTTATACACATAGATGACAATACACAGGCTCCAAGTGAAGGTATCTAGATCAACATGGACTTGAAATGAATGCCTTGACACACTAGCCCACTCTTACTATTAATTCTTACAAAAGTATGTTTTAATAAGTCATTACGAGCAGTACAGCACTGATATCCTTAATAAAAGTTAATAAAAGGTGTATATAGCAAACATATCATTATGCATGTTGTGCACGCACAGTTTTAGAAGAATTAAATATGGATTTTGTATTGTCATTGAATGTTGAATGGTTTCATTTATCTCCTTTTTTACATTTAAGTGTATGTTATTTAAATCACCTAATTCATAAGAGATTTGATTGGGCTCAGGTGATGAGGTGTTTTAACCTGCTGAATTTCAAGTATGGTCCTAAGAAACACAGAAAGGCTCTTACTCATACAGGTTATCAAGTGAATATTTCCTTTGTGTCTTTGGTAGGTTGTAGATTAAAAAAATCAATGTACTGTCAGTCACTTTCTAAGGTGCTCACCTTTTTCTAATCTGGTAACATTACATTACAACCAAACAGAGCTTCTCAATGACGGACCATGATCTAAAACCTGTCTACAAATGTCATCACATTTGTAGGAGAAGTAAGTCAAATTTAAGAATTCACCCTTACCAGCTCAATGATGCTATATGCCATCATCATTTTTAGCACAACATTTGCACATTTCCTGCTTTAAGATGTCACATGAAGCTGTTACTAGTCAGTGCCACTATTGGTTTAATATTTAGCCAATAATTGGAGAGTTTATTTCAGTCATAACACATTTCGGGACATATTCAAGAGAGCTTGTTTTGAAAGTATGAACAGCTCTGATTACCAGCTGTCTTTTCACAAAAATCTTATAGCATTAAATATATATAATTTTCCAATTTCTGTGTTAAAAGTTACAAGAGGCCTTTATTATTAGTAAGAAAACTGTTTAGAGTTTACATTTTTTTAATGTCTGTATGGTGTCCAAAAAATAGTGATGCAACACGACATCACTGGGAGTAAGTGGTCATGTTTCTCCTGTATTGTGATCTATTAGCTGGTGCAAAGCATGCTTTATTGAAATAATTACGTGGACAAAATATGCATAATTTAATTAATTTAAGTATATTTCTTTATCAATGTAAACATAAATTAATTAAAGTTCAGGTGGGTAGCTGCGTCAGCATGCGTAGGCTGCAAAGGAACAAGTTATAGGTTTATTCCATGATGAAAAAAAGAAGAAAGAGAACACAACGTTTTGGCCGTGGAGCCTTCTTCAGGTGAATTAAGGTTTTTGTAGTCTTATAGAAAGAAATATCTATTTTCTTCATGCAATTTTCAAATTTCTCCAAAAAACACACACACAAAACATTACATTCTGTAGAATGGACACTAATTCTTACATTGAAAGCAGAATGTGTCAAAATGTGTGTAAAATGGTATAACAACAAGGTTGTCTGCATGATCTTTACTATGGTTGGCTGCGCACCAGCTAATACAGTAAGATGATGGTCAGCTGCCCCAAAAAAGTACAAACAGGTGCCCCAGCCAGCACTGGTCAGATTATACAAAGTATAGGGGGTATTGATCTGCACAATATTGAGTTCAAGTCACTCAGATACTACATGTGGATTTTCTTCCAGCTGGTTGATGCTGTACAGTAGGTGTGTTCTTAATGCATTGCTGCTGCTTCAGAACTATTACTGAATGAGATGCAAGAAATGCGAACTGGCCAACTGCATAACCCGCAATAGTAATTGCTTTGTTGAGTTCTACACTCTAGAAAGAGAGAAACATATACACTAATACTAAAATAGTTATAACAAATGACTGTACAAACTAAAACACTGTACATAGAAAGAAAGGAAGAATATATTTTCAATTGTTAAAATGATTTGAACACATAGTCTCTAATCGAACTATAGTTAAGAAGTGTTAAAATAAGTAACCGCCAGTTACTTAATAAGTAACCGCCGGTTACACAAACCGCCGGCTAGAATGAAGACACTGTTTGGTCTGGGAAATAGGTGTCCAAAAAGTTGACCATTGCAGCCCACTGATGCCATTTGGTATCATTTATTTCTTTCCAAAATTATTTTCTTTCAATTTTTTTCTGATGTGTGATTTGGTGCTATTGGAAACATGTGTACCAAAGGAAACAATTTTCTAAAGTGTTTAAAATAATTTGGATTTGAAAGGGCTAATCATCTGAGATGCCAGCTTTTAATACTTTGAGTTTATTTTCTTTATTGAAATATTAGGTAGAGAAGTATTTTGCGAAAAGGGGGTCTTTATTTTTCATGATGTTGTAATTCCGAGTGATGAGGATCTGCTGAACCTGACCCACAGAGCAGTTGTGATGCATGGGTCCTCAGCACTGAAGCAGGGCCCAAGCAGTGAGGGGCTCCCCAGGGAACAGGTTCTTTTAGTATCGGTATTTACACCCCAAGTAAGCACAGTCGCTAAGTAATTACGCAGCTAGCGATTTGTTTACCAGGTACAGACATGACAGAGCTCATGCATCTTTCCCACTCCAACAAGCACCTGCTGGAAGAAGCAAGTGCCCCAGTTTCCAGAAACACCTGGCCTGAATGCAATTTAATAAACTTTTTACTTGAATAACTTGCTGCCTATAATGAGGGGGTGTCCCTTGGTGGTTTGAGGAATATCTAAAAAGAATACAAATTTCCCTCCTATTGTGCCACAGTTAGCTTACTTTCAGTGTATCGCAGAGCACAATAAAAGTTTGGTGCTCAAAGATTAAAGTTAATTAGTTTTTCAGGGCCTCTTTATACATCAGTTGAGGGCCCATAATCTCTTGACTTTGCTGAACAACAAGCCTCAGATTGAAAAACTACTTTTGATACAGTACAAGTCATTTTGTAGCAGATAACACTTTATAAAAAGCTATATTATTAAATAATACATGAAATTACCAAGTTAAATTACCAGTTTGAGAAGTAATAGCTCTGCAATACAGCATAATAGAGACTGAAGAATGGAACTGACAGCTGTGAAGTCACATATACAGTACTGTATGCTGGCACCTATACATCTTGTACCATGAGGTTCATTCCACCTCTGTGGGGCAAGTGAAAGAGTAAGAGATCACATATTAAGGGGGGTTCTGACTTAGAGGTGTTTAGTCATAATCCCATAAATGGTATCTTCACACTAGTGGTTCCATGGACAAGACCATACATCAAATGTCTGAACATGCTTGCCTCAATCAGAGTCAATATTGTCACAATAAACTTTCAGGCAACTCTTTCTTGACATATGTCAGAAAATTATACACACCTTCCTCATTCTCAAAGAATGAAGAAATTTCAGAAGAAATGGTTTCTACTGGACCCATGTTACACACAGAAGAATGACATTAGTGTCATAGCTACCTTCCAAAAACATTTCCTGCAGAAACAGTTTCAACTTTCAATCATATCTGCCTCAGGCCTCTCCAGGAGAGACTGATCTTGACAGAACTGTGAACATACTGTAGTTAAACAGTATTGCACTCCTTAATTAACACTGAGCATTACTCCTTATACTAGGCACAGAATTTCCCATTGTTAAACAAAGTTTTAGAAACCCCTGGAGTGCATGACAATCAACAAACAGCAGGACTGATCTGCTTCCAGAAATGCTACATAAGAAAAAACAAACATTTGCAACTAATCACAATCCAAGTTGACCTGATGCTTTGCACACACTAAAATTGGACTAAGCGAGAATATTCTTCTGTTGCACAGGACATTCTGTATTATTGAACATTACTATACTGTAGCTCAGTAAATTTAAAAGATGTTGAGGCAAAACCATAACATTGTGTAGTGTTTTGATGGTTTTAATTTACTGAAATAACTAGAAATAAGTACATTAAACTAAGGGAGTACCTTTTATCTACTAAGAATCAATCAATAAGAGCAATATCCACACATGGATTCAAAGAAGTACAATATACAGTTTTATTAATACAATGGAAAATGTTTCTAAATAAATTAATGTAAGAGTAAATGTAATGCTTGCAATATTATCAGACAGTATTAAATTTGTATTGCTTTAAATCTTATAGTCGTGACACTTTGAAGTCACAATTAATATTTTATATGCACAACTTACTCCACATATTCAAAGCAAGAAACAAAAAAGACAAAGGTAAATACATAATTAATATGAAAGACAAATGGAAAAGTCATTATTGCATAAGTATTCAAATCTTTGCTGGCAAACCTAAATTTAGATGCTCATAATTACCTTAATAAGCCACACAACTAGCTCAGTGGCCTCTCTCTGTGTGCACTAATAGTGGTTCACATGATGTCAGAATTAATATACTTATCTCTGTAAGGTGCTTTATTTAGGTAGTGTATTTAAAACAAAGACTTAAGTAGCTTTCTGTTGTTGAAGTTTCATCTTTTCTTCCTTCAGTTGTAGTTAAGTTGTAGAAACCTGTAGACGGGCATAGACCAAGACAAGGATATAAAAACATTATCTTCATATCCTTTAGAGCACAATGAAGCTGATAATTAAGAAATGGAAGGTGAATTTAACTACCTACACACTGCTTAGATCAGACCTCAAACCGAACAGCTGGACAAGGAAGGAACTGTTTAATCATGCCGCTGTGAGGCCAACTGTGACTTTGGAGATTTCAGTGGTTGTGATGGGATAAAACATGTCAAACCCTAAATAAGGTTTGTAAGACAGCATTTAATAGATCATGCAGACTAGTGGCAAAAAAATGTTTTGACAAGTGCAAAAAACAGTGTATCACCCGGTAAAGCCTATCCCTGCTCTCAAATACGTTATAAAGGCACGTGACAAAACAAATGAAACTTCAGTATAATGGAGCTGTTATTATTCTAAGTTGATGTATGTCATAATAATAGTAGTCTGTAGATTTAAATCAAAGCACAAGACAGTGCAGCAGCCCAAACATTTTGAAGTGTAGACACCTGTGGGACATATGAATGGTTTACTACCATCATGACACATCACAAGATAATATTTATTCCAGTCAAAGGTGAAGGTCAAATCAAACAGCCTGGAAAGTGAAACTAGACAAAACTAGAACTAAATTTGCTAACCTTTACCAATCAAAAAGCCTTGTTGCTCAGTCAGAATTTTGGCTTGTAATTTTTTTATTTCATTGGAATAAAAATGTTGTCATTACAAGAGACCTTAATTATTCATATCTAAAAAGCAGATGGACTGGTGGTCACTGTAACTACAAAAAACCTGCATTTATAACAGTACAACTTTATAAATAGCATACATTTATAAATGTAGAAAGTAGCACTCAGGGTTTGAACAAAACAGTGCAGTAAATTTAAACTACTGCAAAAGCAACATAATCCTATGTCTTTGTCTTCTGGAATGGAATTAAGCCATGATTATGACCACATCACTACTATTTCTCCAATAATGCCATTTAATTGATTCATTTTCCGTCTAAAACCTACTTCACACAGGGAGAATGCTGTAAATGATCACAGAGTCCAATTACTGTCCCCTGGCTCTTTGCCAAAGGACGACTGGCGTAGTAAAAGACAGAAAAGTCCCACTATGCCTCACAGACAGCTTCTCAGATGGAAAAAATTCCATGGATACCTACACACGATAGACAGTTTCTCAAATGGAAAGGATTCTGCTCTATAGTCAGCTTTCTTGGAATGTGCAGGAAATCTCAAAACTTGGAAATAAAAGTCGAGACTTAACTTTGGGAAAATTGGGAAGTCAGCTTGTCTGTATTTCGGATGTGTTACCGTGGATATTCTCTGATATTTAGTGATGTTGACAAAAGTCCAACTGTATTATTTTACTGGGGAAATAACAATTGGGGATTTAGTTACAATTTCACAAAACCTCTCTTTTTGCAGAGGAAAGTCCTGAGGACAGTACTGGTTTATACATGGTCTCTCAGCTGGACATTTACTTTTTATCCAAGTTAGTTTTAATTTAATTAAAATTTTACTTTACAAAGTAAAATTTTTACTTTACTTTGTGTCTTCATTTCATCACAGGTAGTAAATGGCTTGATGTTAATAATAATAATAATAATAATAATAATAATAATTATAATAATAATGATAATAGCCATACTGCTGCAAGAGAACAGTGGAATTAGAATCATTCCTGAACTATCTGGCAGTGGACACAAGGACTCCAATGCATTTGCATTTCAATGCTAAATATTTTATTGGGGGGTTAATTTAACAATAATGTAATTGTGAAGTGCATTAAATCCATTTAAATTATTTATTTTACAAGTGTCTGCTTGTAAAGCTTGGACTCCAGCTTGGAAATGTTGGAGAAATGTTTATCTCAGACAATGATGCTTAATCAGTGAGGTCTGCATGTGTAGTAATTACCATACATTTCTCTGATTATTTTCATTGTGTTAGTGCACCACAGTTAAGTTTTAAATTTGAGACTGATGAATACATCTAAAAAACTTTCAAGCCAGGTTGCAGAACACTGAAAATATGTTTTTAAGCTAAAATTGATACTGCAATGTAGATACTTAGTGTTTTCTAAAATGCAGAAATTTGATGATAAAGGATCGAGGCATAATACAGTTTCTTAAATGCATGGTAGAAATCTCATAGCAGTCTAAAACTAGTGCTTGATACCATGAATTTTCAGAATGCCTTCACTGCTGCTCTACTCATTGCTGTAATTACATTGTAAGTGTTTGAAAAAAGTTACTCTTAATGTTCTTTGATAGATATTTTTTCAGGAAATATACTTTAAATTTTGTTTTTGAGATATTTCTGTATCACAATGAACAATATCTCTTCAAATTCTAAATGCAAAGCTGGACTGTATTCTTAGCTGTCAATTCAAGTCACTGAAAAATGTCAACTGGAAAACTAGAAAACTTCCCCCAAGGAAGGAAAATCGGCCCAGTTTCAATTCAGTTGAAAATGTTCCAGGAAACACCATTAAAATCTTCCAACACATCACTGTTGACTCCAGTTTTAGAAAATGAAGTACCAAGAACAGGGGCAAAAGCACACCGGTGTCCTTAAACTACAGGTCCAAGTATGAGATTTTTAAAAATCTCAAAACAAAGCTTCCATCAACTAGCACGTCATCTTCTGAAGATTACCAATCACTTGGCAATAATTTAAAATTCAGCATGGCTGGTATATGTTACCCCACTTTTTTAGTTTTTAACTATTAAAATTTCATACCTGTTCAACCTGCATTGACAGCATACCATATGTGTGCCTTTTGCATTGCTAGTTTTAAATGTAATTTCCAAATCAGAAACCCTAGCGAGTGGCACAGTGGTTAACATTCGTGCCTCTTAGCACCGGGGCCCAGCATTCAATTGCTGCAGTGTTGTCTGTATGGAGCACAAACACCAAAGTACTCCCACATACCCAGGAGAAAACCAGGTGCTCTAGTTTCATCCTACAGTCCAAAGACAAACGGTCAGCAACTTATGACACGTGTGCTAGTAGGTAACACGCACTGAGATTTTACGTGGCAAACATAAAGCAACCCAAAAACTTAGAATTTAACCAAAAAATTGGAATTTTAGTTTTTTGTTGGAGTTGGTCTGCTGCATTCGTGATACTGAATACTTTACGTAAATCAGACTACGTAACTAATTGCCAGACTATGTGGTAATCAGTTACCACCAGACTACATAAATCCAAGGATAGCCTATGGTTTGATATCGAAATAAGAGATAGAATCATGGCCACTGCGCTACATGTCCATATGTAAACTGGACAGACAATAACTAGGCAAGTAGTTTCCAGTCCACTCTTTAACCTTACACCTTTGCCATAACATAAACTGGTAGCTTCTGAGCAAAATTATGTAAATACGCTAAAAAAGTGTTATACTGTATGTATGGCTGAAACACCTTCAGCTGAACAGTTGGTGTTGTTGCAAGTAAACCCTTTCAAACACTGTCACAGCAATGTCATGGACTGTTTCAAAAGAAATGGAAAGAAAAATATAGTTTTGTGCCACAAGGAGAAAGGATTACCTGCACATTGTATAGTGAAACTATTATAGAATGCACAGTGTTTCTCCCGGAGATTCTAGAACACGATGGGGGAATGTTATTTCACAAATGCATTTGTTCTGTCTTGGATTGTCAGATTGTAAAACAGTAAAACAATTTAATGTAATAGGGGAATGTGATGTTAATAAAAAATAAATATAATAAATAACATGA
Source organism: Lepisosteus oculatus (assembly GCF_040954835.1). Taxonomy (NCBI): domain Eukaryota; kingdom Metazoa; phylum Chordata; class Actinopteri; order Semionotiformes; family Lepisosteidae; genus Lepisosteus; species Lepisosteus oculatus. The sequence goes on from NC_090704.1 coordinate 32,568,092, forward strand.
ATACGACACTGTATAATGCTGTACATTACAAAATAAATAAAGAAATTCTAATACTAAAATCAATATATTAAGTAACGTGCACTGCATTGACCTTTTTATTAAGTGATAAATAAAAAGCAGTTTTTCTGTGCAAGCTACAGTGTACAGGGTGCAGTGCCATTCTGTACAAGCTATGTGGAAAATGTCTCACACTAACAATAATAATATTTAACCAGATGTGTTATATAAATTCTCACTTTCACTACGATAAAGACCTAAGTCCAAAAATACATTTTTATACACCAACATTGCACAGAAGACAAAAACAGTGAAAGAAAGAAAAGGAAAACCAATGAAAATGAAATAACAGGATGTGGCAATGTTGAAAAGTGTCAGAAAAGATTTAGTTATACAATTGAAAACAAAGGTGGTTTTAGCTCACTCTGTAGATTGATCTAATCATTGGGAGCTATAAGCTGACGTGACTGGAGGCCCGGAGTCAGTAGTTGTTTGCAATGTTTAGTTTCTTTAAAAGTACTACAACTGAAATTATAGGAAAGCACAGAGAACGGCAATGAATCAAATAAAATTGCTTTCCCAATTAAAGATATTTAACTTATACACGTGAAATATTTCTCTTACGTATAGAGAAGGCCAAATAATTTGAGGAATTATTAGAGGAGGTGCCAGTGATAAATCTTATAGTACAATGGCACAAAAAGGTACAGTATATGACCTCCACTTCCAAGATGGCAAGTACAGAAACCTGAACCTGAGTATACATAAAGAAAATTTTAAAGATGTACATAAAGAAAAAGATTTGTTGATAACATTGAAAAATAATGACTTTCTACAATGTTTGCTTTATGTTTTATGCTCTTGTGATTGTTATTAAAGTAGCAGCTCAAACTTTTTAAAGGGTTCACAGAATATAATAGTAATCAGTAATTTCTTTAAGCTAATACTGTATAATGTTTTTCATCCAAAATGATTACACATAGGAAGAGATTGACTCCACCTACCACTTGAATTCCACCAAGAGTGGAATTTAACCAGGACCCCAGTGTTAACAGCCCAGCTCTTATGAACATGGCCATGAGATCTTTAATGACTAAACAGGGAACCTTGGTTTAACAGGACTAACATAAGGATGTCGGTCAGCATGACTATGACATCATCTTTGTACCTTTATACATTATATTTTAAGTAAAATAACATTTACCTATGAAAATGTAGGTCTGAAGACAATTTGATTAAGTGAGGTGTATGTGAAATGTTATCATCCACTAGTTGTACTCTCTCAGGGTTCCTAACTGATTTCTCAGGATGGAAACAGCTACAGTATATTTGGTATTTTACTGACATACAGTATGTTACAATATTATACTTGATGATGAAAGCTTAGAAATAATGTAAGGAAAGATCTTACATATTATTGTAGTAATCAGCTGTAGTTGAGAATCATCAAGTGTTGAACTTGTCAAAACTTAAGATTAGAAACTGTATATACAGTATAGAAATATTTTTGATTGTGATATTCAAGCATGATAATTACAAAATAATTACAAAATAACATTTATAAGTGGGGGATAATTGTTAAAATTAGATTTTTACCAAAGTATCTCAAATCATGCTACATGACCCATGTATGCCACAAAAGCACAAAAGTAGTTATCTCAAAAGAAAAATCAAAAGAGAGCAGTCTCAGAGCTGTTGTAGGCTGCAGGTAGGCCTGAAGCCTACATTTACGCTAACCCACCAAGTGCTACAGATGTCCTTTACATAAGACAATATTTGGTTTGAGGAAGAATTTCAAATGATGTGGCTACCTTATTATGCTGCTGCAAGTGTGTGATGTTAGGGGAAAGGAAGAAAAGGAGGAACCTTTTTCTATTGGAAAAAATATTTTTCCATTGGGGGCCATAGTAGTTTAGTTGTGCCACTGCCTAACCTCAAAGCTCAAAGTGATGATTTGCAAATCAGTGGGGCTCCATATCTTCCACACACCCTTGTAATGAGCTCCTCAGACACCATCAGCCCCCATACTTTTAACAATCTAGGTCAGCCCCAGCTAACACAAACTTCTAATGATGTGCTATGATAAGGAATAGTCCCACACCTTTCCTCTGACCCCTAATCTGCCAACTGCTCTCTTCTCCTTGTCAGTTCTCTTCTCAGTGTCAGCTCTCACAATGTCGGCAGTATCCCCATATACTTAGCAGACGAGACAAACCTGCTTAGACACTCACCTTGTGGGGCACAAAGTGTTCATTCACACAGGTGAGCAGGCGCATAGTGTCTTCGGAGTCTGGGCAGCCACAGATAACTACCTGTCGAGAGAGAGTGACAGAGTTAGACTAGGTGTAAACAAAGGTTAGGTTTTGCCTCAGTGTCCCTGTAATGAAGCTAAAAGGTTGGCAGGTGTGTTCTGAGAAAGGCTGCCCTTTTCTGACCCACCAGCTTGTTATATCTGCTTAGTTCCTCTGTCTGTGTTGAAAGCCATGTATGTAAAAGTGCTGACAGATGTACATTCAAACTGTCATTTCTTTATTTACTTTGTATACAGGTATTTATGAAGTAGAAAATGTCAAATACCGTACCCATTTCTACTCATTGCTGATTACAGTTTTGTTACACATTTTTATTTACACAGCCCCCAAACTTCAATGCAAGGCCCAGTTTAAAACCACTTCAGGCCATAATGAAGGCCACAATATAATGAGACACAAACTGAATGGATGCGCACATACTGTATATTGTGCAGTGTAACCACTCCCTTATTGTATCAGAGTTGTCAGGCTTCAGTATACACCTACTTTAGGATAATGATGAGTGTTTCCCAAAAAGCTTTAGGAAGCTAATAAATATAAAATAAAAAAATATATTGAAAATAAATATTATGTTTTGAGAATTTGATTACATGGAACAACATCAAGATGAACATTACATTAGGAGTATAAAGTTGTACATGTAAATATTTCACATTCAGCAATGCAATATTTCTACTTAACCTCAATGTGGAAGGTATTTATGGGATCTGTTCATTTACCCTCCATCAAAAGTCATACTAAGATAAATCAAAGTTGACTTGCCTAAGCAGCTCCAGCAACTTAAAATACATAACAAAAGACAAGACCAATACCCATAAACATATTATAAACAGGATAAAGCAGATCAACGTCTGCTGTGTATCAAAGAACAGGCCTTAGAACAGGACAAAGAAGATCCACTTACGACACATATCAAAGAACAGAACAAATATCATTAACAAACTATAAAAATGTGAAACAAAACCTTTCTGAGGTCATACTGTATATAAGGAATGAAAACCCTTTCAGGGTGTCTTTTCTGTAGGGAAGATCCAGAGCGCGTTGCTGTTCTTATTGAGCTCATTAAAGCTGAATCTGCACAAGACTGTTTAATCTACAGTACAGAAGACTAAACTAGACTTCTCTTTGTATAATTCTTCATCGCTGCTGTCTCAGCCACCTGGGCTCTAGCATCACCTCACTTGTGTATTGTGATGGGGTGCAGCTTTTCAGGGTCATCAGATAGCTTTTCCAGCAACTTCTATCTCTCAGTCTCATCTAAACCAAAAACACCAAATGAGTAGCTTTGTGTGTTTTGGTCCCACCATGTGCCCTGTGTTTTCAGAATAGGCTACTGTACTTGATGTCATTACCTTTGCCAGCTGTAAGTGGTTTTCTGATGATGGCTGAATAAAGAACCATGGCATTTAGATAGTATGACTTAAATGGCTGGGACAACACTTATGCATTAACATGCATAAAACCGCAGGCCAAACAATGTAAAAACACCATGTAAACTGGAGTTGGAATCGTATTTAAGACTCTCGGGATTTCAGCACTCAAAATCGAGTTTGCCTGACCTAAATTTACCTTATTCTTCCCACATAAAAGCTGTAGCAGACAAAATATTGATTAAAAAAGAGATTAAGGAAAAGCCACTCGAACCTTCCATTACTTATTTTTAACACCAGTTTCAGTTAATAATATACAGTATACAGTATGTGTTTATGTACACATTCACATATTTATGTTGATGCTATATAATTTAGAAAATATAAGTTGTCTTGTGGAAAACAGGAGGGTAAGCAGTCTTAAAAAATGAATTACATTCTTTCATTTTGTTACTGTTTCTCAACAATACTTTATATTTCACTTAGTTGCTGCAAGGTATTTGAGACACATTTTATAATCACACACAGGGGATTCTTCTCCTTACACTGCCTTTGAAATTGCTCACTTTCCTTTCATCTTTCGTATCTTCTACAGTATATAGACTAAATTTATTACATCTTCATTTGCCTTTCACAAGGAGCAATGATTAGGGTTCTAGACTCCAGACGAAAGGACAGTGGGCTGAAATTCTCTGTGGGACATTTCTGCTGTTCCCTTGAGCAACATACTTTACTTACTGTATGTCACTCCAGTAAATGCACTATTGTAAAATAGTACAATATTGCCATTATAAATAAGAGTTTTAATTAAAAAAATTGTATGTTTATATTCTTCATGTGTGTGTTTACCACTCACACTCAGATATATTACATAAATGAAGAACATTTTTTAAAACATTTTTGATTATATTGTTCACTGTTTGAGTCCACAGAGGTAAACACAATCAATGTTATAAGCAGACATGATCATGAGCAGACAAATGAATGGCAACAGGTAAACTGTATGTTTTTTAAAGGTGCTATTATAATGTTTCAGGCTCTAACTGGTTTACTTGGTCACATGTGGAAATATATAAATTACAGTCTGGTGCTTTAGTAGATAACCCCACAGTAGATGTGTCTGTAGGTGCACGTGCTTCTGGTTAATCACTGAAAGTAACAGAAGATCTTGCAAGTACATCAATTCAGACAGCTTCAAGGTTTTACAGTTCTCAAACTTCTAACCTACTGAACATATGCGGAATATTCTGATTTACTGCATCAAAAGTAGTTCTTATTTTAAGCAGTTGCATCAACTGCTGCTGGTCACCTCTGCAACTAGTATTACTACTACTAATAATAATAATTTAGTATAAACCAAGAACTTACTAGCTAACCTTATTAGTTCAGCTATTAAAAGTATGCTGTATGTGATATTATTGGCAGTTTATCCAATCATGCTCTTTCCTGGGTTTCATCAGCTTCAGGTCATCACTCATTACAGCACACAGTGCCAATGACTGGAGGGAGTTTCAAATGTCAATTTAGGTCAGTTCATATGTGAGGAAGCTTTTAGTCCTCAGGGTGGCTCGATATTGACTGACATCTGACATCTGTGTTTGCAAAGCTGAGTTTCTTGTTTTATGGCTCAGTTTAAGCTGATTTTAAACTGATAAAAATGATCAATTGTTTTTCTTAACTATTGTGTTCAGCACCTCTGACAGTGTCCATTTAGCACCAGTTCTGTGTAGAGTATGTTAACAACTGCACTGCAATGCATTGTGTTAAATGCACTGATGTGTCCTTTTACATTGTAAATGAAAGATACGTACATTCACATTTTATATATAGCATATAAGCCTCGTAGAGATTATTCTAAATGATCAGGTAGATTTGGAGGCTAAAGGTCAATTCTGAGGATCAACACATTAAGCAAAGAGTGATCTCAAGTCTTTTCCTTGAGGCTGTTTGTATTCCACTGGGTTTACATCAGGTACATGGGTTGGCCATTCCAGTTCATTCATTAGAAAAAAGCATATTAAACATTGTGTAATATGAATTCACTGCCACACAGCTATTTAGCATATACAATAAGAGATCACTTTATTAGCCATATACAATTTCTTGCATTAGGAATTTGTCTTGTCACATACCCCAGCTTGCTCTCACAGGCACACAGATGGGGAGAGAGAAGTTGGGGGTCAGAGCACAGGGTCAGCCATTTGTACAGTGCCCCTGGAGCAGCTGGGGTTAAGGGCCTTGCTCAGGGGCCCAATAGAGTAGGATTCCTCTGCCAGACGCGGGATTTGAACCGGCAACCTTCCAGCCATAGGCACAGATCCTTAGCCACAGTGCCATTGCTCCTCCCTATAAATAGTCACTGTACCCAATATTTCTGCATATGCCATACACTAATAAATAATGTCATCTGTAAAATATACCTGCAAAACACAATATATTGCCATAAAGTCAAGAAATGAAATGCTATCACTTTAACATTAGACAAACTTTACAAGCAAGAAATTTTATTATTAGATTAGAAATAATCTGCATTCATACAGTATACTGTAAGTAGTTTTCTTACAACTCATCAACAAAACCCTTCCTAGTACAACCTGACAGAGATGACAGAGGCACTTTTTTAATGCTTCACCAGCTGCAGAGATTGTTTGAAGTTTCTTCATGATGTGAGATGACATGCAAATGAGCAGATGAGCTGAACATCCACTCCTTGTTTTTATCCCTCCTCATGTTCCTATTTGTACTGTGCTACCTTCAAAATGTCAGCTGTTTCCTCAATACTGAAATTGTCTTACACAGATTTTCTTTGGTTAAAAGATGATAGTTTGTTTTAGCCACATTGATAACTTTTTTGGGATGTAAAGGGTATGTGAAATATAAGATATTGATATAAACAAAATATGATATTTTGTATTTTAACAGTTCTATTCCAAAATAATAAATTCAAGAATTTCAAGCAATCCTTTTCAGAAAAGATTAAACTTTTTGTCATTTACAAACTCTTCAATTAGTAATGGAAGATTAAACATAAAAAGGAATAGGCAGCTCTAAAAATATATATACAGTACATTTAAAACTGGAAAACTGCTGGTTTGAACCTCTGGTTTGAGGCATCAAGAGATAACTGCTACATATCCTCTTTTGTACTATTTCTTCAGACGTTTGCTCAGTCTCTTTTATGTTTTCAATAACAAAATAGACAGTGTACAGTACTTGTTAGCTGAGCTGAAATACTTCTCATGAAACTTTTTAGTAATCAGTTGCCTCTACAGTGAAATTTTAGCTAAATTCACTGTTCCAAGTTCCAAGCTCTGGAACTCTTTGCCCAAGGATATCAGAGAGTCACCTTCTCTAAACTCCTTCAAATCTAGACTCAAAACCTTCTCCTTCAGAAAAGACTTTACTTAACTGGTTCCATTCTTCACCCCTCTGCTCTTCTTAGTACCACAATCCACGGTCTCCTCTATTGTTATTGTTGTATTGTTGTAATTGTAATTGTGTTTTATCTTGTGAAATCTCCTTATTTATTGTTGTAGTCTTCTTATTTATTGTTATTGTCATCCTGTAAAGCGCTTTGAGAAGCCACCTTTAAAGGCGCTATATAAAATAAAGTTTATTATTATTATATTATTATTATTTCAATGTGAAGAGGCAATGGGAAGACAGGATTTCCAATTCCACTGGTATTGTCTTACAAGCTCAAGCTACGATATTCTTTTATCTTATCTATCACAGCTGATATTATTTTTATAAGCAATTATTAGCATTTCTGGCAACCAAATCCTCATTCAGGTTCCTGGAGAAAGACTACTGTGAACATTTTAAGATCTTCAAACATTAAGTTTCCATTTATAAATAAAACAAAATGAGTGTATGTGTGCAAACACAGTCTTTTCTTAGACATAAAGAGTGGTTTTCATAATATTTTAAAATTATGCAAATACGTAAGACTACATGCTGAACCCAATATCTTGTTCTCCTTTATAAATATTTTTAAAAAACAAACATTGTTATAATTATTGTAGGAATAATCAAGCAATCAGAACTCTGATGAGTCAGTTCCTAAATAACAGTTTAAAATCCCTTGTAAACTTGATTAAATCAAGGAGAAGAACTTTTCACGAGAGCTGTTGTAAATGGAAAAAAATAATTTACAGTAGCAATTCAGTTCAGTGTCACCTTTTCAGAGGCCACCTTTTTTCTTTCACTCCTCAGTCCTCCTCTATGACCAGGGAGGACAGCTAAACACAGGCCAGATTTAACTGCTCTAACTGAAAGAGATAACATCCAACCACTCACCACTCTTCCCTCACTTTCCTAATCTGAAGATGAAGCAGAATGGCTTTCACACATTCCTAATCTACAGCACTACTTGTCTTGCTATTTATCCCAGAGTTTCCGGCTGTCCCGTTTTTCCTCTAGCAATCTGGAAGAGAGCTGATGCTAAAGACAAATCCCCAAGTTGCCCAAGGATTATTTTTTATGTTTGTCCTTGAATGGTCTCAACTGTCATGCAAAAAAAAGGAATCAAATTAACAGGACCCTAAAATCTGTCATGAATGCTATCCCATGAGAAGCTCTCCAACAGCGTAAGATTGTTAATCCTTTGCACAGCAATACTGGCACAGCAAGTGAGAAGACTCAGCAGCGCAGGGTACTCTGGGATGTGGCAATCAGACAGGGTTTTCTCATGCTGGGGTCTGGGGACACCAGTGTCCTTGTGGATTTTTCATTCCAGCTGAGCTCTTAATTGCTTACACCAACTCAGCTGTTTAACTCAACTATGCTCTTGATTAAACTTTTTTGTTTTGATAGGATCTGCAATTAGCGTTACCTCTGTACCAAGTGCTGGGTTTCTCATCAGCACTCTGTCAGTGAAGATGTGTCTGGTGTTTACACAGCTTTATTAGGAGAATACATAACTCCTACCTGTGTCTGTATGCCATTAAATCGGTAACTTGTTAAGGCCTGTTAAGGCAGCTGTAGGGAAGCAGAAGTTTATTAGACAAGTTGATGGGAGACTGGACACATTATTGATTGCTAAACAACTGAGCAACTGTACCCCTGAAGTGTTTCTGCCACAAAGGATTGAAGAATCTTTGTTTTTTTTAAAAAAAGGGTTCTAATTAAGAAAAGTCTAATAAAGAAAAGGAGGTCTTTAAATTAACAAATGTTTTACGAAACAGTGGTAGAAATTAAAGATTTCAAACTGTTTAGAACAAATCTTCTAAGCTATTGGTAGAGAAAGTTTGAATGACATTTTATTTTCCATACATAAAAATAAAACAATACAAAATTAAAAATTAATCATTCCTCACCTACCACAAACCGATATCAGAAACCCAACACCCTCAATAGTACTGCCAAACTCCAAGTTTCTATATAAGGACCCCTAAAATACAGAAAGACTACGAGAGAAACCCCATGCAGCAAGTTTTTGACTGTGTCAGCAACAACACCACTGTTCTCCACTCTCACCCTCACACATGATTTTAAAATTGAATATACTCTGTATATATAAATAATCCTTATGTATCCAAACATGTTTAATAAAGTACTCATAACTCACCCTGAACAAAAGGTAAAGGAAACTATCTTCATAAGATATGGTCTGTGAAGGGTCAAGTAGAGTGTTAAATATATTCTTAAAACAAAAAAGAAAAATGGAGTAGAAAAAAACTGAGTGGTCTAAATTTACTTTACTTTACTGATACAACTACAAAGTAAAATGACATGGGTCAGTGAGTTAATCACCAAAAATGACAGGATACTGTAAATTGAAATTGCCCGAGTAATTATAAAATGTCTACAAGATTTTAAGCCATTCTGAGCAATATATTCCATACAATTTTGAATTTTTATTCTTGGAACTATAACTCGTTCAACTGAAAAATATTGGTGGTTACACAAGTTATAGAGCAAATTTGTGGAGTTCACTGTGCTCTTGAATCTTTGAATAATAACCTCTCAGTGCTGTCAGTGATGCAGTGGTCCTCACAGTCACACCATTTGCCTATAGATGCAAGGCAACAAGGTTCTCCATTCCACCCACGCAGAGTAGCAATACAGAAAATCAAATCCAGCTCAGCCCTGGATAAATACTTCCGGGCAGCAATAACAGTAATAACAATATGGCCACAGATGATATAACCGCAGGGTTTGGAAAAACCATAAGAATGTTTTAGAGGGCCATTAAAGGGAATATTACTTCTATATTTTAAGACTTCTCAGTCCTATTAAGATCATTAGAAAGATTTCAAATGAACAAAGGCCATTCTGTCCATCTTACAGTACCAGGGGCACATTATCTATGTATGCAATGCATGCACTGCATACTCTTTAAGCTCTTACACAGAAACAAAGAAAATACTATTGCTACTTAACTAACAAATTAATGAATATATCAGATCTGTAATACTGTATTGTAACGCTTACGGCCGACAGGCACTGTGTAAGAGCCGCTTACCAGAGCGGTGACGTCACCGCCCTTCCCTGTGATAGCAGGACTACAGCTACTGGGCTGTAGGGAGATCTCTCTTTGGCTCACCGGGCTGGGTCCCTGCTGAGTGATGCAGGAGTCCCGGGTTCGAGCCCCCAACGGTGGGGGGCTGACCTAATGTGGCAAGGGCGCCCGCCTGAGCCCCCACTGCGTTACATTATTTTTCCCAGAGATAAGAAGTAATGATGCTTGTTTACTTTCCCATTCTTTTGCGATACACTGTGTGCTAGTTCCATAGTGTCATCTGGTTGCTTGGGCAATGGTACACGTCTAGACTGAGCTCTGCTTTGGGTTTGTATTGCAACTGCATGGTGAAAATCTACCCAGTGCACACAATTGGCATGCAATTGAATCAGTTAGACGAAATAACATCAAAAGTGGTGACAGCTCTATTGCCATCTTGTGGATGATATGTTGAGTGGAACTAGAAAACATGTAATAGTACTTGGTGACATTTTTATTTTGAAATTTTGAGAAAAATAAAAACTTATTTAAGAATGTTGTCAATCCTTTCTAGTGCAGGACAATGAGGAAGAAACATTAAGAACCAAACTTGAAATAAGAGAGCAGGTACAACAAAACAGGAAAAGAACTTTGACAGTGAAGAGTTAATAGAATTCTGTTATAAAGTCATTGCCTGGGGAAGGCTGCTTTGCTGTTTTTTGTAATACATGTGCATTAGGTCAAGCTCAGTACAGTTTAACCACCCTTTCCTAGTGAGGCTGCTGCAGTGCTATGAATAACCATCAACTTCCTCAAGCTTCTTGAACTCCCTGTCGCAGGAATATCCAGTGCTGTAAACTGCTTGCTCTAAATCCATATTTAATTTAATATTTAGAATGTCAGAGAATGTTCTGTTCTAACCTGTTTCCTAAAGAGCCTAAAGCTCTGCCTGGTAACAAAGGATGTAATCAGCTCAGTAACTTATTTTGATCATGGAATATAAACTGGGGAACGTACCACTGTAACACTGAGCTGCACTGTCCTTTTCACTGGTGCTGTTCCTGTATGCATACATAATAAAGCTCACTGCTCTCATTTAAACCAGGACCTGAGTATAAGACTTTTATTTTAACAATTTTTGCGTCACTGACAGGATTCCCAGAGGCCAAAGGATGATGGGAGAGACGGTCTGAAACAGCACCTTTATTAAAGGTAAGGACTCCTCATTTCTAACAAAAGTCCTGAAGTCTCTCGTCTGCTGTTAGGAGGAACTAGACACTCTCGAGGAATTGTGAGTATTTGAGAGCAAGAGAAGGGAAGCAGTCAACCGGGTATTTCAAGAGGGTTATCCCCAGGTGGGGCATCTGAGATGAGATAAGAAATAAAGGATGTCCTGGTAGCGGTAAACCCAACGGGTTGAGTTGGTGTGAAGTTCGGTTGCGATAAACCCAACAGGTGAAGTGTTGGCAAACCTTAAGTGAGGCAACAAGCTCTTCTGTGGTCCATGTCTTTTTTATGCTAAAAAGGCATGTACAGTATGTGGAATAATCCTACATACAGTAATTTAAATAATTTAAACACTTGCAAGAGCAATGAATAATACCTAGAAATTATACCAGTAGTGATGGAATGTGTAGCAGGGTTATGAAGTATATTTTGGGCATAGGGTCTTAAGAAGCCCCTACTCTCTATGACTCTGTCTCTTTAAAAAAATAAACTGTAGTTTTCCCTTTCTGGTAGGCAATGCAAAAGACTGCATTTTCCAGGGAGGCAAGTGAGAGTTCATTAGACAGGAAATGAACAACAGCTGTCAGAGGTTTACCTCTCTGGGTTTAAAAAGGTGTGGCTGACACAGGAAGCCTGTCTTTGGTTTGAAAGGATTTTGAAGATTGTTGAGTACTGTTTTTTCCTAGATTTGTGGGGTTTTTAGAAGAATTTAGAAAAACAATACTATGAAGTTAAAGTGCTTGTAAGTTTTGGACGTGTAGGTAGGGCTCCAAAGAGGGAGTTACTGTAGACTTCTGTTTGGGTTTTTTATTAGAAAGGCTGGCCAGAGTTTTTCTCTGGTCTTATACTGTGGATGCAGCATCAGGACCCTAGCTGGTTGTGACCAAACCTCCCCCCACTCCCCAGAGTGTCACAAAACATACAGTACCATTGAGAGAGTAGAGGGGAGTTTATTTGCTACATGAACATGCACATTTGTATTTGTATTTGGGCTCCTCTCTTGGGTCATGTACAGTACAATAGGCGTGGATGGTGTGGATCTCATCAATCGATGATAAGTCCGATCCTATAATTCTCTGTGCCATTGCCACAACCCTTTGTAGAGTGACTTTGTCTTTTCTGGTAGTATTGCCATATCACACATTGATTCACTGACTTAGGATGCTTTCTGTGATGCTGAGGTAGAACATCACAAGTAGCTGTTTCCCCTTACTGCATTTCTTTAGGCACTTCAGAAAGTGGAGGCGCTTTCAGACCAAGTGAAGGGGGTGGAGTTCTGCAGTTGGAGGAATCTGAAGTAACTGACAGTTTTCACTCTTGAGCTCTCAATACTGATTGGGGGCATGACTTCCTCTGGGTCTCCTGAAGTCCAAAATTAGTTATTTTGTCTTGTTGACATTCAACATGTCAAAGGCAGAGTGGCCAATCAAGTGGTGCGAGGTCGAGAGAGGTGAGGCGAGGTGTGAAACTGGGTTTTCTTTTCTACAGATTTGTAAAACAACTGACCATTTGCTGGATTGTGTAAAGGGGTATCAGACCTCAGTTTGCATGAATCAAGGCAGAAAAGGCTGAGACAAGAACATTCAGATGACCAAACATAGAACTGGCTTAAGGTCAAGAGTGTGGAGAAATTTTATATTCATTTTGTTTCTGACTCATCGAATCCAAAAAGATTCAGATTTACATAATTTACAGGAAATAAGATTTTAAGACTTACAGAACTACAGAGACAGACACAATCACCACTAACAATATAAAACTCTGGAAGCATCCTTATCTTTATGGCAGTAATTCATTCTATGCAAAATTGTGATAAACTCAGATGATCTACAAGGAAAAGGAGCAATTAAAAGTCTTTTTCTTTGAAGTTAAAAACACCCTCATGCAATGCTCAGGCTGGCGAATGTTTGTCAGTTTTAGCAATAATGACGAATGAGAGGTTGCTGGACAAATGGACTTCTGTTTTCTATAGAAATGTCGCAAGAAAATTCTTACTACGTTCTTGTATGTTATTTTTTTCTTATGTATACACCCGTTGCATGCCTCAGTGAAACAGTCATGGCATGTACTGCTTCTTAACAGTTTATTAATCCAAAGATCTTATCCAGCCAGCTCTTCAAAAGTTTGGTAGAATTTACTTCAACAAAATGGCCCTGCAGGTTCTCAGCCACCCACCACCTTTTGTGTTAGAAGTGCTTCTTCAACTCACATCACTGCCATAATCTGAAGAACCACATCATCACTGCAGGAGATGCTGGAGGTCTCCCCGATACAGACTTTCATGAGGGGTGGGTGAAGTGTGATCACACTTAATATCTTGCTTATCATGTGGATATAATTATATTCTTGTTAATAAATACACAAGAATATTAAATGTATACAGGACTATTCTTATAATAATAATAATTATAATAATAATTGCTTACACTTATATAGCGCTTTTCTGGACACTCCACTCAAAGCGCTTTACAGGTAATGGGGACTCCCCTCCACCACCACCAATGTGTAGCATCCACCTGGATGATGCGACGGCAGCCATAGTGCGCCAGAACACTCACCACACATCAGCTATCAGTGGGGAGGAGAGCAGAGAGTAATGTAGCCAATTCATAGAGGGGGAGTATTAGGAGGCCATGATTGGTAAGGGCCAATTGGAAATTTGGCCAGGACACCGGGGTTACACCCCTACTCTTTTCGAGAAGCGCCCTGGGATTTTTAATGACCACAGAGAGTCAGGACCTCGGTTTTACGTCTCATCCGAAGGACGGCGCCTGTTTACAGTATAGTGTCCCCATCACTATACTGGGGCATTAGGACCCACATGGACCACAGGGTGAGCGCCCCCTGCTGGCCCCACTAACACCTCTTCCAGCAGCAACCTTAGTTTTTCCCAGGAGGTCTCCCATCCAGGTACTGACCAGGCTCACACCTGCTTAGCTTCAGTGGGTTGCCAGTTGTGAGTTGCAGGGTGATGTTTCTATAAAATATATTTATAGAATGAATCACCCTCAGCAGGAGAGAACCTGCTAATGGTAGCCTGTGGTGCACCCACACAGCTAATGAACTGATGGGCTGCAAACTGGATCGATCTATAAGCAGCATTAATTGAAATAATAGATTTTTGTTAGAATCTATTTGACTATAGTCATCTTATCCTCGACCCCTATTCTCCATCTTTGCAGGATAAATGCAAGGGTTGCAGAATGGAGATAATTTTTAGGAAAGAATAGTTTGAAAGCACTGGTAACAAAAGGCACATTGTTCTGTCTTTCTGATAAACAGCCCATCTTTGAAATATACTGGGAAAAAGTGTTACACTACACACCTGTGTTCCCTGGCTGTGATTACAGAAATGTGGCTCAAGCCCTGAACTGTTTCAACCTGCACCTACAGTACTTAAAATACACTTTCACTTTCAAGCCTTAACTTTCATTCTTATATCCATAACAATACATCCCACAATACATATATTTTATTTTACCACTAAAACAGACCCCTCAGGATGGCCACAGGCAATGAGCTGTTAGTACACAATAGAGTAAAAAGCCAGGTGAGAATATGGTACAACTGAACTGCACTGCAAAACAATACTGTGAGACCCACTTACAACACTGCTCTTCTCAAGTTGTCATGTAAAGATAATAAAATGTTTCCAATAGTAAAGAATATAAGAATAAGAATTCCAATATTTCCTTTAAAGAATTTTCTCAAAGACTCAGAAAGATCAAGTATTCAGCGACTGATTTCAGCTGAGATTGTCTTATCAGTCGTGCTCAGTAATTTCAATCAACACAATGAAAATAAAACACAGGCAAATCTAAAAATATAGTGAGCTGAACTAAAAAACTAAAATGGGGAAAGAAGGAGACTTCTCCTTTAATCAAGGAGATGCTGGTAACATGAAAAAGGGAGAGAGCTCTCTGCTCATGTGCCTCTTCTGCATCTTAGTTCTATGCCAGGCTCTTCTCTCTGGAAATTGGTCTAACAAGCTCACCTGCTACCCGTTCAACCTTTCACATGCCTCTTCAGCATGACAAGGGAATCAGCTGAGACTGACACTTTGTTTTATATCCAATACCAGCTCCTCAAAATACATTTCCTGCTGTAAACCGAATAATTTTTTTACAAGTTGATGATAATGATGATTTGAGAGCTTCTCTACTTCATCCTGTGCATGTGCAGGTATCAGGGAAATGCAGATGCATCTGCTTTGAGGTGTCTCTCAGTTTGATTGCTTCCAATAGCTTTTATCTGTTTGTTTATTTTAGGTACATCACCAAATTTTGCAGACTGTAAAATGCATTACGAAGAAGTAATTAAAACAATTGCTTAATGCTTGGCCATCACTGGAACTGCCTCAGTCTACTTGATGATGCACCAGCTGAATTAATTCTGTACTTCACAGATATATATTTTTTCTGTTTATGTAAGAGAAAATGCTTCAATACTTATTTGGCAGTGCTTTACCATGCAGTAAGACAATGACCCAAATTAAAGAGCTTATCAGGAGAAAAAAGTGGAAATTCTTAGACCAATTCAGAATTAAATCCACTTGAGTATGATTTTAAATGTTGAATGTATGTAAAGTGAATGTGTCCTGATACGTATAGTCACTTGAATTCAATGGGTTGATTTCAAACTGGGTTTGATACCTTCAACGCAAAGTATATATTTTGTTTTAATCTGATCAAATCTGCACATACATTTGAATAACCCACAAATACATAGTATTCGCTTTAATCTCATTATTGCAAATTAGACTAAAGTCAAATAAAAGTGTGACTATATAGCAAAAATACATTTTTATCTTACTGTTCCAAATACTTTTTTAGGGCACTGTACTTACATAACACCTGAAACCATCCTTTAAAGTATGCCTTAACACAAAACAACACAGCTGTTCCTGTCCCACATTTAAATTTTATGTTCAGGCTTTCATGGGTTAAAAATGTTTCTGTTTTATGAATATAACTGTAAACATGCATGCGGTCAGTACCTGTCTGAGAGTGTGGTGGTGTGCCATCAACACTCGGACCATCTCCGGCAGGGCAATAGGCACCTTCATGAGCCTGTCAGAGAAGGCTGCCAGGATCTGCTGTGAGCGTTCTTCCCACTCTGTGCTGCCCAGATAGTGAGATAGTCTCAGCAGGTTAGAGGCTGACACTGAGTTCGGATTGGGCTCTGCTCCATCTTGATCTAGAAAAGACAACAGACAGAAAGGGGACATGTCAATACCAGCCCTGGACAGCTGAAGTACTGTGCTTATTGACTGAAAGATTAATACTTTGGACACTCAAAGGCAGAGCTGTCATTGACGATACTCTTACTGACAGTCTGATTAGAGGGGGTCAGTTTTTACATGACCTACAGTACCATAATCAAGATGTTCTCTTTTGTTTCTGCATCCTGGAAAGTAGGGGATCCAGTCCTCGGCTGGAGATAGCTATCACTGACACTGGAAATGTCATAAATCTGTCAAAATGAGGATCAAGCATTGATTCTGAAATTTGACTCCCTCTGTTGGGCAAAGACCAAATTGTCAGACTACTCCCATAGGTTACTGCCAGGAGGTACACATCCCAGAGTGCATCCCTTTACTTTCACCCTGTACCATGTACTACATGATTTAACTGCTAAAGCAATGCTGAATTGCATGGGTGGATACTGTAGTAAATTTCTGAAAAATTAGGGAATAAGTAAGCATAACTTCTCATTCACTAACCTGTAATAAACAATTTATAAAGTTGGATATTTCTTGTTTTAAGGTTGTTGCATTAAAAAAAACAATACTACTCTGCACATGTTCTGCATCTACACAGTCTCCTGTGTGGGCTGCTGACAGCACTGTGGTTTTCAAAGCCTGTCTGGCTAATCGGATCGACAGGCTGAGTGCTGGGGAGTGTTTTCGTGCTGTGCCCAACCCATTAGTCTGGGTTCAGCACAAGTGTTGCAGTTGAACCTCACTGCTAGAAAATCCACTTAAGACAGGCAGAAAATTGGATGTTTGCATTTTGGAAGAAGATGATCAGGAATAAAAGCTTTTCTTCATTGTGGGTTGGAACATTTCTCAAATTACTATTGAAATGACATTAATGTCCTCATTTCAGTCCACAGGGGGCATCAGTCAGGCTTTCAAAATGAACACACAATCCAGTCACATAGATTGGCAGAGTTCTGTATTTTAATAAAATATAAACATGTACTATTATTTATAAAATACATTTCTGCAGTTGATTATGTGTTTGTGGGGCACAGGCTGGTGTTGCAACGACTGGAAACAGTTACAGTAGGAGCAGTTTTGTTTGTTCTCTGTTTTGTTTTTTTTTGCAAACTGTTGAAATGTTTTCAGCTTTGGGTTTTTCTCAATTTCAAAAACACAAATCAATAAAAGAAAGGAGTGAAAAAATGAAATGGCTTTGATTCTGGAACTCAGTTCTAGATGCTTGTAGGGACTGAGGGAAAATTTATTTTCAGGTGACTCCTCTGGAGTAATCCAAACCAACTGCAATTTCTAGCAAGACCGACAAAGATAACCGAGTGCCCATAAAATACAATTGCAGGGACAGGGTGTACATACTGCACAGTGGAAGCATCTCCACGAATAATCTAAAAGCTAGAAAAATAAAGCAAGAGGGTACAGACAATTTAGTATCTACAGTATATGAAACTGAAAATGAACTAGATGTACAGTACAGTATGCCATAGACCAACTAACGCTGACGTGGACTCATGCAGTCTCTGCATGATAAGATCAAGAAGGTATGTAGCAAATATAGTGTTATATTACTGGGTGATTTCCACTTTCCACATATAAATTGGGATACTTTAGGAATACAATTGCTGAACGTAATAGGATTGAAACAGTTAATGAATGCCCTCTTAGCCAAGTTTGTAAAGGCACCTATTAGGACACTTTGACTACATCTACTAGTAATGCCTTTTCAAAAACCAGTACCACATGTAATGAAATCTCTGTAAAATTGGGACCACAGTATTGCACCTGATGATGTATATTTTGAATCTTTAAAGCCTCAGTCTAAAATTAGGGTTTATAGTTTATAAAAGAAAAGTAGACTTGAAGGAATGAGGCCAATCTTACAAGTGCTGAACTGGGATGAACATAATTTTCAAGGCTCAAAAACAAATAAGGGCAACTGTAAATAAAGAAAATGACCTAAATCTGTTATCCAAGTCATTAGTAAGAAAAAAAGGCAAAACAATGGCATTTTAAGACAATAAAATTCGATCACATGAGGAGAATCTTGCTTAAATAACGTACTTGATTTCTGGACAGCTGACAACACAAAGGTACAGTATATGGAATTACATACAGTACTTTGATTTCCATAAAGCGTCATAAAATGTTAATTCTGAAATTAAAAATTATCCTAGGTAATAACAATGAATAGAGAATCAGTTATGGATCAGCACTCCAATATGATTCTGTGCCCGTGAAACATGGCTGCCGCTCTACAGAGAAACTGGGATGATACAGTACTTAGTGTATGGATGGGACAGGAGTTATGGATATTATTTCTAGCAGTACTCTGTGTACTTTCTTCATTGGTTTGTTGTAATAGATTCTTATTAATAGAATGTATTCTAAATTGGCACAGCAAAACTGATACAATTAAAATTGCAAATGAACTTCATTTATACTAGATTTAATATAATGCAAAAAACTATCCTACACAAATCCCTCCTCACCCAGTCCCATGAGTACTCCCCTCCAAGTTCCTACTGTATCTAAGGACCCCTCATATGCAGTCAAATAGCTACAACAGAACCCCTGATGTAACAAGGCTTTAATTGCAACAGTAGCAGCACTACAAGCTTCCGCTGTCCCCCCACTGGCACTATGGATCCTAGCAGTCAAACATTTTATATTAATTATACCAAAATAGGCCAGCGTCAATTGGAATAGACATAGAGGCATCACGGTAGAGCTATAATATACTGTATATATACAGTAGTCAGACAAGTAAGTTAATAAGTTTCTCTATCATTTCTCTAACATTGATAGTTACTATTTGTCAAATCCAAAACAAGCCTTTACAGTACAACATATTTACAACTTTCTATTTTGCAGACGAAATTAACTGTAACATCTCATCCAGGCTGTGAAATCTGTTTTTCTTGATTAACTGAAAGCCAGTGAATTAATTTGTTTAGTACATCTTTCATGTTTTGTACAATTATTTGTTTCATTGAAAAACACAAGCTAAAATAATTGATCCCTCACACCCATCATTTGCTTATGGGGTAGAGGAGGATAGGACAGCAGTGTCATAGGAAAACAAAGTGCAAAGCCAGACAAATACCCCACTCTCCCACAAACACAAAAACAGGAGTTAGGTACTGTATATCCAACACATATTCATGTTTTCTATCTACATGATGAGATGTAATTATTAAATCCAACATAAACCACAAAATCAGACATTTTCATATGGTACGAAATTCCGAATTCATTACTCCCCAGTCTGGTATCTAAAGACTCCATGGTGTGACACACGGAAAATGACCCAATGTCAATCCATAAAGTGGCATCTGACAGAAATGCAGAAGTGACACTCTAGCACCAGGGTGGTTTTTCTAGTCTAGTAAAAAAAAAAACTGTATTCCAGCAGTTAATTCACATTTAATTCACAAAGCACAGAAGGAAAAATATATACAATAAGAGCAGCTTCAGAACTGATGCACGAAAATATTGGTAAACCCTCCAAGCAACGTTATTGAATATACCACACCAAAATCAATACATCAGTAGTTTTAACACTTTCTAGTCAGATCTTGGTAAGGTTGATCCACTCAAAGAGCTTTACAGATAATTGGGTCTCCCACCACCACCAATATGCAGCTCCCATCTGGATGATGCGACAAGAGCCACCAGTGCACTCACTGCACATCATCTTTAAGTGGGGAGGAGAACAGAGCGATGAATTCAGTTCATGGACGGGATTATTTGATTGGTAAGAGGGTGACACCCCTACTTTTTTAAACAAATGCCCTAGGATTGTTAATGACCACAGAGAGTCAGGACCTCAGTTTTACATCTATTCTGAAGGATGGCGCCTTTTTACAGTATAGTGTCCCCATAGTGTAGTATAGTGGGGCATTAGGTCCCACACACAGTAGACCGCAGAGTGAGCCCCATACTGGTCCCACTAACACCACTTTCAGCACCAACCTTAGCTTTCCCTGGAGATCTCCCATCCAGGTACTTGCCAGGCTTGCTGTTTTAACATACCTTGTCTCTTTACTGTTAATGCCTTTGTGAGCTTACCCTGTAGCTTGCATCCACTCACAAATAAATTTTCTTTGAATAAAATCAGCTAACAAATAACGGGTTTAAAACTCTATTTATTGAGCTACAAGAGAAGCTACTGTCACACTGTTTAACACTAAGAACGGAACAGGAAATACTAATTTAAATTACAGAAAATAACTGAATGTTAAGAATAACCTGAAACATAATCCATCGATATTTTGCAATTTTTTTAATAAGGTTTTACCTCAATGAGCTATATACATACCATTTGATGGAACTTGCCAATATAGCAAATGTGTCACTGTTAAAGAAGATTTACGTCTTATCTGCATGGAGGAGGCATTTCTGCCTCCAAGAGGATTGCTGAGTGAGACAGAGACCCTGCTGACACTACCAACAGGGATTGCCAAGAGTTGATGTCTTCTCTTTGACATGACATATTTTCCAATATTATTATCTCCTTATCTGTATTGTACAAGAATATTGTTAGCCCCTTATAAAATGCATCCTGTAAAATTACAGTACTCACAAGAAATGAGTTATGAAAGTACTAGATCTTTAAAATCTTTAAAACCATCCTGCTATGAACAGCTACTTAAAATTAACAACTTCATGTGTCAATGCGTTACTTCTAGTTCTTACTTTTGTTTCAATCTTTTTAGTTCTTTCTATTATTCTGGAAAAAACCAAGAACTACAGTACAGCAGACAACTAGCACAATCAACATCTTGACAGGATAGCTATAAAGAGTACTATAAATGAGTTTGAGAGAGTATGGAGGACCAAACCTGCCAAAATTAAAAATAAATATATAAATGTCCAAATTAATAAAGAAACAAATTGTACACCTGGGCTCCCGTCAGTGCATATTTCAATATATGTAATTGAATTGCTATGTTGAGATGACAGTGAACAATTTGCAGAAGAATGGAGCACAACAACCTAAGGTAGAAAGTGCTCAATTGTTATTGTGGGTAGATAGTACGGATTTTACAAAGATATTTGCTATCAGGTGTCTCTACACTTTCTCATTGTGTTCTACTGTACAGCTAAATGAATACCATCTGATCATGTAGAGTGAGAACAGAAGAGGGTTCATTATATCCCAAAATTAAGTTTCACAGCATGAAGTTGTAGTTGGCTGAGGTGTTCATCTACATTTTTAATGCCTAATTATTATCCCTAACAGAGTTTCTGACTTATATTGATCATTGGAAAATAATAGCGAATAATCTGAACACAAAGGAAAGAAAAGAGACACAACATTTTGCTTGTAGAGCCTTCTTCGGATGTTTGTTTTTCTGTACTTTTATATGAACAGACAAACTACAGTTTTCAGATTATGATTAAGAACATCAGGTGCAGGAATGCATTTGTCCGTTTGATCCAGAGAGAATTTGATGTGCACACAATTATTGCAGGCAGTTAGATGCCAACAACTAACTGTTAGTGAAGCAGTGATGGGAAACTCAAATTGATAAGGTATGGTACAATAATGCTTTTCTAGCAATTGTCTTGAATTTGGATTCTCAGCATTATTCAATAATAACATTAGTTTTTTCTTGTCTCCTGGTTATCTGTCCAGTCCATTTTCAGTAACCCCTTTGCTCAATCAGGGTCATACTGATCTGGAACCCATTACAGAAGGCATAGGGTGCTAACAGTATACAGGCTGCACTTGATACCTTTAAATTTAAATCTTAATCTTTAAAGGACAATTTAAAAATACCACTTAACCTAAACAACATGACTTTGGTGAAGGAAACTAGAGTACCTAATAAAAACCCATGCAGACGTGAGGATACATGCAATCTCCACATAAACAGAGCCAGTGTGTGAATCACAACCACAGCCCTGGAGTTGTAAGTGTGCTACCATACCACATGTCTTCTGACTAACGTAGTAAAAACACTCTTAGTATAAATGATGTACTGTAAATACTTAATGGGAACCTGCAATGCTATTTTTATATTTCGGAGTTAGAAGCAATCAAGCTCTCAAAATTGATTGCTTTTGCCTGGTGGGGCTTCACTCTGCTCAGTCAGGTTTACCATCAATATTTGCCCAACAAATCAGGTTTGTCAGAAGCCCTTGAACTGCAACTTAACCACATGCATTAGGACAGAGGTCGCCGTTAACCAGAAATCCAAGGGCGGTGTTCAAGGCTTTCCAGCAGCTCACCATCTTTGAGTTCCAGGAGCACCTCAGGGTCACTGGGATCGCTGCTGAAGTAGCCATAGCCCTTCTTATCCCAAAACAGTGCATCCTGGCATTCCTGCAGCACTTCTGCCCACTCCAGCCAGCTAGGGTTCAGACAGGCCTCATACAGATCCAACAGCCCAGCAATCACAAAGGCATAGTCATCCAGGAAACCCAAAATTGGGGAGGCTCTGAAAAGAAAACATAGAAACATTCTTTATTGAACTACTTGAGCACAGGCACCACTGCAGGTACATAACAAATACCAGAAAGAAACCACCCGCTACATGGCACTCAGCAATCAGGCTAAATGCTTGCTGCTTTTAACAGGTAATCAAACAACATTCATAATACAGAATTCAGGACTCCATTAAATAGGAAAACACTTGTGTTACCGAGTCAAAGGAGAAAAGAAAAAATAACTGTTTTACAAATGACAGCAACTCTTTGGACCCCATATTATAGAAAACAAGATTGCATGTATTCTTAGTGGTTAAACTTATAAAGATATTAAAAGAACTACTACAGTTTATTTTACATATGAATGAAATTCTCTGAAAATGATCAAAAATAACATTATGTTTCTGAAAGCTAGACATCAGTACTCACACTCCTGAGTTACAGTCAGTGTTATAGCTCTAAAAGCTACACTTTTTGTCTATGGTTTGAAAGCCATATTTTGCATATTTATAGGTATAGGAAAGGGTGGTTTAAGCAAAGGTATTGTAAATGAAATGCTTTTTTTTCTTTTTAATAAAAGGACAACCTAGTCAGATAGATGCAACATTAAATGAAGTCTATTGATTAACGAGTTTCCTTTACAACCACCCAAACAGTAACTGGGGAATGGCCCCTAACAGTGTGAATGCATTCTGAGAGTAAACCCTTAGAGAAAACCCTTAGCATGTCTGTTATGTTTTCATTGATAGAGCATGTACCGTATGACTGAAATCTGGACTAAGACTTGAAGGAGGGACAGACTTTGCTGAAGCATCCTGTAACAGTACTAAAGTGAGTCATTAGCAGGTTTAGCATAATTTAATATTAAAATAAATAATTTTAGCATATAATGCATATGTTAGTTTGGAAATATTTATATCATACAATTTCAGAATTGCACATATTTAGGTTTGCAATGCAAACAATTACTGTAAATCAACCACAGTGCTGCTACAAAACAATGAGTTTAACAAGAAAAGCAAATACTGAATCACTCCCTGCATGTTATATTATATGTTCTGCTCTAATATGTCTTCCCTGATTATTTTTCTTAATACACTCACCATATTATTTTCACTGTTCCACCATGCATTGTCAGAAAGCTGCTTCTTCCTGGTAAGGGTAACAGCACCACACTTATTAACTTAAGTCAACATGCTACATCTTTGTAATGTGAGATGAAACCAGAAACTGTAAGAAAGTCCAAGTGACCACTGATGATCATGTAAACTCCACACAGAAGGCACAGCAGCCTGGAATCAAACTCTGGACCCAAGAGGTTTAATGCGGCATTGTTAACCACTACACCATCTTGCCACCCATTTTGACTATTAGCTATCTTTCCATAGTTTAAATGTAAAATTAATTATAACCAACATGTTGTGATAAAAAGATAATCCTTACATTAATCAAGCTGATACATAAGAAAACAGGAATCCTCTAGGATCTGATTTACCTTCTTGTGATCAGGAAGTTTCAGTCGTGATGGAAATGAAATGGAGTCCTACACTTTTGCCATTATCTACTGTTTATTCCTTTGGGGCCTTCGCTTGCATAGTGACACTTTCACATCAGAAGAGTCTCCCAGAGAGACAAGCATTTTCTGTATTACAGTAAGGAAACAGTAAGTTAATGCCAAAAATGAAAACAGATCTTGCAAATTGTGTAAAATACTGTACGATTTTGGAAACTGAGTGCTCAAAATGATTAATGAAATTGGAAATTATAGCTTCTTTAAAAACTGTCAGTTAGAATTATCAGTGTTAATGAAAGGAGTAGGTGAGAAAAGAGATGATAAAAGGCTGCTAACACTGGAAGTGAACGGGCAAGTGGAGTGATACAGTAGTCATTCCCAACATCACAATCTAAAGCTCAGACACAGCTACAGGAAAGCAGAGCTGTTCTGCAAGTCTCTCCAACAGTGTCATCATTCCTAGCGTGCTGGTGAAGGGTGTTGTCACTTTCTCTCTTTATACCGTTAGATTGCAGCAGTCACTTCCTTCACAAGAAAAGTATGCAGTTCTGGCCCAGTTTAGAAACAGTCTCAAGAATGGATTTATATTCTTGTCAAAGCAAAGAACATATTACATTACAGAATTCTACACTATGAGTGGCAGTGCCAAACCTTTCATTAAGACAGTCTTGCCACACAAACCGTTGCAGATATCAAATCTATCACATCTAAAGTATGTTAGTCAGTGAGAAGTGACGAGACTCAATGTGCATGGTTTCCTAGTACTATTCAACAGAACAAGTGCAGCTATAATGCTTTGTGATGTCCTTGAAACCTATTTCTGTCCGTGCAAACAATCCAGTAGCATATATAAATAAATGCAGTGCTTACTACAATATCCCACTTCCCCAGGCTTAGCGTATTTTTCCCTTTTCACATGTTCAAACACTGGATTCATCTACAAACTCATTGCTGAAAATCATGTCCATTAATGTTCACAGAATTCTCACCTTCCATTTCGAGGAATTAAACCATTAAGCTCGCTGTCCGCGTACAGTGCTACTTTAACTGGGAAAACTGCATCTTCTCAAGATAAAAAGTAAAACAATTCCATTACACTTTTTCTCAGTCACTAAAGTTAGAATTCTAAGCAGTTATTTATATTACTACTAACAGATAATGAAGTATTAACATGGAAACATTGTATGAAAAAAACAAGAACAAACGCAGCAATCTACTGTATTTTTTTTTTAAACGACACCTTCGAAACAGTTTTCTGGATAAATAAATTAATGTGAAAAAAGGATGAAATGCAACACATCACTATCCTTTAACCCTACGCTAAAAGGTTAATAAGTCACACTTGGTCATTTGAAAAGGCCATTTGTGCCAGCAATGCCCCAGGTCATAGTACAGAGTACACACTGGCCTTAACACCCATTTAGACACAATAATGACACAGTATTGTTCCAGCATGACAACCACAGTTCCCTTGCTATCCAGCCTGCCATCTGCCAGTGTGAGCCGGCATTAGTAAAGAGTTACTGTATGCATAGCTCTCTCAGCATAATCAGTTTACATTTGGATCTCCAAGACTATTGTACTTAACATTGGCTTAAGAGTCATTGCTCCTCTAAGAAACTGGGCCAAAAGAAATACCTTACAGGCAATTTTAATGAGTGTCAACAATTTCAAAGCCTAAGTTTATTTCTGCAAACAGCTCACATCACTTTAATCTTTCCATGTTGTGCCACTTCCTTCACGGATCTGTTTCACACAATCCCATCCAAACCAATTACATTGCACAACAAGTCAAATGAGTCACGAAACTGTGAAAATTGATTATATGCAACACAACTAGATCACTCCTGTGGAACTGCATGAAGCATATTACTGTACATTCAATATGAATACAGTAATAGCAGTAATGTGTTCTCATATAGTAAGTAACCCTCACTGCATGTTAGGAACACTTCCACTATTCAATAATGGCAGCAGCTGCAACTTAACACATGGAAAATGGCACAAGAAGCAGTTCTCATGTGTTTCCAAATTCATTCACTTCCATATAATCATTAATCCTAATGACTGCTAATGTATGCAAATAACATTATGACATACCTCCAAAGGAGATGTATTGTATAGCAAAAAACTTTCCTTGAAATGCTGTGTTCAAAACATTACACAAATGACTCCAAAGGAGACCAAAACATTGAAAGTAGCAGTTTTATGGCACTTCAAATATAACTGCTGTGACCCTGCTTTAATTCTCTAGTATTTCTTTTTCGTGTTACCTGCTACTGAAATGGTGAATAAAATCAACATTTTTTGTGCCGTCTGATCAGGATTAAAAATAACATGCAAGTCTAGCAAAATGCTTCACAAAATGTCTAACCCCTAACCCTAGGAGGGGTACTTCCAGAACATATACCAAGAACAATGCTTTACAACACTTTGGTCAAAAGTATACCTAAAAGAGCCTACTACTCCAGAACACTTAAAGTGGCAGTTTCATGGCATTTCAATGTATCGGATGTGAATCTGCTTTAATATTCCAGTATGTTTTTCATGCTACTCTCTGCTGGAATGACGAATAAAATCAAGATCTACAGGTCAGGATTATTAAAAAAATCCACGTTTACCCAACCTTATCATTTTCCTTGCGTTTAAAATACAAAACTTAAGTCAGCTTTGTCATGATCGCAAACCCCTCCTCTTAAGGGCGCTCCAGCCCTTCCTCGTTCTGCCTCATTCCCCGCACTTGTTCCTTATTCCAGCCCCTTTTCAGTTCACCCTTAAAAGCCAGACGCAGACGATAATCGGGGCTCTACATTGACTCCCGGTTCATGTGAGCCCGGGTCCTGATACGTCTGGCTCCATTATGTTTTTAACTTTCTGTTCCTGTTCCCCCCACTGGTCCCAACCCGGTTCCCATTTTTAATCTCCTGGATGTATCGCCTGGACATGGACTTATGCATGTGTGTTGCATTCCCCGTTTGGACTTCTTCAACAATCCTTGATTGTTTGCTCCAGACTCACTCCCCCTGGACACCAGAGCACCAAGGACATTCCCCCTGTTCTCCATTCCCGTCTCCTGCATGACTTTTCCCCCCGTGTTTTCTCACTACCCCAGATTGTATCGTCAGCATAGGGTCTGGAAAGAACTGTTTAGTGACAAGCTTAGCATGTAGAGAGTGTGTTTTCAAACTTTTGATTTTTGACCAGTTTGATTGACAGGCGCAAAAACTGCAAAACTGGACCAATTTAATTTATAGAGGAAGCAGCAAAACAAGACATTCCTGCATTTCCAAAGCATCCACGACCTCAGCAAATGTAAAAGTTTTACAGTATTCTAAATGTAACTGTTGTGAATCTGCTTTCATTTTCCAGTATTTCATTTTTTTTTTGCATTACCTGCTGCTGGAATAGCAAATGAATTCAACATGTTTTGTGCTGTCTACAGGTCAAAATTACAAATAACACTCAAGTGTAGCTAAACTTATGTTTTCTCTCAGGTTAAAATGCAATAAGTAAGAGAGTTTAGCATTTAGAAAGTGTCTTTTCAAACTTTTGATTTTTCACCTGTTTTGATTGACAGGTGCGCACTTCACAAAAAGTGCAAAACTGGGCCTAATTAATTTTTTGGGGGAAGAAAAAAACAACACTATTCCTGCATTTCAAATGCATCCTTGAGCGCAGCAAATGCATCATAAAATCTCCAGGTGTTGTTCAAACCCTAACCCTAACCCTAGCTCGGGCACTTCCAGAACATATCTCAAAAACTTTGCCTTAAAAGGCTGTTTTCAAAAAGTAACACAAACGTCTCCACAGTAGTCCAAAGCATTGAAAGTAAAAGTTTTACAGTATTCTAAACGTAACTGAAGAATCCAACATAAAATAATTGTCATTTTCCTTCATTCTAATATCACTGTCTAAACTACAGTATGCATATTGTAAAGCATACGTGCCTAAGGATACAAATGTATCTATTATAAAAGATGATGAGGGAATGGTGGAAGATTTCAATGATAACTTTACTCAGGTGTTAACAAGGGAGGACATTTATATAACAAGCCACAGGTAAAAAGAAAATCCCACTCAGCTCTAAATAATTTCACCATATCAGAGGGCAGTGTGTTAAAGCAACCCGGAGAATTTCAAACAAATTGCCTGGACCAGATGGTATTTACTCAAGTGTGTTCAAAGAAATGGAGAAATTATTAAGTTATTTATGAACCACTCACAAGGATATTTCATATGGCTCTTATTTCCAAAAATGGATCTACTGATAGGAAGTAAGGCAATGCACATTCATAAAATGGGGGGGCAAAACACTTCTAGGAAATTATAGAACAAACAGCCTTCCCTCAATTACATCTAAAATTATGTAGAAATCATAAGATCAAAATCAGAAGAGCTCAATGAAAACTGAACTCTAGGAGACTGTAGGAACGGAATTAGAAGAGGTCAGTCTAGTCTAACTAATCTACTTGATTTCTTTGCACACTAAACAATGTCAGGAACAAATTATATTTGTACTTTCAGAAAGCTTTTCATAAAAAAACAAGAAAAGCTATTAGGGTGATTAGAAACATATCAGTTTATAAACTTTTAGGGCCAATCCTCTTCATAATCTGTGTCATTGTTCTAATGGGTAACACAATGGGTAACACATAAGTGATACTGCAACTATTTAAAAACAGAACAAGTAATATAAAAGGACACAAATATACCTGAAGATTTGGCACATATGTTGTAAATGAAATTTAATGTGCATAATTACAAGGCAATACAGAAAGGAATCAAGAAATAAAATTGAGTTTAGACTCGCCATAGTTTTCAACAAGAAGTGTGGGGAACTAATACAATTGTCACAAAATACATGGATATGTTTAAATATGTAGAACATAAATATAGGAAAGTCAAATTTTACAATGAAATGCATTGGTTAGACCTCAATCAGAATATTGCAGTTTCAGTTAGGGAAAACTGTGGCGTACATAAATGTGACATTAGTATTTTATCGCCTTGTGATAAGCATGACTGTTTTCAGTGTAGTGGTGTTTAGGCTATAGTATATTACATGTTTTTTAATTTTTTCAGAAGATCACATTATCCATCCTTTCAATTTTTTCACCCGCCTTATCCAATATAGGGTCACAGGGCAGTTGTAGCCTATCATGGCAAGTAAAAAGGCACCAGGCAAGGTATACCTCGGATGACACACTAGTCCATCACAGGATCACAGGGCACAGACACAAACACACACATTCTCATTCCACAACCTGTTTTCCCAAAAGTCAACTAGCCTACCAGTATGTCTTTGGAGGAAACTGGTGCATCCAAAGGAAACCCATGTGAACATTGGGAGAACATGTAAACTCCATGCTAAAAATATGCCAGGAATTGAACCTGGGGTCCTAGCTCGCAATGCTTATCACTGCGCCACCACCCCATCTACTTCTAAAACTAGAAAAATATGTAAACAATTAGAGGAATATAAATTTGAAATTAGTGCATTTCATCTGAAGGCAGAAAGCAGAAAATACTTTCTCTTGCAGGCACAAACCCAGCAGTACAGATCTAAAATCAGCACAAAAATATGTAGACTTCCTTATAAATTAATCATCTTCAATCTTTAACATTCTGCTGCCTCCAAATGATTAAAACTTAAAAAAGGAGTTCCAGCAGTGGGATAAAGCAAATTAAAAGAACATCTGATAGATTTCAATTTCAAAAACAGCACATTGAGAGCCAGAAATTCCTTCTCAGATGAAAGTCTTCAGTTAGAAGTAAAGCTTTTTTTCAAATGAATCTAATTTTTACTTCTAGAACAAGTACTTTTTTGACCCTCAGAAGTGGATAAAGGCATTACAAGTT
Organism: Lepisosteus oculatus; assembly: GCF_040954835.1. Taxonomy (NCBI): domain Eukaryota; kingdom Metazoa; phylum Chordata; class Actinopteri; order Semionotiformes; family Lepisosteidae; genus Lepisosteus; species Lepisosteus oculatus. Next base: position 32,598,462 of record NC_090704.1, read on the forward strand.
TTGGCAGTAAAATAAAAAAAACTAAAAGCAATATTCTACTGCTTTTGGGGAATATAAATTAATTATGACTGTTTTCAGAGGTGTATTCAATTTCTTTCTTGACACTCTGGCTGTTTTAATTCTGCTGCTGCCTGAAACAAAGGAATTAGAAACAGCTAGCCAACAGTTTCCATAAAATGGAATCAAATTGGAGGAATGTTTACCCAAAATATGGCTTAAATTTATGTCAGGCAAGATGAAAAGAGAAAGGTTAGATTACCAGAAACACAAGGCATTTCTGTAATGCAGCCTACAGTAGAAATGACAATGAGGGTTCTAATAAGCAGTGCTTTCTTGCATCTTACAGACTAAGCTCCCCTAATAGAAATAGCTGTTTAATGAAGAAACTGACTGAACTTCTGTCTGGTCCAAACAGTAATCAATGTGTATCATATAATTTCCACATCTGCTTTGACTCAGCTACATACATTTACTTTGAAAGTATTGCAAAAGACATCAAGTTATTATTTTTATTATTATGTACAGTTTAATTCTATTCTAGCACTCTCAACCCTTATATTGTGTATTTAAGGCTGTTAAGGTTTTGGGGTAAAGGCTATTATATTTAATCATGTTTTTCCTTGTCTTAAGAAGTGGAGAAAATGTATAGGTTTTGTGTTCTTGTGTTACTGTTGTTTTGATTTTGATAAATCAGACAGACAAGAACAGCATTAAAATTAGAAAATATTACTGGTTCATAGGCCAGGGAAGGAGTCTGAAGCAGTTAAGATATAAAACATGCCTGTGTTTGTAGCTTTTCCGGCAAAACATTTCTAAACACTGATCAGCAATCATGTTGTTTGATCGTCTCCTCACTGAACTTTTCTGTTCCAACTCATGCTGTTTCAGATACTGACTGATGCAGCCAATGAGCACTGTCAGGAGAGCTCAGGCCCACTGTCAGTCTGCCATAAACTCATGTCACATTAGATAAGCCAGGGAGTCAAAACCCATGTGTCACATATCAGCAATTTACCTGTAGGCTCTCGGCCTCTTAAAATTCGGTTTAGAAAAATGTTTTTTTTTTTCATTTGACCCCGTTTACCTCTGGAAACATTTCCAGAAATGTCAATCCTGACTGCATGCAGGGTGCTGAAATTGAAGTAATGCGCAATCCCTCGTACCAAAGCTAGGTAGGTGGCGGAGTCTCAGAATACATTCCCTCAGTCTGCTCTCAGAATTCTCCTAAACTTCATGATTCCTTCTGTCAACAACCAGCAGCAGCAATACAATGACAATGTAAGACAGTCCAGTTGAAGGAATGGCTTTCAGCCTGCCTGGGCATATTCACTTTGACAGTAGACTAATCTGTAGGCACTCAAAATTGGAACCAAAATTTCCATATTAAGACAGAAATGTTTGGGCATTCCGTCAATACATGAGTCACCCTTCCTCTGGGCAGGCTGGCTAAAGATCCTAGAGACGTCTATGCTAATGCTGCTAATGCAGCATCCAGTTTGCTCTTTAGACCCTCAGTCATGGTGTATGTTTCATGCATTCTCTGTATTCCTTAAGGATGTTGCGAGGTTAAACAGGGTGATGACCTCTTATCACACCAGATGAAGGTGCATAATAAGCAGAATCTTTTCCCAAAAGTACAGTTCAAAATATGACATTATATATTATTTATCTACAGTCTTTTCTCCACTTCTGACTATCACGGCTGTAGTGACCTATTTTAAATTTTAAATAGCTATAAAACCCACATGAACACAGACTCTTGAGGAGTGAAGTCACCCATCCCAGAACTAAACTGCACCACTAACAAATCCACTTTCCAACACAGTGTCCATTACAGTGCATATACTGCAAGTTATGCAAGAAGGGTCGAAGTCAAAGACACTTCAAATTTGATATTACCACCCAACGTGCTGACAAAAAGCTTCAGCTTTTTAAAAACGTCTCCTTTGAATCTGAATGAGAGCCATCCTACTTGGTATAAGGATTTAAAAAGTGCTGAAGTACTGTATTTTAAAAAGGCTAGAAAGAGGAAGAGGGTACCAAAGTTATGTTTACTACAAAGCCAGTAATGTAAGAAGCTGCATAATGGAAGTGTAAACCAATATATAAAAACATATACAACTCTGAGGCTGTGGCAATGCTAACTTGAGGGCATGAACCTGAAGACTCTAACAATATGAAGACACTTCTCAGAAATGACAGGCAAGATTCAGAATCTATAAGTATTACAGTCATGGTTACACAGTGCCCTCCTTATTTAGTCATACCCCCGATTATGTTAATATTGTACAAACAGAAAGAGACATCATATAATCGAAAGATTTACAGATTGGATAATGTTTTGCTTTAATCTTAGTAGTTTTACTGAGAGCTAAAAAAGTTGTATTTGTCATAAATAGTTAAGTGTATTAAACATAAGAGTCACATTTATTCACATTCCTGTAGTTAGCATTTTGTAAATCCTCCTCTGGCATAGAATACATTGAAAACATGCCTCCTGTAGTGTGCTGAAGTACAGACACTCTTGTGGGGAGATTTGTGACCATTCCTCCTGGCATTATTGGTCTCAGCCCTTCCGAACCTTTGATTTCTGTTTGTGATCTGCCTTCTTGAGTTCAAACCATAAAAATTCAGCTGAGGTCGAGAGACTGGGAAGGCCAGTCAAGAACATTTATTCTGTGTAAAGTTAACCATTTCCTTGTCAATTTGGATCAGTTTCATGCCAGAATATCCATTTCAGCCATGCTTGAACTTCTTTGCAAAGGGAAGCCGGTGTTTGGCCAAAATATATCGGTATGTGTTGAATATTGTATTATGAATAAATCAGGAGGGCAGTATAAATGACAACTCACTAATAGTGAGGTTGAACTAGCCACCAAACTCCGATGCTAATTAAAAATCTTCTCAAACAGACCAATCAGAAATTTCAAAAAGAGTAAAAATGGAATTTGTTAGCATTCCTCACACTGTCTGGGAACAGTAAACTGAAAGCTGTGCAGCTGAAATTAATTTTGTCATCTTGTCAATGGTTGATCAGATCAACACCTGTAGGGAATTAAAATGTATGGATTTTTTATCTCAAAAGCTCCCCAATTTGAATGCACAATTCCATCATAACATTGAGTTTCTGTTACATCTTATTATACCACTTCCAAGTTCTACAAACCTCTGTGTTAAAAGGGAAATATGAGAATTGTACAGCTCTACACAATTACTTTATCAAAGTAACATCACTCTCTTAGACCTTTTCTTTCTTTTTTTACATAGCACAAGAAGGGCAAAATTTTAGAATAAGTTGCCTATTCTACTAATAGCAGCACTAACTGCAGCAATTGTGGACACAAACATATGAGAAAAAACAGTGTGTTCAAACAGATTTACTGCCATAAATACTGTATATCAAAACCACTGACTTTGTTGATTTGTTTCTAAAAGTTAAACTTAGTTTTAATGAATCCCATTTTATTCAGTGGCACTCAGTTGAATTCCAAGAATGTAATGATGCTCCATGCTGAACTTCATTTCTAAGTCAATTCCTCTCGCGAAAATTAGAAATCCATCCTAACAGTCACTTAATTGAGTTTTGTGCTACAATGAGCTACTAAGCCTATTTCTGCAAAGAAAACTTGCAACATAATTAGGAAAGGCATTTTGCCAATTGAAAGGTGCCTATGTAAACTGAATGTTATTCTAAAAAAATAACAAAGGACTGAAAATGTTAAATAAAAGTGAATAATACTCCAGCGGTCATCCACTTCAGCCTGGGTAAATCTTGCCCATCCGGAAGACTTTAAGTTCAATAGTTTCTCAATACAGAGCAAGCTGGTGTCTCACTTACGTCTGCTCTACCTCTGTGCCTTCCCCTTTGTAGCACGACCGCAGAATCCTCCTGTCAACTGGGTTCCACAGGTGGTCCTTTAGGAACTGTGCTGATTGTTCCGCTCGCTCCACAAATGCCTTCTCTCCCAGAACTGCCCCCACCCGGGAAAAACCTGAGATCATCAGGCCTGAAACAAAAGGACAGCAGCAACAACATGAACAAGTTATCCCGAATACCACAATTTCTTCTAAACCTACAGTATATAAAGAGTTACCATATTGGTTCCAAAAGTGAAACATTTAGATAGCCTTAACACCAGTGAAACATTAGTACAGTGCAGCACATAGTGCTGGGCTCTCTTCTTCAGGCCCCAGAATTCAAGGCAGTTTTAGGCCATTGCCAACCCAGGGCTTCTCCCAGTGGAGAATGATGATGATAACAAGAAAATGTGAGTTGCCTTAAACCAGTTATAGATTGGTTGCTAACGCCTGTGCAGAATCAGGATACACCCTGGATGGGATGCCAGTCCTTTGCTGTGCACACACAGGCACAGACACACACTATCACAGGGCCCATTTTCCCTTTAGCCAATTAACCAACCAATGTCTATGGACTGTGGGATGAAACCGGAGCACCAGGAGGAAACCCACATGAACACAGGGACTACACAGAAACTCCACACAGACAGCACCCCAGAAACTGAACCAAGGCCCAAGAACTACAAACCAGTGCATCACCGTGCTGCCATGACTCAATAATGCCTCAATATACATGAGAAAACCTTTAGGTTTGCCAGTTTAAACAATTACATTTGATAACAGAGCTTGACAATCCCAATTTCACACAGAAGAGTATTTCACAGACAACGTGCATAGGAGGAGAAGTCACAGTTCACAGTCTCATTGATGGGATGGACAATTAATGAGAACTGAGAGTGCAGCTATGGGTGCACTTTGTCAGCAGGTCATAAATATAAGTGTGATAAATTCCCTTAAGACCAAGAGTCAAGAAGACTATTTTGAAGTCTACACTGTATGCTGTCAACATGCTGAGCACAGGGCTCAATAATTAAATACTGTAAGCCCAGAGTTTTCTCAGAACATTGGTAGCAATGCTTGAACTGTTTGATTTTCACAGATAATGTAGAATAAAACTATAAACACTGTGTATCTGCATCCAAAGTTTAGTATCTGCTAGATACTTAAGCAGACAATTTCATTTCAGGTTTTGCTTGCAAGTAGATCTGTATATCATCAGGTGAAGGTGCAATTCACACAATGGCATTAAAAAATGTAGGTAATCATGAGCTAAGTAAAAGTAAATTAAAGTAATTAAATTAAACTTGGAGTTTTCTTGGACATACATCATCAATAACAAAGACATGAAAACTTCCACATTCACAGACAGAAAGACTTTACTCTTCCTTAAATCTGATTCCAAGTAAGTAGTGTCTTGATCACCAGCAGGGTGTATGATATGAAAGGATTTCATTCTAATCAACACCTTTCTGTATCTACTTCACAGAGCTTTATAATTAAGCTTATTTGCCCCATCTCCAACTTACCCATTCTTGCATAAATTCTAGAACACGTTGTCACATTTCAGTCACATAACCACCTCATGTCAAATAACCTTTTCCAACCCCTTTTCTTTTACGCTTAAATTTTGTACACTTGACAATTTAAATGACAAATACATAATGGCTTCTTTAATGTCTGCCACTTCATATACTTTAAAGATTACTTAGCTATACCTGAGAATTTCTTTCCCCTCAGCAAGTCTTTTCTCTCAGAGCATTGGTAGCTCCTTCTTTTCTTAAAGTTTTTTGTGTATCATGAGTAACAGTTTATTTTCCAAAGGTTTAACAGATATAATAATCTTTACTGCTACACATGAAGACTGGAACGAAAGTGATATTTTGTAAGAGGTTAAACTGTTTTATTTTGGGCAAAAAACAACTATCCAGTTAGACCTCAGGTACGCCTCAGAAGACTCAATTAATGGCACCAGGTACTGTATCTCAAGACCTCACTCAAGCTTTTCTCTTATCTGCAGGAGTGGATCAGACATTATTAAAACATACTGTTAACACTGCTAAAGACGAGAGAAAGATGTTTTAAAACAGTGATTAATGGATAATTAAAAATCAGAACTTTTACTTGCAGTCATAATTTGATTAAGAGTAAAAAGCTGTCACAAATGTCAACAGCGTACATTAGTAAAACCAAACTCCTTACTGTTCTGTTCATCAGGATTGCCATTTCTTTGTACTCTGTGAATGTTGTAAAAAATTATTAAAAATGCCATTTGAGTGGGGAGCTGTGTCAGCATGCATCAACTGCAAAGGAATAAGGTTAATTCCATGATGAAAAATAGAAAGGAGAAATTATGTTTCAGCTTCTGGGCCTTTTCATGTGTGAGGGAGAGTGTAAAATAGAAGAAGTACATTGAACAAGTCAATAAAGGACACAGTAGGTGAGAATGGTATGAAACAGGTGAGAAAGAGTATGCACAGAAAGGGGAGAGAGGTGTAAAAAGACAAAATCTATAAATGCAGAGGATTTAAAAAGAAATTAGTCTATTGTTGAGAGAAGGGGGAAGGTGACAATCATGTTTCAAGATAATTTCTGAGTACGCTTTTTTCTTGAATAGATATTCTGAAATCTCCATAAAAGGACAGTAGTCAATTCGGGAAAACACAAATGTGTTGATCAGCTTTTCAGCCACATTTAGTGATAACTTAGTGTGTAGTCTAGCGATATTTCTGAGGTGGAAAAAAGATGTCCTGACAATATGCTCCACGTTGGTCGAATGTTTAGCCAGAATCGCATATCACCCGAAGGGTTTTCAATGTAGACTGAAGCTCAAGTACAGAACCATCTACAGATAGAGTTACAGGAATGGCTTTACAAAGTTGGTGGGGATGCCAGTAAGCATGACGTTAGTCTTGTCACAGTTAAGATTAAGGAAATTTTAGTTTTTTTGTCAGAGATGCAATTAGATAGAACAGAGACAGCCACATCAGTGTCAGGTTTGGTATGGATGTATATTTGAGTATCTTCAGTGTAGAAATGATAGTTGAGGCCATGTGATCTTAAAACCTGACCAAGCAGAAACATGTAAATGCTGAAGAGAAAGGGGCCCAGTATTAAGCCCTGAGGAACACCAGACTGAACAAGACCAATTTCAGACCTACAGTATACCCATTAAGAAAGACAAAGTGACAGCGATCAGTGAGGTAAGACTTGAACCATTTGAGAACTGTGTCAGAAAATCCAAACACAGTCTCAAGACGAGAAAGTAAGATGTCATGGTCAACAGTGTCAAAAGCAGCACTGAGAACAAGAAGGATGAGTATAGACGAAGCTATTAGAAGATCGTTAGTGACTGTGAACAGGGCAGTTTCTATGCTGTGAAGTTGATGGAAGCCGGATTGGAGGGGTTGGAAAAGGTTATTTGACATGAGGTGGTTATGTAACTGAAATGTGACAACGCGTTCTAGAATTTATGCAAGAAAGGGTAAGTTGGAGATGGGGCGAAAATTGCTTAGATTGTCGAGAGCCATGTTAGGCTTTTTTTGGCATGGGGTAATGGCAGCAGTTTTGAGGACCATTGGTACAACGCCAAAATGATTCATTTATAATATTGAGGACAATGGGACAGAGAGAAGAGAAACAGCGCCGAAATAAAGTGGTTTATTGAGGGATGCTGAGTCAAGAAGAGAGAAGTTGGAGAGAAGGGAACCAGAAAAGTTGAATAAGGAGGGAGGAGTTATGGAAATTATATGCATAGTGGAGAGAATGTGATGCCAGATATTGTTGATTTTTGGAGGTAAAGAAATCTAAGAATGTGTTGCAAAATTGAGATAAGGCAGGTAATCTGGTGGGGTGGTTTGGATTTAGCAAACTGTTGATGGTGGAGAAAAGATGTCTGGGGTTGTTATGGTAATTTTCAATGATGTGAGAGAAGTAGGTGGATCTAGCAGTCTCTATTGTAACCTTATATTCAGACAAGTAATCTCTCCAAGCCTGATAATGTACATTTAGGCCAGAAAGACACCACCTACACTCAAGTTTGCAGGAAAAGGTTATGGTCATCTCGACGATGACAGGCAAATTTTGTTAAAGCAAGGCGGGAACAGTGGCCAACAGGACTGGGAGATGAAAGCAGCTAGCATGGCTGATACAAACAGGATGGTTGCGTCGCTGCATGCAATTACAGGCAATTCATTGTGAACTGTACCAATGGTCCCGTGCTTGTAAAAGCAACTGGCTGAATAGAGACAGAGCTGATCTGGGACTGACAGGGAATCTTTCGGGCAAGATTCAGGACACGTTTCCTTCTAAGACACAGGTTAGGATTGCCGAGCACACTACCTACTGTAGGTCGGTAGGTATCTCAATGACAGAGCACCAGACCAGATTCGTACTCTTTTTTTGGAGGGAGGATGCCTCCATTTTCTGTGGAGACAGAGGGCTGCGAGCTCTAGCTCACCAGGTCATAAGGGCAGAAATACAGAATAGCAGAAAGAAAGAGACTTTAGGAATTATGGGTTATAGTTATTTTGCTATTGTTTTACACAAAGTGGCTTATAAAGGTTACAATTACTAGTAACACTTAAGGATTGTAAATGCCATTTTATTAAATCTATACTAGAATGACAAAACATGATATTAAAACCCTTTACCTCAGTACAGCCCCAACCCAAGGCTTATATGGAGAAGGTCAATTGTTCTATCTATTATACTTTATACATTTTATGCATTGGCATTATAACATTATCTTTCCATAGTAAAGTCATGTTATGTCATTTACCAAACCACTTTATACCATACGATGTCACGGGAAACCAGAGCCTACTCGGCAAGCAACGAGCGCAAGGCAGGGTACACCCTGGACGGGGCGCCAGTCCATCACATGGCAAGTGCAAACCAATCATACATGGGGACTATTTGGAGGCCACAGAAAAGGCTGAGAGGGGGAAATTTGGCCCGAAACCCGGGATAACTCCCTACTCTTATCAAGAAATACCTGGGGATATTTAATGACCACTCAGAATCAGGACCTCAGATTAACGTCTCATCCGAAAGACAGCACCCACTACAGTATAGTGTACCCGCCACTATACTGGGGCATTAGGACCCACACAGAGCACAGGGTGGGCGCCCCCCGCTGGTCCCACTGACACCACTTCCAGCAGCAACCATAGCATCCCAGGAGATCTCCCATCTAAGTACTGACCAGGCTCAATCCTGCTTAACTTCAGTGGGTAGCCATTGGAGAGCTGTAGGGTGATATGGCTGCTGGCATTCTATTGTAAAGTGTAATTTTAACACCCCTAAAGTAAGACCCAAATATTTATAAGTTACATAAAAATGATTGAATTTATTTCTATAGTTGCTGTGGCAGAGAAATGCTTTGCACAGGGGTACATCAGTAGTGTCCTTACTTGGGACTTGAACCCATGATCAGAATCTTAGAGCCCTAACCATTGCACGAGACTGCAGAACATAAATTAAAGTGAAGAAAAGAGCTCAATATCAAAAAGAAAACAGGAACATATTTGCAGAATATATCCATTGGAGAGCTAAACCTAGGTTAAAAATCAGCACTCATAGGTAATTTTATCAATTTCTCATATTTAATGGGTGGGAAAAAGAGAAGTTGAAAACATGATCAGAGATGTCAAGAGAGAACAAGAAAAGAAAATTGGTTCTAAGTGCAAAATTAATCACAAAGCATTTCTGATGATTAGACTACAGAAAAGCGGCAAGAGTAAAAGAAATTAAGACACGGAAATCGATAGATCATACATGGTATAAAGACAAATGCAAGTAGAAAAAATCTGCAGAAATAATTGAAGTCCTGAAAGGAACTGAAAAAGTCCATGCAAACAACTGAACACTACAGACATCAGGACCAAAGAATACAAAAAGTAAATGGAAAGAAAGCAAGACGTTTGCTGGTTTGATAAGGCTGCAGATGAGATGGGGAAATTTCATTAGTAAGGAGGGTCAAACATTCTCTACTAGTTAAAAACAGACACTTCTGAAAAGACTCTCATCATGCTGTTATAGCAATCTTCTGGGAAAAAAGTAAAGTTATTCAGATTCAGAAAGAAAGTATTAGAGCCTATAACAGCTTTTTAAAAAGAATCAAACAAAGGTTTAAATTGCATGTACACATTCTTGTCTGTGTCCGTCATTTTTTATATGCAATTTAATGAATAGTTCAATCTAATTTCAGTTAAGAAATCGTTTAATAATTTCCATTTTGAAAGGAGGGCTTCGTTTTAAAGAGGATTTAAAATACCTCTGTTCCTATGGAGCCAGTGAGTGACATTGAAATATCTATAGTTGAGCAGTGAAGGTGAAAAAGGTGTGTCACAGACCACATTCGCAGGAACTTTCGGTATGAGAGGAGCACTGCTGCTGCACAGTCACGTCAAGAGCCCACTGCTGGGAAGTTAATTAATGTTACTGGACACAAAATGTCATATTGCTCATTAGCGGCCAGGCTGCATAGGATGCAGGTTATGCCAACTCTCACCAGCAAACCACTAGCTGGTGTTAAAGTGTGTTGGCAGGTGTAGTACAGGCTCTAGTCCTGGACATGCTACTTCTTTTTCTCCATGTGGATATTGCAACTCCTAGAGACGAGGTCTTATTTGACTTGCCAACTAACATCGCTAAAACATCCCTGGGGTTTCTACAACTTTATTTCCCTCTCCCCTTACATACACCGCCACTGCCAGTATCAACAGCTGTGAGCTGTTTTTGGATATTGTGTGCGTTTCTTTTTCCTTTCAGAGTGTCATGACAGGGATTTCACAGTCAAAATCACGGATTACTGCATCTAATGAGCATGGAATTTAAATTTTGTAAAGCACTATTACCCAATGCAATAACAGCCTAACGTCTGAAAATGCATATGGGTGTGTTTAAATTACATTTTAAATTTTAATTATAACTGCATATATATATATAACCTCATACATATTACTTGCAAATCAATATTGGTCTCAGATGAAAATTAACCTCATTTAAATTATAGGTAGAAGATTTGCATATGCCAAGCACAATTAGGAACTGGGACAAGTAGAGATTGCTATCTTTGCATGACACAATAATTCAACAAACATTTTTAATTACAAAAGATTTTCCTCAGGAGAAATTAGTCGAAGCATTTATTCTAACCTGCTTCAATATCACATCAGATTTTATGAGGATGGAGAAGCTATAATAATGCATCATACATGACTGTAAGTGCTTGTGATTAAATTAAGTCCCTTTTGAAGAATTAATGACAAAACAAATGCTGATCACCAGTGTCTAGTCTTTACTGAAGATTTTCACAAAGCATAGCAGATAACTGTGTGAAGCATGTAAGCACTAATATGAACCACAGATAGAGCCAATGTTGCTGAGATACTGTAGTGACTCAAAGACTGAGCTTTTATGGTTCCCCACTCATTGACAAAATATCACAACAAAGTTGACACACAATGCAAGGTTGTTTCCCTTTAGGAATCTCTATTTAAGCTCTATAACAAAATTCTTGCATATCGTACTATACTTTTCTTTGTTAACCAACAATCACTGACATCCATGAAGGAGGACATGGTTTCCCACATAATACACCAGACAGGAAGAAGTCTTGGCAGGCAAAGGAGCAGCTGAATCCACTGAACGCGCACGCTTCAGCAGCTCACAGAAATACTGCTTGCAGCATGGGCAGAGAAATGCTGTTTGATTTTTTTTGCTTAAAGTCCTCCAGTCTTTCAGAAAGAGGACTGCTTTACTGTTTATGACTTTTCTGTGTTGGAGTCAATGTGGGGTGCTTTGAATTACTTTTGCAGAAAGAACATGGGTGGACATTGTTCTGTATTTAGGGAACAACCAGTGTCATGGTATAGTCTTACAGCTGTCTTTAGGTTCTTCTCAGGATCGAAATATCGGATGTTTATCATTTCCATTTAGGCTAGCTCTGGTAGCCGTCATTGCCCAAAAACAACACTTTCCTGTGTTAATGTGCTAAATATGGGACTGACAATACACAAAATAACAGTAAGACCGTCTTACCAAGAATATTGGTAAGACCGATACCATTGATAATTTTTCCCAAATCTGTACATACTTTAGTTTGCACAGGACTACCCAATTATTTTCCCCCATAAGGCATGACCTGCTGATGAACCAAATATAGCACAGACTAGATTACTAATGAGGATATTTTTCCTCAAAAGTATAACATTTTAAAAAAGTATTCAAACCCTAACAAAACTTTCAGATTTTGTTGCTTTAAATCATTTGGTCTGGCCCTGCCAAGGCAACCGCAGGCGTAGAGACTGGCGATAATTCGATAACGATAATTATCGCAATATAATTTTCCCCTATATAATTTTAACAAAAGTTCGATAAATGTTAATGCTTTACGCATGATACACGCATGCGCACTAAATACTGCGCGAGTGCGCGTGCGTATTGCATACGGGCAGCTAACAGATTTGTTTAATGTTTCTGCTGTTTGGCAAGTGTTGTGTTCTTAAAATAAAGAGTTGTTAAATTCACCAATTAACTGTCTGGTTTCTTCAACTTTCACTCAGGAGAAAAAAATCTGCCTTTAAACTTGAAAGAAATAATGATTTGACATTTATCTTGATAATTATCAATATCGACTGATATGAATTTTTTTTTTGTGATAATGTTTTTGGCCATATCGCCCAGCCCTACGCAGGTGGGACTTGAAATTCAATAAATCTAGGAGCTTTTTTCATAGCAACATAAATTTATATTAAGTGAATCATAAAAATAACGTAAATTTTGAGGGACAAGCAAGGAACGTCCATTACGGGATAGACAGGACACATACGAGTACATAACGGGACAGACACGCATGCTTATTGCCGGCTGCCCGCGGCCCGTCTGCCTGTATTGCGGTGACTCAGATGACAGTCAGTGCCAGGCAGGCTGGGAGTGTATACGTTACGAAAGTGTTAACACACTGTGTTTTACGAACTGCGGGATGAAGTCAAGCAGTTCATGGAGGTGAAGGGAAAACCTGTCAAGGAACTCAATGATAGCTAGTGGTTGTTTGATCGACTGCGCTCCAGATTGACCGACGCAAACCTGGAAAAGCAGTTGCGAGTAGCAACATCATCAATACCAGCTAACATCACATGCATCACCAAAGAGAGGCAGTTCCAGCCATCACATTAGGGGTGAGTTAATTAAATGTTTGACCAAATATAGCAGTCTAATTTTTAAATTGATAATTTTGTATGGCCCGCGAATGATGTTATAAATATCCAAATGGCCCTTGGCAGAAAAAAGATTCCCCACCCCTACTTTAAAGCATCAGTCAACCCTTTTTGAAGTAGTAATTCATATTTGATAAGGAACACATAAGGGTTTTTTCCATGCTGAAAAGAAGAATGAAGAAAGACAAAATTTAGTTTGAGCCTTCTTCAGGTGTCACACTCCTAATTTAATACTGTATATTCATATGTACAGCACACAGTCTTCTCCACACATTCAAACCAAAGCAAGAAACAGCCAGTAAGATGCAAATAGACTTTGAAAGAGATATAGAGTTCAGTGTCTGGTATATGAGAAAATATCCATGAGTCAAGAATGACCTAGTCACTCCACTAACTGGGCTTGTATGGAACTAAAAAAAAAGATTATCTCAATTCTACATGTGGTTTGCAACAAAGCACCTAAGTGATACTGCAGACATGTGGCAAAAGGTTTTTTCTTAATGTTTTTCTTAAAAGTCTTAATGCAAAGTGTAACATCTGATGAAAACCCACTTAGACAATCCAACCCTAGTGTCAAGCACAATGGTGGAAGCATTGTTATACTGTAGCTCTCATTTTCATCAGCAGAGACTGGGAAGCCAGTTAAAACTGGTAGGAACATCGATGGAGAAAAAAAAAAGAAAAACTTTAGAGAAAACCTGCTTTAAACCAGGACAATGACCTTAAGCACAAGACCAAAGCTGGAGTGGCTTAAGAATAGGAAAATGATAGATGTTTATCAAATCCCTGCAGCATCTAGGTAAAAACATGAACAAAACAAAATGTAAATCTTTTTCATTGGTTGCTACTTCAATCTCATTCCCACCAGTACCATTTATTGTTAACCACATATACTCCTGTTGTATTTCACACTTACCTTACTAAACTGCTCTGGACAAATGTCTGCATTAACAGCTTTGGAGAGCTTTAAAATATTTTTCTAATAAGGGGAAATGTTAAGTCTTCAAAGCTGACTTTTAAGAAATGAAAAAAACAAATTCTGAATCAAAAGTTTAAAAACAAAGACTTCAAAATGCCTTGGCAATGAAGCAATGAGGTGAATTCAGTTCTGTTCAGGCACATTTTGTTCCTTGTTCGTCTTGTATGCTGATCAGTATATGCAGAAGAATTCCCTTTCTCAAAGCTATATACTGTAGCTGTAAAAAAATTTGCTGTGAATGCCAAAATCTGGGTCAGCTCTCAGCTGGGAACATTAGAGACAGCAAAGCAAGAAGGCAGAAAACGGTGAAGCAATTTGGAGACAAGGGAATAAGAGTATACAAGGTAAATTCTCAGAAAGCCTCCCACAGCATAGGAAATACTAGAAAAGGCCTTTGAAACTGAATGGTAGCATGTTAGTAAATAATGTCTCAAGATGATATTTAACAACATAGTACAATGGAGGGTATGGAGAATTTTCATGTTTAAAAAATCATTGTCATCCACTTACATAATTTAAATTATTCCAATCAAAACTGAAATCAAAGAAAAGTAATTATTGCTTACTGGATGACACAGTGATAGAAACCTAATGTCTTAAGTCTGGTGCTGCCAGTAAACATAAAAAGTTCATATTAAAGTACTGTCACTACACTCACTGTCCTTGGGAATGTGAAAAGCAGTATTTTGACAGTGAATTAAGTACAAGTAGTTTATTTCAACTCCACACACACTGAGTTGTGCCTTGTGTAGAGTCTATCCATAGTCATCCACAGTCTCCACAAGGAAAATGCCTTTCAAATGTTTTTTAATGTCAGTGCAATGAGGTGTGTTCAAAAAAACATGTTCAGAATACCATTATACTGTCTACACTAAAACAAACTACTCAGTTAAAGGGAAGTTAGTTTATTCTCCTGAAGCACTTGAAAAGCCTGTGATAAAAGAATGAAAAAATCTCAGTCTAACAAACAATTACAATTAATTAAATTTATATTGTACTCATCATCCTAAGATCCCAAGGCCTTTAAAGTGCAGCACCCATATTGGTGACACACAGATTGTTCAAGACCAGCATGGAATTTAGTCAGTACACTTTAAAGAAAGATACAAGATGTGAAGAAGGGATTAACTAATTCCTTTCTGCATGGGGACTGGACTTCTAAGTAACAGGCTAGAGTTATGGCAGAAAAGGGGGACAACTGATAAGGATTCCAGATGCCAGCTACGAAATCCCCCAGGGAAGGTAACCTAACACTGACCATTTGGCAAAAGTCTGTGAACTGTCAGAATAACGTGACCTCTCCCCCATCACCATAGTACTGAGCTATGTCAGAAGTGGCAGAAAAGGGTTATTACCATATTACTGAGCTACGTCAGAAGCGGCAGAAAAGGGCTATATAAACTGGAAGTTTTGTACCGGCGCTTTGAACAATGCTTCGGTTTTGTTGTTCTTTGCGGGAACAAGTCTTCGGTTTTATTGTTCCTTGCATGCAATAAAAATCATCTGTTTAACTTCATCTCGGGATTGACACTTTCAAAGACAGAAGTCCGACAAAGAATTCCTGCACCCAGAACTGCATTACCCTGGTGCTTCCCTTCCATCCCATCAACTTTTTTATTCCCAGGATACTAAAAGATAACTTCTCCATTGCACAAGATGAGCCCTCAGTTGGAATGCTCCCCTGTCATCTCATGTTGCATAAAAGACCTAATCCGCTCAACCTTCTCGTCCACAGTTCCCTTACCCGCCAGCAGGCACCATCCACACTAGGGAACTATTCCTGTAAACATGCCTCTAGTACCACACATACACAATACATTACCCCTCAGGCTGTTTCAGTATGAATCGAAGGTGATCATGTGTATGTAATAATCTTATTTACTGCATCTCTTGCAGAAAATGCCCTGCCATTTACATTGGTATGACGGGAAAGAGAGAGCCTATTTCAGGTAACATGTTAGAGCAGTGAAGATCAAAGATCTCTCAAGGCCAATAGTTCCTTGTTTCTCCTGTTCTCCGCTATTTTACTTACCTTTCTGTCTATATTGTGTTATAGGGGTTTTAGGATTCCTATTCAAGAACATCAGTAGTCACGATTATCCTTAAACTTGGATCACACCTTCCCACTTCTCTCAATGACAGTCGAATATCTTTTTTTAAATCATCTATGCATTTACATTTACAGATTTGAGCTTTTCACACCACTCCCCCTGATTTCCCATCCTGTGCATACTCTTTCTCATCTGTGTATCCGTTGCAGACTCCTGTCCTTTGTTCTCCTAGGCTTTATATTCTCACCACCTTATTCTCTCTTTCACACCTGAAGAAGAATCAATAGCAAACTCTTGTTTCTTTTTTCTGTTTTCAGCATTAAATTAACCTTGTTTCTTTGCCAACCAATGCATTCTGACACACTACCTACTCACACATCTCAGTTCATTAACTATTGTAACGTCAAGATCAGCGTAACGCTAATAAGGAGTTCTGTCCTTGAGAGCTGTCCATCAGCACAAGGCTTTGGGTTAAGAATTATTCTCTTTTTTCCCCACACCAACATTACTACTTGAGATTGGTTAGCCAGAAGAGAATTGGACATCTCTCCAACGTATCAAGTCGGCTTAGTATCTTTTTCTGCATGAGACTCTGGCATTCAAAAACCGGCTGGAATAGTGGTTCACACTTCAGAACTTAAGGGTTAACTTGTTTTCTCAAACAGAATTAAGTTTACAACAGTAATTATATTAACTTGTCTTTGGATATCTTAATCTTTAATAATTGTATGAGACTGATTAGCTTATGAGGTAGACTAAAATGGATGTTATTGTAAATGTTAAACCCTTACTGTATGTTATTTACATAACCTTTTAATACCCAAGTGAATGAACAAGCATTTTGTATCCAGGCAATTTATTTTATATTTACTATAATTTCTACCAGTGCTTTGTCACAGTTTGTTCTTCTTGTGAGATTGACCACTCAACTAATCTCGGGGGACAGCACCATCACAATAAAAAAAAAGTATGTTGTGCATTTTGAAAACATTTGCAGGAAGAGACTATTATTGTGATTGGTTCATAAGTGCTTTCAAAATAAACTGTTACCATTTTATGATTGTGCATGTAAATACAACCACATCACTACATTTTTTGTGACCCATGTGAGGATAGTTTCAGATTGAAATAGAATCAATACAATAATTATTAAAATAACTTATTTGGTTATTACTGTATCTCTGTTGGTTTCCTTATTAATTTATACAGTACTATGTGTGCGAGATAACTATAAGAAAGATACAGTTGCCAGTTATTCTGAGATTATGCGAATACTTAATCATTTAGTGTTTCAAAAAGCCTTTGCTTAGTAACAACAATTACCTGTTTATCTCTAAATGAGACATTTAATATTAAGATCTCGGACAGTGACCACTACCAGGACAATACTGAAAAATTTGATTTTAACCCCTTATCTGACAATCCAGATCCATCTGCTACAGCTGTTATAGTCCTCCTACAATCGCTTCCAATAATTTAGACAGTGCAAGTTTGTGGGATATTTGATCTAACTCTCCAGTTTGTAATATGGAGACACACTTAAAGTATTTAAAATGCATGCTACAGTTTACAGGTATGTCCAAAGTTACTGAACATATATTGGACAAAGTAATTGAACAGGATAAAATGTTTTTGTTTTAAAGGCAACAGAGAGTTTGTACTGTAAATGAATGGATTAAAAGGCAGAGATCAAATATTTTTCATAGTTTCACAGGATTGTGTAGTGCAATTGTATGACAAGTATTCCGTGTCCATTGACACTCTTAATCAGTTGTTGCTGCTCACCAAATTAACCATGAGAAAATATGTCCCCTTGTGTTATTTACTAGATACTCAGTTGATCTTATCTTACTGCAGGGCATAATTAACAGGGTTCTAATGAGAATGTTAAGTTTTAATACCTGAAACACTTGTCTAATACCAGAAACACACCAACTCTTGTATCACCAAGCCAAGACCTCCTCCTCCTTCATCAGACCGTCTAATTGTGTCGGAAGACCCCAGGCAGGTGGGCCCAGTAAATCACAACATGGAGTTTCGGACACCAATGTTACCCCAGACTACAAGCAATTTCTGGGTTGTCTTGTACAAAAAGGCATATTGAAGCACATGTACTGTATATTGATGTTGATATTTAAACTGTTTTGCAGTGTGAGGCACTGCTAGACAGTGGTTATGAAGGTTGTTTTATATAACAAATTTACTAAGACTAAGACATGAAAATCCAGAAAAAGACTCGGAGTGTACATTTGTAATGTAACAGTTATTAAGTTACACACAAGATAATACCAGGACCACAAACACAGCTTAACTAAAATCATTGCCACACCAGCCCGCTGTTAAGCAAGAAGATGAGTTATAGCAGATGGGCCTAAACAGGATTGAGCAAGTGAGGTACTCTGCTGTCACTCAGTTATAAGGTACAACAAAGATGAAGAAGGTTTGCAGTCGCAAATTGCGTAAAGGTTAAAATAGTGGAAAAACAACAAAATCTGTCTGGGAGCCACCCTAATACAGGATAGAAAGTAGGGTTGATGTGTGGGAATTTCATCACGTTTGTCTACCATCTAAGAGGGATGTAATCTGACACTTCAGCAGGACCAGAATCAACACCCTGTAGTGGTGGGAGACGTTCATATGGAAGGACTACAAGTTGGCAATGCAGCTCTCACTGTAAAAATTTTTGTTGAATGCCTCTCCTGAAGACATGCTCCAAAGAACCTTGTGCAATATTCACAACAACTATTGGTGCCCCCCTGTCCACAATCCTACGCAGTGGATTGGATTCAATCAGTTAGGCCACTACTCACAGGTTGCACCTCAGCTGTCTCCTCAGGCAATATACAGTAGCTGCAGACCTGTTAGCTAAACAACATGTTATGGACACATGAACCCAGGTGAAAATCCCTTGGATGTTGATTTAGGCATTCAGCAGTTAGATCAAATTGTTCCTTGGGCCTGAATTAGTTAACTGAAGTAGTTTTAGTTACATTTCATTCATGCCATTTAATTTGGTCGTATAAAATGTCTTATATTACATTCAAAACACTGTCAAAAATCAATATAGAAGCCTTGGAAATTAAAGGAATGGAATAGAATTTGAAGAAGTAATTTCACTCTTAAATTGTTTGTACTGTGGTGCAAACATAATTTGTACAGGGCTGCGGACATTTATGTGGTCACATTAGTAGATTTTATCTTTGGTCTTCAACAGATGAGGGGCTCTTCTATAGTGCAAATCTGTCAATGAGTAGAGGAAAACTAATTTTGAGACATACAGTATATTCATAGAATATAATGAAAATGTTTCTACTTTCACTACTGCAATGTTATTATAAAACCTTTAATTTGAACCATCTACCTCATGATTGCATGACTTAATTAATGTGATAGCATTGTATCAAAATGCAGAAGTCTTTCTTGTACAATGTAAAGAATATTCATCCTCAAACAGGTCTTCTGCAATTCTGCAATAAAGGATCAATATGAATCTTATACTGAGACACTGTATGAGACTTTCTAATAAGAATGTAAAAATAATATAAATTATAATATATCATTTAAATATAATCTGTAATAAATATTATATATGTAATATATAAAATAATTTAATAATATAAATATTAATATTATGATAAACATCCAGACAGAACGAGAAGTACCTAAATCCTTAGATTCACTTATATAAAATAATATATTATTAATAATAAATAAATAAAAATATATTATAAATAGTCAATCACTAACTTTTTAGACACTGTATTATTTCAGTCAAACAACTACCATAGGCTAAGAGTATTTTAAGCTGTTCACCTGTGATTAACTTTTCCAAAACATATACTTAAGTGATATACTTATCAGTTCAGAAATATATAATTTGGTGGTTTAAATTTTTGTCACATTGTTTCCACTCATAACAGAACTACTTATATTATGTTGCATTTTCTTCTGGTAATATTTTATAAGCGCTTTTCTTGGTTTCTGTGTTGTACGTGAAGCACTGCCAGACGCCAGATTTTTTCTTCTTTTTCTTCGAAACCATGATTAACTCACAGAGCCAAAACTAAAGATTTATAGATCTAATCCATTTGATTGTTTTATCAACAGGTCCTCAGTGGCAAGTTTGCTACTACAGAAAAAATGCATAACAACAAGTATGAATACAACAGTTTATAGGATGGCACAGTGGCAAAGTGATTAGCATTGCTGCCTCTCACAGTGCTCAGGCCCTGGATTCAATTCCATATCTGGGGTCCTATCTGCATGGAGTTTCTATGTTCCTCCCAATGTTCACGTGGATTAAAAAAAAAATCAAAAAAATTACTGGTAGGTTAAATGGGTTCAGGGAAAACTGGCTCTATAGTGAATGTGTGCATGTCTGTTCTTGTGTGTGTGTCTGTTTAGCCGGATTGGCATCCTGTCCAAAGTGTATCCTGTATTGTGTCCATTGATAATAGCTTATAAAAATAACATCACAGATAACAAACAACAAGCTTACTCCCAATAAAGCCAAAACCACTCAGTAAATAGATTTCTTAGTGTTAGCTGGTATCCCTACTCAATATACCCGCTTCTAGGTTTGCAGAGGCTCTATAAACAAATCCTGTTATGTGTTTTGGAAATTTCTCTTTTTATCAAAGTGCTCTTATTTTATTAATCTAATTACTGTAACACAGCATAGGTACCTTCACATTCTGTCTAGACACCCATACAAAAGCACACATTAAGGGTTCATGAGGGATAGAAAGAAAACAAAAGGGAAAAGAGAGAAACAGCAGACCCCAATATTTGCCAATTCTCTTACAATATAAGCTGTATGATTCACCTTGCAATCTGCATACAGTTACTGCACTAGTACAGTATTACACCTGTTGCAATCATAGCATGTATGCCTCTATCCAATTTACATCACAAAATAGACTAAATTTCCAGGTACAGTATGCGTGGCACCATGTTGCTGTCATTTCTGCAGTGAAATTCACTTGTACACTGCATTACATAAGTCATTACGGTAACTAGTGAGCAGAAAGGGATGGTTTAAACTACAATTCTTGCAAATTATCTCTCTCATCCACAGTGAGATCAGCAGTTTGAGACAACATGGTGACCATAGGGTACTTTTACAAAGTTCACAATTTGGTGCTTAATTCGAAATTAGTAAAAGTTTGTGATACCATCAATTAATTTATTTTATCAAATTAACAGGTCTGAGAAATTGTGCCTGCAGTTCCCCTTCAAGCCAAGAGCATCTGCATTGAAGTTACCAACTCCAATTTAGTTAAAAACAGAAGCTTCTCTTTTACCACAAGCAAAACAAACTTAAAATGTAAACCATTGGTAAAGACTTTGTGAGTACACTTTTAGTTTGCTAAAACCATTAAAGTTTAGTCGAAGATTGACACGGGAGTGTCTTGTCAAGAAGCTTTTCACAGTAACCCAAATGCCAATCTTCCTTTTAATTGGGTTTATGAACTGTAATTATGGCTCCCAGACTCCAGGATAAACAGCTTCTTGTCCCTCAGGAGTTAATTACCCTACCACCAGTGGTGGAGAGAACAGGTACGCCTCTGGGACCATAAGGCTGGAGAGGAACAGATTGAGAGGCAGCCTTTCTGCTTCATACAGCTAACTTCTCCATATGTCATTTCCCACACTGTATTCTCTAGGAAGGGTCATACAGAAAGTAAAATTTTGGTACAAACAAAATTTCATCAGAATGTAATATACATAAATTTCATAGCGCAGCCTAAAAATTGGAAACAAAATGAAAGAGCTGCACCGCAAACTTGTATATTGAAAATTGAAAGAAAAAAAACAGATCAATCACTGCTCTCCTGAACCCTGAAGCAAAACTAGAACTTGATTCAATAAACAATATTCTGACCTCAAACCCAGGAGTGTTCAGCTAGTTGTATGACACCCTTTTATGGAAACCAGTCACAGTATACTAATGGCACAAGCAAAAGATTTTCTCAGTTGCTATTAGCACTCACACTAGCAAATATTAACACACTACCTTCACTTTTGAAAATGGTAAAAGGCTATATGCACTGTTTACTCAGACAAAATAATCCAGGGCACTTCTACAACACTTAGTTAGTACAATATAAGGATAAGCCCAACTTTAGACAATACAGACAGGTTAGGCACATAAAAAGATTCAAATTAGCAAAGGCTTTTCCCAGGTTCCACTGTGGTTTCCCAGACTCCCAAAGAAAACCTACAGTATTTAACATAGAACCACAGAATCAAATCATACTGTTATGACCCAAGTATGGGCCATAAAGTTGAATGTTTAGAGTTCACAACTTGTATGCACTCCTCAAGGCCTTATTCAGAGAGCATAAAACAGTGGATAATTGTTTAAGTGTCTGCCTAGCTGTAGGTGGGCCAAGAGACAACAAAGGATTAAAAGGGGTTTATGATGGTTTACTCTGGTTAATTAACTTCATGGTACAGCCATAAAGAAGGATAAATACATATTGGAAAGGAAGACACAGATGTAAGACCAGAAAGGAAGACAAGAAAGAAAAGAAGAGAAACATACCAACTCCTCTTGCTTAAAGCTTGTGCTATCTAAGAGAACCTTGTTCTGATCAGTCTTGAAGACCAGATTTTGGTTATGTAATCTGAATCTGTTTTTCTGTGAAACATGCATTTGTTTTAAGAATCGTTAATACAAATTTGTCCAAATTTGACTGATTTATTACTCTATCACCAAAACTGCAGCAAAGAATATCTCACATACCATTTCTCATATGCTTTACATTTGCCTGAATCTAGGGTTACTTCCTGGCTCTACTAGTATAACAAGTTGGAAAACCTATTTTGATTTTTTTTTCATATTTTATCATTATTTATATTGCGTAAATTGAAATCCAATTTGTTAAAGTTATTTTTACAAATTTTGCACACTCTAGTATCAGATGGTAGATTAATATCAAAGCATCCCTCTGTTTCCAGGATAGCTCCATAGTCAATTCATCTAACTTTCAACAGTCCTACTGTACATATCCTTTTACAGCTAAATAAAAACAAAGTTTCCTAAGAGTTTATCTAGCTTTTTAGCACACATATCTTTTCTCTCTGTCACTCTGCTGATTGTCTTCCAAAAAAGACAGTCCTCTGTTTCACTAGGATTATATAACAGCTGAGTATAATTATCCCTGTCTACAGCTGCTCAGTTATGGAGACTGCCTACAGAAGCCACCCAGGACACCTCAGGTGCACAGTCCACTCAGAAATGCATACTCCCTCACACCTTCTTTAAACTCAGGTGACTTTAACTTGTCTGGGGCTGCAAGGACATCATAGCTCACTATGAAGGCTAATAATAATCTAAGCCACAGTTTGTGATGGTCGACCATTACCAGGTCTTACCATTCCAGGAAGACAGCATTTTGCTATCAAGATGGGGCCGAGGCCGCTGCTCTCGGACCTTAGCAAGCCTCTCTCTGCCCAGTTTCAGAATCTCCTTCACCCTCTCCACACTCAGGCCAAATCTGGCAGCTGTCAGCTCCAGTGAACACCGAACAATCAGAACGTTCTGGCCTTTCAGCTCTCCATGGGGGTCCTGCAATAACAAACAGAGGTCAGCGATACATGACTGATTTTCTCAGTGGGTATCAGCTCAACATCAAGGTCTCTAATTTGCAGTCAGTTATCGCCAAACACCAATCACTCAAGATGATGACTTTTAATGCAAGCCACCTCCTCTGAGCTCTTAAATGATTCTGAATTGTCTCTTCAATCACAAAGTATACGAAATAATGGCAGTAGAATTATTGCAATGCAATTTATTACGTGTGAACACCATTCTTTCTTTACCATGACCACCTGTACTCATTCTGTATCTTCAAGCTTTTACTTTAGAAAGTGGGGAGCAGGGGTGCTCTGGAGAAGTGGGCTCTGATGATTACTGATAATCACATAAGATGACAGTTTGAAAAAGAAATGAACATTTGTTTCTTTACACATATAACAGCAATTTACATAGGACATTTAAGAAATTAGGAAACATTAGGAAATTACCAGGCACTTGCAGGTTTGCAGCACTCTTATCTTGCAACCCCGCTGCAATGTCTCGAACAATGTAAGTCTTGTATCCCCTGTAACACTATTGTACTGTATTCTTTGGTGATGACATTTGTCCATTTTTTGTTATATTGATGTGTTGGACACTGGTGTACTGTATAACAAATTTCCCTCAGGGGAAAATAAAGCTTGAATTGAATTGAACAGAATAGAATTGGAATCGAAGTGAAGTGAACTGAATTATCTGTGACATGCTAGAAAATGACTAGCTCAAATGAGGGTGGTTCACAGGAGTCTACCTACAGTACATTTCCTCATTCACCAGTGTGTGACTGCAGAGTTCATAGCCCACAAGGCAAGCCATGAAAAACACACAATAGGTGATTCAAAATCAGGTGAGTAATTGGTGATTCTAAATTATAAAATCACACCCATCACACCCAAAATCAGTACCTATGATCAACCTTGATTTCTCTTAGTATACTCCGAGTTTTTAATCTCACAGGTCTGGACAGTGTGAATACACAGCTGAAATACCTAATGAACAAGGAGGTTAAAATTTGTTGACAATTTATCTCTCCTCCCCAAGTCAGAAGGGAAAGAGGTCAGGTGCAGAAGATTCAAGACCTACATTTTGTACTTTATAAAAGTTTTAAGAAAAATCAAGTGTTCTTTTTTCACATAACTTAACTGGGAAATAAGACAAAACAGAAATTTCAAACAACTGAATTACAGAGATGTACAAAAAAGATTCTTACAAGGCATGACAGCAACTGTTTTTGTTTGGAGAATCAACCCATTTGTCTAGAGAGGCCCTTTGATTTTCTTAATCTGTGAAAGTACACACCTGCTCTGGGGCCACATTGCCCTCCTCCTTCACCCCATAGTGATTGATGAAAACATCTCCTATGGTGGTTGCTTCTGGTGCCTCTGACAATGGCTCTGTGAGGAGCCTCTTGATTTCTTTTTGGGTCCACACACAGAAGGCTCCCTCTTTCTTCTCTGTGGAGTCCACTGTGGGATATGAGTCTGCATCCTCTGCACTGTAGAAACCCCCAGACTGCAAAAAGCCAGAGAGCAGACAAGGCTGCACTGGGTACCTTCAGTAAATATTTTTATTCTTCTGCTTTAACATAGGTGACAATGTACTGTAAAACATCTGTGTGGTGGAGTCAAAGTCAAAATGTAAAATTTAAGAGTGGAAGATAATGTAAATTAAAATGAAAGGTGTTGAAACACCATACTGTATATACAGAATGCCAAAATAGTAAAAAAACGGACAATAAAGGATGGTTTTACAGTTGTTTAATATCACTATGACTTCATTGTTTGTTCACTCTCTGAGCCAACAGGAAAGCCTGTGAAGTCTGGGGCATTATTGTGACTTTCTCCTGGTGCCCCCCACTGAATGAATTCACTTAGGAAAATAAAAAGAGAAGGAAAAAACATCCTTACAGAAGGAATTTCAGTCATCAGACTTCATGTCATAAAAATCATACTTTCAAAAATAGTTTTGTGATAAGACTGATAATATTGGAAATTAGGAATTGCCAAACAGCACTGCAAAACTGTCTGAATACCACCAGCATCACATGTCTCAGAGACAGAATGCACTCTATAGAACCTGCTGGACACATGCAAGCCTGTCTAGCAGGAGGATGAGATATAAAAAGAAAAATACATAATGAATAAATTCAAAAACATATAATATACTTCCAGACTCTTTGATACCCCATCTTGTCCTGCCTTCAAACACAGTTTTATTACCTTTAGGAGAACATACTCCCGCTACTCTCTTCCAGTGAAATACAATCAGCAGAGCCCCGCATACCCATTTTAGAGCCCCAGCACTTTTCCAACATATAGTGCCTCCAAAAGCAGTTGGAAAGCAGAGTAAAAATTGTATATTTGTAATCACAAAACTGAAATGAATGATAAATAGAATAAGTAGAAGGTATTCTGATTTTTGCACAAAAAGAAAATTACCATTACCTCTGTCTCAATTTCTGGTTTGTCATTATAATCTATTGTAAAAATGTGCTTTGTGCTTCAAGCTGTCTCCTTTGTTGTGCATGACCAAATATATAGTATAGGAGAACAAAAGCTGGGAGAGAGAAGGGGCAGGAGGCGGGAGCAGGGGACAGACAGAGTCCGGAGACTGCTTCAGAGAACATGTTAAGGCTGTGAAGATTAAAGATTTCTCCAAGCCTATTGTTTCTCATTTCACCTCTGACGGCCATGATCACACTAATCTCTCTGTCTGTGTTTTCAAAGATGGTTTTCCTAACTCCCAGATCAAAAAGACTACCGAAACTAAAATTATCCTGCAGCTAGGATCTGACCCTTCCCCTTCTCTCATTGACAGACTCATTTTCTTCTAAATTCTCTCTATTCATTGTAGGTTTCATTTGACACCCCTCTTCACCTATCTTGACTTCACACTTCCTGATTGGCCACTCTTTCCGTCCCCTGCTCCCGCCTCTGGCCCCTCCTCTCTCCCAGCTTTTGTTTTACCTTTGATTACTGCCCTGTCTTTCTCACACCTGAAGAAGGCTCCATGGCCGAAATGTTGTGTTCTTTCTTCTCTTTTCAGCATGAAATAAACCTATGACTTGTGCCTTTGCAGCCTACACATGTTGACGCAGCTACCCACCCGAACTTATTAATATAAATATATTTATATAGGTGGTAGTGGTATCTAGTGGAAAATAAAAACAAAACAGCATTCAAATTCTTTAGCTGGGTCACTTGCTGTGGATATTTTGGGAAAGTTTTGACATTCATTTTAACTAGATTTCCCATGAACACTTGTTGTTCTTATTTTTGGAGAATTTAACATTTGTTTGCAACATTTCCCATGAACAGTTGTGAGGTTCAAATTAAAAACTATAAACAACATACAGTATACTAGAAGTTGAAAAAGCTTAAAAAAGAGTTAAAAAATGTATTTTGATGGAAATGATTATGGAAATGATTGATGGTTTTAATTGTCTGTTGTTTAATCGATATTCTGATTTTTTAGGAAGAATTGATGCTGTGGATTGATATTCTGTTTAAAAAATCCGTGTTGTTTGGACTTGTGGGGACTTTAATACAGATGTCTGTGCAGTCCAAAGCACCTATTACATAAGGGAATACAGCGAGAAATGTTTAGATCACAGTGCATATAGCCAGCAGCCATATCACCCTGCAACTCACAACTGGCAACCCACTGAAGCTAAGCAGGTGTGAGCCTGGTCAGTACCTGGATGAGAGACCTCCTGGGGAAAACTAAGGTTGCTGCTGGAAGAGGTATTTGTGGGGCCAGCAGGGGGCGCTCACCCTGTGGTCCATGTGGGTCCTAATGCCCCAGTATAGTGACGGGGACACTATAGTGTAAACAGGTGCCATCCTTCGGATGAGATGTAAAACTGAGGTCCTGACTCTCTGTGGTCATTAAAAATCTCAGTGCATCTCTTGAGAAGAGTAGGGGTGTAACCCCGGCATCCTGGCCAAATTTTCCATTGGCCCTTACCAATCATGGCCTCCTAATAATCCCCCTCTATGAATTGGCTACATTACTCTGCTCTCCTCCCCACTGATAGCTGGTGTATGGTGAGCATTCTGGCACACTATGACTGCTGTTACATCATTCAGGTGGGGTTGCACACTGGTGGTGGTGGAGGGCAGTCCCCATTACCTGTAAAGCGCTTTGAATGGAGTGTCCAGAAAAGCGCTATATAAGTGTAAGCAATTATAATAAATATATCTACAGGGAACAGAAGATACATTTACAGTGGATAAAATTACGTGAGAGAATAGTACCAGGTATTTAATGAAACCCATGTTTGATGGTATTCATTAATGTATGGCCAGGTAATGCTATGAATACATGCAAAAACCACTTTTCTCAATGAACATCAAACACCTTATGGATTCTAGATGACTGCATCAGTAAATCAGTCATTAAAAAGCTAATTTAATTTTGGGTGGGGATTAAGGACCCTTTTATCTTAATTTGCCAGTGTCTAATACTTCAACATGATAAGAACCTAAAACATTGTCTTTTAGCAATTCACTGGTCTGACCACTTCATCCATTCAGAAACTGCTTCACTCTAATACTTTATCTGGTTCCTGGTCCACAGGAATCCAATTTCAAAGAGCTCCAACCAGTTGATTTCTGAAGCAGTATGTGAATAGACACACGTAGTAATGAGGGAGAAGACAGGTTACCTTGTCACTCAGATCCCGAGAGACATAGCACAAAATGTTCCTGGCAACATCTGCAAAGAACTCATCCCCAGATATCTGTTGGGGAAAAACAAATGCATCACAGACTCCAGCTGCTAAAATGTGCTGATGCAGGAACAGCAGAGTTATTAATAAACATTCCTGCTAAAAAATGAATAGATTATCTTCATTCATACTGAACTTTCAGACAGTAGGTTCTACCTCAACAATGAAACAACAGATGAGCAAAAATCAATTTTATATTTTAGTTCAGAATTGTATGCATGTAAAAAACTAAATTCATTACATTACACTACATTTCCACTTGCAGATCTATTGACACTTGAGGCTTATAAAGACATAATCTATGACTGAGCATTCCTGAATACATCTGAAGAAATGGAGTGACAGATAGGTAGGTTGTCAAAAAGACAGATGGACACAGTGCCAGGCAGGATCTACAAGGATCTACATACTTATCTACTAGGATAAGTTTGTAACTGGGCAATTTATTTCATGACTACAGACACTCTCTGGCGGAGCAGTGGCTCTCTGGCTAAGGATCTGCATCTGTGGCTCAAAGGTTGCCGGTTCAAATCATGCAGCTGGCAGAGGAATCCTACTCTGTTTGGGCTCCTGACAAGGCCCCTAACCCCAGCTGTTCCTGGGGCGCTGTACAATGACCCTACTCTGACCACAAGCTTCTCTCTCCCTATCTGTGTGCCTGTTGGTCTCATGGAGAGCAAGTTGGGGTATGTGAAAAGACGAATTCCTAAGGAGAAAAGTAAGGGAATTAGGTCAGTGAAAGAGAATAGCAACTCGCTACTAAGGAACAATAAATATATAATATATAAAAAAGGGGGAAATTATTTATTTTTCAAAATATTATGAAGAAGAAATTAAACATTACAGCTAGTCCCTGCAGTTTTTATTGACCTTAAGACCTTAGGTCTCCTAACCTGCAGTTTGAACTTTATCCTCGAAGAGTTCTTGTGGGAAACCTAATCCCAGTAATAATTAGGTAATAAGCCTATGAAGTCAGAATAATTATACATTTAGAAACTAAATAAGATGGGTTTATTGGTGCAAATCAAGAATGTGATGCAAAGAAAAATGTAAAAGACATACAAATTACATCAAGTGCACCTGTTGTACTTTACAGCTGCAGAAGCAACTTATTTTTCTACACCTGCAATTTACCATTGAACCAAGGACAACAAAAAAAAAGATCACAGAGACACACAAAACAAAAGGCTGAGACTGAGAGGTAGAGGGGGGGTTCTCTGTAAAAGGTAGAGAAAAAGTCTCGAGACTCCAGCTGGCTGTAATATTGTTATATATAATGTTATATATAATATTATATATATTGTAACGCAACGGGGGCTCAGGCGGGCGCCCTTGCCGCATCTGGTCGGCCCCATCCCGACTGGAGGCTCGAACCCGGGACTTCCGCGTCTCTCTGCAGCGACCTAGCCCCGTGAGCTAAAGAGAGATCTCTCTACAGCCCAGTAGCTGTAGTCCTGCTATCACAGGGAAGGGCGGTGACATCACCTGCTCTGGTACGCCGGCTCTTACACAGTGCCTGTCGGCCGTAAGCGTTACAATATAATATAATGTTACATATATTATGACAAATAATACCTCCATTAAACTATTAATAGCCTGTTGCAACCCTTTTTCTATGTGAAAAAAAAGTTTTAAAATAGCATTAGAGAGCTTCATTCAACCAGCTTACAAATTTCGTAGGCAGTCAGGACATTTGACCCAAAACAAGTGCAGTCTGGATTTGGATACACTCCTATTAGTGGGATCCCATTCAAGGCTTTCATGATGAATGCAAATTTGAAGTGGATACATACACTACAAGCACTATGCAAAATAAAATCACGGCCAAATGTGTTTGAAAGAATTTTGCGGGGAAAAAAAACTTTCACACAGCCATATTAATCCATGACGGAAGAACAGGTAAATAAACTGAAAAGTACTATTTAAAAAAAATAACTCTCTTTTCTAATTTTTCTTATTATTACATAGGTTACAAATCCCACATCTTTCTATGTTTATAAGTGACTTTAGAAAAGTCTATATTGACCTTTTGGTGTCGGAGGATTTAAACCTCTTCAGTCTTCAACAGAGATTTCAAGGAGTTGTAACAGAAGTTTTCAAACTTTAAAATAAAAACACAAAATTGTGAAAGGTATTAAAAATACGGAAAGGACTCAACAGTGGAGTAGGGATCCTGGGCACAAACAGAGATGAGGAGGTGATATCTTTGGGACCAAGAATACTAAGTATATCTTTACACAAAGTGTGGTAAGTGTTTAGGACAAGCTGCAAAGCCATGTTATTGAAGCTGATTCCCTTGTCAACTTCAGTAATTGGCCGAATAAGATACTGTAAAGCCACCCTAGGCATGGTATGGCGAGGGGCGGAGCTCCTCATTGAGAAATTACAACTTTAAGGGCCTACAACTGATTTGGAAATCAGTGATTTCACAAGGGACAGCTGCAAGTGGCTCTATAGCAGCATTACTTATAGGAATCACCTGTTTGCCTCCATAGAGAAAGACAGAGACCGAGGAGAGCTGGTGAGAAAGAGAAAGGAAGTAGGAGAGTGTTTTCCTGTAGCAGTATGCTGCGAGGCTTGATTGTTGCTGTAATCACCGTTAACCAGCAGATTTGGTATTCAGTAAGGCTGACTGTTAAATGTTAAAGCAGCTGGTTATTCAGTAAGACTGACAATGCATGTGCAAAAAAGTAGCCAGGAATTCAGTAAGAAAATACACAGGTAAAAAGACCACTTAGCCAGGTGCTCTGAGTAAATGCACCAATAGTGTTTAGTGAGTGTTTGCAGGCAGCAGTAACTAACTTAACTAATGTATAAGCTAGCGAATAGTATCTAAGCAAACAAATAGAGCTTAAGGTTCCTTTCATTTATAACCTTTCTTATGATCTTACTTACAACAACTAAGCTGAACAACTGCACCTTCTACAGCTCTTCACTGACATCATGCCCTGATAAAGGCGTCAGCAACCTACTGCATGTGCAATGAAAAGGGCACATGCAATTAAAGTCTAATAAGCCATGAAGAAATTTAGTTAGGAAATGATAAAAACTGCTGACTGTTCGGTAATTTTGTACAACAAGCTAGCCAATGAAAGCTCTTTGTCGTCGGAAAAAAAATGATTCACTTGGCTTATTTACTCACCACTTCATTTTTAGAGGGACTAGCCTATTGTTTTCACAGGAGAGCTCGCAATCCGTGACATTGATAACATTTTTCACACTTAAGTGTAAGTCAAACACTGTAAAGCAATGGGAAGGTTTTGGCAGTTTGTGAGCTGTCTTGACACAATCAAGATATCTTTTTGTCAGAAAAAGGTCAAAACTACCCTGAGCTGCACAATGAAAAATGAGTCACAAAATTACTGTTTCTAGCCCACATCACCACGCATATGAATGAATTCAACCTCCGTCTGCAAGGTGCAGGGCAAACTGTTACGGGTCTTTTAGAAATGTTGAAGGCATTTCTTGTAAACTTGCCATTTTTTCTCAGGACATCGACACCTCAACCTCTTGTTATTTCCAACATCTTAAAGAACTTTGAAAATATTGCACAATCTGTGTTGCTGAGTTTGGAGAACTGCCATCAGAATTTTCTTTAAAATTTCAGCATTTCCAGCATTCTGGCCCAAAGTTTTATTTTCTAATTAAACCAGACACATTACATTTTTCAGTATTTCAGTGGATTGATGTTGAGGATTTTGAAATGCACCATAGTAAAATTAGCTCAACATTCAATAATCACTCTATTTTCAATTTTTGGAACTTAACTAGCACCTTAATGAAACCAGCAAAAGTTGTCAAATGTCTTGCATTTTGTTGAGGGTGATTTGTGAATTTTTTCACAACTTTCAGTTTATCATTTAAATATCTAATTATTTTTTTATACACAATGTTACAGGTATCAATAACATTGTGAAAAAAATACTCAGGGTTTTCAAACAACTGATGTTTAAAAGAACAATTTGGACTTTTATTTCAGCATTTGGATCAACACACCTCTGTGAACAGGTGGTACAGTATTTTCACACATGAATTTAGTTCTATAGCCAATTAACAACTTAACAACTGAATCAGAAGGGTAAAATGCAAAGGAAAGGATCACAAAGTATAAGATGTGAATATTAATTTATTATCATATTTTAATATTTTTAAAATAAAAATGGAAGCAAGACTATTATGGACACTAAAAAGTATCATTGGAATGCAAATCTCATAAAAACAAGTGCATGAGCAAACTCATGGCACATCCCTGTGGAAAGTCTGCTGACCCAGGACTAGGCTTTGATTAAAAAAAGGTTCTAGCCAATCAACAAGGAGTACTATTTAAGAAGGAATTACAGTAAATGTACTGTGATTCTATTTTTGTGAAGAAAATCAGTAAAGAAACACCAATAGTCTTCTGCTTCACCATTCTGGATATGAATGCACCTGTCACATGACATAGAGTAAGTATACTGTATACTGGACACAATACAGATTCTACAAAGACTGTACAAGACAGACTGTACAAAAAAAAACTTTAAAACTCCCCAAATCCCCTTCTTTAACCTGAAGTTACATTTTGTAGAATTTATAGATGTTACAGAATCCAGACTTTCTTAAAAGCGACAGCACTGCGAAGCTTACACTTATAAATAAAAAATCCACTGATCACATTCATACACCAGATCAGAGCTTGGCTTATTAGAAGGGTAATCACTCATTGGAAAAAAATCTAATCATTCATTTTGCATTCATCACCAGAGCAATCATTTGTGCCAGTCAGGCCATAATGGGGATGAGGTCAAGGTCACTTTGCAGATTCTGTCTCATTTAATTTCCATTCCCATCCCAGAAAGAGCAAAAAATAATACATTTCTAATAGCTTTAAACAGCAGAAATAGGATTCAGAGTTACAGAAGATAATTACATGAGACATTACATTTAAGCCAACTTATTTTAACAGAATAAATTTAGGAAATTTCAGTATTTTAAAAGACTACAATGATGATGTTTTAGGTTTTGAATGTCTTGTTTTTATCTTGCTTTTACAATCTATTTAGTAAGCCATACATTTTCATTCTTGGTATCTTGTTTTGCTTATAAAAAGCAATAAAGTTGTTAATTCTTTAACAATTGGTCAGCCATCAGGGACTGGGATGGTAACACAAATTCCTTTTTCTTCTAAATCAATTTACACACTCAGTTACAAAGAGTACAGCATAAATTTAGTACATCAATACTTTTTAATCTCCTTTGTGTAGTAAAAATACATTTATTTGAAATCTCAGACAAATTACGCATTCGAAGTTGTAAAAACAACCACTTCATTTCCTACATTACTTCAAAGTGCTGGTATCATGCATTTCCCTATTATAAGCTTCTTATGTTAAAGTCACAGAGATATTGAGCATTGGATTTAAAACTAGAACTAGTCATCTGAGATTCTCTAGCGCTCTGTGCTTCTTATGAAGATCCATATGAAACTGCAAGAAGTCTTATTTCTGTGAACACTGAGCGCCCTCTTGTGGCACTGAAGGCACACTGCCATGGCTTTGAGCTACCAGCCATTCTCTACACAGCTAGCAAGATGAGTGCACAGGAAACACAACGCAAGTTGTGTCCACAACACTTTATCATGATTCAGCTGACACCACAGGACTAAGGTTATTTGTGGAGAATCCCCACTTGTAATAGCTTGCCAGCAGGAATACTTGCACATAAACCACACCACACTCCAAATGAACATACAATCCAGGCTCTCTCTCTCCATCTCTGGGAACAAACCAACACCCTTATATACAGACAGAACCCAGTAATTAAGCCAGTGTGGGAATTCCAATATTCCATACAATTAATGTTCACAGATGCAACTGTTTACAAATGGTGAGCACCATTTAGAAGTGAATTGCAAGTTTTAGCATCCTCTAGTGGCGAGTCCATGGTCATTACATGCCTCCGACTGGCATTCTACAAACATACCTGGAAAGCTGTAACATAAGCCACTGCCAGCTGGGCTTGGTCATATAGCATCTTCTCAAAGTGAGGAACATGCCAAGTGGAGTCTGTGGAGTAGCGATGGAAGCCCTGTGACATTAACAAACTCATGGTTATGACAGGGGAACACATCAACCCTTACCGATTCAATACAAATGAATGAAAGGTGGCAGTTCTTAAATTGCGCTTATTCAATGGCTTATGGTCATTGTAAATTTTTGAATGTATCAGTTAAAAAAAGATAATTGCAGTCAGGTATATGCTGTATAGGACATCTGTGTGGGCCGACAGCCAGTGGACAAATTATAGAGAATGCTGCTATTATGAGATGACCCGAGGTGCGCTTCAGGCCATTCTGACTATGGCTAGAATGGACAGCACAATGCCAAATATCTTGGCATATCTGGGGCAATCATTATGAGAAAAGCCAATTGAGAAGAAAATGTCACAGCTGTGGTAAACTGAAGTGGAAATCCTTCTATATTGAAGACATGACACAAACAATGCATCAGTCTCCACAATGAACATTCTTTCACTGACAGTGCACAGGCAATAGACGTTAGACATATAACTATCCAATGTCCTCTCAACCTGCTTGACTACAGATGATGTAGGATACAGGCATACTGTACCTCCCTAAGCTTATTTGAGAATGGTGTAGGCTAAAAGTTGGCATTTAACCTATCTAGCTAATTTAGGTCCTTGTTGCTGATTGATCCAAGGATTTCACCCAGCTGTCTCTTGAAAGATCCTTCGACAATGACTGAGTAGATTTTTCAACACAAAATCTTTTGCCCTAAGACGTGCCTTCTTTTCTCAAATTTAAATGCGCTTCCCTGTAGATTCCACTCATCAAAACCTCACCTTTGTTAAATAAACACCTGATTTCCCAGGGAATGATGCAGCAACGGAAGGAGATGGAGATGTTACCTGTGCCACATGATCGTGGATCCCACCCAGTGCCATCATCTTGAGTGTGTGCAGTGCCATCTGCAGTGCCAAGGCACCCTGTGGGGAGGTCTTGTGATGCGCCCAGTATGAGAAGAAAAAATTCAGGTTCACTGGAAAGGCACAGAGAAAATAAAGTCTGAGCTCTGTGGAATCAGATTAATTCCTTCTGCCTTCACCTTTATTGGCTGACCAAAGATCCTGATCTTCCTGAATACCTTCCCAGTGTTTCTTTTTGCTGTGAAGGTGGAGTTTCTTTTGTATCACCAAAGAAAATGCAAAATAATATATTAGATTACAGTTTAATTTGATAAATTTAACAATGGGGAATCATCTTAATACTGTATAAACAAACCGATTATGATAAGCTATGGTGAAGTCATTGCTCTGCGATGGATCGGCATCCCGTCCAGGGTGTCTCCTGAGATTTGAGATTTGACTGTCGATAGCGCATGGATTCTGACCCCAGCTGGAGAATTCTAGCTTGAGAAGAGTATTGACTGATGTCAGCTAATTAGTCAAGCAATCATTGGCAAACCAGGAAAGCTGCCTCTGAACCCTTTGTTTATGTGGGTTCAACAAATTAATCTGTAAACTTGCAAAATTACTTCCACATAATGTTCAGAAAATAGGCAGTGCATTGTGTTTAGAAGCAAAAAGAATTCAAAATGCACTAGAGTATAGTGAGGTCTGACATTTCAGCATGGCTCTTTCTCAACATAAAAAATGACATTCAAACAGAAAAGAGACTAGGACCAGAAGACATGAATGGAATTTCAATATAGTTACATTCAGGACAGAGGACCAGAGGTGCTTCCTTTTACTGATGGTCACAATACGTTACAGCTGGAGGAATTATGAAATAATGAAACAGAAATGCTGTTATAACTTATTTTTTATTTTAAAATAAGTATTTTATTCTACACTCTTTTCTTTCTCAGAAAATTGTCATTTATTTTGCTTAAAAAGCTTGGGTTAACTAATCTCTGTGGACATTGAAGGAGCAGTAGATATCTTGATTACTTGATCTTCTTGATAAATACACACCAAAAGACTGCCTTTCATGTAGTCCTACCTATGTTACTGTAACCTGCTGCCTGGAGTTTCAGGGCTCCTGACCTGGTGTGGGGAACTTTGGGAACTTGCTGAATCCTCCATACTCCTCATCGTATGAGCTGGCCAGCTGTTGAAAGCATTTCTCCATCACATCTGGGCAAGAGGGGGGCATCTGTCCTGCCTTGGCAGTAATAGCTGTTCCTCTCCGAAGTGCTTCCAAGATCCGCTCACTTTTGGTTACTAGCACATCCCTGTTGTTCTTCCACTGCAGTAGCACACAGACACACACCGCTGCATTCACGCCCTCTATATACAAATATTCTGGCATTTACAGAACACACTTCAAATGTGTTGCAATAACATTCCGTTTCATCTAAATTATTAGTATAGAGACAAAAGTGAGAATTAAACTGTCCAAACATATTGTATTATTTCTAAAGTCTGAAAAAGAAAGGAGTGAGACACATAAGGAAATTAACTCATGAAAATGAACAAACTCCCAAGACTTTCAGATCAGTCTGAGAACGCAGTTGGGTTGGCAAAGAAGAAAGATGTAGGAATGATGGAAGCCAACTGACAGTCAAATCAAAGGATCTTGGTTACTCTTTGTTAGAAATTAAAATGGCAGGATAAATCATTTCTCAGAATGAGAACAGTAAATGTACAGTATGTTATGCGAATAATAAATCTATGCAAATTAATTTTATGGAAGCGCAATTCAGTGTATTATGAAATCACTAACATTTATGAGTATGAAGTAAACAAATTTGAAAATGGACTGTTTTTAAGGTGATAAACTGAATGACCTTAAGAATAACAAAAACATTTTTTTTTGGCATAAACATCAATTTGACTGCCAATTTGTACTGGATATCAGTGATTATCAATTAAAACTAAGCATCTTTGTATATTATTACAAGGAATTTATACTAACTGCACATTCCATACTAAAATGATTAGATTTCCTTCATATAAACAGACATGCTGCAGAATAATCTGTAATACAGAGAATAAAATCCTGGGCCATCAGTATTGTTTTGTTATAAAATGCATTATCTTATACTAGATACAGTATGCAATAAAAACAAGACATATGCTCTTGTAAACTGAACAGCAGTAGAGATAATCATTTTCAATTACCCAAGGCAGAAAGGAGAACATGCGTGTTCAGTTTGAATGAAATACAACATCACATTTGAGAACCAGAACTAATAAGAACAGCTCCCGACAAGGCACAATGTGGACGACAAGTGGGAATCGTAAACAACTGTAAAGTAAAATCATCTTCTGTTGTGAAGATGTTTCATAGCTATATTAAAAGGGCTGCATAGTATACACATTGCAAAGCATACTGTACCATACAGGATGTCACAATCTTTGTCACTGTTTTCAAGACTGTGAAACAGCAGGGCTTTAATGCTAAGAACACTCTGTTCAAACAGTGCAGGCAGCAAAATGACTGTATGCAGACAAGCTAGGGAACATAAAGTCACCTGCTCTGCGATGCGGAGCAGAACTGTTTTGAAGCCGGGCCTATACAAGCTGTCCTTTGGAGGGAAGTATGTGCCGCCAATGAAAGGTCGAAGGTCAGGGGTTAGCCATACACTCATTGGCCAGCCACCACCACCACTAAATTGCTGCAAAGCCAAAAAAGAGGTATGATGAGCTTTGAAATCTAGAGATGACAAATGAAGAAAAGAAAAAATAATTATCATACAAGACATGAATATTTCTTAAATTAAGGTGAAGTATAAAGCACTGCATAATGCTTAAAACCATCAATGATGACCCTATTTGTTTCTCCTCCTGAAATCTTGTGCCCTATCAGCCTTATTAGAGAAATCTTCCTATTTACGTTTATAATTTTTCAATCCTAATAAAAACATTAACTAAATTGAATCATTGCTCAAAATACTGTAATTTGAGGCCTTACCTCAGTTTCAACACTTTGTTTCTATAAAAGCAGATATTTTTCAGTCTCCTATTTTACATAGTTTATGAAGTCCTACAGTTTTGTACCATTTTTTCTATAATGTACTTGAGAGTTATTGTCTTACAAGAAAGAAGATGTTAGAGCTATTAAAATGTAATAAAAATATATATTTTTTCATATTAGCAATTACACAAATGAAAATTTTGAATTTTGTTTGGGAACAACCAAGATTACTTCTAAAACATGCTTTTGTTTTCCCAAAACAATGTTTTCTTGAACTCTGGCTGGTAGATGCGACATTCCTCAGTCTGCAACTAATCTCTTCTGTAACTAACCTGTTTCAGGCATGGTCGTTAAGGCAGGAAGAGAATGAAACTTTCAGAATGGGAACATTTACAGGCAGTTCTGCCAAGTGCACCTGGCACCTTTATTCACAGAGTCTCTCCAAATGATGTGGCTTGTGGGACAGATGATTCCTTACCTGCACAAAAGTCATGTAAACTTTGTCCACGTCTGGCCGCTCCTCCCTGTCTACCTTGATGCACACGAAGTTGTCACTGAGAACCTTGCCGATTTGTGCATCCTCAAAAGACTCGCGCTCCATCACGTGGCACCAGTGACAAGTTGAGTAGCCCACTGTGGCACAGAGAGATACAGAGACTCATGTGTTATTATCCCTTACATCTTAACTTACTTACATCAACCACATCAACAAAATGGAAGATTCTTTCCTTTTGAACTTCTGTACACCCAAACAACATGAGAAAAAGAACAGGCTACATGACAGGCTATACTCAGAGTGACAACCGAAATATACCATTAATAAACAGCTAACACGTAGATAGGTCTGGACGCTTGTTAAATAAATATCGAGGAAGTATGTCTGTCAAACCTAAATCAGCACATGTATTGGCTTACTGTAAATAAAATACTGTATGTAGTTTACCAACCTGTACACTTCATAGATTATTGGCTAACCCTGTTTCAGATACAGGGTACCAATGATTTGCTTTGATTTGTTTCTCTTAATTTGTTTTGGCTGTAAGGGTCACAATGCAGCTATGCAGAGACCCAACAGTAAATTAAGTACCTGACAAGAATATGGGCTTGTCTTCTCTCTTTGCTTTCTCAAACGCCTCTTGACCCCACGGAAACCTGAAGAAAGAACAACAATATAAGAAGGCTTTGTTTTTAAACTTTCAGCTCTTGTTAACACCGAAATAGCCACAATAAGAGTAAATCAAGAGCCCAGAGTTTATTAGCTCACAGAATACACTGACACTCTTGTGGTGATGTCAGTCCCCCAGTCCTTCAGGAGTATTCTAGCTCACCGTGTCAGGCTGGGCATGTGTTTCAGCTCCATGAGCCAGGCTCATGGAGGTCTGCCTGTGAGAGTGAGATTGGGGACTGAACTCATCACAGTCCCATCACAGGTGGCACACCCAGAAAAGCCTTAAAACACTATGTAAAATAGCTACACACAGGACAAATAGGAAAAGATACTGTTGGACATTGCACTGATATCTTAATAGACCCTTTCAAACCCAACTGCTTCAGGAAAAACAGAAGTCCTTGGCAATTGCAAATCTGCTTGCCTGTGCCACTCAGCCATATTCTTTTCCCAACTCTAAAGCCCTGAGGGCAATGATGCAGAGAGCAATAGGAAAGCAAGATAAAGTGGCAGCTGCTCACCAGTCCACGGGGTTGTGTGCATGCTGCAGCAGATAGGGGGACTTCTCCATGCTCAGCCGGTTCGTGTGCTGAGGGAATCCTGGGGGCCCTTTGTCCTCACCTCCTGTTGCCATGGTCACAGCCGATTTAAAGAAATTGAGCCTGCCACCAGACAGAACAGAAACATACATGCACTTTCTTTATTTCCCATTCCATGTTTAAGGATATAGCCCAAAATGCATGCAACAACAATGGGAAGTGTGCCTATGCTATGATCTGATTGTTGAATATGACCTGTATGATCCAGCTAACTGTACAGATTTACTCGATAAAAAGACCAGAGACTGAATTGTAAAACTAGCCTCTGAAAATAACAAACTGTGAAAACATCCAAGGGGGTGAATAGTTTCTAAAGGCCATAAGAGCTCCATAAAATCCCATAGTAAGTCAGTTTTTATTTCTGTAGATAAGAAGTATAAAGATTTATCAGCCACTTTGTGTCAACCTGTGATTTCCTGGCATGGTACAAAAACACTGGTGTTTTGAGGAATATACAGGTTCAATTGTAATGATGAACTGCCCTGTGATGGGGTCCTGATGAAGGCATCTGTGCAGAAATGTTAACAGTTTGTCAAATAACAGATATAATTTGGAGTACAGTATATAGTGTTTATCCAATTGACTCCACAGTTCATTTGGTTGGCATGATTGCAGAAAAAATAAGCTTGTCTATGTAAGTTCTTTCAGTTTACAGAAACTCTATCATGAAGACCAAGGAACTCTACGTACAAATCCATGCCAGAAGTGCAAGCAGGCACAGCTCTGGAGAGTGTTATAAAAACATATTTAGGATGCTGAAAGTCAGATCCATCATTAAGAAATGGAAAGAATATGGAACAACCCAGAATCTTCCTAAAGCAGGACACCATCCCAAACTGAGCCACCAATCATGGAGGACCTTGGTCAGAGAAGTGACCAAGAACCCAATGGCCACCATGACAGAACAGTTTCACAGCTGAGGTCAGAGAAATTGTCCATGAAAAACTGTATACCATGGGAGAGTGGCTAGCTGGAAGCCACTACTGGGAAAAGGCCACATAATAGCATACTGTATGTGACCAAGAGACCAAAGAGTTGCCGGAAAGCAACAGAACGCACAGGATGGTTACAATCTACATTGTATCGCACAAAATAATGTAGTTGTGGGAATTAAAATGATTAAAGTAAAGCAGTTTCCTAAGAATACCTAAACGTTTAGACTTTTAATTTAGTCACCTCTAATTTAGTATAGACGTTTTTTATAGATTAATTCGAATACAGTAATGACATAACAGGCTTTTAACAAACCTTTTTATACATTTTATACATTTGTATATAATACTACTGTGAGCCTTATAACTGTTTAAATTAATTATTATTATTATTATTATTATTATTATTATTGTTGTTATTGTTATTGTTGTTATTATTAATAGAAAACAGTAACTACTGCAGTACAAAACGTTGCCACTGTTTGGGACTGCAATTCCCGCAATGCAGCGCTAAGTATGGACCCGGACCTACTCCCGTATTGACGGAAACACTTCAAATGTGCAGTCTGTTGTGGACATTATCGGAGTAGCATTATCGGATGGGCTCTGCTAAGGAGCGGTTTTTTGTAATGAATAACTTCCCATATTTAATTTGCACCGGAATCGTGATATTGACAAGAAACCGTTGTCGCTAAAATTGTATTAAATCGTAATTTTCTTTCAACAATATTAATTTTCATCGTTGCTACAACTTACAAGTAGCAAACCAAATCTTGAGATATTTTTACTTTTTACCCCAGCACAAATGTTTTTCTTAAAGATATATATTTACATGCACAGCTGTTTTGCAGTGACGCACTTACTGACAGCTACAGTGGCGTTTTCTGGAAAACTACATTTATTACTAATGCCAAATTGTATATGTTGTTAATTTAATATAATCATTGTATACAGTATATATTATACGATAACTACGCTTCTTTTTACCTGGCCGTGCATTTAGGTGTCTTCAGTTGAGATGCAGGCTTCCACTGCAGAGGGAAAGATCCGTCTCTTCCTAACCAAACTGGGGCTGAGCTTAAAAAACTGCAAGGAAGACGTGAGGTCACTACGCGTCTATTAATAAACAGTGTCCAGGTCCAAGCCTGGATGTTTGACACCCGACGTATGACTTCCATCTATGAAGGAAGTCAGGGCACTGTGGTGACTTTACCTGCGCACCACAGAAACAGAAACAGCAGTGACCAAAAGAGGGCGATATCAAAAACTCATGGCGTAGAGATTCAAATTCAACTACTGTACTTCTTAAATTGAAACTAAAAAAAAAAATTAAAACAAATGAAATTATGTACGTGTTGATTCAAATTGAAAATGACTTATTACACGTAGTTTAGGGTAGGTGCAATGTCCTCTAAACACCAAGTCTTATTAACACCGTCAATGACGTTGTAATTGTAACTCATATTTGCTGGTTGATTTTCAGGAAGTATGCATAAAAAAAACTGTCCACTATTTTGACCACTAGTGCATGTATGTAACAATGTATTTAAAGACAAACATAGGTATTGGGACATTCTGCATCTGACAATATTACTGATGTATTATTAAATATAATAAATACTACTTAATGAACTATACCTGCTTGTCAATGATACTGTACATCTTTTAGGAACACTTATAATCCAATGGTTTGTAAAGGTGAATGGTGAAACAAAGACAAAGAGCATAAAGAAACCCTTTTTTAATTAACGTTAGAAATGTCCAAGTCAAGTTTTTACAAATCACATCTTCTGGTGTATTATAACCGATTTCTTAATTACTAATGCAACCATTTATTTCCTCTGTGGATCAAGCTGGTTCTTTTTCAGGTTGACGTCAGCTCATGGAATAAATTCTGAACTGTAGGGTGTAATTTCTCCAATTCTAGGATGGATGTCCAAACCATGAGTGTCAGATATCAACTCCATCTTGGCTTTTGAAAGCGGGCAATTCATCTAATATTTTATAATGTATATATACATTACAGAAGATAGTCTGTTCCAGATTATATATGATTTAAGCATAGAACCAATACTACCTTTGCAAAATTTAGAAACTCCCAGCACAGAGCTGTCCATTCTTCACTCCTCTGCACTATATGCCATTGATGTCTGGTTGAGACTTTCTTGATCATTTTAATGAATATTCAAAATTCAAAGCAATTAAGATCTTGTGCATCTTTTATTGTCTCTTAAGGAAATCCAGCATAAAAAAGTCCAAATATGTTTAAAAATACATGCATTTAAGAGCTGCATTAACTACTGAAGTGTTGCAACAAGACTAAACTATACCTGAAACATCTTGACCATGTAACATAAAAATTATACTTTGTACAAATTAATTGGTACTACGTACAGTAACATTACATAATCTACAGTAAACAGCTACATTCAAATACCTTATTAAAAGGAACTGGTCTTATAAAATAGGGATATAGAGAAGTTCTTTGCAAACCAAATACCAGAAAGTAGTTACACTATTGCAGTAAGCAATGGCATAAACAGAGTGCATAAACCCTTCATATTCAAGCAAAATGAGCCACGTTTACACCAACATGAGATGTATGTATTAATGAACTTTAACTTCACTTTTCTATACAGAGATATCTTGTAATATAATAAACTATAATTTATTAACTTTAATAGTTATAAGCTTATGTATGGCTAATTTTGTTTTTCTTCTAATATAAACTCAGCTGCATGTTAAGTTCATGACACATGAAGAGTCTCATTCTGATGATGTCACTGAAGTAGAATGTTTGAGATGGTCAGAAACGGATTATCTAAATTAATTCCACTTTGTGCCCCACTGGAATATACAGCATAACAGTAAGATGTGGGGTTCCCTATATAACCCTTCTCACAGTTTAACCACCTAAATCTGCCATTTCCCATTAGTTTAACTTTACTTATTTTTATTTTACAATGTGCAAACTAAGCTTTGCCATAGACTCATTCTTTTTCTGTGTGCTATTACATTACATTATTACATGTGCTTTAATCTAGAAATACCACAGTAATCTCTGATAAGGGAAGTCTGGATTTCTGTGATTCCCACATTGGATGAACTACAGTACAACCATACAGTACACATCTTTCACATGAAGAAGGATGACAAAGGAGAGCACTCAAGCAGGCATTGTCAGACATTCCTTGAACCAAAGTATAAAAATTACATTTACAGTAAAGTTATTACAAAGACACATTAAAAAACTAAATCTAAACAAAATATTTGGTTTTGAGTGGTCTTCAGGCTTCAAGAAAGCTGTTGGAACACGCCACAGACGTACCATTAGTGCACGATGATTTCAGAGATATTACAATATCAAACATATTGGCAATGTTAGAGCATGTTCAGAATGTCTTTGTGTGATGACCCAGTCACAAGACAGAGATACACAAACTGTATCTCCGTACTTGCCTTCAGACAGTAGTCTAACAGCTAGAAAAATCCATCCTCAGACTCTCTGTGAGGTTCAGATGTT
Organism: Lepisosteus oculatus; assembly: GCF_040954835.1. NCBI lineage: Eukaryota > Metazoa > Chordata > Actinopteri > Semionotiformes > Lepisosteidae > Lepisosteus > Lepisosteus oculatus. The sequence goes on from NC_090704.1 coordinate 32,643,020, forward strand.
TTATAGTCATCCATAATAATGGAGGCCATGCAAGATCCTGACTTTGTGAACTGATTTTATTGCTTTTGTGTGAAGTTATGAAGGGTTGTGGTGTATACACTGTTTTGGGAATGCTTCATGTGCTCTAGATATTTTTTTTGTATATTTTATACCACAATAATCATCACATTACTGTTCCATGCACAGTTTTGTTTGGAGTACAATCATTGAAATTTGTCTAGGTAAGACTAACACTGAGTACATATACATTATATGTTATATTCAAATGTGTTGTAGGGCTCCCAGGAGCCCGCATTAGTCCCTGTAGTCCAGCTGTGCCCACGGTTCAGAGAGTGAGTTGGATTGACCTGGCTAGAAGTCTGCTGTGCAACAGTGACCCCCGTGATTCATCCCATGCCTGTAAGTTATACTGACAGTATTGTCAGTGAGATCTACACCACACCGCCTCTTCAGTCTAAATTGGTGCAAAGGTAATAATGTTTACTGACAACTAGTGATTCCAAGCAAAGGGTGTAAAAGAGAAAAATTAATGATTTTCAATTATCAAAAAAGATACACTTTAAACATTTGAGTCACTGTAGGTAAACAATACAACAATCCTTTAGGAACAAGTAATAGGTTTATTCCATGCTGAAAAAAAGAAGAAAGAAAACACAACATTTCAGCCTTAGAGCCTTCTTCAGGTCTTCAAGCCTTCTTCAGGTTCTTCAGCCTTCTTCTCACACCTGAAGAAGGCTCCACAGCCGAAGCGTTGTGTTTTCTTCCTTCTTTTTTTCAGCATGAAATAAACCTATTACTTGTTCCTTGACGCAGCTACCCACCTGAACTACTACAACAATCCTTTAGTGTTTAGCAATGGTTTCATATTACAGTATGTTGTTTACATAATTTTGTTACTTTCAACACCAGTACAGCCCAAAAAATATATCACAGGTCTTTAGAGGAAGACCTAGCTAGTGGCATGTTCTCTTCTCCATCTGAATTTTGCTTGTAAATGTGATTTATTCCAAGACGCTGTACCATATTATTATTTAAGGACTGTTCTCTACTGAATAGTAGTGCATCTGATTTTGTAAGAATCATCATTATCTGTATAATGGACAACCAAATTGTCAACCGCCACTTGAAGTACATTGAAAGCTCAGAGCTTTTATTCTGATGTAGTGGTGGTGTTTCATTGTTAATACATAGTCAATGAATCCTATCACTCAATTTCTTTCCCAAGATTTTTCATGTTCTCATGTCCCATCATGGTGCCAAGCCCTCCTCTTTACTGGTGCCTGATCACTTCTCTGTCCTCTTTTTCCTTCCTCGCTCTTTGGACGGTCTCTGACTGTGCTGCCAGCAGGTGGGTAAGGTCTCTGAGTGATGTCAGCAGAGAGAGACGGGCCTGAGTTCCAGGCTCTCCGCCCTGGGACTCTTGTTACCCCAGTGTCCATCAGGGAAGGCCTGCGAACTGGGACACAGTTGTCAAAAAGACCAGGGTCAGACACCTGGCTGCAGTGTGGGCGTAGGCGTGAGAGGGCTGATTCAGAGAAGGTGGTATGGGTTCGAGGCAGTCTGAGAGTGCCAGAGACAGTGGATAAGGGAGGAAGAGAAGGCAAGAGATGAGGGGGAGCTGTTGTTGGCTGCTTTATCAGGCTTTTCTTTCTCTGTTTGCGTTTTTCAGAAATCTGGCTTTGTGCTTTTTGAAGGTCGACCTCAATCTGGTAAAGGTCCTCGATGACCTTGTTGACACGGTCAAACTGGGCCAGGAGGTTGTTAACAGTGGGCAGGAGGCGATCCATGTAGAAACAGACATCATAATCCTCTGAGTGGCTGCTCTCTGAAACACTGGAGTCCTCTGAACCCAGGGAAAGGGCTGAGCCCAGGCGAGTTGGGTCGAGGCCACATGAAACGGGCTCAGACATTTTGGAATCATGAGATGATCTTGAGGGCAAAGACTCCATCCCTTCAAATTTCACTTTGTGTCTGAACTATAAGGAAAGAAAAAGACAGTGTCAATATGCAAAAGACGTGATAATGGTGTCCATTAAGAAAATGTGAGCAAACAAAAAGAAAATAGAAATGTTTGTAACTGATTAACCATTTCATCCAAAATTATGCAGTATGTCAGGAACACCTAGATCAGCAGTTCCCAGTCTGTGGCCTACAGATCTCTGGTTATTCTTTAGACTGCTAAAGGGAAATAAAAAATGTAATGTAGAAACAGATTTAAAGCTAAAACTGTCTATACTCCAACTACTCATCCTGCCAATGAAATATTACAAGATATGTCATTACTCAATAAGTTACTCAATATGCACATGTTCATACACTATTAATCTTGACAAATATATTTGTTTAAGTAATGAATTAGAGTTTCACTTCAAGTGTGCACAACATGTTTACTGAGTGCAGATAATTTATTTGTTGTAATGACAGATTTACATATTTAATGGAGTGTAAAAAGAAATTAGTTGCATGTAGTGGTCCACAAAATGTTTGGAAAGCTTGGGAGCCACTGACCTAAACCTTGTCTTAAAAACACTTTTTCTGAAAATTCGTATACTTTTTACTCTCTTTCTCTATGCCCGTCTGCTGCTAGTTCAGTTGCCTGATAACTTTTTACCCTGTCCCCTGTCATCCTTTAATGTAGAGCAGACAGCAAAGGCCTGCATGTCTGACTTCAATCAAACTCCACTAAAGGAAAAGTATAAATACTGCCTTAAAACAGGTAGTAACAGGAACAACTGATCACAACATATACATATTTCCTTTTGCAAGTACAAATAAAATGCATGGTAAGCCATTATAGTACAATACCTTTCAATATGTCATATCAGAACATACTGTCTTAGCGCTAAAAAAATGTCTTTCTCTATCTTGGTGAACCAGCAAAGCTCACACTGTAAAACACAAAATATTTCTGTTATGGAACAAGTAATATGTTTGTTCCATGCTGAAAAGAGAAGAGGGAAACACAACGTTTCGGCTGTGGAGCCTTCTTCAGGTGTGACACGTGTTTTCTCTCTTGTGTTTTCAGCATGGAATAAACGTATTACTTGTTCCTTTGCAGACTACGCTGACACAGCTATCCACCTGAACCACATATTACTGTAATGTTCCATTATTATGCTATTTTGCTCTGGTAGGAAGCTTTCCTTTGTCTAAAGCTTATACATGAGGAAGTACCTCCTTGGTCTTGCTGATTCCTATCCACAGCTTGAACCTCTTGATGAAAAACTCCACCATCTCATAGTCCTGCGGGCCCATGGACGGCCTGTACATCTCTGTCTGTATGGCGCGGTAGCTCTGAATCAGCATGGTGCCAAACAACCATCTGAGGACCCACATTAGTCCCCCCAGGACTGTCAGGAGGTAGAGCAGACCAGAGATAGGGTGTCTGTGAGCCACTATCCCCAGGCGGGTTTTCCCCCAGAGCCCAGAGGCCAGGGAGAAACACGTCCATCCAAATGTCCTAAACTCCTCCACAGTGTCGGAGAAGAGCTGAGAGCAGATACAGGGACAAGACAGCAACAGTTTGAAGGAGAAAAAAACAATTCTGTGCTAATTTAATATTTTACTTCTAATCAGGAGAACTTTTACTTTCTTGTCACGTTACAGGGCTTTAGGTGTACAAGGTCCCTCAGTGGGGGTCCCCATACTGGACAAACAGCTGCCATGGGCTGCCTGTCTGTTGGTGTGGCACAGGGACAAGCAAATCAAGTGTTGGGGACATGGCTCCTGCAGGTTTTACAAGTACTTTTCAATCAGCAAGCTGCTTAACACCAGAACCCTGGTGCTGCCAGCTGTTGTTGGTTTTTAAATTCACTTTTCTCTATCCATCAGACACACATGGAGCTGCATGTTTATGAGCTTATTATACCTACAGTATAAGCTCTGAGAGTGGTCAAACCGAGAGCCTAACATAGTAATAATATTACAGAACACAAAAGATAAGGACATGATAGTGTTAACAATTGTCAGGCAGGAAAAAATTAAACCCTACAATGGAAACCCCCTTCTGATACAACGGTGGACAGTTTCATCTCACTCAACAATTTGTTCCAGTCATTGGCAGGAGCAACAGATTGAAAGGACTTGCAAGTGAAGTCAGTAAATGCTGCAGGGAGGAATTATGTCTATAAAATCAGAAAAGCGGCACAGGAACATTTTTTATTGACATCATTGGTTGCAACTGTTAAAAAATAAGTCCAAAGATCCATTAAGGATATAGAGTATACTATATTTACATACAGGGGCAGAGCAGTGGCACTGTGGCCAAGGATCTGTGCCTGTGGCTAGAAGGTTGCCTGTTCAAATCCCACAGCCAGCAGAGCAATCCTACTCCATTGGGCCCCTGAGCAAGGCCCTTAACCACACCTGCTCCAGGGGTGCCATATAAATGGCTGACCCTGCGCTCTGACCCCAAGCTTCTCTCTCTCCATCTGTGTGCCTGTATGTCTCATGGAGAGCAAACTGGGGTATGTGAAAAGATGAATTCCTAATGCAAGAAGTTATATATAGCTAATAAAGTGATCTTACCTTTTTTTTCTCATGTAATAATGTGTTTTGGGCTGAAACGATGGACATTTGGCAATAACAAACACCCCTTCCCCTTAATATTCCATACAACCAAGGGTCTACTGTAATACTACATTTCAAACTGTAGGATGTATATAAAACTAGAACAGGATAGTGATTAATTTTCCAATTAAAGACCTAATTTATTTAAATAAAGTCAAGCTTCATCTGGTCTGCAGAGAGAGGGTCAGAATGACATCCCAAGTCATTCTATAAACTCCCCGCTATAGCTGCTGGTAGGCAGTATGAATATTTCAACTAGGGTACATCAGAAGAATCTATTTAGCCCATCTAGTTTGTCTGGATGTTAGTAGATAATTGGTGCAAGAATCTCATCCAGGGTTTCTCTGTAGAAGTAAGGCTAATTTCAACAACATGGCTGGGCCACTTATACAGTACCATACTCCCACAACCTTCAGTCTATGCCTACAGAAACATGTAAAACAAGATTTGTTGTGATGAAGAATACCAACCCTAGACTCAGCTTATCTTGTAATTTCTAAAGATTGAGTTTTGAAAGTTAAAGCATTATGATTTTTAAGAAGGGGGCAGATTGTGTTATTTAAACTCAGCATATTTCAAGAAAATTTCTCAGAAAGCCTGGAGAATATTGTATTTTGTCAAAAAATATGCTGCCAATTTGACATTACTGATGGCACAGTGGGTGCACTTAAATATACACTGGTGTCAGCAGCATAAGAGTGAGTGTGATACAGTAGTTCATTACTGGCTGAGGAATACTGTTAAAAATAGATTGAGTAACGAATAGGGCCCAGGATAGAGCCTTGTAGGGCTTCTAGTAGAAGAGGTTATGAAACAAATCTCCCTGTAAAATCTATTTTACACACTTTATGGTATTAAGAAAACCTAAAGCCATGCAATATAGTTTTAATGTCAAGACCTATATTATTGAATATTTACAGTGTCAAAAACCATAGATGTTTTTATCACTCAGATTTTATTTACCATTCTGCAAGGTGTTTAGTTGTACTAAGTTCTGTCACTGCTCTCTGCTTGAGTGTTTTGGTGAGGCTATTGCAGTAGTTGGACACATTTATAGTTATGTGCATATAGTACATGGTTCTAACATGCCACTAAGGAACTGTCTGTATACTGAAACAATGGGGTAGAATCAACTTACAGATGTCATGCAATTTATACAATTTTATATGAGAATGACCAGAAGTGCTACACATGACCACTTTGCTTTTGTATCAGGGCTGTGGAACTGGTCACTGAAAACAGTGCCGCCTGCTACATACCCGTAAGGTCTTACGTTTTCTTTCCAACTTAACTTCCCTTCGGTTTTTCATTTAAAGTTTTGATCTATAAAATACATTTTTAAATGTTTCATTTACTGTAAGTAATACTTAATTTGTTTTTTTTTTAAAGTCATGTACCTGTACTGTGGCACTACAAATGGATGGCCAATATAAGGTTGATCCACAAGGGGGCAGGCTCAGTCCAAATACCATAGAGACCCCATAAACAGTGCCAAGAATGGCTTAAATGCAGACATTCTCACAAGAGCACAGTTAATTAAGTGAACTGCAGCTGTGAAAGATTAAAATGTGCTTTTGTATGTATTACAAATTCACAGTAAAGTTTCTTTTTCTGAAGAGCCTGCTTGTGAGTTGATGGTGACTTTGGTAGGAGCCCCCATACAGAGAATCTTTTAGGAGAACTTTTGACCTTCCCCAGGTTAAAGGAGTTATGTTGGTAAAAAGGACAGGGTTATATTTCTAAGATTCAAGCTCCACTGGAGATTCAGTAATACAGAGAGAGGCTTAAAATCGGTATGCAGGTCAAGCTCACTCTCTGAGTATGTTTCTACTATTGGTAGATTTGGAGTGGGTGGAGTGCTTGCAATTGTCAGTAAAGGATGAAAAAAGTGAAAGCTTATAATAATAGAAACAGGGAGAGAGCTGCAGCATACTGATTTGGTTCACAAACTAAGAAAGTGAGGAAGGTTAAAGAATATATGCTAGCATCAGTCTGGATACCTGTCCTCCATCACAGGTTTTCTCTACTGAAGTTCTAAAGCTTTCCTTGGGGATGAATGACACATTTAGCCATAAAAAGGAGGTTAATGTGGAAAAGCTACCCACAAGCACAATACCTATATTGAGAATTTTCCCCATGTACTTAATTAAAAAATCCATCTATTTCTCTGTTTCTTAAAAAAATTACTAAAGACTTTTATTTTACAAAAATACATCTAATGGGCTTCTAAGTATAAATCTAGCTCACCTACAGTAGCAAAAAAAAACAGATTTCATCACTTCGGATTCCTCTGCTCTGTCACACTTCTCAAACAAGATACTGTAGATAAGCTGCACAGCCTACAGTTGCCTGCAACCTTTTTGATGTTCTTCACTATTAAACACAATCTGTCTGAAGCTAGCCTGAGGTTGTAACATTTGGATGACAGCAAATACAATGTGTAATGTAGTACAACTGTAAAACTGTAAATTACCAGTGGGGTATCCAGATCAATGTATATTAAAAATTGTAATAACATTTCTGCATACACAGAGCTGCAGGCACTAATTCAGAAAAGGCTGGCAACCACTTCGATTGTTTTTACATTTTATTTAATTACTTTGAAAACTTGATCTATAAGAGGAACACAGCAAGCCAGGCTGGGGAAGCAAGGATCTTACCAGATACCCTGTCTGGGCAAGAATCAGGAAAAGGAGCAGCAGGACGAGAGATGCCCCACACAGCTCCTTCCAGACCAGCTGGATGGTCTTCCCGAACACTGCCCAGCGTCGCACAAACCGCAGTTGGCGCACGTTCTGGGGGACAAGCAGGAAATCAATCCAGCAACAAGGTTCTGTCCACCGCTTGCTTTTTATTTACTTGTGACAATTAATTTTCTTTTTCCTCTTACTTGAGCAACATCGCTGAGGAAGAGATAAATCAGGTGCAGTACCTTGAGGATGAGTATTGTGAGCAGGATGGCAGAGAGGCTTGACGAGGCCTCAGACAGTGCCACTGCAGTGTGGAAGTTGGTGAAGGAGTGGCGGTTGTGGCGGTGGTGTCTCAGCAGGCTGGCTGACAGGGACAGGAAGGCGAAGTGCAGAGCTGCTACTCCAAGTGCCAGAAGCACCACCAGAAGTTGAAGGTAGTGCCAGCCTTGCCTGAAGTACAGGCACCTCTCCCTGGACAGCGTGTGGAGCTCAGAGCCCAGGATGGACAGGGCAAGCAGAAGCAGAACGACCTGTAAGGGAGGCAGCACATTCTATGTTTGAGTAACGCCATCAAATTTAACAAATTACATTGTAATTCAGCTAGTTTCCTTCAAGTCCTTTTCTTGACCAAAGCTTTTCATTTTGGGGTTCAAAGACTTTTGCATTTACATTTTAATTCAAGGTAAATTAAATTCTCATAAATTGATCAATAATAACTATGATTATTTCACCTCTACTGAATTTAAAACAAAGTTTTGAAATCCTAACACAAATCAACAAATCATCAGAGCATTTGCATTTTTAAGTAGTTTTCTGGATATATATATATTTTGGTGGGAGGGTACTTTTTATTTTTTGCTTGAATTATAAAAAATATCCTTGGATAAATTCCAGCAGGAGATTTCTCCACTTCCTAAGGAGAGCTGCATAGTCCTCTCAGACTTTTGTCCAAATGAGATTAATTACTGACTTAGGTCAATGTTAGAATACTTCAATGGATGACGAGGTAGGAGAAATCTCTGCCTTATGTGAGCGCAGTCTCACCATCATGACTGCCTGCAGGTCCGGGACTAAGGAAGAGGAGGGCATGCAAACAGGCAGTATACTGAGAGAGGTGATAGCAGAACCTGGCTGATGCCACTCCATCAGCACAGTAACCACCACAAACAGGCCAGTGTCTCGATGGTACTGGGTGAACTGCACAAACACTCCTCTTGTCCTGGAGGAATTTATAAATAGTATTAGAATCTTTAACATTTTTAACTGAAAATAAATTCATGTATAATACAATTCATCATAGTCATAGGAAAACAATGCATCTTTTTAATATACAGCTCTTCCAAATACCCATACACTGTAATTTGACATACAGTATGTTAACAATTCATATCCTAGTTTGGAAGGAGTTTAATAGGATGCTTTTAGGAAAATAAATTATTTTTGCTTTCAGATAATTAAATCTGATACTTATTAATTGTCATCACAATCAAATATTTATATTGTATAATGTTACAATCCATTTTATAACAGCAAAATTATCTGAGGGAATTATCGAATCATGGACCATCCTTGAAGAGAACAGGACAGTCCTGTTTAAGATACTGTACATTAACCACACAAACCACAGAAGAGTCACTGAGCTAATTGGGACTACAGATGTAATTAAAAGTTTTCAGTATGATATAATCGATGTGACAGGTCAGACTCACATTGTGTTTATCCAAGATGCCTGGCTCAGCTCAGCCAGAAGCTGCCTAGTGGACTCTGTGCTGTTCCCAAGGTCCACTACCTCCTCCTCACTGCTGTAAACCCCAAACTGTCCCAAGTACCAGAGCCTGTGAGAATCCAAAATTAATACCATCATGACTTGATGATGATGATGATATAATTACACTTATATAGCTGTTTTCTGGACTCCTCACTCAAAGTGCTTTATAGTTACAGGTAATGGGGACTCCCTTCAACCACAACCAATGTGTAGGCCCCACCTGGACGATGCGATGGCAGCCAAATGGCACTAGTATGCTCATAAGCTATCAGTGGGGAGGAGAACAGATTGATAAAGCCTTCACAGATGTGGATTATTAGGAGGCCATGATAAGTAAAGGTCACAGGGAAGTTTGGCCAGGACGCCAGTGTAACGCCCCTACTCTTTTGGAGAAACACCCTGGGATTTTAAGGACCTTGGTAGTTGCCCCAAACTTGAGTGTCAAGGGAAAGTCAACATCAACAACTTCAACAATTCAAAACAATTCAAGCATTTTGAACATACTGTATACATTAGGAGTAGACTATTCTTATTAACCTACCAGTATGACTTTGTACTGTGAGAAAAAACCAGAGCACCACGAGAAAACCCTAGAGAACACACAAAGTTCACGCAGGTAGAGCCCCAGGTCTGGAATTCAACCCAGGGCCCGGGTGCTGCAACGAAGCAATTCTAACTACTATGCCATCCATAAAACATTATATGATATAAAACAGGTCAAATACTCTTAATATGTGTTTCAGCATTGTGAGGTTGATCATTAAGAAGTGGAAGGTACATAGATATTGCCTAGATTAGATTGTTCCTCCAAACTGAGTATCTCTCCTAGGAGGATACTGGTTAGGATGTGCCACTATGAAGCCAATGGTGACTTTGAAAGTTACACATATGAGTGGCTGAGATGGGAGAAAATGCCCATGGGTCAACAATATCTTGATCTTTCCACAAAGGGGGCTTGTATGAAAATGAAAAGCATGGATAAAAGATTCTTCTCCAATCTTGTATGGGTTTTGCAACACAGCACCTAAGTGATACTGTATACATGTGACAAAAGTTTGATAGCAAACTAAACCTTACACATGAAAAAAACAAACACAAGGATTACTTTTGTTTCTTACCACATGAAGGAATTTGATGGGAAAGGCTGTCTGTGATTTGAACTTATGTTTTGGTGGAAGTTTAAGTCCCATGTGTGGGTGTTTGGCCAAGCGTGGACAGTAGGATGTAAAGAAATATCCCTGGAGGTGAGGCCAGCAATCCCATGGTTCCAGCAGCCTAGGAACAGCATCCACACGACTCAGATCAAAGCCTTCTGGGTTTAAAAGAAGCTACAAATACTGCTGTTTCAGCTGGCTATTAATATACACTTGCAAGTGCCAAAACATTAAGAGGATTTGTAATTTTAAAAACCACAGCTGACAGTGCTGTGTACATTAATATTCTCTAATGGTTTACCTAAAAACAATGCATTCTTTAAGCAATGTATTTTAAAAGTAGTCAGTTTTATTTCTTTTTTTGTTTTACAATTGAGCACTATGGAAAAGTGCCAGGTTTGGCCCTAGTCTGCCCAGCAGCATCAGTCTGTCCATAACCAAGGGACAGGCTCTGACCTTTCCCAGACTGCAGCCTTCTCAGTCGGGCCACACCCAGCAGCTGGAGAGAGGGGTTCTGGTACAGATGAGGAACCAGATTCCTTTGCATCCAGCACCAAGCTTCTGCTGCCCTGTAACCAAAATAATATCATAACACCCCCCCACAATTCACCCTGTAACCAAAACACCATAACACACATTCATACAGTATTGCACCCTGCACCCACATCAATGTCATAATACCCTCCAGAACTCAACCTGTACACACAACAACACGACACACTCCGACAATTCACTCTTCATCCACGTCAACACTATAATGCCCCCCAGAATTCACTCTCCAGCAACAATACCATTACACACAGATCTCAGCCAATACACACAAACACCATAGCATTTGAATTAAATATCTCATGGTTGTTTTATATTTCTAATTGCAATTATTTGAGTACTTTAAGTAAAAGTATACTTTAGGTAAAATGTATGTATACTATTTTTTAACTTAATTTTTACTTAATCACTATAATAAACACAGACTACATACTGTAAATACAGTATGTACTAAACTGATAACTAATACAGAACTTTGCAATGTACTGTAGTTCAATATTAACACTATGTACTGCACATTAATTTAAAAGAGTTATACCCTCTGATCATGCTGACATTCATGCCTTCCCCAGAACCTGCAACCAGCGACCGCTTGACAGCAGAGTGTAACAATCTACCATGGTCGCCTTGTAAACGATCCTGGTAGTTCACAACCAGTACGACCAAGAGGAACATCATGTGGGCAATGCAGCTCTGTAGAGAGAGAGAGGTTGAAAGGTTTACAGTTGGTGCATGGGACCAGGTCATGAATACATGTCATGACAGACGACGCTTTGCCAATTGTCATATTGAGTTATCAATTATTAATATTGATCCATACACATACATACAATATAGTATTGTATTTTAGATCCACAAGTGCTGATACCTTCTACCACAACTCTTCAGACCCAGTTGCAGAAAAGCTTATCACCTTGTTTTTCTTTCTCATACTTTAACCAGTAATATCAGTTTATACCAGTTTGATCAGTTATATGATCAGTGCTAGAGGGACAGCTGTAGCATGAAGTCACCAAAGGCGCCTGATTCTCCTGCTTCACCATTAGCTGAATGGGGTGGTATCAGGTGAAAGAATGTGCAGGAGAGTAGAAATTAAAATCGGGTGATGTGTTATTCAGTAATCATCCAACAGCAAAGTGCAGAGGGTGTCGTATTTAGTTAAGAGGATATTGGTTTTGCAGGGTGGGAATGCCATTTCTCAGCCTTCTGCACATTCACACTGTATTCTGCTGAAAAGCATTCTCTCTGTTATGTGCTGTGTACTCAGGCTTTACCAGCATGCTCACTTGCTGCAGCTTTTCTGACCAACAGGGACTTGGGACTTCATTAATTTGTGTTCAGAGACACAGTATTAAAATAATAACACTATTTAATCAGGCATAGAGAAATCCTCTGATCTACTGACTGAAATTCTGCTCATTTTACAGATACTTTTGTAGCCCACTGTACCATCAAAAGCAGGTGATGTGCCCTTGGAACTAAAAAAAATAATACTGAATAAAAGAAATAAATGTTAGAGGTCGACTGAGCCCAGAGGGTACTTGAGGAATGAAGTTTGCTCATCTTATCTTGAGAGAATAAAGCTCTTTTGAATAAAGCTTAGAAGATACCTTCATAAGAGTGCGCAGTGCCCGGACCTTGCGTGCCTCCTCCTTGGCTTGGAGCAACCCATAGCCACAGGGCGGCCTGACCTTACTGATCCTCTCAGAGACCTTCTTAACCACAGGCTCCTCCACAAGCGTATCATCCTCATCTGGATCTACTGGCTTCATAACCAGGGCCAGGAACAAGGACTGCACAATTACCTGTCAACACACAACCTTACACTGATTACACTGACGTCCATTACACTTTCCACTCTGGCAATATAATGAAAATGTCTTTGATCATTGGCTTGAATGTGAACAATTAACACACCTATACTTTATATAGTTACTTTAAATACAGTGTAATGGAGCCTGAACTTACAACTCTATCTCTAAACCTTGGAACCTAGAGAGAGTATCCCTGAAAGAACAGAAAAATATTAAGATCTGGAGAAAAGAATGAATCCACTCATTGTTATCCTGTGATGGACCATTAGACAGATCTGTGACCCCAGAGGGAGGTCTATAAAAATGCCAAAGATTTAGGTTACAATTTGCGTCCTTCTTACATATACAGTAGTAAATTAATGGTTATTACTCTGCATATCCTGTCCAGTTAATATAGCTTCTCAGAAGTTCAGGAATGCACATCTGATTTTACCAGCCTCAGACCTATTCTTTACAAAACCTATTTCCACTGCAGTATTCTATATTCAGAGAGCTGATATAGATCTGGGAGACTTATATTAAAATCTGCTCTCTCCAGTAAACCCAATAAATAAATGTGCCTATTTAGTGTTTAGACCTGTTCGGAACTGTTTACTTCAGTGTTGACATTGTAAACTTTTGAAATAGGAGGGATTTCTTAGTTGTTCTAGATTTGAAGTCACTGTGACATTAAAAAATTGGTGAAATATACAATAATGGAGTTGTGTTGTATGTTAAAGTAGAAGAGCACTGATGTTGTGGCCTTTGCTCACTAGACCTCCTCCTCCTATAATTCCATGATTATCACTGTCATTGATCACATTTTTTTTTGTTTGTCCTATAAAAACAGGGGATTTGACTCATTTCTGATAAAAGTGAGAGTATTTTTCTGCCCGTCGCGCTGCATTTCCATGCAGAGCCTGGATTAACACAGTGACGCAGTCCCATCTCGGACACGTGGGTTTGATCCTGTATTTGACCCTACAATCCAGCAGGGGAAAAGGCCCTGCTGAGGTTTACCTTGGCAGGTTCCAGCAGAACAGCAGAGGTGAGGAAGGCTGAGAAGGTCGAGATGAGCCACATGAGAACCACCGAGTTATGGAAGGTGGTGCCATAAAGCACAGCAACTGCCAGGCTGCTGCCTAAAACCAGCAGTGCCAGCAGGTAGGTCACACTCAGCACCTGGGGAGGGAAGAGCCGGCGGGGAGCCCTGCGAGGCACTCCTGCCAGGAGAGACACAGAGGGCCGAGAACACATAGTTTATCCTGAGCACAGTGTAATGTTTTCGAATCCACTATAGCTGGTACAGCGGTCAACATGCCAGGAACCCTGTCCTAACGTAAAAATCAATGTGAAGAACACTCTACACTGACAAGGACAGACTTTTGCTCCTGGTCTTTGAGAGCCTCAGACCTTCACGTTTTATAGGGAAGCCAAACTCCCCAATGACCAAAACTTGGAAAGACTTGCAATTAATTGCAATTAGGTCAATAACTGATACATACAGTACATGTTAATGTTGAAACATCGTTTACATCTTTCAGACAATGTGGGAAAGCAATGAAAAGATAAAATGTTAGCAATAACATAAAGTATTAGCATTTCAAATTTCAAATGTTAAACATGTATAATGCACTAGTTAGGTCAAGGCAATTGTGATCACCGATGATTTGAAGAAATATTCCTGCTACAGAATAAGTCGAAAGAAAAGCAACAAATTACATTCTGCGGCTTAAGATAATGTCTTACACTAACAGCCTGAAAGAACTTAACTTTATTAGTCCTGAACATAGAAGAATATGAGAGGACCTGATCCATGTACAGAAAATCACCAAAAGCTTTGACAAAGTCAACAAAGTGGACCTGAATATGAACAAGTGGACATATATGGAAACTACAAGGAAGGGCAATTTAAACTGAGAACAGGAGGCACTTCATTATGGAAAGAGTTGTAGGAGTATAGACAAACTACCCATGCCTTGATGTTGAAGCCAAGAAAAAGCTGGCTGAGATCCTTGGATCAATAGGTTACTACAGTAGCTGCCAAATGGGATTAGATTGAGAAAATGGCCCTCACTCCTTTATAACCATTATGTTTCTAACAAAAGTCTTGGAAATGTAGTGAAAAGGACAGAATTCAGACCAAGAGAAAAACAAATGTTGAACTCCCAGCTTTTAAATAGCTCACAACAGGTCATGGAGATAAAAAGCCAGGTAGTGAAAAGCTTAATTCTTCTGCATGATCAGTGAGTGTGGGGTAAAGAGGCAGTGCTCACCGAGCCGGGTGGAGAACATACTGCACACAGAAGCTGGCGAGGGACTGGGAATGAAGCTGCTGGCAGAAGTGAGTCCTGAAATGGATGAGCTGGTTTTGTGCAGCTGACCTGAGTATGGTTTCCTCTCATCGCTGAACTCAGACCATCCACTGCAGGAGCTCTCCAACCTACATTAAAGCACAACCACTGTCATACTTTAAGCTCCCTTCTCTGTAGAAACAGCTCAATTAAGATCATTATGTTTCCTATCAGTTCTGTAGGGGGAAACAACAACATTAAACAAATGTGCTCACGGATCAGAGAGCTCAGTGTCAGCGCAGGGTGAGTAGCGGCCACTGTCGGAGGTCACTCTACTAGAGGAAGTGCTTTGTACCACGTTGTCTGCAGCAATGGATTTAATCAGGTCCTCCTCTGGAAGAAAAAAAGCTACATTGTTCCAGCAAACCCAGGAGGAGTTCATGCAGTGCCATACAATGGGTTATTTTTGATTCAGTTGGTATTTGCATTAATTAAAGGTAATTACACAGTCCTAGGTAAATCACTGATTTCCAGGTTTACTTCTAGATATATGCATCATAATTTATATAATTTATAATTTAAGGTTATTTCATTTAGAAATATTCAGAAAAACTAATTTCAGCATTTGTGATCAGTAAATGTCCCCGATCTGATATGACAGTTAGTAAACACCACTTGGGCCAAATGTTGTAAGTGGTACTGTCCTCACCGGAGACAGTGAGCTGGTTTTGCTCCAGTCCTTGTGTGACCTCAGGTTTGGACCACGAGAGCACCAGAGGGTCATCGGCAGAGCTCGCCGGGGACTCAATGCTCAGTTGTAGGAGAGCCTTCTTTCTCTTCAGGATACGGGCCCGATTCAGGGATGGCTCGGAGGCCAACAGGTCAGGGATGTCAAAGATACTGTCACAGGAGGCCCAGGGGTTCACAGAGCTGCCAAAACAGGGACAGGTCTGTAGGGACATGTTTCTGATGCTTTGAAACATAGAAGCACCTGTTTAAAAAATCGCCTGTTTAAAAAATTATTTACAATTCGGTGACGATTTTAGCTTCTGTTTCAAGGGGACATCTACAAGTTTATAGATAAACATTTAAAGTTTATAGATAGTATTTTTCACATGCTGAACCTTTATGTAGCACAAAAACAAGTCATGTACAGCATGAAACAAGCAAGGACTACATTTCTGAATTTCTTAGGAATAGGAATAGTAGCTTAGCTTGGCATCAAGCAGATATGGAGCCTGGGCCCTGGGGATTTTCTGTACAATACTGCAAATATCACTATCCAATGGAAAGAGTACAGTATAAATCCTGAGACAGAATGCTGAATGTTCACACTCCATGGTGCTGCAGTGAATCTTCAGGTCTTCATCAAGACTGATTACCTCTCATGCTCCTGTTTGGCTGGAATACCCAGGGATGATTCTGACCTCCTGCTTTCCAGTGATTCCTTTAAAAAATTTTATTGCCGCTATTATTCTTCTATATACCTATTTAATATGACATTATGTTTGCATACATGGAAAAAAATCCAAAATTATTCCAATAGAAGAAGTAATATATACTGTACAGCAGCAATTTCGGTTGTGTGGAATAGTGACATCCCTTAGGTTCCAGCAGTATTCAGATACAAAGTATAACTGTATTATGACTCCAATAAGTGGAGAAACGTTGATTAAACAGAATTATTGATTATTACACAGAATTACAAAGTTTATTAAGCAAGTCCTGTCTTTCTTTTATCCAGTCCTCAAACAACCTTGAAAATCCAGCTGTCCATTAAGTCACTGACTGAGTTCACTCACCGAGGACTCAGACACTCCATCCAAGATGGAGTCCAGCCCCCCTGGGAGAGACAGGAAGGAGGAGCTGCCCAGCTCAGAGTGTTCCAGGCACACATCCATCTCCACAGTCTGTGGGGCAGCGACACATGACTCTGGGTCCTCCACTATCACCTGGGAGAAAGGCAGAGGCACTTACACAAGAAAGAACACAAGACTCCAAGGACAGAAAGCAAACCCCTCATGGCTGTACTTTGGATGTGATCACAAGGGCACAAACAAAATAAGTCAAAGCAATATTGCCAGTTCTTTTATAACAACATCTCAAAGCATAGCCAGGTTTTCTCTTTCTGCAAGGCTTTACCCAACTGTACAGCTGCTCCTTCTTGGCCATGGGACCTGATCATCTGTACACTGCCTATAGGAAGTTTAAATCCCTTTAAAAATTTTCACCTTTACCTGTGGCCTGTAATTAACATGCATTAAATTATTTTTCATTTACAGTCCTTATGCATCCCATCTCATAACTTTCAAGTTAAAAATATTTTAGATCTTTTTTAGAAAATTCATTAAAAATAAAAACTGAAATAGGTTGTATAATTTTTCTACCCCCTTTGTAATAGCAATCATAAATCAGCTCAGGTGTAACCAATCGCCTTCAAAATCATACACCAAGTTAATTGGCCTCCACCTGTGAGAAATTGTAGTGATTTTATGTGATTTCCAGATACAGTACATGTAGCCAGGCCCATAGGAGTCGTCTGCTGGGTAGTGCATTTTAAAGCAGTAATTCAACCATGAAGATCAAAGAGCTTTAAAAAGACATCTGGGACAAAGTTATGGAAAGGCTCAGATTAGGGGATATGCATAAAAAATTCAAAAGCCTTGAATATCCCTTGCAGCACCGTCAATGCACTTATTAAGAAGTGGAAGGTGGACTGTGCCTAGATCTGCCCGTTCCTCCAAATTGGATGACCAGATCAGAGAGGCTACAAAGAGCCCGGAGGCAGTGCACAGTCTTCTATGGCCAAGTGTGTACAATATTGTGACAGCAAAATCCCAAGCACTTCACAAATACGGTATATATGGCACGATGCCACGAAGAAAGCATCACTGAATAAAACAGCAACAAAAAACATAAGTGATATTGTCAGAACGTGTCAGAATAAAAGGGACAACGAATGGAACAAGTACTGAAATGTCCTTGAGAGAAACGTGTTTCTTTCTGCAAGAAAGCTGAAACTGTGATGAAAGTTCACCTTTCAGCATCAAAAGCCTAAGCCAAAGCTACTGTACACGGGAGTGTCCAAGGAACAAAAAGGTAAATGTTCTTATGTGGCCAAGTCACAGAATCTACCTAAATCCAATCAAATATTTGTGGCATGTCTTGAAGATTGTTGTCCATCAACAGTCTCCAAGGAACATGACAAAGCTTCTGTAGAGGTTCTGTAGAGAAGGATGGTTAAACATTGCCAAAGCTCAATGTGTAAAGACATGTGTAGAGACACGCCCCAGTAGACTCACAGCTGTAATCGCTGCCCAATGTGGTTCCACCGGGAGGATGTGGAGATGAGCGGAGACCTATCCAGTTATGATATTTCAGTGTATTTTAAATATACAGTATAGTATTATTCTTATATTTTTTCACCTTAAAATTTGTAGGGAGTATGGTGTACAGATAAGAGGAATAAAACTAATTTTAGATGCATTAAACTCTGAAGCACTGATACAAGAAAATGTGAAAAAGTTCACGGAGGTGCAGAACGTTTATAGGCACTGTATGTGAATGCCTGTCTGACACTCAGTGGGTAGGACTGTACTGTAAGTTGCAACAGAAAGTTCCAGTAGAGCTTCGGTTGTACAGGTATTTTGGTTAACTGGTATGTTTCCAGGCAAAGGGGCACAACCATGTCACTACATCAAACCAAGTGCTGACACGTCCCCTGGTGTCAAGCTAGACAGGAATGGGATTTTCTGAGATTGAGATGAGCACCTTGCTGCGGGTCATTCTGAACAGGACGATGAAGAGCAATTGGATGGGGAACACCAGCGCAGCCACTGTCATCCCCACGGCAACAATTTCCGCATTCACCAACATGTGAGCTGAGACAGGACCACTGACAAAACACATGAGAAAAAACGTAATTATTCCAGTGAAATATAATCTGATATAAAGAGCACAAATTATATATTGCATTAGAATTACTACTGATCACATTTTGCTTAAAATATTTTTTAAGTGAAAAAGATTTACTGTTACACCTACATTTTTGTCAAATTGTTAGTTTACATTTCATAATTATTTAATTTGGTTGAATTTTAATTTCTTGTGTCTTTAATACTTCATTTTGATCGAATGCTTTTGACCATATGGGAACAGGTGCAAGCACCTCACCTGTTACTGTGATGCGCAAGGTCACAGTATTTCTAGAATTGAATGGTATTCCAAGATTTTTTCTGTCAGATACTGACCTGCTATTTCTATGTCCCACAGCCCCATACCACACTGCGCCAACACCCAGGTACAGAAACAGTGTAAGGGCACAGCATGTGACCCTCTGGGTGCGAGTGAACCGACTCCGGGGCAGGCGTTCCCACACCGATACCCAGAGGTGTCGGTCGAAGATTCCCCGGATCAGCTGGGTTCTGAAAATCCGATAAAATCGGAGGAGCTCCTGAGGGCCTGGTTGGAGAGAAGTAGAGGAGCTCAATCACTCATTTGCAGTCACTCTAGCATTGACTTTACCGATGGGTATAATAAATTAGGCAATGTGAGAGTCTGGTCAGCTGTTAAATTGGAATCATTTCATTCATGTTATTGCTGTTAACAGTGTGCCACAAGTTACTGAATCAAGGGGTGCACTTAATATTTTCTTCATACAAAAATACCGCTTAATTAAATAAATAATGACAAGGTAAAACTCTGTGTGTTATTTGTCAAATGAGGTGAGGTTTATCTGTTAGTTTGTTAAACCATAAAATCTTAAGAGGGTGTACTTACTTTTTCACCTCATTGTACAGTATATACTAATGTATAATTTTTTGGGGTATCCAGAAATGGACTCCCAATCAGGCAGTTGAGGCCCAAGAAAATTTAAAATTAACTGCTTAACCAAATTAGCAAGATGACCCAAATAGCCCCCTCTCATTTGCAACCTTTCCTGTGTTCTTATGTGAGATACAAACGCAGAGCCTTACAAGTGGCCAGCACTTCCTTCTCTACCATTCCCTCATTTGTCTCATTCTCTACAGAGAGCCAGTCCTCCACCAGGAAGAAGAACATGTTGCTGGTCTGTTTATCCCACACAATGACGTACTGCAGGTACCATGATGGGTCCAGGCCTGAGAAAAAAACACACTGAGATATCAGTGTCACTCATTTACTAAGTGAAAACAATAGCTCCTTGAAGACAGAAAGGTATTGAGATTAAATGAAGTACCTAAATAAATTTGCCTTTATGAACTGATTACTGTGGTGTTCATGATTCACTGTGGTTTACACCTGAGTATTTTAAACTGATTTTAAACAAGCCTCACTAACTCCAGAAATCATGGTCTCTACTGATTCCCTCCAAACAGAAAATGTAGTTTTATCTTTCACTTTTAACTTCAAGGACCTGTGTTGCCATGACATGATTGGCATGTATCATGGTTACCAATGTTGAAATTTTATTTTTACTTATTTACAGAAAACATCTTATTATGAAATTTTGCATTTAAGACTTTTTTAAATCTACAGACTGATGGAAATTCTGGGCATTATCGAAAAGCAAATTAGTGTTCTATTTGATTTGCGAGTTAGGAGGTTAGAAACATAACGATATCACTGACACACTTGCTTTTTTGAGCTCTTTGGGTGACACTCTTACCAGTATTGTCATGCCAGATGCGGATTTTCCAGACCTCCCCCAGGTTGGCATCTGTCTCAATCTGAAAAACATCCAGGCTGTTCCTCTGGAAAGCTTCTTCTCTATCGAGGTGACGAGAGCCACTCTTGTTGAGCCCATACAAGCTGATACCAACATGAGCTGTTGTGCCTGTTGAAAGAGAGCAATTGTGAAACCTGAACTAATTATATCCTGCAAAAGAAGTAGCTTTAGCCTGCACAGCACCTGCTTGTTAACCATGTCATATTGTTTACTGTGATGCCCACCCATCCATTTTCTAAATGCTTCTCCCAGTTCAGGGGCGAGGGAGAGCCAGAGCCTATCCCAGCATGCAATGGACACAAGGCAGGGTACACTCTGCAGAGAAGACACACAGGCATGCACACACACCTAGGGCCTATTTTCCTAGAAACCAATCAACCTACTAGTATGTCTTTGGAGTATGGGAGGAAACTGAGCACCCGAAGGAAACCTACACACATAAAGTGAGAACATACTGTACAATCTCCACTCAGATAACACTCCAGGTTTGGGATCAAACTCAGGGCCCAAGTGCTGTAAGTCAGCAATGTTAACCACTGTGCCACCCTTTAGTAATGTCATGAGTGTGTATGTAAGGAACATACCAGTTCCCATCATATTTACATAATAGGAAATGTATGTAATCTCTGTATAAAGAGATTAGCTGTTCAATCATAGTTAACACATTTTAAATGGTGTTTGGAAACCAGAACTATTCCCCCCAGACAGCACACCAGTTTATCACAAGGATATGTTCTAGAAATGCTGTTATGCTTTCATACAGCTGGATGTCCCAGTGCAATCAGAACTAGAGTGCCCTGCTGCCACAGAGGGACTTGAGCACAACTTCCGGTCAGATGTTCAAAGCTTTGACCACTATAGTGCGTCTTCAATATTGATACAAATTATTGTGCACAATATAGACCCAGACAACGTTCAGAATAAAGGATACAAACTTCAGAAACACAACACTATCTGGACCATGAGGGCTTTTATAAATGTATCTTTTATTATATTGTCCTGTGCTATATCACAGTATATCAGAATAAGTACCTTTATCAAACATCTCTAATCTTTCTGTGAGATAGAAGTCTTTTCCCTTACAGTCTGCATTTTTCATTCTAACATTCTAACACATTTTCTCCCCCCGGCAAATACTCAACCTGAGCCTCTGGTCCAACCTGTCTTCACCAGAACCTGGTACTGGTACCGGCCCGACTGCCCACACAGTGGAATCGTTCCCACTCGGGTGATGTCAATGTCGTCCATCTTGTGAGCAATGAGGACGGTGGCCAGGTAGATCACAAGCAGGATCACACAGACGATCCCCACCACGTGGTTCTGAGCTGGACCCTCTGACTGTGAATATGAAAGAGGGAAGATTTCCCACATGACCCTCACAGAAACATCATTGATGACAATAGGTTGTAAAGAGCTATTCCTTGAAAATGTTTATTCAATATCAATTGATCAATTTTAATGATTTATTGAAAGCTGTTACGGTTTCAAATTGATGATTTGCAGATACAAAATTTCCTTCACTTTTCTTTGCTCCAGACAGGAAATCATCTTGTTTCTAACTTTTTATAATGTATTAAATGCACCATCATAAAGAAAGATCATAGCACAGCACCTCTCTGACCATTGACATTCCTGGGACGGGACAGTGGACTCACAGGTGGAAGCAAGATAAGAGCACTGTGATGGACGAAGAGGCTGGCTCCAAACACAGTGAGGTGCTTGGTGAGGCAGTGTGCCGTCTTCAGGCTGCTGCCATTCAGGGGGCTCAGGCCCTGGCTGCTCCAACGCCTTTCTTCAAGGCTGAAGTACTGGCAGAGAGAGCTGAAGACGCACACTGAGGCTTGGACTTCCTGGCCCACCAGGAGGCTGCTGATATTCACGTGGTACTCCCACACTGTGCCATTGTGCCTGTGAAGGGAGGGAGAGTACTGGAGCACTGCAATTTCATAGACAGATTTTAAATTCACTCAGGTTGAAATTAACCTAAAGTTATTATGTATTCTTGACTTAAAAGTCTCACGAATGCAAAATTATATGAATTACAATTAAATACAAACATCTCATGAAATATACAGACTTTAAATATTCTAGCTAACTTAATTCAGTAATAATGTTTGATGTTGTTTGATTAATCATGATATTAATGAAGTACAGTAGGTTACTAGTCATGTAGCAGGAGATGTACTGTATCTGCCCGGTACTCACAGAGGTGAAAGGAAGATGGTTTCTTCTACATGGCTTGTCTCCGAGGTAGAGGTCAGGAGGATGTCTCTCCTGAGTAAGTGTTGGTTCTCAGAAGGTGCAGGGTGGTCATCAATAAAGATTCTCACCATGGGGCTTCTCTCTGGCCTCAAACCTGTGGTCAGAGTAGTGCTTAGTGCAACACAGCAGCCATACAACCATGGTATCGTAGTTCCCTAATCCAGTTAGTCTTATACTGTAGGTCACCTATTTCTAAAGACTAAAAGCATCTCTAAGCTTTTAATGAATCATTCATTTTCTCATAAAATATCTCAGCATCTCAGTAAAGTAATCTGGTCACTTAATTCAATTCTGCGGGTCAAAAGTTTTTTTTCTCTTCTACGTTTTTCATTGTCCATCCCTTTTAAGAGGGCTCTATGTATAGTGTTTTAAAGAACAAAACTAAGGATTTTGTGCACTGCTACACTGGTAATACTGGAGAATTACACTAGAAATCCTGCAGAATTAACAAGCAATATGCTAGTGTAATACCTGTGTATTATTCTAACAATCTTTGACTGCCTGTTCATATTTTTTGGCATGTTTTCTCTGGAGTATTTGCAGCCCATGGTAATATGTTGTACCAATGGGGATGCTGAAATTCATTACTAACACTTTTGCCTCAGCTAGAGACCATAGCATCTTTAAGTTACTGTTTATCTATGGCATGTGATATAATATAGTCATTACAGGTCAATGAAGAGAACAGAGCTATAGACTCCCTGTTCCAATCTCCTACAGATTACATTACATTAAAGACTGAAATGTTCATTTTCATCAGTCATTATATTGCATGAGTTCTTTGCACTTTTAAATTAAGTTCAGGAATGTACCAAAACTATGGCCATGAAAGTAAAATGCAATTCAAGTACCTTACCTGGGTGCAGAGTGAAGTTAAAGGAGATGAACAGACCAGCTTTGGGATTTGTTTCTATGGCTTTCACTGTGAAATTGACTGACCCTTGAGGGTTGATGGTAAGAGCTGTGGTCCCATCAACTCCCTTCTGAGTTTCAAGCATCACATGGATGGCATTCTCTTTGGAAAGGTTGGAGATGGGAATGGGAAGGCCCTCTGGGGTGCTGAACTCCATGGCAGCCAGCTCTGTGGAAATGGGTGGGTTAGCAGAAAAGAGGTTGGCATCCATCTTCATGAGGATCTGGACGACCTCCCTCTTTTCTTTCAGCTGGTTGCTCAGCCCCTTTGGGATGTAGAACTGGCAGGGTGATGAAGGACTCGTGCACATTAAGTCGGCAGTCTCACTCCGGTGGCCCATGACTCTGATCTCAGGAGCAGTCAGTTTTAAGACCTCCTCTCTGGGGACCCGTGAGCGCATCAGAGAGCGCATGAGGTCCCCAACTAGGCTGAAGGCAGAGGCTGTGATCTCTGGGATCTTTGACGAGTCGGTGCTGTGACCTGCTGCAGCCATCAAGCCACCTGCAAGAAAGGAGAGCTGGTCAGCCAAACCCCAGTAATTTCAGCCACTGACCAGCATACTATTCTACATCAGCAGCTGAAGACACTCTAAGTAAGATTGACAGCTGACGTTCTCCTTAGTACATTCAACAGAGGCAGCAGCTTCATGAAAATGTCCCTTCCCTCTAGTACCCAAGATTTGCAGAACGTTGGTGCCCGTGGAAACGGGGGTGTCATCTCCCAACACAGTCTTGTCCTCAATCATTGCAATCATCTTCCTAGTGGCTTCAAGAGTCTTGATCTTGCATTCTCCACACACAAATTCATGGGGTACAGCCTGCAGACAAGATTGACAGTGCTCTAATCCAAAGATAACTTTAAAGGTCCAAAGAATAATGCAAAAGCCTAAAATAAAACATAATTACAGAAAATATTACTGAGGCTTAGAAACAAAGATATTATAGCATGGCAACTAAATTAAAATATAAGGTACAAAAGTATGTAGGAAATAGTTGAACCTAAAACCTATGCCCACCTGTTTGGCATAACCTACCACACACTGTGCCAGGGCAGAGCTAATCTGAGCCACATCGTGCATGGTGGACATGCTGAGAGAGGTCAGCACTTGTGTGATGTTGCTGCGGATTCTGATCAAGTCCTGACGGTCCCACTCATTGACATTTTGTATCTGGAACACAGATTCATATGATTGGAAAGAAAAATGCTAAATGACACAATAATTGTCCATACAAGCTGTAGTATACAATGGAATCTAGAAACTATTTTTATACTTTGTCAATAAAGTACTCTTTGTTTTGTACTGTCCTCCTTAAAGGAGGAATGATTCTTTCATGGAGAACTGTCCTACTAATTGGTTCTGTTTACTTTAATCATGTTGGATAGCTTATCTCCCTGTCACAAACTGTTTGATTCTCTTATGACACCAGTGATTACATTTAATATCCTCTCTATAAACTGAATTAATATATTGATATTTAATATACAAAATTAAAATTACTCAGTGAAATGATTACCAGCGACAACAAAACTGTCCACACCTACCTGGTTGAGCATGCTAGTAAGAGCAATAGAGTAGGGGATCACTTCCTGTGGGTTGCTTTGTTGGGTCATGTCCCACAGCTTTGATTGGCTCTTGTTCGTCAGCCATTCCATCATTCCCTGACTTTCCACAGGGAATACAGGCAGGAGCACGGTAAGGGTACTGGGATAACAGGAAGGACAGAGTTAGCAACCTAGAAAGGTGCAAAGGTGTAGGTCACCTGTGTAGGTCAAGTTGTTCAAAGGATAAGCAAAAGGAGTAACAACTACTACAGTTCTAGGGGAAGGTAATTCTATTTTTGAATCAAAACAATGCTGCATGTGTTTCTTAACAGGAACATTAAAAAAGCACTGTATTTTAAAGAGTTATAATAAAGTAAAGCAGCTATATAAGGATAAGCAGAATTATTGGAGACCACAGAGCCCAGCTGAAAACCAGAGACAAAAAAGGTGCCCCAGGGTTAGGGGTGAGAGCTGCTTTCCTAGATAATCATCTAAATGAGTCATAAATATGGCACAGAGTGGCTGTACTGTACTGAGCTGCTGAGCATTTAGTAAATGAGAAAACCAATTAACCACAAGTTGGTAGCTTCTTTTCAGTTGGCAGTATCAATTGCCAGACAACAACTGCAAACTTCTTCACAAAGTTATCCATTATAATTTTTCATTTCTACAGCTCATGATACATATAGACGATAGAGTCTTTGTCCTAATGATTCATGTACAAGACTCTATTTACAAATGTAATCTCTAAGACTTTTTATCAGAAGGACATCATTTAGACCAGAGTTCCACACTCCCTCTGCAGACCTGTTGAGAGCGATGACTTTGCCCCCAAGGGCATCCTCCACTTCAATCAGCACACTAATGTGAGAAAAACTGCTTGACTCTGTTGAACCCACTGGTACCAGTGTGCTGAATGTTGACTTGGTGCCTCTGTATAGGGTGAGAAGGTGGCACTGGTGGTATCTGTGCTGGCACACCTCTACATGCATGGTGTAGATCAGCTGAGTCAGGTCTCCGTCTTCATCCATCCAGCCTGCAAATAAAAGTTCAATGACTCAGCACATAGTATTATGTGTTTTATTGTGAAGAAGCAGTCATTTTTCTCTTTGTGATTGCCAAAATAAAAATGATTGCTTTACTTATCATAATAATGCCTTGAACTGGAAATCATGTAATTTTCACAGGACACAGTCACCATTTTTGAATCTACATCTGTTACTCCTTTTAAACTTCAAAACAACACCATCAGTTTGCTGTACCTCTATCCACAAAATGCACTTTTCTACAGCTGGAACAATAAATTAGGATAAAATAAACACAATCCCAAAATACCCATAGAAACACAAATGTTAAAGTTTTAAAATAAATGTTCAGCTGATGGGGTGAAAAATAGTGAATCCCCCCACTTCAACTGTGAGCTTTGAAATACATTACTTCCAGTACACATTTCAACATGCATGGCTTCAGGTCAGGGGATTTAACCCTGTCTGCTACCCAATGTAACCTAAAGCCAATGAAATCTGAGTTCCTTTAGCCTCTGCATGGCTACACAAGAAGAAATTTCTTTCACATTGCATGCAGTCTGGAGGCTCTCTGTACCTGAGCAGTGATAAGTGACAACAGTCTCGAGGAGATAGATGGTGCTATTGGGAGTAAGAGTGCAAATGCCTCCACTAGGGGGGTAGTTGGGTACTAATATGATGCTGGCAGATCCCCAGAATTCCTTAGAGGGGTGAGTAGCACTAAGGGTGAAGTTGTAGTGGACTCCGTTCTGCAGAACCCCTTTCCTTATGACTAAGTCTGGGAAGGAGTTCCCCGTTGTTGTCGACACATTGTTCAGTTCCAGAACCTCTCCATGTGATCCTTCAGCAGTCCACTCATACTGGGGACAGAACAACAACATCACAGTAAAGAACAAAAGTATTTTTTTCAGTGCCATACATTTGTATCACTAATTTCACTATGTTATGATGGTCAATCAAGCAATCTTTTTAAGGTTATGAATACGTTCACTTTACAAAAAGAACCAGTTTGCTCATGTATAAAACAAAATAAAACAAATTTTATTCTGGGCCAAGAAGTCATAAGAATCTTTTCTTGGGGTGCCTTGTCACAGATCAACCTGAGCATGTCTAAATCTATGACATGAGGTAAGATTGTGCACCAACTTTTACATTGGTACTTCAGATTGTTTCAGTTCATCAGAAACAATTATGTTCATTTATCAATTAAATTTAATAAACAATGTTTGTTAATTTGTCTTGCCCATTAATGATCCACCTTTATAATGATGGAATACCCATTAATCCTGTAAATACTTAAGATGTCATAATAAATACTTTTTGAGATATAGGATGCCTATATTTAGCAGAAACCATATAATGTGTCATAAAAAACATGACAATAAGATAATGCGCAATAAGCTAAAAGAAATTTAAATACATTGGCTTGCAAAAGTATTCAGACCCTTGCACAGTCTTTAAATTTTGTCTTGACACTTTGAAGTAGAACTGTAATTCACTTTATGATACACAACCTACTCCACAAATTGGAAAAAAAATAAAATAAAAATAAAAAAGTAAATAATATAAAATAAAATGGAAAAGTCATAATTGCACAATCTCTGTAATGTCCCTTAGTCAGGTGCTGAAATTCATTCAAACATGAATACGAAGATGAGTATAAAAACAACAACGATTAACATCACAAAGCCAATCATTAAGAAGTGAAAGGTACCAGTGACTGCCTAGATCAGGCTGTCCCTCCAGATTCAGCAGCCAGGCAAGGAGGAAACTGGTTAGGAATGCCACTCTGAGACTAACCACAACTTTGAAAGAGTCAGTGTTCAGTGGCTGAGATATGAGCAATTGGTCATACAGGTAGGTTAACAATATCCTGGTCCCTTCATAAAGGGGGCCTGTATGGCGCTGAAAAGGTAACATCTTAAATTCTGTATGGAGTCTGCTACAAAGAACTAGCATGGTGGTGACAGTATTATGTTGTAGTTCTGCTTCTCAACAGTGGGCACTACAAGAACTGTAATAATAAGAAAGAAAATCACCTTGTGAGTGGATCAGTCCAGAATCAAATCCTATTGAGAAATTTTCTGTGGAAAATTTGAAAACTGCTGTCTTTAAGCAATCCCCATGTCGCTTGCGAGAACTTGAGCAAATCTGCCAGGACGAATGGGAAAAACCTACACCAATCAAGTGTGTAAAATTGGGAGAGACTTGCAAAATGCCTGTGGCTATAATTGCTGCCAAAGGCCCACATACTTATAAATTTGACATTTCCATTTGTTCTCTTTAGTTTTTGGTGATATTCACTGTGACACATCAATTTCCCTACGGGATTAATAAAGTCTATCTATGGAAGCTATTTTACTCTCTGAAGCTTTCAGTTTGTCCATTGAGGGGTTGAATATTAAGCTAAAAATAAATGTGCAGAATTTTCAAATTATTGAAAACAAATTTATAAATTAAAAATAGGATACTTTATACAGTAGGAAGTGGCTGAATTTTCTTGCAAGTTTACTGTTCACTGCAAATCAAATTATTTGCAGATACATCCATTCATCCATGTGGACTGTTATCCACAATAGGCGAAAGGCAGGTTACACCCGGACAGGATGCCAGTGCATTATAGGGCATACAGAAGCACAAACACACACCATGGACATTCTCCCCAGAAGCCAATTCACCTACCAGTATGTCTTTTGATGCCACGGTGCCGCCCATTCGTAGATTCGTTCTACTCAACATTCTTTTCAATCAATAAGACTTGATAATGTTTTGAAGAAAAGAGTGCAAAAGAAACAGTACTAAAAAAAATATGGAATAACTTACAAGTGTTTCATTGCTGCAGCCCTTACACTGTCCAGACAGTAGGACATGGACACTGTGACTCACACGATAAGAGGACAAAGCACTGCAAGACCGGCACTTGATGTTCACTGGCAGGACTCTGCCAAGCCTCACCATCACCTGAAAGCCATGAGCACAACACAGGGTTTTAGCAAACAGCTCTCTAGCTGGAATTCTCCACCACAGCTTCTGACCCGTGTCCAGCCTGGGATGAGCTCTCTCTAACTCTCCACTCAGAAACAAGTCAATAATACAGTCAGTCTCACCAGCATTACAGTTTAACTACTGAAGCTTCACATTATCTGATGAGCAACCTTGGCAATCTCAATTATTCCTTTCTTTGGTTGACAGATCCATTCAGAATTAGTAAAGAATCAGTAAATGATTTTTTTTTTAAATAGTAAAGAGTTTGATTACTTTGCAAATACTGAGAATTGTGAACCATGTATTGCAATGAACAACATATGAGTTAAGATTTTTTTTTAATTTTACACACTTCCTTGTTTTTCCTATATGTTTAATCATGATTTACTTGTAATGTACTGTAGGACCCCAGGATAATCCTGATCAGGGGTCAGGAACATGCAGAATACAAGAACATACTGCACATGATCATCATCAGCTGGTAAAATAAATACAAGTGAAACATAAAACCTGTGTTTTATGTCAAGATAAAAACTTATAGGGAGAGCAATACATTAGAACATCCTTACCTGACACCAACTATTTTCAAAATGTTAGGTAAATGAAGGTTCAGTAGCTCTTCAGTAAATGGAATCATCACTGGGCAGGTAGTCAGTTCTTTAATGATGTTATTTTAAAGAAGTATAAAGATTTAATACTATTTTATATTTTTGTAAGTTACTAACAAAATTGGCCACTGATTCAGAGAATGATGACTTTTTGATGCATTTTAATGTTTCTTTGTGTGTAGATATTTCATATTAATTCTTATTTTGGCCAAATAAACTCTTCCAAAAAACATGATACCTCCCTAAAATCAATAAGTTGGTGTTATTTTTTATACTGCAAACTAGTCAAAACATTTATGAGCAGACATCATAATTTGAATTTAATAAAAGAAAAGAAAAAAATATTGCATCATTCCAAACTGAACAATAATTAACAGAGGGATTTTTAAATTGTGACTACGGTACACGTAATGTCAACTGGCAGGCCGCTGGATGGTGTGCCACTCCACCTAACATAATGCACTGTTAAGTGTGTGCTACACTTGCTTCAAACCAGAACTTCTGCACAAGGGAATGAGCAAATTATACAGGTCTTCCTTTAAAAGACCAGCCACTTTAGTTTCCCATTATATATCTGGGTTGAGGTGAAGTAAAAGATAGTCAAAGATAAAATGAGCTTTGAACCTGCTTTCATGAGCACAGTGCATCCAGTACATAATTAAAACCCCAAATACTCTAAATCATGTTATACTGGAAATCTAGTGGGGCGAATAATAGACTCACAGACTGGGTTGTGGAGGCTGGAAGTTTCCCTGCTTTGAAGACAGTAAGCGTAAAGACATAAAGAGCATTAGGCTGAAGGTTAAACCTGGAGAGGATAAATGTGCTGCTGTTGTTCAGGATGCTGGGTCTGAGCGAGGATACTGTTGTATTCTGCAAGGAAAGAAAAGACAGTGAACACAGTGAAACAATCTCAGGGTGAATTCACAGGCTACAACATTCACATTAGTGGAAATACTGCAACCTCTCTTTCCACACTGCAAAGTACCAGAAAAATTAAATAGGAGCAAAATCACATTAATTTGAATTCTACTGTTCTGTACTGTTTGTAGGTCAGAATTACAAATAACACTCAAGTGTAGCTAAACTTATGTTTTCTCTCAGGGTTAAAATGCAAAAAGTAAGAGAGTTTAGCATGTAGAAAGTGTGTTTTCTAACATTTTATTTTTTACCAGTTTTGATTGAAAGGTGCTTAGTACTTAAATACTAGTTAACAGATTGGTGAACCACAAGAGGAAGAGTCTTACCTGAACAGCATAGCTCCAGAAATACTGCAGGTCTCTATCTTCACCTCCCACAATGTCAGGGTCATGTGATCCTGAGCCATCCAACAGCAGATCCTCTTGTGCTGCCCAAACTCTATGAGAGCCACCTTTGATAAGGGCTACCAGCTGGCTCTGCAATACTGTGATATTCACACTCTTAGACTGCAACAAAGGAGTGCCCTGAAGAGCAGCAGTGAACCTCAGGCAGTAGGAGCCCACTTCAAGTGTTAACTTGGGCAGAACCAATAAAAGGGAAGTCACGTCAATATTCTGCAAGGGCTTCCTGTCTTTCTCTAGGCAGTCTGGACCCCAGAATGCCTCCCATAGGTAGCCAGCCTTGTAAGCAGTGCAACGTTGAAGATCCACACTGGCTTCAAAGTAACTAGGTCTGGACTTCAGGATCCTTGGTTTTCCCTGAATAAGGTCAACCTTTGGTACATTACATTCCAGCTTCCTAATATTAATGAACAACTGTGTAGTGAAGTTGCTGACATTGTTAAAGATAGTCACTTCTGCCAGATATCTCCCAGGAGTGTGATAGCGATGGATGGCTGTGCTGTTCCTGTTAACAACTGTCTTCCTGGAGTCACCAAAGTTCCATCTGTAAAGTAAATCGCTGCCTTCCTTTACAAGGACCCAAAATTCAAGAGGTTGGTGAATGAAGACATCTGTCAAGTTAGAAAACATCTCTCCATGAAGGACTGGGGATTGCACACTCACATTTTCAGTCAAGGACAGAGAGCAGAAAGCATTGCTGGCCACAATGGTTGCAGTAAGAGAGCCATTGGCTGGTGGGGTATAAAAGACTTTTGCCCCAGCTGCTTGCAAAAGAGGGTATCCAGACAATTGAAAAGTCCACTGGTAATGCACTTGAAATCCACTCTGGAGCTCTGCTTGGAAGCTCACTTCTTTTTTGGCCTCCAGAATATGAAAGCAGCAATTTACTAGGCGAAGCCCATGAATTTTCTCGACTATCTCTACCATTAGAACTGTAGCAGAGGAGCTCACATGGTTTCTGGCTCTTACAGTGACTGAGTGATTGCCAACTGGAAGGTCAGATGTCATGTAGGTGTCCGTTTCAAGATTAACCAGGTAATTTAGAGTGGGAAAGTTCAAAGAAAAGTGAACATCACTGCCTTTCAAGATTGTCACCTTAAAAACAAGTTGATCTCCTTCACAGAGTGTGGAGTGGCTAGCGTTTACTGCCAGCCCCTGGATTGTGTCCTGAACTATGACTTCATGGGCTATCTCTTTCCAGCTTATATTGTTTGACACATTGAGGGACACTAGGTATTTTCCAGCCTCCTGAAAGGAATGAATAACTGACTGATTGTACAAAAGGGTAGAACCAGTTCTCCTAGAAAATTTCCACTCCCATCTCAAATCATTTCCTTTTTTTACATACCCTTCAAGTGCCACAGGTGAGTCTGATGGGACATAAAATGGACCTAGGGTACCCTGGATGAGAAAACCCACTTCACTTACTTCTTCCTGGACACTGAGCTGCTTGGAGCCTTCACTGGAGCCCAACATGTTGGTCACAGATACTTTAATGACAACAGTGCCAATGAGTCTATATGCGTGAAAAAGAAAGGATTCATTTGACAGTAGAGGAGAGTGATTTGAGTCCACACGCCAGATATACTGAAGGTCTGTCCCAGTATCCACACTAACCATGATCTTGATGGGCTTACCCAAAGGTACAATATCTCCTTCTGTTAATACCTTAACTCCTGCAATGCGCTCCACAGCCCTAAGCAAAAGACTGCTATTCACCAGTCCCAAAGGGTTTCTAGCTTTTAGGATCACCACAAAGTCTCCAGGAGTATCAGTATGGAGAGTGACGTTTTCCCCTTCACTTAGAGGTCTGTTGCTTGCATTCTGATAAATTAACCACTCAAAAGTCACATTAGAACCCTGGGCCACAGATGCAGAATACCTAACATTTGTTCCAGTTGGAATATACCTTTCTGAAATCAGATCCTGACTCTTGATACTTAATCCACATATTCTCTCATATGCTTCCATCCTAATGGTGGCTTGCTGTTTGCTAATTGGATTTTGGGCAACCACTGAGATGTTATAGACACCTGCTTTCGAAAATATGTGCTTAAAAGTTGATGTTCCCAGCTCAGGTGTGAAAGATGGGTGAAACAACCAGTAAAAACTAACATTTACCATAACGTTTACTGTAGCTGTTATTACCGTCTCTTGACCCACTTCAACAACAGGCCGATCGGTGATCAGAACCAAGTCAGAAATGGGGATCAGCACATTGAATTCCGATGTGACCCTTTCCCTGCTGACTGCATTCAATGCTGTAACGGAGACGTTAAACCGTCCTGGAGACGTGTAGACATGAGAAACCGTTTGTCCATGTCTAATATAAGATCCATCACTGAAATCCCACTGAAATGTGACATTGGTTCCTGAAGAGGCTTCAGCCATGAATGCGTAAGACTTGTTAACAGCCACAGCCCCAGGGGGCCCTCTATCTTGTTTCATAATTAATTCCCTTACTGGCATTAGCACAATTACCAATACTGTGGCTGTCCTGTTGCTCACATTATTGCTTACTACCACTTTCACATGATGGGACCCTTCTTCTTTAAAAATACAACAATAATTTGAGGAACCCATGGTGGGTGATCGGTTGAAGAAATTTGTGTACCACAGAAACTGGTAACTCTGTTGTTCATCTGGCTTTGGAATTACAGAAGCATTGAAACAAATCTCCTGCCCCACTGCTGCCACAGAATGTGAAGAGTTTATTGCCAAAGAGGTTATGAGATCTTCCATACAAACTTCAGTTTGATATGAAGCTGACCTTACTGGGCTAAAAGCTGTGATGTTCACATAATAGATACCTGGGCTGGCGTAACGGTGAACAGCTGTGGAATTTCCCTGGACAATAGCCAGGGGACTTCCATCACCAAATATCCAGTGAAACGTCATAGCAGATTCTTTCCCAGACACCAAGGCTTGAAAAGGAACCTCACGTCTGGCCACAAAGCAGCCTGATGGAAGGATTCCACCTATGATTAGTCTGTATACCTCCACACTAATTGATTGAAAAGAATGACTGACGGGATTGTCCACAGTAATCCTGGCAGAGTAATTCCCAGCAGACTTGTAAATGTAGGAGATCGAAGCATCTGAAACGTTAGAAAACACATGCCCGTCACCCATGTCAAAAGTCCAAAAGAGTCTGGTACCTGATGACACAGTTCCTTTGAGAACTGTAGGGGTCCCCAGTTCATTGGGTCCATTGTAACTTAATTTGAGACCTGCGATTCTTTCTACAACTTCCACAGCCATCCAGGACCTCCATATGTTGAACATGGTATTGGCAGTTACTGTGACATTGTACACACCTGCTGTTTTGAAAGTGTGGCTGACTTTGGAATTGCATTCCTTAATTTCCTTGGAGCCATCAGCAAAGTTCCATAGATAACAAACTCCATAAGTGGAAGGTCTTGGAAGAGCTCTTAGCTCAAAATCCTGGTTGACAGCAGGGTAGGCTGGAGTTAGGAAGAGGGATAGCCCAGACAGTGGACTCTGCACCATTACTAAAACAGCCTTCTCTGTCCTGTCATAACTGTTAAAAACTTCAACCCGTACACTGTAGTTACCTGAAAAGAACACAAAACAATAAATTTCTCATTAACATTCTTCAAAATCAGGAACAGCTTCCAAAAGTACTTCAGTTGATCTTTTAAAAGTTTAGAGGGAGATTTCTAATACTTTTCACAGAAATTAAGAATTTATTTTCCAACATCTTAAATGGCAATGTACTGTAGGTTGTTTGAATCTATGAAGAGTGCATATAAAATATAATGCAAATGCAATTCTCACTTACAATTAGAAAGTGAGAAGTTACTTCTCACAATTAGAAAGAGAAAACTAAACTATTAAAATTCATTCCAAAATGTTATAAAAGAAACCACTAATAAGTGAATGCCTGTTACTGTCATTTTGAACCAACCTTATGAACGTCACATGAAATGACGAAAAGCCTATATGTTCTTATATACTTTTCACATAAACTTTATATTCTTTGTCTCTCTTGACCTTGTAACATAAACCTTTTTGGGTAGAAACTGCTTTATTAAAAAAGCTTCAGTTAAAAAATGTCAGTGTGATTATATAATTTACTCTTGGCATTAGTAACCTTCAACACATTATCAGCTTGAACATGTGGATATAGAGGCTTGACATTAGAATCTACCAAGTACATACAATTTGTACATGTTTATAAAGTATACATCACTATCATTAACAAAACTGTCATAAATGTGTGTGATTTTTACAAAACATAGCTGTACCGAAAGCATGAAGGCTGTACATTTGATTCCTAAATTAGAGTCATAAATTGCACACATTCAGTATTTTAGTGGGTATCAGCATTTTCAGTGGCAGTTTTACCTGGCTGAGTGTAGATGTGGCTGGCAGAGTCCTGTAGGTAAATCTGTTTTCTCTGATCAGCATCATATGGGGGAGAGAAAGAGTGGCTCACAGCTGGGATGTCATCTCCAAAGTCCCATCTGCAGAGTTGGAGAGAGCATGACTAATGCTGCCACAGGATTTCTTGCCATTGCGACATTAACATAAAATAGGTTAATTTTTTTCATATTTAATTATTCTAATCAATATTTATGTATAAGGGCAGCAAGTTGGCACAGTGGTTAGCATGTTGCCTTGTTGACATTATTTCTACCTCCTATTCACATCTGCTTAGAGTTGTCAAGTTACTTATCTGACATCAAAGAAGGTAAATAGTAAACCTGAATGTGACGCCAATGGACACGTCAACTTTCACCCTGAAGACAAACACTTGAGAGGTGTTGACAGCCATGACCTCCGCAACAGAGAGGAACACAGGATCTTCTAGGGGCTTCATAAGATCAGCTGTGAGCTTCACATCCAGGGACTCTGAGCTCACTGGATTCTCTGCTGTTACCTGACATCAGAGAGGAAATCACAGGTGTGCACAGGTAGCAGCACAGTACCATTTGAGACAGAATGCTTAGCAAGTTTATGACAGTGAAATTCCGTTTCACACAGGAAAACAGAAATGGATGAAATCCCTGAATCAAATAGCTAATGACTACCAAATAGCCTCTCCTCATTTATAACATTATTTATTTGAATACAAATAAATAAGGACAGAAATAATAAACAGATGGAAGATTGAATTTTGCATTTATTTTGCAATCAGAATAATCATTATCCATGTAGATCTAGGTTCTCCAAAGTTTTTTCAAGACAGGTATACCCTTCATCTCCAACCTTAACTAAGATTATGGCCAGCATCATTTGGGATTCAGAAGCACTGCTAATCTCATTAGTATATAGTCTCTTGTTTGTTTGATAGAATTTGTAGTCATATTGTAGGTACTTATCAGTATTTTCCCCTCTTAAATATAAATGCTCTACGATTCAGTCCTAATACCTTGTATTAACATGTCAATTTATTGAAAAATTCAAAATTGTTGTGTCATTCACTCACCTTTAGGTTATACACAGCAGGTTTTCGGAATACTACACTATATGTCTGCCCGTGATAAGCAAACAGAATCAAGTCATCTATGACCCAGGTGTAGGTGACTGAAGAACCACTTCTGACTGATGCTCTGAATTCCTAAATGAATGAAAAGAGTATTTTAAAATACATTTTCACATTATGAAGTGAAAAGTGTTACAGGGACTTCATGATTTTCAAAGCAGCCTATTCTTAGCAATTCCAACAAACAGATGCAGGGCCATAAATATATCTACTTTTGTCTATTATTGCATAATATTAGCTCACTCTAATTAGTAATACATTCCATCTATAGTTTAAATTATGCTGTCATTTACCCCATGTTCTCCTGGAATTCAGAAATGATTTAATAACATTTACAGTATTTCACATTAAAGAAACTGAATCTCTGTTTAGTGGAATTAAAATGTGGGAGTCTACTTCTCAGTATATATATATATGTAAAGTATAGGTATATTTTATTTTTAATCTGAAGAGTTTAATTATTAACCTGTTAATAAAAACTGATCTACCGTATACCATACCTAGTACTTACTATCATGTATACTCCTTAGATCTACTGATTATATCTTCTAAATGTACCTTCACAAAATAAATCTACTACACGTCTACTTAACACAGAGATTACACAGAGCCACAGTTTACCATTCTGATGCACATTAATTTATAAATATATACACATTACATATCATATTATATATTATAATAACTAAATAAGTATAAAATATATTTTGTGTATCATAAAACTGTACAGATTTCAAGCAAAAAATGAAAGAGTTATTTAAATAGATCAAACCATCTATGCACAGCATGGTTAATATGTAATAAGCAGGAAGCAAGCTTAATAAGAACAATTATTTAATATACCTCCAATATGCAACACTCAATATTGCATGGCTAAGTAAACAATTTTATAAATCTGCGAGTTCCACAGTCTTGACTTCTACAGACACAGAAAGTACAGAACTCTCGCTGTAATTAAGGCATTAAAACTGCATGAGGAAAAAGGAAATAAAATAATCCTATTCCTTACTAAATCACTGTTTAAAATGAATGCTGAACAAATTTGATTATATTTCCCTATTAAATGAGTTGTTAAATTTTATAATAAATTCTTATACGGGTGTACTGTAGTGATCTTGATCTAAATGTGTTTTATATATGGGACTCACTTCATCCAATACTGATGTACAGTACTTACCTAGGTGACACAAGGCTAGCAGTCCTGCTACAAAACACATCAGAAAAGAAAAGGATTTCTTTTGATGTCTCCTGTACTAGTGCTGACTAGGCCCAGTTGAGATCTGATGAGATCAAACTAGAAGCTGGCAACTCTGCTGCCTTGTGTCCATCCACACATTTTCTAACCTTTTTATCCAACACAGAGTCGCAAGGAGCTGGAGCCTATCCTGGCGAGCAACAAGTGCAAGGCAGGATGGGATGCCAGTCCATTGCAGGCTATCATGAGTGCTTTAGTTTAAAAAAAACTATATAAAACAAAAAGTTAACATAAAAGCTACCTTCAAAATATCATTTACATATGTATTATCAACCACTGTAAAGCTTCTATAATATAGATGTTAATCTGCATTTTTCGACATACCTGGGATACATCCACTAACATCCTCCGATCCCCCTGTGGTTTCATCCTGAGCCCTTGTACCTCCTGGTGAGACTGCAGTACCACAGAGAGGTTCTGTGCACTGACTCCATTGGAGACAGAGATATTGAGGATCTGGGACACTGGCAGGGCCACAGTGGCATAGGCATATGAGAACCAGGTGTCTGGGGTGGTTCTTGTACATCCTGGCACATAGGCAAGCAGAGCAGATGGACAAGAGGAGTTCAAGGCGATCCCACTGCGCAGAACAGGAGCTGACCAGGAGCTGGTAGCATTGACCCCAGACAAGATCTTGATCACAATAAGCGTGGGCTTGTTCACTGGAATGTGTATCATTCCTCCGACCGGAAGTGGGTGGATGATTTGGAGCCCCCATACCGGTGTGCGAACATCCACAGTGCAGCAGGCTGTAGTGCTGCTCACAGGGTTGCTCACTGCGATGCTGTATGTGTAGGAGCCCGGGTCCCTGTGGCCTGTGCTGAGTGGTGAAGTGACAGCATATCCCTGCAGGCTGTCAGAGTACAGCACTCTCAGGTCGCACACCACCTCGTCCACCCACACAGACTGACTGGGCTGGGCAGACACCCCCCCTTCCAACCAGCCTGTCCGGCGCAGGGAGAGGTAGCTCTGACGCCAGGGGGAATCATTGCTCGGTGGGCACTGCAGGAAAGACCCTGCGCCAGCATCGTGCTGCACTGCCAGGATGTCGTCTGGAAAGATGTTAATCTCCCGCTTGAGGAGGAGGACCTGGGAGAATACAGCACTGTGATAAATATCTACAGCATTCCTCAACATATTCTCCATACCGAATCAGGAGCTTTCGTTGTAGCATGCATGAAAATGTTCAGGGCATAACAGCCTTTTCTCACATTTTCAAAGAGTGAGGCAAACCATTTTCTAACAATGAAATTATGTTTTGAGTTTTTTTTTAATATTCCACTTTGGGCAATTCTGCAGTTGTTTCAGTTATGCTTACTTAACATCAGGTTTGTGATTAAATGTGAAATCACCTTAGTGTTCAGAGGCAATGAAGAGTAGCCTATGATAGAGAATCTCTACTTTAATACTACACCGTCCTTATTTTTCTTGTTACTTTCTCCACAAGATCAGTTCATACATATATTTACAAGACATACTGACCGGCGTCCAAAAGCACACATGTGAATCAAACACAGGAGCTTAAATTGGGATCAAAAGCTTCCTTGGATCTCTCATACAAAGTGAATGTACAGCTGAGATGTAATCCCTCCAGCAAGTACTCGGTCTGCCCTGGGGTCTCTTCCCAATGGAAAATGTTTGGTACAACTCCATCAGGAGGTGCTTAAACCATTTCAACTGGCTCCATTTGATCCAGAGGAGCAGTGACTCTATTCCAACTTAATCCTGAATTGCTGAGCTCCTCACCCTGTCATGGACAGTAAGCCCCGCTGCCCTATGGAGAAACCTCACTCCCACCACTTGTACCCGCGAACTCATTCTTTCAGTCACTAGCCAAAGCTCATGATCGTAGGTGAGGATGGAGATGTACTGTAGATTAAAATGAAAACCAGGTGCTTCATCACAAAACTCAGCTTTCACTTCCCCACCACTATTCACTATAGCTTCCATACGTCTGCAGCCACAGCAGGTACATGTAAATCTCACTACTCAAAAAGACCCCAAGGTACTTACATTTCTCCCAGGAGGGGTTATTATAATT
Organism: Lepisosteus oculatus; assembly: GCF_040954835.1. Classification (NCBI taxonomy): domain Eukaryota; kingdom Metazoa; phylum Chordata; class Actinopteri; order Semionotiformes; family Lepisosteidae; genus Lepisosteus; species Lepisosteus oculatus. The sequence continues at coordinate 32,683,006 of NC_090704.1, forward strand.
AATGCTTGCTTAAAATAAATGTACTCACCTGTACACTATATTTAAAGCTAACCTTTACGGAATGTTTCAGTTCTTTTGCTTATTTTTATTCATGACAATGAAAGTGACAGCAACAACTAAAGCAGAGCTGTCCCTAAAGGTAACAAAATATAGAGTTTCAACTCGAAAGGAAACTTTTCGATTTAGAGATACTATGGAATAATTCACATATAAAATAATATAGGTGGAGGATATTTCAGGTGAAGTATAAGTCTGTTTAAAGAAGGAAGCGAGTCTCTTAGGTAGCAGTGAGCTACCGTGTAGAACCGGGGAGGTGTCTGATCAGCACACTCACACACTCACATTGACGTGCACTTGCTCTGAGCTGTGGGGCAGGCTGAGGGGCAGGTCTGCTACGAGGTGGTAGAAGGGTGGGGTGGCAGTGTGGCGGGGAGGCCTCCCAAAGGACTGGCCCTGGGGTGTGTAGGAACTGCAGGGGCTGGACAGCGGCTGGCAGCTATCCTGTAGGTGGCACCACTGCTGCCCTCTGGCACAGCCTCCAGTGGTGTTGCAGAGGGGCTCTGTGGAGCAGCAAGCGAAGGGGTTGAGCAGGACACTGCAGCCTGAGGAGAAGGACAGCATACAGTCAGCATGCAACGCAATCTGTGACCATTCTTAACACAGCTTGCTGTTTCTTGCCTTGTATATAACATAATGTAACATAGCTCATATAAGGATTAATAATTAATTGAGTCCCCTTGGACAATGGAATCAGACAAATAAATTCCTAAAAAATCTCAGCAACAAAATGTCTGCAAATAAGAATTAAAGTAGTCTATCAGAACATAATTAAATCAAATTTTAAATCGTTTTTTTAAAGAAATGTATATTGCACTTTGAAAACTTTTAAAATCTCTAAGGGTATTAAGCAAAAAAAAGTATGAATTCATGTTAATTATAATATACAGAAAAACTGCAACATCTTTGTGAAGAAGGAAAAATTAGAAATCTAATTGGGAGTGATAGCATTACATTAAAATGTAATGAAACTAAAGTAAAGAAACTGGATATTTCTTAAATTGCTCAAGAACCATGAAGTCAGTAATCAACAAGAAGAGGAGCTAGCACATACTGTAGTCATGCATATGTACAGTAATTCAGTCAGTAGAAAGAGCCTGACTAGTCATGAGTTCCAGTTTGAAAGAAGAGGCGCTGTTTTTTACCTGGTGGGACGAGGTGCTGGCTGGGGCTGCAGTAAGGGCGAAGGACCTGGACTCTCGCTCGAGTCTGGTTTTTAATAGGCTGGATCACAAACTCTACTGACACCACTCGCCCAGCATGGCTGAACCACAGGCCTGGAAACAGCATCACCTAAAACAGAGGGAGTAACGAGGGCAAACAGAAAGAGCAACATGTAGAGGCAATTATACACTGAACCCTTATTCTCTAAAATATTCCTTGATATGAACAGCAGATTCAATGTATCAGGTAATATCCATAGCACTGCATGATCTGGTGAGTAAGGTATAGGATTCTGATCTGGCACTGGCTTGCTTACAATACATTGCACAAAGTGCAATGAGTCCAAGAAGCTGCAGCAAGGCAGTGATGGGGTTGGAAGGGACACAATGTGATGAATCCCAGACAAGGTATGCTTAATATTCTTTGGGGGTGAGAACACATGACAGTTAACTGAGAGAAACTCATGAAAAACTATTGTTATTTCTGAAGAAAAATGAAATTGGAACCCTTTAAAACCGGGAAATCGTAATACCAGTTTTAAAACAACAACACATTTTAATAATATACAAACGAAAAATGGAAAAGTCATTATTGCATAAGGTGGCAGTCTGGTGGCACAATAATATTGCTGCTACACAGCTCTTGGGCCAGGCGTTCAATTCCTGCTTTCCATGTGTTCTCCCCATTTTCATGCGGGTTTCTCCAGATCTCCCACAGCCCAGATGCTGGTAGCTTAATTAGCCCTGTTGTGAGAGTGCGGTTTTGTGATTGTGCGTGCCCTGTAATGGTGTCCAAACCAAGGTGTATTTTGCCTTACACCTCCTGCTTGTCAGGATAGGCTTCAGCTCTCCCCACATCCCTGCATAAAGTGGTTAGAAAATGAATGGATGATAGAATAAGTATTCAAAATGTTTTCTTGTGGCAAATCTAAATTAGTTTAGTGTGGAGCGGTGGCACTGTGGCTAAGGATCTCGCCTGTGGCTGGAAGGTTGCTGGTTCAAATCCTATGCCCAGCAGGGGAATCCAACTCTGTTGGGCCCCTGAGCAAGCCCCTTAGCCCCACCTGCTCCAGGGGTGCTGTATAAATAGCTGACCCTGTGCTCTGACCCCAAGCTTCTCTCCCTGTGTGTGTGTCTCATGGAGAGCAAGCTGGGGTATGTGAAAAGGAAAATTCCTAATGCAAGAAACTGTATACAGTTAATAAAGTGATCTTTAGGTAAACAAAAGTGCCTTAACAAATCACACAATTGAGTGGTTTCTACCTGGCTGCAGTAATTGTTCTCATTATTTCACAGTACATACTGTACACCTTCCTCTGTATAGCCCCTCAGTTTAAAAGTTGAAGGAGCTTATAAAACAGCTCAGAGATAAAGTTGTACAAGGACACATCATATTATGACACCATAACACATGTCAATAGACGTGTTTTTATTTAGGAAACTAAATGGGTTCATAATTAACATAACTTGGTAAAAAATAAACAACCTGAACACGTCAAACGCAGAAGTCTAATTCTTCTTTCACATGGGGTTTGCAGAAGATTAATGTCTTGCTTTACTTCTCACCTGAAGTGCACTTATGTAAAACAAATGACAAAGGCCATTTGTTTGGTACCTGTTGGTACCTACTGTATGTCAACTTACCTCCACATTGCTCTGTCCCAGACCAGGGGGAGCAGGGAGCACAGACAGATTGTTCACTTTGTAAACACCTGTCATTACTGGGACTCCAGCCAGGAATGTGTCAGGACCAGGCAGGAGAGCTGTAGGGACAACATGTTGGGTCAAAATCAGTTATGCTTTGAACGCTGAGGAGAAGGAGATAGGGCCACAGAACTAGTTCTGAAGCCTTTTAACACTTTTACAGCTGGGTTTTTGTGCATGGTGATTTAGGATTTTCCAAGAACTGTTGGAATAAAATTTAGACTTTAAAAACTGCATTAAAATTTCTATTTTAATTTGATAGGATCAGAAAAACATTCTTTACAAGATTCAGGCTTTCATTAATAATTTAGATATAGATAAGTAACTTACTGATTTACAGATCTTGGGACATCAGTCTCAACAACAAGGCAGTGTACTTGGTTGCAGGTGCTCATGGTTTTTGTATAAAGTACAGTTTCCACATACATTCATAAACCAAAGACAATGACTCAGTATTACCTGATGTGTGTTTCTCACAGATAAATGGGATTTTTGTACCACAGTCAGTGCTTTTCCAAAGCCCCATTAAGCTCATCATCATCTGGACACAGCCTTTCTGGTTTTTATTAGCATTTCCCCAGTTATGGAACACATCTGCTGGAGCCCCATCAACCCAGACTGGCTTGACAGAGGTCCCATCTCTGAGCCCAATCCAGACATTGTCAGTCCTATCCAAACACACAAGCAGCACATTGTATAGCAGAAACACACCACAGGACATTTCTACAGATAGGGTACTCAACACGTAGAGAAAAATGGGCATTATTCAAAAGATTACACCCTCAGGGGATATACAGGACATGTTTAACATGACACAAGTCAAATAAAGCTTCTATTTTGAACACACATTTTATTCAAACATGCTTATGTAAGCTAATAGAGAAATTATGTATCAAAAGCTAAGCCATCCACAAGGACGCGGCACACAGTAAAGCTGTGTAAGCTGCCCTTATTTGAACAATTTTGTAAAATGATGGAAAATCACATTAAATAGTAATATACATGTACCTTTGATCTAAAATGAGAAAACAAGAAGTGATATCCTGGAAGCCAGTATAATCCTTTTTCTAACCACTATATCCATTACAGGGGAGCCAGAGACTGTCCTAGCAAGCAACAGGTATAAGGCAGTGTATATTCTGGACAGGATGCCAGTCCATCACAGGGCAAACAGACACAAACAAGCACACACCCACACTGGTGCCAGTTTTACTGAAGCCCTTTAACCTATCAGCCTGTCTGGACTGAGGAAGGAAACTAGAGCACCCAAAGGAAACCTACTGTACATGAACTTGGGGAGAACTTTCAAACTCTAGACAGATAGCACCCCAGGTCCAATACTGTGAGGCAGCAATGCTATCCACTGTGCCACAATGCTGCCCTGTATCCAGTACAAACCCTAACACAAACAAAAGATCCTGACAAAGAACCAATGATCAGGACCTGCACCAGACCACAACTTGTGAGTTTATCTTAGATGTGAACTCTTGTCAAGTGGTTCTCAGATGAGCCTCTAAACGTAGTTCTAGAAGACACTAAATATAAGCAACTCCTTAACAAATAAGAAAAACAGTGAATATAAATATAAGAGGAAGGTTACTACTAAGTGGAGGCCATTCCTCAGATCAAACTTGTTTGGATGTGAGCAGCTAATTGATCTCATCTACCCAGGCAACTGGCTCAACAACATGACTGAGTAGCTTGTTACAGATTCCCACATTCCTCCTGTTTTCAGTTTTAAATGCAGTATTAATGGTTTTACAGAAAACCAAATGGCTTTATGACAATATCATTTTTTCACACATCTTCAATTTATGGCTACAACTGTGGTCCAACTCCTTCGCCTGTACCTTTGTGAGAGTGAGCAGCCTCAGACTGGTGAAAGCAGTGATGGAGAGCTGGATACTCACAAGGGGAAGGTTTGCTGAAGGAAGCTCTGGATGTCAGCACTGCTAACTACAGCCAGGTCTCCCCCTGTCGTCTGCTGGCAGGTCCGTCTTGCATCCTGCCAGGACTCCTGTGTCTGGACAAGCCAGTAGCAGTGCATATTGGTCAAGTGGATCCGACTGCCTCTAGGGCAGATAGAATGAACTGAGAAAGAAAAACATACAGTAATTGATGATTAATATTCACTATCAATTAATAGTGCCAGTAATAGTTTTCACCTTGACAATATTTCCCCCAATCACGCATAAGAGACATAAATAATGTAATAATAATACATTGTCCCCATGACCCTCTATTGGATAAAGTGGTTAGAAAATGGAATGATGGAATAATGTATTGTTGGAGACTAATTTTCTTATTTACACTATTATATTTCCCTGATTCATAAAAGCATGACACTAATTTTCTGTGTTCCGTAAGTATAGTTATGAGTTAGTTAGTACTTAGAAACAAGTACAAACTTATTCAAAACGTTATATGAAATTTATCATCTGTTGTATTGATTTGATCATGCATACATTTTTCTCTTGTAGCAACCTATAAAACTAAGTATATTTTATTTTAAGGATCATAAGCAGTGTTAGAGTGACAATCATGGGCAAACACCTTGAAGATGGTTTAAACTAGACAAAAGTACTAAGTATTACATGCAAGAAGGAAAAAAACTATAAATACAAAATGGGGAACCCTGAACTAGAAGAGGCTACTTTTGAAAACAAATAAAATATATTGCTGTTCTGGAATTACTGTGAAGAAGAGCAGTTAGATTCTTTATGCAACTAAAGTCAATGTCTTAAACTGTCAGGCTAAAAGAACAGGACCTTTTTAGTCTTAAACAGAAAAGACTACAAGGGAACCTCATACAAGTATTCAAAATCCTCTAAGGCACTGACAACCTCATCCCAATGAACTTCTTCAGAATCAACAGAGAAACACGAACCAGCACACACTGGTGAAAACTAGATGTAAGTGACTTTAAAAACTGAGATCATGAGGACCTTATTGAAACAAAGGGTCATGGAAGTCTGGAACAAGACTACCCAACTATGCTGTTGAAATAGATACCCTGTCTACTTTCAAGAACTGGCTATATTAAGTCATTGGATTCTTTAGTTAGTAACAAATGGACAGATGGGCTAAATGCTTTCCTCTCATTTGTAACCTATCTTATGTTCAAATTATGTTCTTTTAATTTCTGTAGATGATCTAATAGCCAGGATTTTAAGGAAGATCACGTAAATTAAAAAGGTGAAAAAACTGTTTTGGTATTGAAAGAGGTTGCCCGGCAACCGTTAAGACCAAGCACATAAATTTGTTCTAACAAAGTCAGTGTCTTATCACTATGGTAAATGGAAACACTTTTCAATGGCCACTGTAAAATAATTGCAAAAAAATAGGTGCTATAAAACCCATCAGAGACATCAGCCATGGTAAGTCAATAGTGCAAAAACAGTTATTCATGATCAAATGCATTTCAACGGTAATGCTTGCTGATAATAGCTAACATACAGTCAGCATGTTTCTGTTTCACATGTACACCATTTGTAGATACTGGATTTTAACCCCAATTTAGCTAAACTTCACTGTAGTAGAATATAAATTGTACCCAGTGACTTCTTCTGAAAGTTATCTTCAGATAATTTGTGTTTTAACAATATACAAAGATTTGTTTGTAAACGTGTAACCAGTGCTCCACAAATTTGTAATGTGATTTTCGAGTCCTTGTACTCCCGAACTCTGTATCCTTCATTTAAATCATTACATTCTTCTGTTAATGACTGCTTTATATACAGTAAACAAGTCAGGTTAATTTGGGAGACAGAAGCAGAAGTAATTCTCAACCGGTATACTGCATTACTGTTGTCTCATTGAGAAAACTGCTTCAGGTTTTGTCCAGCAAACAGCGCTGCTTTGGAAAGAAGCTTGAGCAGTGAGTGCCGAGTCAGACTGAAAGGCATGGGGAGACGGCCGAGAAGAGGTGGGTCTGTACTTGGAGCAGAAAAACTCCCGTCTGAGGAAGGGAAGGAAAGCTGTACAGGACTTACAGTAGGTCACATTTAACAGACAACAGACTATGGTCTGGTCTGGTACATTCTGACTTTGAAAGCAAAACAAACCATTTATCAACATAATCTCAAGTTTCCTAGATAACTATATGCAAAGGAGCATGCACAAAAAAAACAGAAAAATAAGAAAAGCATGAAACATCCTATGACGCAATTGAATTTAAGCATATCTTAAGACAGATTGCCAAAAAATGGATTCTGAGGTGGACAAGATTATATGAATGTTTGAGACTGACGGTAGGTTAGATTTCTTTATATACAGATAGACTTAATGGACACACTTCCCAGCTCATTGTCTAAGGGTTTGTCTGGAAAAACTCCTAATCAGGCTAATTGAGAAAACTGGGTCAAACGGCTTCCATACACATAGACAATTCAAACGATGCCCTAAGCTTCAAATCCACTAGATCAATAGTTAAAGCTGTCCATTAAAATCACTGACTTTTTCAGCTTTATTCAAATATATTGGAAAGTTAGTGTATGTTGCAATGAAGAAAGTTTAATTATCAAAACACGGATGGAAAGTTTTTCTAGTCCTAATATTATATAAACTGATGTTGTAGTTACCTCCACCACCACTGGTATCCACCTCCATAATCAGAATCCAGAAAAAGCCAAGATAACTTGTCATGGTCATTTTTTCAAGACAATACAGTGGTTGTTACACCCCTCCCCCAAAAAGAAATCACAGAAAAAGTAAATTTAACAAAAAGTCTAGCACATAACTGTTCAAAACTGTTCAAATTTTACATTGCACATTTCATTCCTTGTGTATAAGCCACCATTGAATCTTGGTTGCCAGTTTAAGGATTTGAGGGTCCAATCTGTGAATTGTTCTAAGACATTCTTCAAGCTCATGACCCATCAGACATCCTGAAAAACAAACCGAATGCATATTCCTCTCCAGTTCCATTTTGTCCTGTATGATCCATGAGGCCACGTTAGTTTTCTTTGACTGTAGATTTTAACCCACTGGCTTTTGTCAGGTAAATCTGTTGTTCAAGTTAATTCATACATGGTTTTATGAAATACAGTTCTAAAAGTTTTGTTTCTTTCTGAGTGTGTCTTAAGGTTGGGTAGCGATATAATTTCTAATTGACTTTTCGATGAATATAAGTGGTAAGCAGTCCTTCAGCATCTCTTCATTGCTGCAAATACAGCTTCTCCTGAAATTAACCTTCCTTTTGTCTCTTCTTGTCTTACTTTCTTCATCCTTCCCCTTATTCTTCTGTGAAGCATCGGTCGCTGTTCTTTTCCCTGTTCTGCTCTGTCCTTTTTCTCAGCTCCCAGCCTCTATTCTCTCTCTATTTTGCTTCCCTCTCTCCTTCTGTGACCCATCAGCTCCAGGGAGTCTAGCCTTTGGAACCCATTTCTCCCTAAGACCCTGGGGATTTTTTCGGTTTGTTTCACAGTAGCAGTGGCAGTCTTCTTTTGTTCTTCCATTTCCTTGCTGTAAATCCCTCACTGAAAAGGCAGTTAAAGGCTTGTCCAGGTTCATGTTTTAAACCACCACCACTTTTTTTTCAGAAGAAAAAAACAAAAACCTTTGTGTGCCAGCGTCAAAGAGCACAGCTTTTCTTGTGCAAATTTTATAACTTAGGCAACCCAGTTCAATAGGAAGGGTATGTGTACAGGGCCTTTTGGATGAATAAAAGGTTCTGCAAAGATTTGGAATGCCAAAGGTTCACAGCAATTCATCCAATAATTCATGGGCATTTTGTCATTTTTATATCCAACTTAGGAACTAAATCCAACTCCCCAGTCTTTGTGCAATCCAATATTAAAATACTATATTCAAATTGATATGGTATGATGCTATAAGAGTCATTTGATTCATGGTAACTTCCCGTCAGAGGAATATGTTAAAGTCACCAGTTATTTCCCTCAGCTGAAGTCAAATAAAAGATTGTTGGATAGGGCTGGCCTTCACTGAATCAGTTTCGCAATATGTCAAATTGACTCCTTTGTTAACAACTCGTTTGGTTATTAAGTTAACAGACAAATCTTAATAGCATGTTGTAAAAAGACCAGATTAAGAAAGAAAATGCATAAAAAGGTTTTATGCACACCAAATATTTTATTAAGTGTGAATGGCAAAATTAGTATACTATGCTCTGAGCTTGTCTTTACCTTAATAGATGACACAGTCAAACTCAAAGTGCAGAGTGCAGAGTTAAAATATAAAAATAATTCCAATAATCATCTTTCAAGTTCTGTAGAGATGTAAATAGCATGCACCAACCCTCAAAAATGGAGCAAAGTAAAATAGAGCTACAATACTAGTTCCAGAAATGACATAGTTCTTGTTTAAAACTTCACTGGCTGGAAAGCACCTGACCTAAGGCAGATAGTTACTTGAACACAACTAATCAATAACTTCCCATGATCACCCCACCCAGTCCTGGTGGAGTGCAGCTAGCAGTACATTGCTTCTTTAAAGCCCCCAGTTACAGTGGATGTCAGACACAGCTCAGACACTGCCCTGTCTTTCATGCTTTGATAAAATGTACCACCCAGAAACCAGACTTTGTAAAACAAATACAGCTCCTAATTTTGTAGGTCTAGGTCAAATGTAGTATCTATTCATTTTTTAATTGCAAATAAATGGTCTTTGGATCTTACCAGTAGTTTCCTTGCCTCTTGTGTCTTTCACACTCCACATGGCAGACAGATCAGTGCCCCTGTCAATGTGGACCAAGAAATTCAAGGTGTTCAATGTTTCCGCCTGGAGTGGGTACTCCAGCTGTACCTGCCCCAGGGGCATCACAACTTTGACAAAGACACTGAGGGAGAGTTGATAGCCCCCCATCATTGCATGGACATCAACTTTGTAAGTGCCAGGGAGGGCATATTTATAGAGCACTCGCGTATTTGTTGTGTTGTAAGGTCGTGAGCCATCTCCAAATTCCCATTGGAAGACAGGAAGGGCAGCACTGACACTCAGCTCCACTGGTTGGTACACACTATGCCAGGGTGCAGTCACTATCTCCAGGCTCACCTGCAGAAACACAGAAACTTCCTAGATATAGAGAATGAGCATAAAGATATTTTAAATAACGTATTCTACTGTGCTTGTGTTATTGCTTTGGGAGACTACACAAGAGGATTTAAATACAGGAATTAGAATCAAGACAACCTGTTGACAAATTAAGACATTTGCATAAAACATGCAAAGAACAGTAACAGCATCGTTTTACACTGAGACCATCTACCCTGATCTACCCTGAGGGTTGGGCCTGGTCGGTAATGGGATAAAAGACCTCTAATGAAAACCAGGTTACTGCTGTAAATGGTGTTTGTGGACCAGTAAGTGTCGCTCTTCACCAGAATTTCCAAACTTATATGTGTGTATGGTGACCAGTGTTGCCTTTGGTAGGAGGTGCCATCCTTCAGATGAGCCTGTAAACTGAGATTCTTAACTCACTTAAATCAGTAAATGTATGCAATCTGGCCTAGTTTATGTCCCCCTAATTCAAATGTCAATGCACATAATGCCTCAGAAGTATGTGCTTAGAAATAGAGAGGGTGCAACCTGGAATCCTGAGATTCTCCATAGTACAAAGTTACAGGCTTTCTGCTTAAACAATTGATGCAACACATAGTGATGTTTATTTACACTGACATCATTTCAACAGGCCGCTAAAGTGACAGACATTTTAGATGTGTTGAATCTTCTAAATAAATGTCCAGAAGTAAAACGAACAAAAAGTCATCTTGAAAAACCTGGCTATAGCCATTCCAACTCACCAGGACAGGGAAGGCTGTGTGGATGATGGTGCGGCCGCAGACCACGGTCTGCACGATGTTGGAGCACACACCACTGCAGGCCTGGGCCTGCACAGACGCCGGAGGAGCCAGGGTGCCGCACAGGCAGTGACGGGCAGGGTCTAGAGCATAGTGCGAGTAGCCACGGTGACGGCACAGGGCCTCACAGGATTTCTTATCGCGCACCTGGGGCTCGCAGCGTAAGTAGAGAAGAACAGCATCTGACAGGGAGTGGGGGTTCGGCACACAGGAGACAAAGCTGTCAGCTGGAAGGGATAAGAGACACATTGCACCACAATAAAAAAAAGACCAAGGCTTTTTTTTTATTTAGTTACAGTATATGGTTAAGGTGGTTGTTTATGAACATTATCATGTCTCTCATTACATTAACGTCTCCCATAATTTGTCTTGTAAATAGTAAGATTGTGCTGTTTTTTTTTTTAACTCAGGCATGAATTAGCAGCGGTTTTCTTCAGTTTTTCATTCTACTCAGGTCCAAACTACATAATGGGCCCAGCTGGATGCATTTAAGAAATTTCCTGGGATCCGTAGGTGTTTTAGATAATGAGGAGACCTACTGTAAAAGCTCTCCAGCACTGTGGTCTGCCTGGACTGGAGTTGTGCACTTTGTCATTCAGGTGAGATGAAATAATTACTGGAGGAAGTATGGCTTTCCCACACCACTAGGAAATGTGATCTTTAACCACTCTTCATTGAATGATGGACCTGTTTGCTAATCCAGACCACATTCTTTCCTAATTTTGGCTCATCGGAAGCCTGCACATTTCCATTCCTGCACCTCAGCACAGTGGATAGCAGGACACAACATGGTGAATACTGCCAACAGAGAAACACTGACCGCAGGGGGAAACTGCAGAGTCCAGCATATTGACTAGCACGTCAAACGCACTGGAGGGCTGGCTGCACCTGACATCTTCACTGTCCAGCACAGTCAGGGAGCCCTGAGCTAGCCAATCTTTGAGCCAGGCCAAAGAGCAGTCATACTTGTAGCTGTTGAATCCAAACTTTCTGCATAATGATAACACATAAAGATTGATTATGTATTGACACTAGAAAAATAAATTACACTAGGGTGTTTAAACAGCTGTGTGTTTTAGTCTTTGTTTGTCTGGACCCCCCTATTTTAAAGATTCCTTTTCTGACAGCCAGGGGTATACTATACTAGTACAGCCATACTATACACACTATGTAAAAAGGTTAAAAGGACATTAATTTTAAAACAAATATTTCTCCACTCTGTGGGCACTTCACGCAATAATTCAAAATCTAAGAACAAAACCCAAAGACATGAGAACACTATGAGATAGTGAATTTTAGGCTAAAAACAGGCGATGCACATTTACTGTATGCTATGCATTGTAGAGGTTGCTGAAGCAGAAGCACAAGGAGTCTGGATTCAATAATAAATGAAAAGCAATGCATTATCGGCAATAACTACATGTCAGTTTTACTGAAGGGTTTGCAGGGCAGTAGCTTATAATTTGCTGATTTTTAAAAAACTTGCTTATCATTAATTGCACAAAATAATCAAATCACTGTACTATAAACCTGCACTTCTGCTTAAGTTCACTTAACATAAATTCACTGGTGGAGTTTAAATCTGTTACTAAATGACCTTTTGTAGCAACAAAAATTGGAGAATCTCCTTACCTTTGTAGCCTACAGAAATCGGGTACTTACATTTTTTTGAGGTCCTTAAAGTCAGCAAAAGCGTCTGGTCTCAGATGTGTTATTCTATTCCTAGACAGATCTCTACAATAAAACATAGAATGCACAAAATACAGATCAATAACAGCGGTTAAGTAATAATGTATACCTTGTCAATTAAAATTACAGGTAAACCTGTTGATCTGTGTCTATTCAGGAAAAGTGTTAACAATCCTTGATATCTTGATTTTATGCTGACCACCTTTTTTTCTTGTTTATTTTAGGGTAAGGAAATACCTCAAGCATTAGGTAAAATGTGAGGCTTGAAGGAAAAGTCAGATGAGCTCTTTTTATTTTCCAGACAGAGCTCTGATGATAGTTATAAATCATAATCAAACTTGGATGAGACAAACATTTTTTTTAACAAAACACAACTACACAACGGAACAAGTAATAGGTTTATTCCGTGCTGAAAAAACGAAGAAAGAGAACACAACATTTCGGCCGTGGAGCCACCTGAACTACAACTATACAACACAGATTATACAATAACACATATGTGCAAGCCTATGCATTTTAGATGCCTATATTCTTAAAACCAATACAGAATTACCTGTAATCTGTAACACTATGAAACACCTAAAGAGGCCAAAAGGAAAAATAATAATAAACTTTAATTTTACATAGCACCTTTAAAGGTGGCTTCTCAAATTGCTTTACAGAACAACAACATATAAAATACACAGCACAAAATACATAATACAGTGTATACAAAATGAAAATACACAATGAGAGGAGATAGTAGATTGGGTTATGATTGGAGCTAAGGGGTATATAACAGAACCAGTTAAGTAAAAGGCCTTTAAAAACTAGAAGGTTTTGAGTCTAGACTTAAAGAGGTGAATCTCTGATATCTTTAGGGATAGAGTACCAGAGCTTTGGGGCATAACAGAAGAAAGCTCTGTCACCCATAGGGTGTAGACAGGCTTGGGGTACAGTAGGAGACCAGAATTAGAAGAACAAAAGTTGCAAGGTGGGAAGTAGGACAATAGTAGGTCAGACAGGTACTGAGGTGCCAAGCCATGCAGAGCCTTACTGGTGTACTGTAGGTGAGCATGAGGATTTTGAAGTCGACACGAAACCTGAAAGGAAGCCAGTGCAAGGATTCCAGGATAAGACTAATGTGATAACTTGCCTTGAACCTGCTCAGGATTCTGTCTGCCAAATTCTGGACATACTAAAGTTTGTTCAATGTGGATTTAGAAACCTCAGCAAGTAGTGTGTACTAGTGGACTAGTTTTTCAGCAGCACTTAGTGACAAAATAGGACGTAGCCTGTTAATATTTCTGAGATAAAATAATTATGTTTTGATGATATATGTGGATCAAACATGAAGCCTGAATCAAATATCACCCAAAGTTTTTCCATTTTGACTGAAGCTAAAATACAGTACATTACCATCCAGAGATAGTGTTACTGCATTGGCTTTACAAAGTTGAATTGGGGTGCTGATAAGCATGACTTCAGTTTTGTCAGTGTTAGATTTCATATGGATGAAGATTTGAGTATCATCGGCATAGAAATGATTCTTTAGGCCAAGCAACCTTAAAAGTTGAACAAGTGGGAACATGTAAATGCTAAAAAGTGAGGGGCCCAGTATCGAGCCTTGAGGAACACCAGACTTAATAAGTCCAGTTTCAGAGCTTAATCTGCCAAGAGAGACAAAGTGACAATGATCAGTGAGGTAAGACTTGAACCATCTAAGAGCAGTGTCAGAAATACTAAACACAGTCTCAAGAGGATAAAGTAAGACATCATGGTTAACAGTCTTTAAAGCATCTCTGATCAACCATACTGGAGGGGTTTGCAGAGGTTCTACAGTATTCAGGAGGTGATTTCACTGAATTGTAACAGCACGTTCTAAATTGTTTTACAAGGAAAAGTAAGTTGGAAATGGGGAAAATGGAAAATTGTTTAGATTATCTAGAGCCATTTTTTGGCAAAGGGGTAATAGCAGCAGTTCTGAAGGTCACTGGCACTACACCAGTGCTGAAGGATTGATTTATTATATTGACGACAATGGGGCAGAGAGTAATTAATTAATTACAGTTATATATCACTTTTCTGTACACTCCACTCAAAGCACTTTACAGTGTGAAGTAAAGTTGTGATGTGAAATAAAGTAAAAGTAAAGTAAATGTTGAATTGATTAAGCATGTTAATCCTGAAAATCAAAAATCAAAACTTTATGATATACTGAAGTCTCTGAAGAGACTGTTAAACCATAAAAGAATAAAAAGAATAAAAGAATAAAAAGATTCTACCATAAAAAGAATCCCCACTAGACAACAGTTTAGGTGCAGATGTGAGAAACTACTTCACTAGCTAAATTAAGGAGAAATCTTAAGGAAACCAGAACCTTAACCAAGATACTGAGATTAACAGACCTACTCTTACAGACAGTTCCATGAGATCTTTAATAACCAAGATGTCAGATCAATGCTTTAATGAAGAATGGCAACTCCTACAGTACAGTGCCCCCAATGACCATACTAGAGCTTTGATTAAGTTAATTCTCATCCAAAGTGAAGAGCGCTACCTAGTTGTCCATCATCACCACTTATAGCAGCTACCTGGTTTTCCTTAGATGTCTCCAGATCTGATGGCACTATAAAACATCTATCTTCCTCTGGGAAAAAGACTGACATCATCTAAAAAGGAAGCAAAATGTTTTTACCACCTTCCTTTTGCAAGATATAACAGGTGGAGACTCCTGGCAGTGTCACAATATCAAACTCTATATTAGTATTTTAATAAAAAAAGCCAGAAGTTGACATGCTGTAATTGTTTTGTATGTTGGAAGCATTTATTCCCAAAAATTTATACTCTGCAGAATATCTTTTCTCTTTGGTCTGAACAGACAGCATAGTAGAGATCAGAGTAGTAGGAGTCAAAGGATGTCAGACATACTCCACATTCCAAAGCAAAGATTTAACAGGGGTGACCTAAGACTCCCACCTTGCCCATCTGTATGGGAATCTAGGCAGCATAAACAGTGCAGAAACTAAATTAATGCTGATGCTTTTGAAGTCTGTTTGATTGCTAACTGTATGGTTTCACTGAACCCACATACCAAGTCACTTACACTTCTATCTTCTATTTAAATTAACAAGTCATTCTCTAAATGTTTCAGAGGATTGCTTGTTTCAAATTGGAAAATCATTTAAAAACCCAATGGAATTCTAGGCCGTGTGGGAATGTGTTAATAATGTGGTAGGAGAATTTTATTCCTGTTTTCACTGTAGCGATATGAAAGACCACCTTCATCTCTAGAAGGGCCAGGCGAAGAAGTGGGAAGGTAAGGAATTAATAGTAGGTGATTCTTCCATCAGACAAGTAACTCTTTTGTCTGACATGGACAGAGTTTATTACTTATATTGCAATAATGATGCAATATAGAAATCCAAAATAAACTATTGATACTTAAGTTAGTGCTATTGAAATTACAAATACAACTTCAAAAATATTCTAAAACACTACACGCTGAACAGAATAGATGGTATTATATTATTTATGGTTAGCCAATTTTATCTGTAAACTATGCTTCTGTAATTGATCCAGAATCATGCAGGCAAATAATTCATTACCAGGGAAGAAATCAATTTATTTTATATAGGTTTTGCTCAGTTGGTGTGTACCTTTATCAAAAGCAATTTACAGCCCTGAAATAAAACTGATGTAGGGGGTCTGTCTTTAAATGTCATTAAAACAAGCGTTTGGGGAGGTTGACCGAAAAATGCCAGGCAGCATTGCCACTATAGACATGGTCTCCACGGCAATGAGGCCTAATTAAACACCCACCCCTCCAGCCTCCATCACTGCACAGCATTCCTCTTTAACTACAGCTGTGGCTGAATGGGTCTGGAAAGGACTGGCTCACTACTTCACAAAGACAACAAAAAAAGCAATTAGTTGCCAAGGGAGAGTTCAAATGTCCAATGGTAAGCAAAAAAGACATCATGAGCCATCCTTCTGAAAACCAGTATAAACTAGATGTCACAATGGCTGATGTTGAAGTGGTAAAAACAACACACTCAAACTTTAAATTAAGATTAATAAAAATGTCAAAGCAAAGCCGTTTAACCATCTTTCCTAACTCTTCTAACTCAAGTGACGTTGTGCTGGCTGTGGAACTCTTAAAATTGGATTTATTTCTGTTAATAAAACAGTGTCTTATTTTCAAATGTTTAGGCACTTAAATTCATATTCAGACTTTAGTGACAAATACATTCTTAAAGAAATTTGTAATATTTTAAAATGATATTTGACATCTGTGGGTGGCACTGTGGTTCAGTGGTTAGTATTGCTGCCTTGCAGTGCTGTAGCCCTGGGTTCAATTCCTAGGGTGCTGTCTACATGGAGTTTGCATGTTCCCCCTGCATTTATGCGAGTTTCCTTCAGCTGTTTTGGTTTTCTCCCACAGTCCAAAGCCATACTGGAAGTTTAATTGGCTTCTGGGAAAATCGGCCTTGATATGGGTGCATATATGTTTGTATCTGTGTGTGCGCTGCAGTGAACTCTGCGCTGCGGTGTCTTTTCCAGGGTGTATCCTGCCTTGTGCTCAATGCTTCCTGGGAAAGACTCTGGGCCAAGCTGACCCTGGATTGTTTTAGATGTTATTGAAAGTTATATCTGTGTTTTTCAATGTAAGGACAGTAATCAATTTGCCAGTCTGTTACTACTTTCAAAATCTGTGTTAAAATTTGTATTACATTTCAATCACAAAAGCACCTGTTGTATTGGATGTTAGAGGGTTTTTTGTCTACTTGCTTCTTATTCATTGGCCTTTTCCTACAAATGTACAAAGCACATAGCTTGAGCATGCTCCACTAAAATCATACATCTGTTGTAGACACTTCCTTTTTCTTTGTTCTTAACGGACAAAGGTGTCCAGATTTATGATGATTCAAATCTTTGATGGGAGCCTGATAGTCCAGACAGCCATATTTGTTGAACTATAACTTGTTGAAATGGGAGAATTCTGCAGGCAAAACATGTACTGGTTTATGTATCAAAAGATGTTTTGTCAGAAAGCCTCATAGTTTTACTGTAATGCAGTAAATGAAACCACAATTATTTACCCTGAAACTTCAACCAATAGAAACATAAATATCAATTATACGCGGACAGGTCTCAGAGATGACAAACATAAAGGGAATATAATGGAATGCCATTATATTATATAGCAATATATATGACAATTCTATTCCACAAAGGAGATTTTATTGAAAGACTGGTAAAAGATCTAGAAATGTAATGAAATGCCTGTGATCACCCCTCAGGGAAATGTTTATTTACATGTTGCTTTTAAGAATTGCAAGTTTTTGGGGGGGCAGCACAGTGGCACATTGGTTTAGAATTGCTGCCTTGCAGTGCTGGGGCCCTATGTTCATTTCCAGACCTGTAGTGCTATCTCCATAGAGTTTGTACAGTATGTTCTGTGCTCATGTGGGATTCCTCCTGGATGCCTTGGTTCCAAACACTGTCCAAACACTTACTGGAAAGTTAATTGGCTTATGGGACAATTACCATGGTATGAGTGTATGTGTCTGTGTTTGTGTCTGTATGCCCTGTGATAGACTGGCATCACATCCAGGGTGTACCCTTCTAGCACCTGTTGCTTGCTGGGGTAGGCTCTGGCTCCCCCCGTGACAATGAATTAGAAGAAGTTGTTAGAAATTGCATAGATGAAAGAATGTTATAAGAAATTAAACTGGTAAAAAGTAACTGAACTGTGTTAGTTTTTCTCCCTCTCCTACTATTCATGTTACCCTTATATACAACATTAACTTTGTTAAGTTAACCTTAAAAAAGGCAGTTATTAAGGCCCAGGGCATTACTGAAGCACTCATGTAGATTAATTCCCTTCAGATGTGGTAGTTAATAACAGTTCAGCAGGTGGCTCCTACAGTATCTGTTTTTCTTATCTCCTGCCAAGTGTGGTATGACCCAGTCCTCCACCCTATTCCCAGAAAACACTGATTGTTTCTTTTTTTTTAACTTTGGCTGTTGAAGATGTGTGATAGTTGAGATTCAGTGTATAGAGAAGAAACCTGTTACAGACACAAGTCAAAGGCACCACAGGAAGACACCCAACTAACCAAATGTAGCTTCATCAGTAGCCTTCAAGAACAAGCACGCAAAACACACTAACCTTTATGGTGGGAGGGAAAAGTGCTTGGCCACTTTTATCAGTTTTTTACTATAGTTGCACAATTTTGCACTGATGCTTGAAAGAAACAGGAAATTTAGTACACCTGGTTTTCAAGCACAGCTCTATTTTTTGCTTTGAGTATGTTCAGGCTGCAGACGTGACATTTTGTGCACCTGCCTGGAGCTGCAGAGTAAAGCACATCTGTTCAGTATCTCTAAAGAAACAAAGGCTGAAGTCGACCAAATGTTAAGAAGGCAGCCAAACATACTGTACATGATGGTATCCCGAGACAAAGGTGCAACCTGTAAGAATTACTATATTTTTTATACTGCAATTTTTTTTAAAACAAACTCAATAAGAAGAAGTGCAAGATTTAGAAGCTGTAAAAAATCCAACTAAAACTAAGTTACAGCCCAGTGAGACACTTCATTAGGAATATTTTAGAATTTTACAGACAAAATATCATGCTTTCCTCTTATGATAAAGGGGACTGCTGTGATTTTTTTCTAACTTTATATTTCTAACTCGGATCTCTCCATAAAAACCATGGAGCCGAACCAAGGAGGACTCCTGAGAATCAGCCCTGATGTGTACGGAGTACCAGCATTCCCACGTTTTAGATCATAAGCAGTGTTTGGGCACTTTTCTCCCCGGCCCCCTGGAGAAGCAAGTATCACTTACAGTATCTCTGTGTGTAGGGGGCAGCTCCCTGCCCTAGGGACCTCAGTCAGACCCGCTCCAGAGCAGTTCACAGCCGTGTGGTTGCAGACACAATGCTGGGGACAGGGAAGGGCAGGCAGTATCTCTGATGGCCACAGTGTAATACCTGTGGGAGGGGGCTGCCTGTCTTGAGAGTGATCATGGGAGTCCATTTCCAACGACGGGGCATTTATTTTGCTTCTCTCAGGGGCACCATTTTTGTAGGCACACTTGGCATCACCCAGGATGCTGCGAATTAGTCGGGATCCTTGGTGCTTACTGTGCCACCTCCTCTGGGTCAGGCTGGTCCTGCCAACAAGAAAGTTTCCTTTTAATGACAAGGCTCTGTCCTCAGAGCTGCCTGAGTGCTCCCCGTGGTTCCTTAAGTTTCCCCAAGCTTTCCCACTTCTTGTCTCCCAGGGCAGTTCTGGAGGGCTGAGTTTCTCATCCTCTGTTGACTCCACATCCCCACTGTCAGGAAACTCTCTTTTGCCATCAGCCTGGCTTTTCATAGGGATCACTGCTGCTGCCAAAAACAGGGTACAGACCAACAGCTTCATCCTGGGACTCTCTGTTTGGATGAATCCAGTCTATGTTCCTTGGAATATTGGGAAGACAGCCTGAGAGGTAGGGAATATATTGTTAAGCATCATCTCCAGAATGCTGGACCCATCTCCCAGACAACAGCATGACTCACACTAGCAGGAATCTCAGTCCCTGAGCAGGACTTCCCCACTCAAGTGCTTAACGGGCTGGGGGTATTTTCTTACCACTCCTTGCAAGACAGTCATTTATTTTCATGCTTTCTACAGAACATTGGAAATACGCGGCAGCAGCGGATTTTTTCCCCCAAAAAAACAGCCACCCTATCTCTTTTGATATGTTTCAGCAAACTTTCAATGTCCAGGAAAGTCCCATTGCCTCTTCACTTTTCCTATCCCATTCAAAAGCGTTGTCATGACATCCTGCGAGTAGCCCAGCTCTTTGTGTCACAGAACTGATCGTCCATCACGACCGCCTGTTACCATAGCCGTCAGTCAAGAGGGCGAAAGCATTTCCAGAGCTGCAAACCTAGTAACGCTAAGCATTTTTTAAACGGTTTACTTAAAAAGAGAGACGAGGTTTCAGTATCTCAAAAATCAAATAAAAAATTAATGAATTGCCTGTCTTTTCAAAATTAAAACAATTGAAATCTCACAGTCACAAAAGACGTGTCTTGGCAGTAAAAATCAGTGAGCGCAGTTAAGTGTTTCAGGAATGTTAGACGAAAGGCGCTGAAAATCAAGAATAAAAAGTAGCTACATTAAATCTTATGTTTTACTGCTCAGCAAACTTCTACTATGCTCACATTGTTTAAATATTTTTGAACAAAACTAATTCAATGGTCCACCTAGGTAAAGATAAATTGGCAACTTCAGCATTTCAGCTGATTTTACTGACGTCCTCAAAACAAATTATGGAAACCGTCTTACCCCAACCGACGATGAGATGAATCTGGAATCGGCACTAATAAAAAAGCCATGGATTAGGATCTGAAAAACGACCTATCAAAACACCCTAATGGTTTCTGAAATCATTGATATCCCCTACATGCTCTATTGTCTAACGAAATGGCTCTCGTCATATACGAAATAACTCAAAAACTGATCCTGTTCCTGGTCTGCTTCTCAAGAAAATTGTACATTGGAAAATCTCTTCGTTTTCCATTCCTTTACAAAGTTTGCACAATTGACATAAACAGGAATATTATTTAAAATAAGAAAACATATAAAACATCAGAATTTTAAATTAATGTTATTTTAATAAAAATCGTTTAATCGCACAACTAGCAGTTCATAAAACTGATCCCTTCTTGTCCATCCGACATTCTCACGTACTAAGAGAAACGGTTGCTACTCTTTCTAGCTGATTTATTCAAAGACGCCACTCCAGGCACAGCACTCCCCAATGAAGTTCAATCTACAGAGGGGTTCATTAATTTAGAAAAACAGCGCTACCTTCTGGAAAAACTAAAGAACTTAATTGCATGAGTTCTGGAACATTAAGACTCATAATAATTTCCCATTGTTTTGTCTTTTATCTATTTAAACGTTTCTCTTTTTAATTTTTGCGACCTAAGCTTAAACGGAACACTTGTTTATATCTGTCGTTTGTGCCTATTAAAAGAATGAAATATAAATCAGTATTCAGGTGATTGTACAGACTTGACAAAAAACCTACTATTGGGAGTAAGCCTGGTTCAGGTTAATCAAGAACTAAAAATTAATCAGTTGATTCAACCCTCTTTAATGCAGATCTTTGCATATTGTATAGCATCATTTCTTGAGAGAGTACTATAAAGCCCAAGTTATTATCAAAACCAGGCTGCTCTCCCAGCCCCTGTGACACCCCAGCTTCAGTGACTGTGACTGTGATGCACTCATTAACCTTCAAAATATTACTGGATTAGTCATTTTTGCTGTTGCCCTCCAATCTTCTACTATGTCAATCCTAACCTCCAAATGTCATGCTGGAGGTTAAAATGTTTTCCCAAGTTCTAGTTGTGCACTTAATGTGCTTGTAAAATGTTGTCTTATTTCAAATAACTTAGCAAAAATGTCAATCTAATTTTGGTCCCTCATTTTTGACTCAAATCACTTCTTTTTGTAACAAGTCTGCTCCTGGACTAGCATGATGTCCTCAAAAACAAGCTACCAATCATTTCCATTTGGCCTTGAGAAGTCATTTTTCAGAATACAACATTATATTCTGCTAGATCAAGCCAGATGTTGGATTTTGGTCCTCCATCCCTGTGCATGCACCCCCAAACAGACACTAATAAAAATTGTTGTATACATACAATAGCTTGTTTCTTCTCACGTAACATACCATAGCAAATGAGCTACTATTATACTTAACATGAATAAAAACAATTCAGGACGTTTTCCCAAAATTAGAGGACTACAAAGCTTCATTCCTATTCAAACAGATCTTTCCAGTAATTACCCCATACCTGAATATAAAAAACAATCAGAAGTCTACAAATATTATAATGCATCTATCAAGTACAAGATATTCAAAGAAGTACAGGTGAACACATCAAATGCCAGAGATCACTGTATATTAATGTTGCTTTTACACAACACAATGAGTGAAAAACTTTATTTGTGATGTTTCCTCAGAAAATCTTTAAACTGCTAAGAAGACCTCAGATCTCAGGTTGAAAACATCCTAAAAGTCACTGCAAGGCATGTAGTATGTCAAGAGATGATTGGCACTATGTTGGTTGATCAGAGGAACCAGTTCTCAACCCAAATGAACAAAAAAATGTAAAGATATAATCAATGTCCCCAAAGCAAGTGCAAATATAACAAAAATCAATGGCACTTCTAAATTTCTAATTAAAATGAAATGGAAAGTTTGATGGTATTTCCACATGAAATCTAGTTCTGTAACAGTGAAAACAAAACGCATTATGACTGTACAATAGTATTTATTTAGAAACTATTATGTCCCGGAATGAGAGAAACTTCCATCTTAAAAGATGCCAACTACAAGTCGGCAATTGGTTTGTGTGGCCAGTAGGGATATTTCTCCTTATCCAGCTTAGTTTCTGGGAAGGTCTCATTTAGGTCTTCGATAGTCATCTGGTCGAAGGGAATCATGTTCTTGAACTTCTCCAGCTGTAACAAGAGATCATGTTAAAGTCTTCATCTTTCACAAGGAAAAAAAGTTAACCAATTTCACTCATTTAACATCCAGCTGTGAAACACTGTGCTGTCAATAAAATGCTAATTAAAACCTTCAAAATCTTTCAGCCTGTTATTTTAAAAACTGTGACATATTAAACTTCTAATGTAACAAATTAAGCTTCTTGCACCCAGAAATCTACTCATGGCCTATGCTCACAAATATTTTTGGATTTGTACACAATGCATACACAGTAATCTAAAACTGTATTGAAAAGCATACATTTGAGTTTAGTTTGGACCGTTTAAATAACAGGTCACTTGAATCACTAGCTCACATCTCTTATCTCCATTTAGGGCTCATCCACCAAAAGAGTCATTCATTCCGCAAACTTGTGAAACCCAGGGTTCACTTACCTCTTTCTCATACTGCTCAACACGAGCTTTGGAGGCTTCAATGTAGAGAGCAGCAATTTTATTCTGAAAAAGAAATAAATAAAATGCCTTAAAGACAAATATTCCCATCATAGAGTGCTTAAGACGGAAAAAACAGTCAATGTAATTTACTTTTATTGAACAAGTTTGAATTTGTGAAGATATCTTATATTTCCAACAATCTGTAGAAAGGTCAGGGCTGTTAAAGAAAGTGTCACTCAAGTACTGTACAGCTGGGTCTTGACATCTGCGATTTTAGTGTTTCACAAATTCCTTTATTCACATTGCGGTCTGGCTGACGGAGTCGTGAAAGAGGAGCAGAGCATGATCAAACGGTGCCAAAGGTAAACCACAACTTTCAACTCACCTGCACAACTAGGAGAGTGAGAGAAATCTAGCGATAGTGAGTGAGCCTCTCCCTGCCCCCTGCCCGATTATTTTATGTAAGGAAGTCAATGCATTGGGAGTCATGCAGTACTTTATCATATAAAAGAGGTTTACTTACAGCTTTTTACCATACATTCTATATGCTGTAATTTATTATGCAACATTAAAGGGGCAGACTTGGTTATATGCAAATCGTCCAACTTTCCCAACTGAGACCCTACTGTATTTTGAAAGACAGAGGTCTCAAGTATATTTAAGGATAGTCCAATGACTCAAAGCAGTTAAGAAGAATTTAAGACAATCTGAAATTGAACAATTAATATATGAAGGATACGCAGCCCCACTTTCTTAACATTCCAGAACATTTTGAAGGCAAAATGAACTTGAAAGATAAAGAATGTATTCTGGAAAATCCAAGGCTGTAGCCACTGCTTAATTTACTAGACTTCACTACACCTGCCATTTCTTTGACTGTACATTACCACAAATACTGAGGGTCACACTGCACCCAAAACACTTTCCATTAACATGTTGAGAACAGAAAATGCCTTGTGACAGAAGACAGACAGACTAGCTACATTCAAATCTTGCATGTATGGATCAACTAAAATATAGTCACTAGCCAAATTAAAAAGTTCACTAAATGTACTTAAGAACGATTGTGACAAAACAGTTTTAAAATATCTACAGCCCAAGTTCTTCTAGACACCATTCAACTTGTAGAAATATTGCCTTGAGCTGAGACTGGGATTAGGGTAAATGTATGTGGGAATAAACTGTTTGTTCCATCAGCTCCAGAGCTTCCAAAAGTTTGACCAAGAAGTGCGTAATATCTTGGCTAACAAACACAGGTAATGTCCAAATGCCTTTCACCACAGAGCACATACGCCCAGTGCCTGGTATACAGTGTAGGATAGGTTACTAAGGCAAAAAGTTCATTTCTACAACTATACAGAAAAGTGATGGATTTCTCCATGACTCACAGACTCCTGCTCCTGGGCATCAATCTTGGAGTTCTGAGTATCTACTGGCTCCGGGACCTTGAGGGCAGAAAACTGCAGAAAGTAGAGAAATAAAGAGTCTGAATAAACATGCCTTACTTCATCCGTTCTGCAGCTAAAAGCATGTATTGGGTAGAAATAGGAGACATTCCCAGGTGAAAATGTCACTCTTCTTGACACAAAACCAAGGTGAAACAGTCTATAAACATGGTTTTCAATATACAGTGAATGCAAATAAAAAATTGGCACAATATCAAAAATATTAACCAAAATATAAAGTTTATGTTAATGGAAATTATCATGACAAATAAAAATGTTTAATGGCCAAATCCTTTGCTAAGATCCAAAAAGTAATGTGTCCTGGCTGAAGAATGCTGCTAAGATTCTTTCTTGACTGCATTGTTTCCTCCTCACCTTCTTTTCAAACTCATCCACCATCCCTGCCTTGGCCACTGCTGTCTTGTAGTAATTCCAGTCAATGACTGCAGGCTTCTCGGGCAGAGAGGCTAGCCTAGCACCACAGAGGAAATATTGAAGAAAAGAAAGTCAGCTTCCATACTCCCTGCTGCAGAGAGTAGCATAAAAACAAACTCTGCTTAATAACATTGAGAATGCTTGATTAAATCGCAGTATGGAAACTCAGTGTTCAGTTTTGAGTGATGTTTTTCTTTTGTCAACAAGAAAAAAAACAAGTCAGTGTGTGGCAAAAGAAATGGTAAGTGATTTTTTCATCCTCTGTTGCTTCAAACCACATTTCTAATAATACAGTTTAAAATACAGTTCGAAACATAGAAAATCCATGGTTTGGTGGACAAAAATGAAAAATAACTACATGAACACAGAAGACAAATACAGCAGCAAAAAAAATAAAATAACTAGAGCACCAGCACTGTAGTGACTGACTGACTGACCTGGCTGCAATGGCATCACTGCGGGTCTTCAGCGCATTAAACATCGCCTTCTGATTGGGAGGAACCCTCTCAGCAAACGCCATCCAGTCTATGGCCTTTAGTGCAACCCGGCGCCCAGACATCTTTTCAGTCTGAAAAGAAAAAGGACAGGTTATGCCAACAAAAAGTAAGAGAACAACATTTGAACCATGGTGCCCATTCAGATAATAGCATCACACTGATCTCACCCTGTTGTTTCATGAAGGCAGCTACCAAAATATCTTTGCAGCTTACTCTACCTAGTACTGATACCTCCTGTTGTCAGTACTAAATGCACATCTCTGTAACTTCTGTTTCTGTAGCAAGGTCCTTCTTGTATTACTGAGCATCATCAGACCTAACCCATTGGGCTGACTTTATCAATGCCTTTCATGACTTTGAATTCTTACTTGTATCAAGTCCCCTGTAATCTATGCTGGTACATTCTCAATGTTTCATTGCCAGTTTTCATTCATTTTGTTTCAGATGCATTATTCTCAATTAATCTGGAAGATGTTTCTTTAGGCCTATGTTGGCCACATTCTGAAATTCCCCCCTAAATACCAAGAACTGCTACATGAGAATCAGTAATCAGATGCACTATAACCCCTCTGGTCCAGTGACTTAGATCCCTGCAGTAGTAGGGGGCCTGACCCTACTCTGTACAGCTTGGGGACACAAACAACACTTGACGGTACCACATTGCGGACTGGAGACAAAATCATCCAAGACAAATGTGGTTCAATAAACACCAGACACTAGTCAAAGAAAGTGGTCTGAATGTAGGATAAACCTGCAAGTGAAAACATTTCACTCACGATGTACGTTATGACAGCTCTAATCTTCACATTAATCAACCAAGCAATGGGGGAATAAAAAAAGACCACTTAAAGGCCGTAAATTTTGTGCTGCAGAAACAACTGAATTCAAGAACTGAAGGCAGAGCAAAAGCACACCCACAACGCAACAGCAAGTTAAACACAGCAGGTTACATGTAGGAATGTCACTGCCAACACAGCAAAGGAAACGCACTGCAACATTCATATTTCTGGGCCTCTAAAGCTGTTGAACTGACCCCGTTAGTGCTCCCAAGTGCTCTGCCTGCATAAGAATCAAGCGAGAGCATAAAGTCACTAACAGAACAGTAAGACATCGAACGTTTTTTAAAGGACTAAGGTTTTTCCCAAAGATGAAGAAGCTTCAGACCAATCCACTGGCTACCTCATCGGATTCATGCACCCTACAGGAGTACCCCCAGAGAAAAGCACACCCCCACTCGGACTTCCTCTCAGCCAAGCAGACTTGAGACTTAGTGGGAATACTCAAATTTGAGCCCAAATTTGCACTGATTTCTTCAACGTGGGGGGTGGATTTTAAAGGCAGATTGGTTTTTTTAATCAAGAAATTAATGTTTCAAGTGTTTCCGTCAGTCAGCAGCAATGAATAATGCCCAGTGACAAACACCGTTGACGTGGTGCTGTTATCTCGAGAATGACTTAATCCCATTCCATTGTTTTTCGAAAAACACAATCACATAGGATTACTTAAAACCGTGACAAGACGGAAGACGAGTAATAACACCGTGAGCTACTACAAGATTTGCTGAAGGCTGCTCTGTCATTCCGCTTCTGCACAAGGTCAGCGCGCTATAATGCAAACTTAAACTACATCTCACCCGCTGAGGACCAAACCGGACATTTAAAAAGCGTACACGTTTCCCTCGTAGCTACACTTATTTAAATAATCTTCGCAAATCACAACAGTCGGAATTAATCTGGAAAAATGTATCCACAAACAACACTCACCTTCCCAAGAAACAGCCGCTAGATAATGGCAGACCGGAGACGGATGCTACGTCATTCACCGGTTTCAATAGCGGCGCAGTTCACTGCGAAACTGCACAGACGCTGCGTAGAGAATCGTTCTTTGTGCTTCGTACCGCAGATGTTTTCTGAAAACCAACAGAATGCAAAACTGGTTGCTCCCCATAGTGAGAAGACTCTGTTCATTGAGTGTTGCATTATAACAGCCAGTGTGTTTAGTTAGGTATGGTGCCTTTTAGCGTTCTCTTTCTCTTTTGTGCCACGTCACATCTCCTTTTAAGATCTTCGTACCACCTTTGTGCAAAAAACAGAATGTAAAATACGTGAGGGCAATCTTCATAAAGTGACACAATTTGACTTGGCGGTACTGAATCTACCAGTGCTGGGTTGTGGGTTAACTAGTGGATCTGGGAATTGAACAAAGTGTGGAGGGAGAAGGGTCCTAGTACTTTTAAAATCGCCAGATGGCAAACCTGGCTACAATACCTAGAATGGTTATTATTGTGATACGTTTTCCAAATATACTGTCAGCAGTAATATACTTAAAGGGGAAACGTAATACAATACTGTAGTCGTTTCAGTGTTTCCATCCAAGGGTAGGCTTATCCATCACCGCTCTTCGTAGCATTGGAGCTACAACAAAGTTTTGGCAAATTTCAGGTTTCAATTCGTTTCACACAATCTTAATAAAATGAACAATACTGTAGGTTTATTCCATACTGAAAAAAAAGAAGAAAGAGAACACAACGTTTCGGCCGTGAAACCTTCTTCAGGTGTGATGAAGAAGGCTCCACGGCCGAAACGTTGTGTTCTCTTCTTTTTTTCAGCATGGAATAAACCTATTACTCGTTCCTTTGCATGTTAACGCAGCTACCCACCTGAGCTACTACAGTATTAACAAAATTACAGGCTGACTTTTTATGAGCACAGCTATTGAAGGACACTTTACATTCTACAGTGCAACGGCGCGTTAATATACAGGTTTTCTGAGAAGCAAACAGCCTCATATCCCGGTAACCGCACAGGGTCCAAGTGCAGACCCCCTGCTCAGCGCAACTCGGTTATGCGACGGTTTGCTGTGTTGTAAGGCCCACAACAAAGATGGCGAAAAGAAAGTCCACATTCACGGAAAAAAACTGTTTATTAAACACGATTAGATAAATGTTTTATTTTAAACCAAGAAACTATAAAAACACAACAATATAATTATCTCCTGTTTTGTTTACTATTAATCAATGTAAAATGAAAATAAAATTGACACGGAAGTAAATACTATTTTAAAGCCATAATTATACGTTGATTTAAATCATGGTCTACCATTGTTTCTATTTCAGTAATGAATAAGGCGATATTCGTATTATAATTTGGACACGTCTAATATAGTCTCTAGGTATAAATCATGTT
Organism: Lepisosteus oculatus; assembly: GCF_040954835.1. Lineage (NCBI taxonomy): Eukaryota > Metazoa > Chordata > Actinopteri > Semionotiformes > Lepisosteidae > Lepisosteus > Lepisosteus oculatus. The sequence goes on from NC_090704.1 coordinate 32,711,936, forward strand.
TAGCAACATTCACAGAAATATGTGACCCGGAAGTCCTGCCTTCCCTCTATATTTTTGGTATTATTAAATAAAGGCAGATCCTGGTTAAAGCCAAGAAAGCAATGAGAGATTAGTGCATTTCGCCTTTTATCGATTCGTCAAAAAAACAACTCTTGATGCGTACAGTTAAGCAAATTCGTTGGCTGTCGCGTAATTGCATGAGGGAAGATCCTGATATAGGGGTTGTAGGTTTACCTGGGAAATAAATTGATATCCTGGTGTGTACGAGAAAAACATGGCAGAACTGCACATTGTGGAGTCTGGAACTGGTACTATAGAGCACACGGAACCGAGAGAGATCCGCAACACCGTCCGGCTTTCTTCCCCGACTCTCATGATCCCCGCACGGAGCGGTCTGTCAAGTCCAGGAGTTTCGACCCGGTCCAGTTTCGGCTTTCCATTCAAAAGCAACCCGAGCTCTCCCGAAAAGCCCGGGTCCAAGTGGGTTCGTCTAAACGTTGGCGGCACCTACTTCGTCACCACCAAACAGACTTTATGCAGAGAGCCCAAATCGTTTCTTTCCCGCTTGTGCCAGGAGGACCCAGATCTCGACTCTGACAAGGTGGGAGTTGTTAACTTGAGGTCTAGTGTCTGGTGTTTAATCAAATTTGTCTCGGACAACTTTTGTGTCCAGTCTGCGATGTGGTACCGTCGAGTGTCGTTTGTGTCCCCAGACAGTAAAGAGCAGGGTCAGACCCCCTTATACATTATTGCTCATGAGATAAAAATGTAATTCACCTACCATGGACACAGAATAAACTTGACATGTTGTTCACCTAAATGTTTTCTCGTTTTACATTTGACTCACCGAATTAACAGAAAATATCATAGTTTACAAAATTTTCTTGATTTACTAGAGTTTATTTTAGTGATTTATCTATACTCTACAGCATTGAATATAGAAAGCGTTTCACGGATAGAACATTGGAAAAATGATAAATGCATTGTTTATTAATACATTTGAAATAATATTTCAACTGCTTTGTGTTTCTTGAAAGACGGTTTATAAATTATTTTATTAGTAAACATGCTGGCGATCAAAATGACTGGGACGCCAGGAAAATCATTATGACCCTAATTCAGAAGACAATAAACAGCCTAATTATTTAATTTTAGTGGTTTTCAAAAGTTTATGCAACTGGCGACATTGTGCTAATATGCAAACATTCCTTTTCAAAATAATTCCGCTTTTATGCCCGCGTAATTTGGGCACAGCCAAAGTATCTTGTCACGCAGGTCTTAAGTCGCCATACAGATGAGAAAAGTTTGGGACACAGTGGGCCAGTAACAAACAACCTAAACCGGTAGTCGGACAAAAAGTATATTCCTCTGGTAAACTCTCTCCGTTGAACACTAACATTTAAAACCAGTGGTGGTATTGTTTTAGATAATCTTGACCACAGGTTAATTGTTCCTATTCAACTTTTGCTTTTTTCAGTAAAGACTTTTCCTGTGATGTTTACTGAACTGAAAATGTACAACCAAAACGAGACTGACTACATCTGGCACTTGAACTCTTGACAGAACTGTGTCAGTGAAACTGCTCTTTTTTTAATTTCCCGGAGTGCTTGTGTATCACTTGGCCAGGTCCCATGTTTCCAAAGCTGTAGACACAAATGTTCCCTGACATTTCGCAAGGTGCTCTTGTCAGGATTCTCTCAGCCAAGCAAGATCCATCCATCCATCCAGTTTTCAACAGCTTTATCGAATAGTGGATTACGCAGGAGCTGGAGCCTACCCTGGAGAGCAACAGGCACGAGTCAGATACACTCTGGATGGGACTCCAATCTGTTGCAGTCCACACATAGACAGACACGCATACTTGCATCAAGGCCAATTATCCCAGAAGGCAATTTACCTACCAATATGCCCTTGGACTGTAAGAGGAAACTGGAGTACCCAGAGGAAACTCACATGAACATTTGGAATATTGGGAAAACATACAAATTCCTCATAGATCGCCCCCAGTGCCCCATCACTATGGGGCAGCAATATTAACCATAGTGCCGTCCACAAAGTATGATATTGGTTCCTATTTTGTATTATAAAAACAGAAAATCAGTGCTCTTGCAGGTGCTGCAGCTTCAGATTTTTACATCAAGCATAAACTGTGGCATCAAAGTAATATGTCTAATATATGCTTAAGTATACACGTTGGGCAATTTGGAATTCCATTGGTCCAAGGCTTTGTTTTAAATTGGGTTTCCAGAGTGCTTCAGAGCTCTCCATGACCACTCCAAGAGTGATCTGCTAAAAGGCCTCTATAGAAATGAATTCTAGGACAGATTGCAACTCTTTAGTGTTTCTTTGGTACTGCAATATCTGAATTGAGATTAAGGCCTATGCACAGAGTATTAAATTCCTTCATTGCCATTTCCAGACGTCGCAGTAAGATGACAAAGCTCGCTCTTGCTCTGTCTTTGTACCAGCTGAAATGTAGTGTGAGAGGGAACACACTGCCACCGGTAGGGCTGAAGGTGCCAGGGTAGTGACTCTACATTCTGGGTTGTCAGTTGCTCAAACAGTTTCTAATATTCTATGTATATATTATAATATTATATATAACTGTTGGTTGAAAAACTTTAACAGAATGTGAAACACGGTGTGTATTGAAAAGAAACACATTTGTGGTAACCTAATGCATTTTATCACCTGTAATTACTTTTCACAATGTTTAAGGATTTTTCACTTGGAGGTTGTGTTTACAGTGTGTTAATAAAAGTTAAATAAGTTCTGTTATAATGAGTACTGATTTTAGGCTGTTAGGCAACAAAATGTGTTACTTTGGAAAGGGTGTATATGTTTGTATTCCTGAAATTCAGAGTTTTAATCTTCTGATTTATTGCTGAATGCAAAAAACAACATCGTACTGGTGAATCCGATGAAGCTACTGAGATATGTATCATTTATGAAAATTGAATTTTTTACATTTGTGGGAGTATGCTGTCATTTTGGTTTCCTGACTTACAGCTTTGGCTGTACAAATGTGCAAGTTATTAGAAATGATTGGCCTGTGTGCCTCTTAATAATGATAATACAAAGGTATAGAAAAATAATTAAGTTGATCATTATCACCGATTTCCATCTTTTGTTTGTTCATATTCACTATCATCTGGTAATATGCTGATATTTATATCAGAAGTGCAAATTTTGTTGTTGCAGCTTACATAACCTTTGTTATTTTGACCTGCGAGTCAAAACCAAATGCACTTTGTATTTCATCAGTGGAAAATATATATAAAAAGGGTAACGTTGGTATTTTGTCATTTGTTTCATAATTTCAGTCAACTTGGCTGTTAACTCTGACTTAATTTTCCTTCAGGATGAGACAGGTGCCTATCTGATCGACAGAGACCCCACCTATTTTGGACCAATCCTGAATTACCTGCGGCATGGCAAGCTGATCATCAACAAAGACCTGGCAGAAGAAGGTGGGGTTCTCCAGTTCTGTCTCAGCGTGTGCAAGCATATGAAATTCAGGCTGACCCTGCACTAACAAGCATAGCAGAAAGACCATGCTTAGACGTTGTTGAAGTTGAGAGATTTTAGAACAAAAATATTTTGCTTCACATCTGCATGTGTAATTTCAGCAGTAGAAGTAAAGTAAAAAATCCTGTTGCAACACGTACAGAACAATAAAAAACAAAGACAGGAAGCTGAACTTGTCACTGCGTTAGGTGATGCAGGTATTTTTCTAAAGGAATAAAGTATTCAGACTAAAGTGCTCTTTTCAAGTTGATCTTTCTTGAAAACATTAAATATTAGGTTATTTTTAAAAGGTGAAACATTTTAATAACTGCTTGCACTTATATAGCGCTTTTCTGGACACTCCACTCAAAGCGCTTTATAGGTAATGGTAACTCCCCTCCACCACCACCAATGTGCAGCATCCACCTGGATGATGCGACTGTAGCCATAGTATGCCAGAACGCTCACCACACATCAGCTGTCAGTGGGGAGGATAGCAGAGTAATGAAGCCAATTTAAGATGGGGATTATTAGGAGGCCGTGATTGGTAAAGGGCCAGTGGGAAATTTGGCCAGGACGGCGGGGTTACACATCTACTCTTTTTGAGAAACGCCCTGGGATTCTTAATGAGCACAGAGAGTCAGGACCTCGGTTTTATATCTCATCCGAAGGACGACGCCTGTTAACAGTATGTCCCCAAAAAAAGCAGGTTTGTGTGATCATAAAATCTGCGGCTTGACACTGCTGAGATATGAATTGGCTACTGCTACAGCCATCATTTCTGGTTGTCTGCGTGGTTATCCAGATTGCATGGGTACATTCAGACTGCCAGTGATACTCTGGAGATATGAGCTCTCTCTCTTCCACAGGGGTCTTAGAGGAAGCTGAGTTCTATAACATTGCTTCACTGGTGCGACTGGTCAAGGAGAGAATACGAGACAACGAGAACCGCACATCACAGGTGAGGATGTGGCTGGAGAGAGACTCCTTCACGGGGGATAGGGGATTGAGTAATAGTAACTGTAGTCTTAACTTTAATGATTATGACACTCTGCAGTTCAAATATAAGCAACTTATATAGTTTGGTCCCTTGCAATTTGCAGAAGAGAATATAGTATTAGTACGTTTTGTTGATTCTGTTGTTAGAAATGGAGAGCTAGTCACCAGCTGACACCAGCTTGACTAGCAAGAAAATATGTTTAAGTTAAAACACTCATCTGACTCAGAAAATGTGGTCACCTGGTTTGTTTGTTCTCGGCACAGTGTGATTTCATTGAAATTAATAGGCAGCAATTTTAAAGATACATATACCTGTATACAGCCTGGACCACAGACACACAAGCCGTCTAAAAGCATAAACTGAAAACTCAGGATACACAGGTAGACAAAATAAATGGGAACACCATGGTATGATTGGTAAAGGCCAATGGGAAATTTGGCCAGGATGCCAGGGTAACACCTGGGATTTTTAATGACCACAGAGAGTCGGGACCTCAGTGTTACATCTCATCCGAAGGAGGGCACCTTTTTATAGTATAGTGTCCCCGTCACAATACAGGGGGGAATTGGGACCCACACAAACCACAGGGTTGACAACCCATACTGGCCCATCTCATACCTCTTCCAGCAGTCACCTTAGTTTTTCCCAGGAGGTCTCCCATTCAAGGTACTAGCCAAGCTCATACCTGCTTAGCTTCAGTGGTCTGCCAGTTGTGAGTTGTAGGGTGATATGACTGCTGTGTTTTAATGAGATACATAATGAGTGATAGGTGACATACCTTGTGTCTGTACGTTCTCCAGGGTCCAGTGAAGCATGTGTATCGGGTGCTGCAGTGCCAGGAAGAGGAACTCACTCAAATGGTCTCCACCATGTCTGACGGGTGGAAGTTTGAGCAGGTAACAGTGAGGTGGAATTGTAGAAAGATAATTGTGAACTTGCAACAAACCTGATGGAAGTTAAGGCTTTATATATTCATTGGCTTGACATTCTCTGTGCTGTAATGTAATGATTTCATACCTTACTGTATTTGTATTTAGCCTTCTAAATTGTGAGGTGTCCATGATGTAATAGTCTAATTCCAGCATGTACTTAATCTCTTTTGAGTCTTATTGCTGTAGGATTTAGAACTATTACGGCAGACATATAAGACCTGTAGAATGCAGATTCATTTAATCTTCTACAGCAGCAAATAGTTAAATCAAGCAAATAAAAGTTGAGCTCTAATTAAAACCAGGCACGCACGTGGCTCTCTGTTCCTTGATCTAGATCATGAACTTAAGAAAGGGTTTACTGGTTTAGGTGGAAATTCTCCACACATTCAGGAGCCATTTACTAGTTTGTTTAAGAATTGTAAATAGTTAAATGAGATTTACATATGTATATCAGTAAGCCCCAGGCTTCATTGGAGTATCATAAGAAGGGTGTACAGGGAGCCCCTTAAAGTGCCGTGATTCTAGAATGCTGTATTCCCTTATAAGTACCCAACTGTAACAGGCATCTTGCATTTCTAAAGAGTGTGAAAGGCTGGGAGAGCTGTTGCGAAGATCTTGAGTGAGTTGTTGAAAAGAACCAACGGAACTGGTTCCAGCAGTAACTTCAAACGCAGTCAACCAGCAGCAGCACATTAAAAACCTCAGTGACGGCTCAGAATTGAAGCAATAAAACTCTTTGATCAATAAATGAGGGTGCTTCAGCAATCTTGTCTAACCTGCAGAATATTAGGTTTGCTCTTTTGCCATGGCTTTTGTACAGCTTACTCATGAAACGTTTTCAATTTTGGTGGTATGAAATATTTTTTTCCTGCGTAACTGAATCGCATCATGTCTTAGTTATCACCTTTTCTGCTTTTAGTAGCTCACTGGGTACATTTCCACTGATTCTCTTTCCCTCCAGCTCATTAGTATTGGATCTTCCTATAACTATGGTAATGAGGACCAGGCAGAGTTCCTGTGTGTAGTCTCTCGAGAGCTCAATAACTCCACCAATGGCATTGTCATTGAGCCCAGCGAGAAAGCCAAGGTAAGTTATTTTGCCACCTTCAATGTGTCCCTTAAAAAGGCACAGTGCCTGAATGTTACAGTCTTTTAGACAGATTGATGATTCTGTCTTTGCTAAGATCATGTATATAGTGCTATAGTTAGCTTTAATATAGTGTTTTTCATCTCAAAGGACCCCATAGTACTTTACATGTTGGAGGGGACCCAGTGATTACCAGTTAGTAGCAATTTTTCTTAAGATTTAGCCAAATTCCTGCACTGGCACAGGTTGAACAAGGAAGGTGCAGACCCTGGTCTAATGCAACTAGTGATGAGTGGCTGCTCATCACTTGGCAGCCCATGATCCCCACTGTCCTTTACCTCTGAGTACTGAGGAGTAAGGAGGAGTACTGCACCTATCACTGAACTGACTGCATGGTTGTGGTGTCCAGACAGCACTTGGCCAGTGGTGTTCTGCTACCTGGGGTATCGGTCACAGCCTTCCTAATAACCTAGCCTGGGCTTGAACTGACAGCATCAGCAATAGGAGACAGTCTTCATGCTGAGCAAGTGCTTTTATGTGCTTGCCCTCCCTCGCTTCAAAGTTGGTAGGAAAACCCCCAGAAAATAATAAATTACAGGCCTTTGTCAAACCCATTGATAATCTGCAGTCACAGTCCACCAAGACCGTGCATCCTTTTCTTATGTCCTTGCCTCTCTATTTCTTTACTAAAGGGTGTCATCTTTTTTTTAAGATACTTCAGGAACGAGGATCCAGAATGTGAGTTCCTTTGAAGACATACTAAGAAAAAAGACGCCGACAAAGATGTCAGAGATGTCCTTTCAACCTGTCTAAGTCTCACTGAGCTCTGCAGGATATCCCACACACTCCCTGCGTGGAGGGGTGGAGGTGAGGGTGCTGGAGAAGGGGGTCTCTGCTCAGATGTGGGGTTCCAGTCACCGCTGCCCTCCCTTCAACTTGGGGATGATCACTGTCATGAGCTTTCCTATAGACACAGAAGGACAGTCACTTCAATTTAAGTGAAACTACCACCCACATATAGAGCTCACCTTTATTGGCTGACACTAACAGCAATGTTAATTAATGCATATGTAGTTTCATTCCACCATTTCAAAGCTCAGTCCTTTTAGAATATAAACAGATTTTGTGTTTTCCTGACTCAGTGCAGAACACATGGAGATTCAACCTCCTGGACTGCTTTAATGATCTGGATATGATTGACCACTGCATGTTACCCAGGGTTCTTTAGCACTTGGAAATTACAAATCAAGTGCTTGTTTACAACCATAAAGGCTACATATTGTTTTAAAATCAGACAGTTATTATTTCAAATTGGAACTTTAATGTTGTAAGCAGTTTCCTACTGGTTGTATTTTATGGCTGCTTTTCTATCAGAAAAATTGTGTGAGCCCTTGGTAAATGTTGTCCTATTTCTTTTAGTGATGTTGAGAATGACCAGAGACACATGCACTGCTCAGCAGACGTTATTTAAATGCATAAGCGTCTTAGCATTTTGTTCATCAGTCTTGTCTAGGGCAGTGGTGTGTTTCTTCATTGGCAAAGAAGGCTTCATCTTTAAACTTGTTCAGGGGATGTTTTTCCAGATCTTTGAATTGAATGACAGTTATATGAGCATCCAAGGTATTTTTTTAAGAATCTTCCATCAGGAACAGCCTTAATAATTTACCAATAGGTGCCATAACCTAAAGATGATAAATATCTTTATTGAGGAATTGAAAAAGAAACCCTTAATATCAATGTTAATAAAGCTAATATCGGAGCTCAAAAAAATGATTTGAAACCTTCTCTGTCGTTGTTCATGGGGAAAAAAATAGATTTGATTTTAAAAGAGTGATCAGTTAAATGTTGTTTATGAGGGAAGCTCATGGCATTAAGAGTGGGACTATTAAGAGAATTTGGGGTGCTGGTCAGGGGGTTGTGGCAGATGAAAGTGCTCTTAAAGCACTGCAGAGCAGAGATCTACCCCAACCCCCAGAATTCTCACAGCAGCACATTCCCAACACAACCAAGCACAGATGCTGCAAAACTGCGAATCCTCTCATCACCACATCTTACAGGTTACCCGAGTCAGTCATCTCCCGCACATCATCTGGTCTGCTCCAGGAAAGGAAGGGCAAGTTACTCCACCTTTTCAGGAAGCTCAGCAAAAGCTGGTACGACAGGCAGCTTCTTGCAGCTGAAATTCATTTAAGCCTGAAATGTTTTTGTGTCCTCCTTGTCTTGGATGCTTTGTGTTTCCGATGGCAGGGAACTGTTGGTCATGACATCTGCTCCCATTAAGCCCTTGCGGTACCTGTGGTGCTTCAGGAAAGGCCGGCTGTGGAGAAGCAGTGTGTGTCCCAGCACTGCCAGGCACAGGCAAGATAGGATGGAACTGAAGTGAAGTTGCTGGTCCTGCTCCTTACCGAACTGGAAATCTAAACCGGGTAACTGACCAAATGCTGATGAGGAGATGTTAGAGTTGAAGCAATGGAAGTCGCTTTTGAAGAGTTTGTCCATCTAAGATGAAAACCATGTTTCACTTATGGGCCTCAGGGCAGTAATATAAAATGCATCAGAGTTTTGGTGAATTGTGGTTCTGCACTTTCAACCAGTTTATCAGCTTCATCTTATGTATTTTATATTGTATGTATCTTATGCTAAACGAATGGTGTAATGTAAAGCAACAGCTTCTGAAAAGCCTTCTCAAAGCTGAATGAGAGTACACACAGTTGGGGGTAACTGTGACAATGTGCCAAAGGCTTCAGTGCCTCGTGACTTGCTAATGAGTTTCAGAGCACTGTGCAGTGGTCTTTTACGTCCTCTGGAAACCTGCTTATATGCTTATAGCAGTCTCTTTAGAAGCTGTTTTTGAGAGAGTGGTACAGTATGTTTGCAAATAACAGTATAGATAGAATCCACAACAAAATCACTTGAATACGCGCTGTATTGTGTTATAGGATTTGCAAAAAGAATGGAGCGAAATAACAGGAAAGTCCAAGATTTTAACTGTTTAGTCTGTGCTGGTTATAGCGTTTTTCTGTCCTGTAAAAATCCTCGAAATTTCTATTGCTCTCAAGTCACGTTTTTCTTCCCTAATCATGCTGGTTAAACTGCTGGCATGACTCTGTGACCACGGTCAGAAGATACTGTGCTCTTTTTTTTAGATGGGTGGCTCCTGTGAATGCTTGTGAGCATGTCCCCACATGGTTTGGTTTGTGTTCCTAGTTCCTAAAATGTACAGAAACCTACATAAGCTGTGCAAATTGAGGATGGTTTTAAGACTTTGATTAGAACAAGCAAAAGACATGATGCATAGAATAATTGCTGTTGGTGTATTGCTGATTTCTAAGTAGATGCACAAGTAAAACCTGGAGAAAAAGTAGAACATAATACTAAGAAAGCAAAAGTTTTACATGATGTTTAATTTAAGCAGTTGTCCAGCATAAAAATATGGAACTTGAGTGCAATCCTCCCTTGATGATGTGTCAGTCAAGATGATAGAAATGCCATGAACATTTCACTGGCCCTAATGATTGGTTCCCCCCAAAATCATACTCTTCAGGCAGCTGTAGTGGTACACAAGTGTGAGATACCCCCTTCTCCATATACAAGGTACTCCTGGTCAGGCTTGGCCTGTGCTCATCTCACACCCATCCTCCACTGTCCTCATGAGCAGCTACAAGATGACTTACTGCATTTGTGGGGGTATCTGAATACTTTTGTCAAGAGATTGCATAGTTTCAGAGTTGTTTTGGTGATCATCTTCTTGATTTTAAGCCAAGACATCTGAAACTGATTTTACATTATTAACGATTTCTTACTCATGCGTTTGTGCAAAGAATATGCTATTAATAAGAAACAAGATTAATGTTCTTTTTTGAGACTGTAAAATATTTTTTTTTAATTGAGCTTTATTGCCATTGGTTCATAGTCCTCAAACCACTTGCTTGTTCTCATATTAATTCTGTTTGGTATGGTTCTGAAAAATTAAACACAGCAGTATAGCAGTTAATTATAGGAATAGTCGACCATGTGGGCAAAGAAGAGAGGAACAAAACTTCTAATGGGAGGTCCTCTGTCTTCAGGGTTTATTCGTGTGAAGTAGCTACAGTTTCCTGATCTGTCCTCTTGGTTCCAGCATCCCAGGTGCTGATGTCATGGGCCATTGGGACCTGCACGCTCAGAGCTGAATCCCACTTTCGGGAGACAGTTTAAAAATAAATAGGATGGTTAAGTCTGTTACATTAACTGGATCTAATATTGCTGTTTAAGGTGTTCGACACAATGTGTTGCATCTTATATTATTTGATTAGTAATTAGTATCCCATGCTTTAAATGTTTTTCTACAGTTCTGTCACAGGTTTTACTCCAATTCATCCTTTCCTGGGCATTCTGTCCAGTTGTCTCATTAGAACATATAATGTACTTTTGCCACTCCTTCATTTAATGTGCTCCACTGGCTTGTATTTTAAAAAAAGGATGAAAATGTTAAAGCTTAATTACATTTTGATTGATTATAAAAAGGAGGTTTATTGGCAGCATTACATTTGTCAACAATAATAACATTAGATATACCTGTTACAAAATGTGGAGAATTTTTTTTTATCCTTTATTAATTTTGTTCTGGAAAAGTTCTTCATTTCCTTGGTACAAATGCAAATATTGATGAATTTTAAACATCCAAAGAGAAACCCATCAGTCTGCAGAAGTCATCCGTGTGTGATGACTTGAAGATCTAAACCAATCACATTCAGTTTCTGAGGTGTTTTTCATAGGTGTTTTTCATTCAAGGAGCAATCATGAAATTGTTCTGTAGATTTCATTCACTTGATATTGAACAAATTGTAATGAGAGCTACACCTGCCTCAGTTTGCACTGTTTTCAAGCTTTTTTACTGTGATCCATATAAATATTATAGCATGAGTATAAAATATGAATATGACTGGAAAGTATTGGTTATAAGAAAGTAGACCCTGGTACTGATCTGTTTAATGTCTTATGTGTGTGTATTACATAACAAACTGGCATGTACAATAATGGAACAATAACTGAACCCTGAACAGGGAAAGAATGAAAGGAAAACTATTCTTTGGCTTACATAAGAGAAAATCCATTTGAAAAGTTAATATTTGATCATGATTGTATTCCTCATTAGCTGACCCACAGTGACATAAATTGCCACATTCTGGGCATGCTTGGCTTATGATGGAGAAACTGGTTGCCATTTTCAAAATTAGCCCCAATTCAAAGGAGATGGGGAAAAAGACAACTTGGAGAATCTCATGTGATGATAAAGAGTTGCATCTCGGAAAACGAATGGATTGTGTAGAGTTTTCCTTTCATTTCCTGTCCTAAAAGGGCTTCAGCAGTACTACCAGACTACCAGTAGTCTCCAGGATTGTGGCTGCCGTTGTGTCTGTGTACGTTGCTGATTTTTACATTTTGGTCTGTGTAGGAAGAGTGAGAGGGTGGTGGAAGGGGCTCTTGTGAAGCTGAGGCAGAGCATCAGCAGTGTGGGGTGTCTTAGCTAATGGGTCCCAATGTGGATCAGCCTGTGCTCGGAGCTTGTATTCACATCACCACCCTTTGGCCCACAGGTAGCTGTTGTACAATGGTGTTTAGTTTCAAAGGGGCATAAAGGCAACTTTTTAAAACTGTTACTTTTTGTCTACGGATAGTTGTTGGTAACATCTGTAAATTCTTCTTTATTTTGCATGGACATTTACTATTGACATAAGAAGAGCTGTGACCTGATGAGTAGTGTTGGAAGTGTTTGCAATTGCTCCCTAGGAAGAGCATCCTGAGCAGTTCTCTTAGCTTCGTTAGACAGTTATATGTGAAGTGTTTGTCAGACTTGTATATTTGAATTGCAGTGGACAGTGTATTTGGTATATTCATATTTTTGAGTTGTACCTCTATATCCCTCTACATATTGATAATTCCAATATATCTATATGGAGCAGAGGCCTGGGATCACTTCTGTAATATGGCATCTTAGATCCTGGGTTTGGAGCCCAGAACCTTTCATTTCAGAAACATTCTACTTTTATATCCTCCCATCAGTGAGCATTCAGGGTATGGAGCAAGCTGAACGTTTACAGGAAAAAATCCACCTTTTCACCAACCTAACGTCTGGTGTTTTAATCAAGGAACTGTTTATAGTGTTCCACATGCTGTTACACAATTTTCTATCCTGTTGAATCAGGTCTTACCGATCCAGTATTTACTTAACTTGTTTGTAAACCAGGAATGTAGAAAGAAAAGGATGATTTTCATTAGATTGAATTTTTCTTTCTAACAAAACTAGATATGATAGACAGCCCTGCACAGGAAAGGTTAGTTCATTCTTTGCCTTTATGCCTCAGATTTCTGTGAGAGCATTTTACTCGCCGTTTAGTTTTCTATTCTGGACATGGAGTACTTAATATTTCAAAAGGGCTGTGACAGTGTTCTTCCATTACCGCTGTCTGTACTAGAGTCTAACAGAGCAAAACTGTGCTGTAGTGTCTCTCAGTAGCTCTGCATACAGTCCTATGATTATTTTAAGAGGCTGCTCTGATGATTTCCAAGTGTTTTTAAATGTGATAAGTAATCTGCATTATATGACGTTGTGAGGGCTGATGTAGGTCACCTTTTTTGTATTTAAATGGCAAAAAATGTTGTACATGTCTGATGCGTTTACTGTTGGGCTTTTACCCCAATAGTAGTGTTTCATAAAGAAATTCTTAGCCACTTTTAGACATTTAAAAAGTTGAATACAATTGAAGTAAATGATTATTTGATTGTTGAGTTGCTATTTAGAATGGCAGTGCCTGGGGTGATTAACACTTAAAGTGCAGCTTTGTGAATTGGTATGGAGTTATCAGCACTCTGACCAAAGAGCTAAAGCTGATGTGGGAGAGGAAGAGGTCATAGTTGTGTCCATAATTGACTACAATTAAAATTATTTGAGAAACCTGTAGCTATTACTCAGTTTCTTTCCAGTTGGTTGCTTCTAACATATTCCATTAGGTAAGAAAATGCAAACTAATCAAAGGAGCATTTCATCGGCCATTACTGGATGAATAAAGTAACAGAGAACAATGTGAAACTGGCTGAAATCTGATTGGGCAGCTGTAAAAGGAGAACAGAACAGCTCAAACTGACTATTCAGAGGCCTTAGCTCATTGCAGAATGACAACGCCTTCGATAGTCATGTCGCTTGTATTGCACATGTTACTTGATCACTTTTTCTGACTACCTGTATGTCAAACGGTCAGCAACACTGCATTCCGTTGCTGAGATTTGTCCTGAATACAGCCAGCTTCCAGCTGTGGGGTGGGGGACAGGAGTGGCTTGTTAGAGTGGCACAGAGAGCCCATTTTCCTTGCTGTTATGTATGAAAGAGTTTGATGTTGAAATTCATCTCGGCTGAAGTAACAATGGCAAATGGTGTTGGCGCTTTTTTATAATGACTTGGTTTGTCTTCCCAAATATTTTAATACTGTTGAAGTGAGATCGAAAGTACTGCTGCACAAAGCTAAGAGACCGTGGCAACTGCCCATCTTTCTTTTTTTTTGCACTCATGTTAAAAATGACTCGTAAACTGGGTCTTTATAATTTCAGTTAATCCACTACTTATTGAGAATTCACTCATTTGAATTTAGCTGAGAACCATCAAGGAGTGAATGCCAAGGCTTGTTTTTTGGTGCATTTTATAGTTTTGTTGATTCTTGGTCTTTAATGTCATATTAATCAACCTTAAGTATTCATCTTATTCCTGTTTCATTTAATTTCTAGTTGGGTGTTATTTTACTGTACAGCACTGTGTAGTTACATTTCTGGTTGATTAAGGCCCTTCTTAATCCTCATAAGATCGAAAGCTTACCTGTTTATTCAGTGTGAATTTAACCGAGACCCTGAGACCCCTTACAAAGAAGGCTCATTCATCACACTTTAAACCCCCCACCAAAAACAGGAAGTATTTGTTTATTCATTGAGGTTAATTTGGAGAAACTGGGGCAGCTGTACTAAACGATAGAACTACACTGAACAGTCTGGAAAATCCTGTGTTCAGATCCCTAACTCAAATGTGACATTACCCCAATTTTAGGAGCAGCCTTAACTAGCTAAACAAGTTGTTCCAGCAGTGTGTAACATGTCAATACAACTGCATTGCTCTCAAAACGCATTCGCCTTTTTCATTCAGCCTTGCACTCTCTCTCCCCAAATTCAGGTTAAAATGGCAGTTTTATCTGGCAGCTTCATTTGAAGAGAAAACAAGAGAATGTCCCTTTCAGCCCCTGCGGCTTGTTTGATCAAAAGTGGGCAGCTGGCTGATTTGGAAAGAATAAATATTTAATCTGCCTATTGATCCTCTACTTAGCTCCAGCTAGGCCAGCTTTCAGTGGGCAAGGATTTTGTTGCTCTTTATGTTGCTGGTCTTGTGTGCAATACAGGGCCTTAGTCTCCAGTCTTGGCTGACTCGTGCTATGTGCTCGGTGTGCCTGTGATCTGTCTGCCTTACCTCCTTGTGCTCCCTGTGATGATCCCCGCGCTGAGGGGCTTCTGTTTGACCTGCCTTCAATTCTGGGTCTTGTCCTGTGCCTATCTGCTATGTACCTGCCTTGAAAGTCAAGAAAAAAGCCTTTTTTGTTTCTTTGTTGCATGATTACAATATTACTTTTTGATGTTCCCTCCTCACATTTATCCTGTTACGTTATCAGTTCCTCTTGGCCTCTGTGGATTGATCTGTGGCCTGATTTTGTTCTTGCTAGAAGCCCTTTGCCTTTTGCAAGTACCCTGTTGCCTTTGTTTCCCCTCTGTGTTTTTGTCATGGATGCTCGAAACACATTTTTCTGATGGTCTAAACTCAGCAAAGTGTGAGCTGGGATCATTGTTGTGGTCTTGGATCCCATTTGGATGTGAGGGTGCTCATTCTCTGTTTTACTAATGTGCATGCAGCAAGAAATGGTCTTTAATGGAGATATTTAAACTTCAACATTGAATATTGGTTAGCATCACGTAAGCTACAAGCGATTGCAGCAGTATTTAAATAGTATGCATACTGTATATACAGGATGCCCCACATCAGGAACAAAAAGGTTTTGCATTCAGGAGAATCTATAGCAAAATTAAGGTGAGAGTGAAAGGTGAGAGGTGCGGTAGAGTGTATTACTGATATATCCCATTTTCAAAACATAAAATAAAAAAAAATTGGAAGACTCTTTTGAGGTATGTCTAATTTCCTGTTTTAATGCTGTTTTCAGTTGTGTGCAAATTCTAAAAGTTTCACAAGTGGTTGATGCAGGCCTAAGACACCACTCGCAAGCTTTTGATAATCTGACGGTAAAAATGTTTCCCAAAATCTTAAGTGGTATAAGAAACATGGCTGTGACTAAGGCATGCCGCTTCTCAGAAAATATGACTTTGCTTCAGCTCATAACTTCAGCGATTGTTTGGCTGTAGCATTTTTATTTTTTGGAAATGGGACGATGAAAGCATTCTACCCCTTCTAATTCAGTTCTGAAGTGCTAAAACTAACATGCACTTTCCAAGTCTGTAGTAATAGAAATTGTCTTGCACATCCTTACATGTGGTAAGCATTGGAAGTGGCTGTACAGGAATGCAGTGTTGGTTTACCTTGAACCCTGGTAAGGGTGCTAAGGGTGGGCGTCTTTCATCTGGGTTTGAATTGTGATGTTTCTCTGTTATGGGGATGTGCTTTTTCATGGTTTCTGTGCTTTTAACTGTTCTTGCTCATGACTTTGTCCTGTATACAGTTTGTTCAGACCGCGGCACTATGAGATCCTTTTTCTTTTGTTTTTTTTAAATTGTTCTCTTTTTCTTAAATTTGTGGAGTGTGTTGATTTAGCCTTTTTTGTTTTTTTTCTTCAAGTTTATTTAGATGCTACAACCTAGCACAATGAAATTACAATTAATGAGTTGTAGAATCATTTGCAAGCAACTCAGACAAAACACAGTATCACTGGTGGGAAAAAATGACTCACACCAGTATAATAAAATGTATTTTTTATATATTTTCTTTCATTCTTCATGTTTTGAATATTGAGTGTCAAGCACTTTAAGTTGGTCTTTCATGTCTTCAGAAGTTTCCAGAGAAGACTGTATCTACAAGTGTTTTAAAGAACAAAAGAAAAATTAGGGGAAACTTGGAGGCTTATTGGTTCTATTTCACATTGTACAAAAATAATTTAAGATAGATGGAAAAGTCGTTTGGGGGTATATAATAAAGTCATGCATGTATTTCAAAATGGAAAGAAAAGCACAGTTACTAATTGCACTGGTTAGACCTTGAGTGCCATTTAATTCATTTGTAAAAAGATGTTACTGAGTTAATTTTTGGTTTCTTTTAACTCAGTCCTATCTTTTTGTATTCCCTGTTTATTGAAAATTTGCCATTTTGCTCAGAACCTGTCTGGTCCTGACAGTGCAGTGCTGCTGTGCTGCTGTGCTCCTGTTTAAGTTCATTTTCTAGTGTATTTCTTACAGAAAAAAAGTGCCAACATATTTCCAACATATTTGAAGGAAAAAGTATCCTCAATTTCATATCTTATTACAGACTAGCATTGTCCTCTTCATGGGTTCTGCAATAAAATATCAGTCTTGTGTAAGGCAGAAAGGAAAAAAATACATATTTGGTTTAATTATAAAGTACTATTAGAAACTCCTTTCAAACTGGCAGTTTTCTAGATTCCTCTTTAACAGTGATGTAAAACTGTGTGTCTTTTTGCGGTGCTTAAATCAAAAAGCACTCTCATTCTTGATTACTTCACTCTCCTGATGGGGCTCATCTATGACTTCATGACAGGAAAACCCTAATACAGACTAGCAGCACACTGCAAAACATTGCATTTATTACACCCCATACATTGAACTAAATAATTCCTCAGCAGAATATTTCTAAATAGTTACATTTGACTGGTTTATTTTTTCCACTGTGCTAGAAGTCCTGAAAATGCCTATTCAGTCAATTTAAAGCATCTCAGCCTCCGAATACATTATTTCTCAGTTCTGTGTGCTCCCTTAACTGTTAGATTTTATAAATCTGAGATCTTAACACTTGCACTTGGGCACAGTCACTACTTTTGCCCTCTGTGTTGCCTTGTGGCACAGCTCTGAAATTCAGACGATCCTTGAACTCGGATAAGTTGGTCTCAGTGCACCCCTGTCTAGCTTTGCAAGGAGAACACCTGCATGCTTTTAGTTCTTTTTCTATAAAAAAAATGCTAAAACTCTAACATGGTTTAAAAATGTTTGAGTGTGTTATTTATTTATTCCCAGTGTTATGTCAAAGGAGTAGATTTTGTCTGGAGATTTCTCTGTAAATTCTGGAACTGATTTTATGTTTTTAATTTTTATTTTCAATTTGTCTACTGACACAATGTTTTCTTTTTTGTAATATGTTACATGTACTGATTTAAAAAAAAGTCAAGATTTTTTATTAAAAATGTGATGCTGTGCTAACCATTTGTTCTGTTTTCTGTTAACAAAAGAAAAATGTCCGGGTATGGTATATAAATTATTTTCCAGAACAAATGAGATGTTAGTGGTAATAGAAGTTAGAAAAGTTTAGGAAAAACATCCTGCCTCCAGTTTCAATAAAGCAATTGATAAAATGTACATAACACACCCTATTAGGGGATATATGATGAGCTCACATCAGTTTTTAATGTCCCTTAAATAATCTAATTTCTACTAAAGAGCCCTAATCAATACAAGTATTTGTAAGACTTTTAACAGTTTTTTTTTCATTCGGCACCTGGGGAAATGCAGTTTTTTGTAGTATAAAGTATTATTGGAAGCACTGCGGTGTCTACTGGAAGAAAGATGTATTCATACTCCTATTTTCCTGTATTTCCAGATCTAGAGTGTCAGTATGATTGACTGTGAAATTAATTAACATTGAGCTTTAGACCTGGAGGTTTCCCAGAAAATAGCAAACCTACTGTACCATAGAGGTCACCATTTTGTATATCTGAGATAAACTGTCATAATCAATAGCTTAGAATAAGGCAAGTAGTGTGTTTCAACTGGCCACTAAGAAAGGCTGAGTCTTAAAAATACTGGAGTTTGAGATGTGATAAAACTCAGGCTCTGAAGTATAAAGAGCTCAGTCAGTACAGGGTGAACTTTTGTGTCCGGTCCTGTGAGTACAGAATTGATTGGCAGGTTTGACTATCAAAATTAGAACACGTCCTTGGATGATTTTGTAATGAATGGTAAGTACTGTTGTACCAATATATTATTCTGAAGAAAAGTTATCGTAGGGGTCATTTGGTCATCAGAAGATCCAGAAGATTACATTTGCTGATTCATTTTGAAGTATTTCTACTCAGAAAAGTAGACAGCAAGAAATAAGCCACAGATCTGTCAGTGATAAAAGAATCATTTATGCTAAGGTTTTTTTCAGGATCCATGCCTTTAAAAAAATATTTCTTCATTCAGCTTAGAATTTGTCAGTCTCTGGTTGAATGCAAGTTGAATGTTAGTTTATTCTCTTAGTTCAGGGTCCAGGTGTCTAGTCTTAATCCTGGAGAGATGGTATATCTGCAGCTTTTCATTCCAACTCAACTTTCAATGAGTCTGACCATCTGGTTACTCTCTTAACTGAACTGTTTAACAGCTTCTCCCAGCTCATCAGATGCTGCTGTCTTAGCGAGACCAAGAAAACCTGCAGAGACCCCAACCCTCCAAGACCACCTCCACACCCCTGTCCTAGGTTAGGTTTCTAGTTGTGTTTTACTTCTGATTCTTCTTTCTAGAAACTACAGTATGTATATTGAGCTCTTTCAGCACACCCTCTGCACCTTGCTGTATAAAGCCTCCATATCTGTATTACATTATGAGAATTGGAAATATGCAACCTATTCTACTGTATGTGTGGTTGCACCAGTGCATTGTATTGATGTATAATATACAGTTTTAGTATAACTTGATACGTTGAAATCTGTTTACACACTCGACTGCGTACCGCTGGGGTAGGGCTTGAGTCAGCCATGGTATCGTGGTTCTGACACAGAGCAGAGAACCCTAAAACTTCCTGAATGTGTGATTCCTTGCAGCATTGTCGGGAAGAACCACATTGCTCTCAGGATAAATCCAGACACTACGTGCTCACGGTGTGTCAGATGGCACCCCAAAAAAGGAACCATGACTTACACCTAATTTTGTGTGCAAAGTGCTTATTTTTTGTCAATATTTTATTTTATTTTAACCTTTGCTTACAGGTCACCTTAACAAGTAAACTATCCACTTGACAGGTCTTTTTATCTTCTGAGGATTATTTATTAGTTTAACTTTAGAGAGGCCATTTGGTTGAAGTCCAAGGCAAAGTTCAGCCAAAACACTGGAGCTAATACCTCTAAATTTAAGAACACTGCCATGGCATCATTGATTACCATGTATTCAGGACCTCGGTCAGAATCTCAAGTCGCCATACTTGGTATGGCCCAATTCTGGCCCTTAGAGTGCTATGGCTACATTAATAATTTATAATATTTGATGGGGGGCGGAGCGGTGGCTCTGTGGCTAAGGATCTGCGCCTGTGGCTGGAATGTTGCCGGTTCAAATCCCACAGCCAGCAGAGGAATCTTGCTCCTTTGGGCCCCTGAGCAAGGCCCTTAACCCCAACTGCTCCAGGGGCACTGTACAATGGCTGACCCTGAGCTCTGACCCCAAGCTTCTCTCTCCCTGTCTATGTCTCATGGAGAGAGAGTATCCGAAAAGACAAATTCCTAATACAAGAAATTGTATAGGGCTAATAAAGTGATAAAAAAATAATATCTGATGGATTCTGCCTGCAAGTTTGTAATGCTGCAGTTTGAACTGATGTCCTAAGTCCAGAACCTGTTGCTCTATGTGAATTGTACAGTAGAGAACAGAGGTACAATCAGTCTGTAGTTTGACTTAGTTTGATTAAAATAATGGTCTACAAACAGTTGTAAATGGCAGTGTGCCACAGGACTCTTAGTACTGCAAGGTACTTTATTTAATTCGTTTAAATTTAAATTGTTCATTGAAACAATAGACCTTTGTGAGAGCAGGTCTGAGATCCAGTGTCTGACAACAGTTTTGGATTTATAACAGGATCAAGGTCTGTGGAACTATAGCTGGTTCACATTCATTTAATCCATCTGTGTGCAATAGTTATAATCTATTGGCATTTTTTCAACTTTTATTATTTTTATTATATGCTTAGAATCTGCAGGTCAGCAAATTCGTATTTCCATCTTTTGTTCTTGACCGACTTGCAACTTTATTCCGTCAAACCTACTAAGGCTGGTTTTGTTCTGCTACTCAAAGCATATTCATGTTTTGATGTGGAGCTTTCGCGGTTACGAAACAATTGAATATGTGGAGTGGCTTCCTAAATTATTCACTGTCCAGTGAATTCTAAAAATGTAATAATCCGAAATAGCGGAATGTTATCAATTGATTTGATTTTGTAAGGTTTTATGTCAAGGAAGACTTGGAGGTGTAACTAAACGTGAACATTGTGTTTGTTAAATTAGTTATGACAAATATGCTTCAGCCTTGTGCAATTCGATTAAGATTAAACGTTATCCAATTTATAAATCGTTCTATCTTGTTTGTGATCCTATTTCACTGAGGGTATACATAAATGTGGAGGGCGCCGTAATTTGTTGTTACTAAAATATACCCCACACTTTCTCTTTTTGTGAAGGTACTTTATCAACTTGTGCTATTTAACTGCTATTTTTTAAAAAAGTTTCCAAAACCAAGCCTAGTTAATCTACAGTACGTCTGTTTGCTCACATCCTGTCTCCTCCCCTAAGGAACTGTGTAAGACTGCTTAAGTGCTTCTGCGTTTCTGTTTGCCGGAGTTGTGTTAATGGATGTTTGCAAACCTACCCAGATAGATGAAGGTAAGCACTTTCTCCTGTATACTTTTTTAGTGTAATTGCAGAATGAGGTGGCTTATTAGTCTTTTTAGTTATTAGTTATTATTGAGTGCGAGACTGCTGTCATTTACTATGCACAGGTCGACTGACTCTTAAAACCCCTTTTTATGTATTTTAAAATCAAGTGTGATTTCACTTCGTTTATTTGGTTACTGAAACTGGAACTCGCTCGCAAGAATGCATCATCCATACTTGCATTCAAACCTTTTAAGTTTTTTAAGTTTTCAAATTAAAAAAGGGCTCTGAGAGAACGGATTTTAAAATATTGTTTAAACATACTGTCATAGTGAAACAGTATACAAAATACATCACAGTGTTTTGTAAATGGGACTCAGCAGAGACTAGAACTAAGCAGTGCAAAGTAAGAATAGTTGCAATGTTAGCCTGTTAATCAGCTTAAATAAAAGGCTATTTGTAGGGATGATTTATTTTCTAAATATACGTATTCACGTAATAATTACATGAGTAGTATTGGCCGTTTGTATTCCCAAATAGTAGCATTATATTATATAATTATGTATCAATCATTATATAAATCTCAAAATTAACAATTTCTTGTTTGTTGCTGATCTGCATTTTCAAAGTTGTGCCAGAGATCCCACCACACTGCACGAGCTTCAGCTAAAGCAGTGGGGTTTAATTCAGGAGCGCCACGTACATCCGCTTCAAGTACACTGGCACTTATAATGTCAAAAGGGTGCACAGCGATACTTTGTAAGACGTAACTAGCTAATAAACGGAGGATTCTTAATTATCAGCCTGTTTTTGCTTTTTTTTATTGTACCCGTCAACAAGGTTAATCCATTTAATATCATGTCAAATCCTACCGCAATGTGCTTTGCTTTGACTATTTTTACCACTGGTTTACTGAATGTAACTTTGGATTTACCATTAATATATCACAGTAAGCCTTTATAAGGAGAGAGCTATAGCAGAACGCCATGCTATTCTTTCTGGAGATATTTCCACGCCATTTTCTCAAAACTTTCATAAGCTGTCCTTTTTCTGAAACAAATAGAAATGACGGCCATTAATCTTGAACAGTTGGAGCTAGCATTGTTAGATATTCCTATTCCCTAGAAAGAAGCTCAGAGCAAAAGTAAAAGCACAGAACAGCTCTGCCCCTGGACAGGTACTGTTTGTAGTCATTCACATGTGGAGAGGTATAGAAATGGTCAAGTAAGAGTAGCCAGTCAAACCCAGCCACGTGCCTTTGGGATATTGAGAAAATTGAGGAAAAACCACATGAACACGGGGAGAATAAGCAGATTGCACAAAGACAGATACCTGACCCACAAAATCAACCCCTGGCAAATCATAAATCTAATAAAGTAACTAAGGGCTGTACTGGCATAGCTAAACACATTGAGGACTTCAGAGTCAGGGTGGGACGGTCCTCCTTTTGTCAGTACTGCCCAGTAAACATTGCTATGCTTTGTTTGTTCCATAAACAGCTCTAAACCATTTCAGCAGAAACACATTAAAACAGCAGTTTAATAAAGCATTATTCTGCCAGATGACAACCCTGGTGACTCCTAGACCTTGTGAGAAACTGCATTGTTGTTAATCTTCTTGTCTATTAGGCTGCAAATCCAGAATATCCAGTCAGCTCACAATTATCTTTTAATTTATTAAACATTTTAGACACAAATGAACTGAAAACATGGGGCACAGTGGTGTGACACTAAGTATTGTTGCCTGACAGTTTTTGAGTCCTGAGGTTGATTCTGAACGGGGATGCGTTCTGCTTGGGGTTTGTACATTCTTGTGTTTTTCTGTATTTTTCCTCCAAAACCCTCCCACGTTACAAGGACCCCTGGCAAGGTGAAGTGATCGTTATGAATGGTTCTTGTGTACAGTATGTGTCCCCTGCAGTGCCCTTAGGCCCTATCATTCCAGCCTTGTACTCTGTGTTTCCAGGTTTAGTTACAAACTGAAAACAGAATAAAGCTTTGGTGCCCTTACCATATTCTACTTACATCCTATGCGTCCCATAGCTTTTACCAGCACATATTTGCTTAGGTTTGTATTACACTTGTTCTTAATATACTGTACGCTTCCTAGTTTGGCTGGACTCCTTCCCCAAACCATTTCCTGCAGCTCAGACCTTGAGGCTTTTTCACTCAGTGCGTTTCTGAAGGGGAAGAGAAGGTTGCTGAAACAACCCTGTTACACACTGTAGCGGGGACTGCCTGCACCTGGGAGTTGGCAGTGCTTTCTGGAATTCTGTGCTGTGTGTTATGTATTATTTTGCTGACTGAGACACGTTTCTCTAACTTGACCCACAGCAGTTTGAATCAGGGTGTTATGGCTACTGGCTTGTGATGTGAAGGAGACTTCAGGTGTTGCACCATAAAACTGCCGAGTTACCTGCCCAGTCTATTCATGTGATCTAAACCTATTGAATTTTAATGCACAGGCAAGTGAATGGACAGGGGAGGAGTTTTGAATTGTAGACTGCATTTGTCTTTTGTGGCAGTCTCCTTTTTTTTTTTAACCTGAAGCTGTAAAATGATGCCCACAGTGAGGAGGCACAACCTTCGAAATGTAACATTCCACACAGATTATATGCAGGTGCGATATCAGATGAGGCAGGGATTGGTGCCCACTTGAGCCAAGCTACAGAACGTCTTGTATGGATGTCCAAGCTCAAAAGTGATTCCCAAATGAGACAGCACATCCAAAGAGTAAGGAAGTAAAGAATAAGTAAAACTTCAGCTTCCAATAAGGATACTCGGACCACTGCAGACACTTCGAAGGGCCAGAGGAGTCTGTGGATCTACAGTATAGATGGCATATAGTCAGTTTTCACAGCATTGCTAGAAGTCAGACAAAGGCGTCCCATTCCACTTTCTCAAAATGAATGCTGAGTGGATTTTTTCTGTTGAAGTGAAAATTGACCGATGTGATGTTTGTCAAATACAGCTGTCTATCCTTGAATTAGCGGAGTGCGCGCAGTCAGCTATGGTACTAGGCGTTGCATAACACACCAAGAGGTACTGGTGCTTAAAATGAGTAAGACTGACGTCCACAGTATTTTACTGTTATTTTTTCCGTATAATTAATTATTGTTGGGGGGGTTTTGTTTATAACTAAATTGTTTAAAACAATTCGCTACACGTCCACTGGCGACAGCCCACAGGTACAGTGCAGTAAAATCGTTTCCACGGAAACCGGAGACAAAAGAGAAAGATTCGTGAGAAAAGGGAAACATAATTCGTCATTATCTCATACAATTAAAATAAACTACATTATACTTACATTTGCAGATAGTTGTGGTAAGTTTATTTTTTGAATTTTAGATTTTCGTACAATGTGTTCCCTTTTCAAGAGGGACATATTTCAATATGGTATAGTAGTGGTTATTTTTTCGCAGTCAGAAAAGACAGCATAAAGAAATGTGGTTAAATGTATTGCTTTTTCTTGTAATCAAAATACAGTATGATTGTTTTAACAAAACGGAACTAATTGTGAAGGCACCTGCTATTTTCGTAATACTATACTGTATATCACTTCTTTTAATTATAATAAAAAATATGTAAACGTTGAGAAAATTAAGACTACGGTATTTTTAATTCTTTGAATTGAGTACGCGTGGTTCAAAATGTGCGTGGGTAAAATCAACTTTTACGTTTGTTCTGCCGAAATCAACCTGTAGTGTCAATCGAAAATTAGTTTTCCTCCATCTTTTGAAAGGTGTTTTTCTAGTACAAGAGACTGTTCACATGCTGGAATATGATCTGTCTTTATCAAGTATACGTACCAGAAGGTAAAAAGTTGATGTGACGTTTTACAAACTAGCACGATCTCTAACTGGACCAGAAAATTGATGGATAAAAGAAAACATACTGTACAACATTAATTAGCCAGTTATGTTGAATTTCTAGTACATTCTAAGATGCTATTAATTTGGGTTACATTTTTTTATTTTTTGCCAACCAAGAGTGATAAATCGGATGAAAGAGTGTTGACACTTGTAAGAGCAATGCATATTATCTATCAAAATTAAACGCAGCTTGCACTGTTGCACAAATTGGAACTCGGGTGAAATTAGCAAAACGGTTATAAGGGGATTGATTTACAAAGGCGTGTGCGGCTATACTCAGAAGAATGCAAACTGTTCACTAAGCAGGGTTCTTTAAAGATGGCATGGTTACTTGGGAGCATGTTTCAGAGAGACTTCCATCCTTCATACCGCGATGAAGGCAGGCAGCGCTTTAGGTGAAAACTGACAACAGCTGCAGGGTTTCAGAATGGCCGGAGACCCGCTTCCTCTGATCTGCCTGTCCTTCATTGGTGCTGAGTCACCGGAGGATGACGCAATGCCAACCCCGTATTAGTGGCACAAGAGCGAAAAAAGATTGTCATAAAGAAGGCTGAAAAGGCAGAGGGGATTCGGTGAGATAACAGTTTAACCCAAACAGTGCTTTATCAGCAACGTCTTTAAAAGCTACTGTATACATCAATTTCAAATAAGTTATGATTGAATAGAAAACAGATGCTCGTAGTTACTGAAAAGACTACCTTCATTACAATGTTAGCATGTTTAATTTGTAACTGATTTCTAAACTGCTATATAAAAGTTTAGAAATCGGCATTGGGTTGGTGTGAATAGATTCATGGTATTTAGTCGGCGATAAAATAAATGTACTGTAATAATACTTTGCATTACTAAATTTAGAACAAATGACTCATTAAATTGCTAAATGTTTCTACCTGTTTGACCGATCCTGTAGGATTAATTCTATAAAACGTCCTTTGTTTCTTCTCATGTGGTGTTTATTACATTAAGAACTAAATTTATAGAAGGAAAAGCTGTAGACCAGTTTCTGTGTGAAAGAAGACTCTGGTTCTGTTTACTGTGTTTGGTAAACAAGATGATTGTTTTGTAAACATGCAGTTAAATGTTCAGGAAACCAGCTGTTTGATTTGTGGGTTGTTTTCTTTCTTTTATAGGTTCTGTCAAGCCATGTGTAAAGGTACTGCTGACAGACAATCTACAGATGCTTCCATTTGAGGTGACTGAAGCATTTTACTGATTAGGGTTTTGGCACCTATTTAATGTTGCTTAAGAGTATCAAGTATGCTCTTTCACAAAAGGTTAAACCCATAATCTGTCTGTTGTGGCACAGGAGAAACAGTCAAAGATAAATTTGAGCCCCCTTAAGTGTAAAGTGGTGGTAATGGGGTTGAAGAAAAATACTCAATCTAAAACATCAAAACATCAACGAACAAATTAATATACACTGGAATATAAAGTGTTTAGCTGTATTTATGAGAACATTTTATCCATTATAATCTTGATTGTGCTGCTTGGTGCAGAAAATGCATATAGAACATGGCTTTCAGGAAACGGTAGATAGCATTGTTTATTTAAGGCGTCTGTCATGTGGATTCAGAAGCAGGTTTGTTGTAACAGTAATGTCTCCTTTTCTTTAGACAAACCAGGGGACTGACGGAAAGTGGAGCACTGGACAGACAGGACCCGGAAATGACCGAAGAGCACTTAGCCCCTGCAGGGGCTGGCTCACCTGATGAGGGTCAGAATGGAGCTATCCGCAGTCGGACACCCACCCCGCATGCCCTGCAGCCGGACAGGACTTCTAAAGCTAATGAGTGCAGTTCTGAGTCAGAGTGTCAGATCTTCACAGCAAGAGAACAGAGTGACCCTGTTGTGGAGAGACAGCCAGCTGCTCCAGATGGGGGTTGGGGCTGGGTGGTGCTCGTTGCCACAATTCTGGTTCTGGCATTGACCCTCGCTTTCCCTTCCTGCATTGGGATCTTTTACACTGACCTGCAGACTGAGTTTGAGGCCACCAACAGCGAGACCTCATGGGTGCCTTCCATAATGACAGCCGTGCTGCATGCAGGAGGTAGGTGGTCAGTGAGAATGTAGGTCACTGGGTTTCTCTTTCTAAGGACTTGAAGAAGGGCCATGAGCCCTCCAATGTACTTACAATTAATGATGTTATGAAATATTGCTGCATTGAATGTAATCATGTGGTCCTACAATTTCTAGAAATAATGTGTCTGGGTTTTTCTTCCTTTCTGTTGTTCACATCCTGGTTGGTTTTAAAATCAAGAAATCCATTGCAGTAAGTTTCAAGGAGTTAGCTTGCATTCGTGAATGAGATTACCTGGAAACTGCCACAGGTTGCTACAAGGTGGCAACAGCTGTGTGCACTATGACCACAATAAAAACTGGTAGATCTTACATGTCTCTTTGTTTACTTGAGATGGTTGGTAATAAAGAGGAGAGACGTATTTATTTTTAGTTACCACAATATGTCACATTTTTTGGAGTCTTGTTATTTGATCTTTATGGTATTTGGCTCATAACTGAAAAAGGTTGAGAAAACCAGTGACTATTAAGACAGTAAAGTAAATTTAATTTAGAATTAAAGAAGGTTACAAATGAGAAGAGAGTATCCCACCTTGATCATGTGATTGCTAGTGGTTTATAGTAGCTTATGACCCTTTGTGTGAAGAAGTGATTCCTGATTTCCATCCTAAATGCACCCTCTCCAATCTCTTAGTTTACTTTCATTATGCGGTCCTTGTTTCACTGTTGGTCCTAATATAGTCCTCTGTGTTGACTTTGTGAGCACTTTTCAGGATTTTAAATACTTGTATCAGTTCCTTATATAATCAGATCAGATAAGACAATAATGCAGGAAACCTTTGTTTGACTCTACCCTTCAGTCTCGTAGCTGCTGGGAGAATATGGAGTTTTCTTGTCACTATTGTTCTTGTTCTTGTGTGCTGCTGTCAAGTACTCAAGTGAGGTGGAAGCCCACAGCAACTTTGACAAATGGTAAATATTACTGTTTTGTGTGACTCAATGTACCTGTTACTTTCAGAAATTAGAAGTTATTCCCTTTTATTCTAAATACAAGAAGATGTCTTTTACCTTACAAGTTTGACATTTTTCCTGTGTTGATTTTGGATTTGATGTGTTTTTTATTATTGTTCTGAGGCAAGACATCATGAAATATGTGGAAACCTTGTTTTATCAGCTCCCTTAATTATTATTTGCAGTTATTACTATTATTGCAATTATTTGCATTATTATTATTTGCAGTCAGTTTGTGAAGATGTTGTTTTCCAATAAGAACTTGGTTTGCCCTCATTTCATCAATGACTAAGGAGGGTTCTCTTGCTCCTTCAAACACTTTTTAATTAGCAGGCTAACTGGCTTGAATTTCACTTTCAAAACCAAGCATGTCACAATTATTTTATTATAATGAGATATTGTGAATAGGTTCTATAGACATAGTGATAATAATCTTCATTGTAAAGCCATTTAACCAGCTTTTAATTATTCTGTGTACATGCTATAACCCAAAATTTATATTGTTTTTTTCTAAAAGCTGTACAAGATATCTGGAGACATGATGCGTCAGCATAAAATATTTGTATGCATATCAAAACCCAGGCACCACTGATTTTTTTTTCCTTATTAGAGCAGAGAGAATATTTAAAGGTGTACAGATAGAAAATAAATGCCATAAACCTTAACTATGAAACATTTCATGCTTTTGTTTCGATGGAGAAGTAAAATAAAATAAAAACAGAGGCTTAAAGGAATCCTACCGATAGGCTGAAAAAAACTGACATTTTTTAGTCATGAACAGAGATCACAGCAAGCGGACCTGGTCTATCCATCATGTTCTAACTGCTTTATCCAGTCCAGGGTCGCGGGGGAACCAGAGTCTGACCAGCAAGAGGCTCAAGGCAAGAGACACTATGTATGGGACAGGGCAGGCACACACAGATCAGGGCTCGTTTTCCCAGAAACCAATTAACCCATCTGTATATCTTTGGAATGTGTGAGAAAACCAGTTCATAACATCTATTCTACTATTTTGCTAGGAGTGCTAGACTCTCTTTGGTTAGAGTCAATAACAGTCTGTTATGTTTATCTCTTATGTTTTTTTTCCATTTATACATTTATTCATACAGAATATTGAGAAAACATGGCTATATTGTTCTGCTTTGCTATCCTCCCACGTAGGTAGGAAATAGGATTACTCAATATATTTAGATAAGTTGAAACAGACCCTACTGTAAACTGTGGCGTCCACTCTGGGTGGAACATGATACACGATTATCTTTTCTCCGTCAGAAGACTTGGCTCACCGTGTCAGATGTTTTAGTTTGCCTTGGCAACAGGGAAACTCTAATGTAGCGTAGTCATTCTGATTAGAGAAATGTCGTTTGGCGTGCAATTGAGAATTCCTATTTAGTTCAGGGTCATGGTGGCCAAGAGCCTATCCTAGGAAACAGTGGGCGTAAGGTGGGACACATATTGGACAGGGTGGCAGTCTATTGCAGGGCACACAGCAGCGCAGCCCCAGCACTGCAAGGCAGCAGTGCTTATCACTGTGCTGCACAATCATGTGGCTATGAAGTGTAAATCCACATTGATTCAGTACCAGCCATGATCAAAACACTTTGTAGCTGAAAGGTGCTGTCTCCAAGATTTTTATAAAATAGTCTTTCTGTTGCCATTTTGAGCACTGTGGCAGTGGTGAAGTCAATGTGGCAATATACAGTAGAGGATGTGTAAGATGGGTTTGAGAAACTTAATAGAATTAACACTTCTTAAGCATGTCTTCTGCAGATTCTAGTTCCTGTGTGACACCAATGAAAGTAAATCTAAATAAAGTAGTTCACCTTAAGGAGAAGATAGGCTTAACTTTATTGTGTATTACAGGATGCAATATTAAAATCTCATTTAAGAGATGACTGTGCTTGACTACAGTATGTGCAATGTGTCCTTTTACACAGTAACTCTTACTTGAAGTCTGAAGTGATAACATAAGTGTAGTGTTTGCACAGCTTGTAAATGCTGCACCTTTAAATTTGATAAGGCATAAAAAAGAAATAGCTGGGAGTGTCTCTGTGTCATTTTGTTTATTTTACTGTGCAGTGAAATTTTCATTGTTCAGGGACTTTAAACAGCACCACTCACATCGCCTCACAGTTGTCATTAGGAAGGTGATGTGGATATTTCCATAATCCTTAAATGTGATGAAACGTTTGTTGTAAAGAAAAGTTAGAGGGGAACTGGCTGAGAAAATGACAGGGGTTCAGAATTCATTACAAAGCCTAATGTTTATGTTGCTTTGTTCTTCAGTTCTTTCTGGATCAGTAGATTGTTTGTCATGTTTTGAGAAACTCTTAATTGATGTAGGAGACATGGAAAAATTGTGTGTTCTTACTGAAAGGATATACAAACGTAATGTTATTCATGGATGGGTATTTTAGAAGAGATTAAATGAGAAGGCTACCAGACATCTATCTTGATAGTGGGGCTGGTGTTAAGCCAGTCAAACTGTGATCTGTTTTTTCTTGCGTGTTTTTATTGAACCCAGCCAATCACAAGCAAACGTCTGCTCCTCAACTGTGCTCTGTTTGGCTTTAGTTCAGCTCTAGGATATTGACGTTTGTTAGACTATGTGACTGGTAACTTTGTTAATCTCTGCGTGGCATGATTCTACCAGAATCTGTCTCCCTCTGTCACTGTTGTGCCAGCTTGTGTTTTTAAAAACTGAAAATGTTAATAATAATAATAATAATAATTGCTTACACTTATATAGCGCTTTTCTGGCCCCTCCACTCAAAGCGCTTTACAGGTAATGGGGACTCCCCTCCACCACCACCAATGTGCAGCATCCACCTGGATGATGCGACGGCAGCCATTGTGCGCCAAAACGCTCACCACACATCAGCTATCAGTGGGGAGGAGAGCAGAGTAATGACGCCAATTCATAGAGGGGGATTATTAGGAGGCGATTATTGGTAAGGGACAATGGGAAATTTGGCCAGGACGCCGGGGTAACACGCCTTCTCTTTTAGAGAAATGTCCTGGGATTTTTAATGACCACAGAGAGTCAGGACCTCGGTTTTACGTCTCATCCGAAGGACGGCGCCTGTTTACAGTATAGTGTCCCCGTCACTATACTGGGGCATAAGGACCCACATGGACCGCAGGGTGAGCGCCCCCTGCTGGCCCAGTGTTCAGAAATACTCTTTACACAGTATGTTAAATCAGTGTATACTGTAAAAAGGAAGGTGAAACTGAGATGCATCCACTTGGAAGAAGTGTAAGCCCAGAGTAGAATTTAACCAGGACAGAAGGATTAACATCCTTATTCTTACCAACAGTACCATGGGACCTTAAACAACTCAGTTGATTTGACCTTGGTTTAATGCTGTAGGATGGCAATGCCTACTACCCAGTTTCCCTGGTCACTATACTGAGGGCCTAAGTTTGCAAAGTGTGGTCCAAAGGAAGAGTGCCACCTACTTATCTGTTAACAGTATCTACAGCAACCACTTGCTTTTTCTTCAGACATCTTCTGTTTCTGGCCAAACATATTAAAGTGAATGATTTCAAACAAGATTGTCCATTATATAACTTTGTAACCTTGTAAAAGTACCTGTGGCTAGTACCATTACCATCTGAAAAACTTGAAAAATGAGGGTGATGTGGTTTTTGCTCTTCATGAGTGCATTGTCTTCATGGTATATTTTCACCATGTATCTTCATGTTGTATTTTGTCTATTTCCAGGTCCACTCTGTAGTGTTCTGGTTGAGCACTATGGATGTCGTGTGACGGTTATGATTGGTGGGATTCTGAGTGGCTTTGGCATGGCGGCCAGCTGCTTCACACAGTCCATTGGCCAGCTCTACATCACAGCTGGGATCATCACAGGTTAGTAGGCAGGCTGTCTCAGGGGCACATCTCCTCAAGGAACTCCAGATTTTACTATTTAGTTGTGTTAAACAGGGGGAGGTGTAGGATAGTGGGTTAGCCTTGGAACTCATAACTGACAGGTTGTGGGTTAAAGTCCCCACTGCTTTTTCTAACCTACTTTACTGTACTGGATCTTGTCTATCTGCTGTAAAAGTGGGAACCAACATTATTGGATTGAAATCCCTGTGATGGACTGGTGTCCCATTGTGGGGGGGAGTGTCCACTTGTCCACTTAACACTATAGAAACCAGCCCTGACCCGTTAAAACCATACTACTTTTGTAACCTGGTATTGATATGGTTATGCAAGTACTTCATGTAAATGTGAGTTAAAGAACGTTTACTTTAAAAAATATGCAATTAAGTAAACGTTTCCATCTTATAAACTCCGTGAGTGAAAGTACAATCTGTACCATCTGTTAACAGTACTCCAGTATCAGAAGACAAACCTCAACCCATGGAAATCTTCTGTTACCCTGAGCTTAACTTTTCAGTTACTTTTGTCAGTGGAATTATTATATTACAAACAACTATGCTTACATTTGAATCTCAAATCAAGAATTTAAATGATAGCCACAGTATTTATCCATAAATAAACTAATTAATCAAAATAAATGAATCAATTAAATCAAAAGTTAAAAACAATAAATCCTGCTTTGAAATTGCTAGTAAATTCCCATTAGTCATCTGAAACACTAAATGCAACCTTCACATTTGAGCCAGAGTAAACTATAATAAACAATGAGTCAAATTACATCTTTGACGTCTTTGTTTTTCACACACTGAAGCATGCATCATTTTTATTACAGTTACTTTTGAACCTGCTTGTTCAACTTCAGTAGCAGCTGGTTTTTAAAAGTATCCTGCCTTGCTCTCCTTGGACTCAGTAAGATTCCAGTAACACTGAAGGGCCTCTAACAGGCAGCTGACGCAGGCATAGGAATGTTGACCCTGCTGTACACCTCCTTGATTGTAGGAAAGGACGTCAACAGGCCAAATAGTCTTCAAACTGTTTGGCACTTTCTTAAATATACATTAAGAAGACCGCATGTCTTCAGTTTCAGCAGCTGCCTGGTTCAATCCAGAGCTGTACTATGAAATAGACAGTTTACATCCTTAATAAAAAGATGTATACAAGGTTGATGTTAAACAAATATGACAAGAAGAACATTAAGAATATTAAGAAACTAAAATAATTGCATTAAAATCATTGAATGCCATTAGCAATAAGCTTTCAGAGGCAGAAAGCTATATGAACTGCTATATGGAATGTTTATCGTAAATCAAATTTTTGTCCATCTGCACATAAGGCATCATTTAACAACTTATAAACAAATCAGCTGCCATTTTAAATTTATACACACAATATCTAAATATTTCTCAGTGGACAAAGATGTCATCCAAGCTGTATTTAGACTTTAAAGTTATTAAATACATAATAATATTATAATCGTTTGCAAAGAAATGTACACAGCAAAAAAATGTTACATGCATTTTAATTTTGAAGGCT
This sequence comes from Lepisosteus oculatus, assembly GCF_040954835.1. Classification (NCBI taxonomy): domain Eukaryota; kingdom Metazoa; phylum Chordata; class Actinopteri; order Semionotiformes; family Lepisosteidae; genus Lepisosteus; species Lepisosteus oculatus. The sequence goes on from NC_090704.1 coordinate 32,745,640, forward strand.
GCACATACATTCCTGTTGCCCCTCTCTCTTCTTCTTTCAGTATGACAATTTTCTGCACAGCCACGAACATAGAGTTGTATCTTGTGTGGTTTGGCCAATGAACTGCAGCTAGCATTCTGCTTCCAGAATTTCAGCTGCAGTACTTGGCTATGCAGTTTTATTCCAAAGAGCTTGGCATTACACAAAACTCTTCACTCATAGGACAAATTAGTGAAAACCTGAAAAGAATAGTAAAATAAACCAAATGAGTTAAGTGAAATTTGTTTCAAATCAAGAAGAGTCTAAGGTAGAATGAAAAACAGAAAACACAGAGTCCCTACAGGACTATGAGTGAATACGACTGCATTAAATCAAGATCATGACTGCTTTGTCATAAATTGTTTCATCCACCATTCATAAGGGTGGGAGTGTGATGTTCAACATGTTGACGAAATTTCACTTTGACCTTGCATTATCTGCCCTTCCTAAATTACCCTCTTGATTCAATTAATGACGCAATTTCTCACTTTTCCACCTGACCTTTGTAGTGGGGCTGGTGCAGAATGAGTGTGTGTTAGGCAGGTACACACAACAGAGATGTACAGATTGAAGTGGTTCCCCTTAGGTGTAATACTTTGGAGTGAAATGAGCTACACAACTGCAGGAATTTATTTATTTAATAACAAACCTGAATGTATGTTCCCAGTCTTGTATTTTAATGTTCTTTAACAACAAATGATTCATGAATCTCTTCAATATATAGTATGTGTAATTTAAACCTTGTGTAGGTTAATATCTTATCAAGTACTTCAAGTACTTGATAGCAATAAGATTTCCTAATGTGCTTCCTCATATAGCCTGCATTATGTATAGCCTTGACAACTATAGTCTTTTAATCACTCGTACAAATTAATAAGTTATTTGTGTAGAAATCAACAGTCCAGATAACCAAAGGTATTTGACTAGATAATAGTGATGCTACCTTGGAAAAACAACTTTACAGTGCAAACAATTTAGTTGGACCCGTTTTACAATTCAGGAGTGCCCAGAATGCAGGCTGTGAATCCAACACAGCTTTTACAATTGGCAATTTGTCACACAGAAAGCCATCACTAAGTCTCTTCTGTTTTAATGATAGGATTTGACAATGTATTGTTTTTCTAATGCTTGTAACATGGTTTGATAAAGATATACAGTACATACTGTTGTAATAATTAATTTTAATTAGACAATATTTAATGAACAAGTAAAGGTTTATTCCATGCTGAACACAAAGTTTCCTTTCCTCTATTTTCAGCATGGAATAAACCTTTACTTGTTCCTTATCAGCCTACACATGCTGATGCTGCTATCTGCTTGAAATATTTAATGAAGGTTATTACAGATTAATTCTTGCAAATAGTTTGCTAATTTGCATGCCAAAATTATTCAAGTGCACAATTAACACAATCCATATCGCTGAAGAAGGTGAACCTGTAGAAACACTTATGTGGGTGATGTACAGTAAATACATAATACATTGTCCATAATTTACAATTGTCCGTAATCTATCACAAGTAACATACTACATACCCATGGTCTAGAGGTCTGGGGTGAGCAACAACAAATGGGCCTGGTACCAACAGAGGTTTTCATTTTCCTCTCCTTTGTACCATCTGGTCAACTGTTGCTGTACACTATTGTCAACTGCTGTATAATTCTGTAAAGTGCTCTGTGAGAAAATGTTGCAAATGGCACTAGAGCAAATATAGATGATTGATTGGTTGGTCGATTGGTTCATTGGTTGTTTCAGCTTTATATTCACTTTGGATTGAACTACAAAAGTATTACAAATGTTCTGTACAGGAGTACAGGATAGTAATGAGTCAAATCAGAACCTCGAATAAGAAGGTTTTTTTGCCACAAATCTTCATAGGTTAAGTTAAGTGATTGATAAAACACACATTTCAGATGTCTTTGGATGTTAAATGCAGACAGAAGAATCGGAAAGATCTGTTTTAAGTGTTTACACATATCCATCTCTTGTTGTTTCAGGTATGGGCTTCTGTCTCAGCTTTCAGCCAGCTGTCACTATCCTGGGCCACTACTTTGTACGGCGGAGAGCTTTTGCCAACGCCATGTCCTCCACTGGCACTGCCATTGGCCTGTCTGTATGGCCTCTGTTTGTACAGGTCCTCCTGAGCCACATGGGCTGGCGGGGTAGCTTCCTCATTCTGGGAGGAGTCTTGCTGAACTGCTGTGTGTGTGGGGCTGTGATGAGGCCGGTCAGCCCCAGACAGGAGCAGAAGGGCAGAAGACTGGACCAATCGCCAAGGGACATGCCTGGGCAAAAGGACACGAGTGAAAAAAAAATGGATCTAAACCAGATTTTAAACAGGAAATTCAAGGTCTTCCTATCTGCTTTGCAGAAACACATGGCCTTTGACCTCTTCTGTGCCAACAAGCGCTACCAAACATACACCATCGGCATCACCTGGATGATGCTGGGCTTCATTGTTCCTCTCATCTATGTGGTTCCTTATGCCACCAGCGAGGGAATGGAGCAGAGCAAGGCTGCCCTCCTGCTGGCGATCCTGGGCTTCATCAACATTTTCATGCGCCCTCTGGCTGGCCTCATCTTTGGCCTGAGCTACTTCTCTGGAAAACACATCTACATATTCACTGCAGCAGTAGTGGTCAACGGTCTGAGCAACTGCATCTGCTGCATTTCAGCTGACTTCTTAGTGCTGGTGGCCTACTGCGTAGTGTATGGCCTGTCCATGAGCATCATCGGATCCATTCTTTTCACTGTGCTGATGGATATAGTGGAGATGAGGCGCTTCCCCAGTGCCCTAGGACTTCTCACCATCATGGAAAGTGTGACCCTCCTCATTGGGCCACCCCTGGCAGGTAACACCAGGAGTCCGAAACCGGGCTGTTTTTCAGCACCTTTAGTCACAGTCTCTTTAATATTTCTGAAATCCTGTTATTTACTGCAGTTTAATTTAATTAATATTTTTAAACTGTTCTAACGTGTGATGAATGCCAAAAGCATAACAATAGAATGAAGAAGTGAAATAAAAAATAAGGAATTTCATTAGTTTGTTATCAATTATTCTGTATCTATATACATATACTGTATTTAGACATTTAGCAGTATTTGAAATTCTGAACAATCTTATTACCCCTAGTGAGGTAAAAAATCTTTTTGCCAAAACATAATGACATGGTGATATTTTAGAAGTAGAGATTAAACTTGAGTTTGCACCCAATCATTTGCATCCTAATGAAGGCAATCTTATGCCCATTTACAAGAATTGATTGATGTCTCATGTGTTTTCATTGTGTTTAATTATGATTTGGCTTGGACATAAAAATAGGTTTAATGTGTAGTGCAGGACAGCACTGCAGGTCCTAATTATCACTTTGAAGACTAAGTTTCGTGCAGTGTCAGTATTTTAAGGCATCTCAATAAAACTAGAATGTTAAAACTATCCTAACGACTCTCTGAAGATAATCATAAAAGCCACAGAGTAATTTAGAAGAGCTCCTCTCAAAAAAAGATGTATTTGACGTTTTCAGTCCTAAAGCTGATATGCTCTCTCATGAGCAACATTTCATTTTTTATTCAACAGTATCAGTTTTGACGAGGAAACGTAACTATAAAGGGCATCTCAAAAGCATTTTCTCCCCTTCACAAATACAGAACGTACAGTCTGTGCCTTCTTATATATACAGTACATAAAGAAACTTGGAGGTTTAAGGAACATGTTAGGCATGGCTGGTCAGACCATGGAGCCGTGGGAATGAAAATGACAATGCGGCCAATGTAATCACTCATACTGGCATTTTTATATATAAGAAACCCGTCAGATTATTTTTCTAGTAAAGTAGGAATTGAGTGGCATGATGGTGTGACAATTAGTGTTGCTACCTCACAGCTCTTGAGTACTAGATCTGGTCTTGGAATCGGGTTTCTTCTGTATTGGTTTTCCATGTTCTTCCTGTGTTTGAGTAGGGTTTCTCAAGATACCCCAATTTCCTCCCACCCTGAAATAATATACTGGCAAGTTTAATTGGGGTCAGTAGGTAGTCCTGGTGCACTGCCCATGCTGGCCTTCTGCCTCTAAGCTTCCAGGATACATTCCTTGCTAGAAGTAAACATATTTTTTGATATTGGATGAATAAATAAAGAATGAATGTAAAAACGTAATTTAGTCATTCATTTAGATAATACTCATGTGAGCTTATAACCATTTCCTTTCTGGATATCCTTAAGTGATTTAAGTAATGTTTTGTATTGGGGCATTCCTTCAAGCTTTAGAATGAATTTTGTCACTCTTTTCTAACTGAATCTAGAGCAGCAATATAGTTTTGGTTAAGTAACAAAAATTGGACTTAGTAACTTAAGTGAGATGTTACAAGTGCATTGCATTCCTTGATTTATATTAAACTTTTACATATAATTATATATCCCTACATTGTTTGATTTATTGCTTCCCCAATCCAACATTATATATCCCAACTATATATACTGTATATAAACCATAGTGTATGTATAACATTATACATAGTGCCAGCATGTCTTTTTTAAAAATAGCATCTTCAAGCTCATTGTTTACTCCAGACTAAATACACTGTTTGCTTTTCATAGGCTACCTGGTGGACAGGACCCAGAAGTACACCTACGTGTTCTACGCATCCAGTGCTGCAGTGGTGTCGGCTGGACTGTTCCTCTGGGTCTCTGCTTGGCTGCTGGATCGGGAGGAAGGGAGGGCGAAAGACCATGAGAAATGCTCTGACCCACTTTCTTCAGATTGTAGATACACTGGTATGGAGCGACGCACGTCCTGCAAGCAGAACAGCACAGAGATGGTATACATCACCAGTGTTTGAGAGGTCTCTCCGTTTGCTATTTAGAAGGATCCCCTTGTTGTAGGTACATGACCTGGGATAAAAGTGCCTCTTGAGAACATTTTTCTAGATATTTTTATTTCTGTATTAAAATCCTTCAAAGCAATGAGGCAAGCAAATTGCTACTACTGTTGCCTTGTTGAAGCTATTGTTTTTTCATATGGTACTTCATTTCAGATATACCTATAAGCCTTCTATAATATTTGAGCACACAACTATTACAATGTTTAATCCAAATTTCATTTACACATGCAGTTGTCTTGAAGTGTATTTCAAGATACAGTGAGATGAAAATGCTTGAGATTCAGAGCCCTGCTAAAGCATTCAGACCCTTGCACAGTTCTCAACCTACGTTTATATGCAAAACATAACCTTAACAAGCTCCACAGTTGAGTGTCCTCTGCCTGCGTGCAGCAATAATTCATGTCATTATAGATTGAATACACTTATATTTGATAGGGCCCTCAGTGAGGTAGTGAATTTCAAACAAAGATTCAACCATGAAGACCAAGGAACTTTAAAAATAGCTCAGGTATATATAAGGTATGTATAAGCTGTATAAAGACACAAATCGGGAAAGGATATAAAAATGTTTCAAAGACCCTTTATTTCTCTTTGAACATATTGAGGTTTATCATTAAGCACTGAAAGGCACCCAGACTACCTAGATCAAGATGACTCTCCAAATTGAGCAGCCAAGCACGGAGGAAACTGAGTAGGGATGCAACAGTGAGGCGAACTGCAACTTTGAAAGAATTCCACAGTCCAGTGGCTGATATGGAAAATGTCTACAGATCAGCAATATCCCAGTCACTCCACAAAGGGAACTTGTATGGAACGGTAAAAAAAACATTTCAGATTCCTCAAGGGGTATGTAACAAAGCACCTACTATAAGTGATAATGCAGACATGTGGCAAAAAGTTCTCTGGTTAGATAAGACAAAATTGGTCCCTTTTGGTCTAAATGCAAAATTTCATGCAAACCCAACACAGTAAATCACTCAGTCAACACCATTCCTGCTCTCAAGCAAGGCGGTGGCAGCATTATGTATCTACAGGGACTGGGAAGCTTATGAAGACTGAAGAGAACATAAATGGATCAATGTACTGGCAAATCTTAGAAAAAACCTGCTTTAAACCAAAAACAGTAATGGAAATTCAGATCTCAGCAGGAAACTGATCCAAAGCACACAGCTATGCTGGAATATCTTAAAAATAAGAAGGTGAATGTCCTTGAATGGCCCAGTCACATTCCTTACTTGAATCCTATTTAGGATCTATGGAGAGACTTGAAAACTGCTGTCTATGAATGATCCTCAAGCAGCATGGAAGTTGGTAGAGATTTACCCAAAATGAATCATGGCTGTAATCGCTGCCAAAGCCACCAAATGTTGAAATCACAGTTCTGAATACTTCAACATATTTCAAAGTTTTCTCTGTAGTTTTGGCTGGCATTTATTGTATTTTATCTTACACTTTGAAGTCTTCAGTTTGAGGATTCAATTCAATAATTAATTTTAAAAAATGTGTGCATCATTTTGTATTTTCACTGAATGGGACACCATAGGGTCACCATAGGGTGGTGCAGTGCTTAGCATTGCTGCCTTGCAGCGCTGGGCCCTGGCTTTCATTCCAGACCTGCGTTTGAACTGTGTGGAGTTTGCATGTTCTCCCCACGTTCGCATGGGGTTTCTCCAGTTTCCTCTCGCAGTCCAAAAACATACAGTACTGGTAGGCTGTTGGCTTCTTGCATACTTGGCCCTGGTGTGAGTGTGTGCACATCTGCGTTTGTCTGTGTGTGTGTGTCCTATGATGGCCTGGCATTTCTTTCAGGGTGTATGCTGCCTTGTGCCCATTGCTTGCCGGAATAGGCTCTGGCTCCCCTGCAACCCTGTACTTGATGAAGAAGCTAGAAAATGAAATTGATATAATAAAATAGGATACAATAGGGAAGGGTCTGAATACTTTTGCAAGGCACCCATAGTTTGCTTTTTTTATAGCTCTCCCTCAATTTGCTGTGTTTCAACTCAGCTTACTGCTATGAACCATTCACCAGCACATGAGTTAAATGTACCTCTTCAGGTCTTATATAGGGAGTACACTATCAGAGTCAGCTTCTCTTACTCACACTTGCAGCACTGCCAGTAAACCATAGAGATCGCTGTTGTTATCCAAACTGAGGATTACCTGATCAGTTGAGCATCTCCAGCCCTGGGATTCCTCAGCCCACCAGATTGAGGACTCACCATCATGATCAGCTCATTACACAGTGCAGACTAAATCCCCCTTTACTTGTTATTGCTTGTGAGGTCTTCAGTTTATTAATGAATTTCTGTATGTCCAAGGACTCAGATACACTGTTGGGGGATGCATCTACAAGACCAAAGTTTTTGATGATTAATTTGTAATTATTGATTGCCATTAGTTGCTGCATGCTGTCTTGCCAAGCAAAATGTGATGAATGAGTTCATTTATTGTATTTGCTGAGTCGGTTTCATCTTTAGGAGTCCAGGGGTCAAATCCTGACTCTGTTAAACCAAAGCCTTAATGAACTGATCTCATGCTTCCTGGCATATCACACAGGTCCAGGCAAGACTACGAACAATGGAGCGATCAGGGACAAGGCAGGTGGTCAGGTCTCCATGGATATTTCTTGACACCAGGTTACAGGTCCTGCTGTCTCAGTGCTGCAGCTGTGTAGTCAACAGCTTTGGAGTTACAGATTTTGACAATGTGATCACGAGTAGCTTTAATGTAATGGGGTGTCTATTATGCTGTTATTAAAATCACGAAGATTAGAGCAGTCTGTTGTGAAAGCCCCTAACAGGAAAACAAAATCTGTATCTTCTAAGTTTCTATGTATTGTATGATTCAGAAACATCATTTTTTTTAAATTCTTTAAAATTAGGTTGTGTCCTGTGCAAGGATCTGTGTAGTTAATACATTCCCTTCTGCGCAGCCATGTACTGGTAACCTAGCAAAAATAAAAGAAACAAATTTATATTCTAAGTGAACAAATTTTACCTGTGAGTTCTGAAGACATGTTGATAGTGATATGGTTTGCTTTTGGGCCTTAATTTCTGTTAGCTCTTACCAATTACCTGTTATTTCTTAGGTTTTACCAATAACCATAGTGTAAAACTGGTGGTGTGAAATCTGGTTGCCACCTATATTTGAATAAAATAAGAATGGCATATTTGTCTGTGGTGTAGAAAAGGGTACCTCTCAAAAATGTTTAAAAGTTTTAGATTTTTCATTGAAGTTAAGCAAGAAGCTGCTAAAGCTCAATAAGAAATAGAGCCAAAAGGGAACAGATTATGTACAACTTGCTATGTTCCTTCCTTCAAGTGCATTTTAGAGTACCCAGCACTATAACCAATCAAATGAATGGTGTTAAGAACCAGAACTTAACAGTCCCAGCATCATTTACAGTTGTTTTAATTGTAAATGACAGGACAAACCAATGTTTTGATTCAAACACCGCATTCAGAAAGATTAGCAATAAAGTGCCAAGTATCTTATGTGACGACCACCTCATCTGTCTCTCAACAGGTTTTCAGAGAAGCGGGTTATCTATATAGTAATCAGACTTTAGTGTATGTATATTAATTATTTTTTTACTTTTTATGACTGCTCTCACATTTTGTCTGATTGGAGGCATTGATGGATCCATACAATGACAAGGCAGATCAGAAAAGTTGATGGAACCTATCAGAGCTGTAATTTTTCTCAGGTGAATGTCCTTACAGTATACTGTACATGGTTTAAGAACAGCTACATTTATAGAATGAGTGACAAGTCAGTGATCAGTTTAAACTGAACTAATCTGTGTATGTTTGAAGTTTAAAAAACACAGCAGGTCAGTGTATTGCCAAATGAAAAAAAAACACTTGTAAGATTTTGACACACTCCGATGTTGAAGTGTAATACTAAGCGATCTTTAAATATGTGGATCTCAGGAAAACAGACACGGCCATAAGGTACAAGACTAGAGCTCTTTATTTAGAGTGTGAGAAAATCATCTAAAATACTAAATAAAAATAAGCTTTTTTAATCACTTAATTTAGTCTGTTCCCCTCACAACAAACCAGGCAACTAAGCTACTTACAGACTTCACACAGTCTTTTTCCAAGTCTTTTCTCAAAGCCTCACACAGTTCATTGGCTCCAGTTCAGTGAGGGTCCACCAGTCACTACCTTCTCCTTACTCCTCTCTGCTGAAATTGCACAATTGCACTGTCTTCTCCCACCTACACTAACTCATTCTAACGTCTGATGAATGTGTTCAGACAAAGGACTCCATTCCCTGGAGCCTACCACCCTCTTTCAAGTTTCTTTAACAATTTTTACATTATATTTAGCTAAGTACATCATGAATAAATAGCAAAACTATTGAGATATGTGACTGACATCCCAATGTAGTCATACAAAAGAAATAATGCGGTCTCTGTGTCTCAATATGTATTTTTTCTAAGACGTGATTTATGAGACTTTATGTGAATGCCAGGTTTTTTAGAATGTACTGTGTCTTCTTAAAAGATTAAATGTAATACTTTATCCTGAATTTCAAGATATTACATACCTGTATATATGTAATGTATTTAAGTAGTGTCTTTATTTTGTGGGGAAAGGGTTAAATAGTTTTAATATAAATGGTTTATTTATATAAAACTTTATTTGTTCTTCATATTAAATTTGACTGATTTGTAAATGTGTCGTCTTTTTTTTCTGTACTGCAAGAAAATAAGTGAAAAAATATATAAATCTTTTTTATAGCACACCATCAGAACTTGTTTAACACAAGTGATTTTAAACAGCACTGAATTTATTTTTCATGCTTGGCACTCAGTCCTCTGGAAAGTTTAGTTACATTTCATAGAGCAATTCACTTCATCAAGTGTATAAAAGTCACATTAAAAGCATGTGATTCTACCGATTCAAATAAAGTACAAGCTGATCACGTATTGTACCCTAAGCTTAAATCAAAAAGAACATGCTTTTCAAACCAAAACACTTCAAATGCCTTCACGCAGACTTCCTGTCACAGTGTGTGGAAAATGTGATTATAACTTCTTCTAGCTCCTGTAACATCCTCATGTTTACCAGAAAAGATCAGTTAGTGTCTTTGAGGCCTCTGTATGCTTTATCTAAAGGAAAACAGTAGGAGGCACATCTGTGCACAGTGAGGCTAAGCATGTATCCAACAAATGGTAGCACACCCAAATGAGAGTATAAATCACACATTTAGACATGAACAAATTGTATATATTTTGCAAAGGAGTTTGTGTAAATACATATAGGTAATAAAAACATTTTGGCCACACACTAATTATTCTTGCTGAAAAGTTAAGGAAATACATCTTACAATGTAAAACTAAAAATTTTAAAGCCATTTACCGAGAAGTGAAAAAAGAAAACACTTGAAGCTTTTCATAGATGTTGTTCCTGACCTTGAGGCTTTCATTTTACATTAGTGCACTACTCAACCTTGTAATGGCGTATTACAAGGAAAAATATTTTCTTATCTTTGAACTCTTAGGAGTCAGTTTAGTGATATACTCCTTCCTATACATCATTCTCGTCACAAAAGTATCTGGGAATTCACAGAAAATCTTCACTTGCCAGGTTTGCACAAAATATTGTTGAGAGATTGAGCAACTCCACAGGAATTGAGGAGCTGGCTGCCAGGTTGTCTGTACAGCAGTGAGAAGCTCAGCCTTTCCTACAGACAGGACATCCCCTGAGCTCATCGAGAAGCCTGTCTCTTCTCTGCCAGCTCTCCCATTTGCTTCTGCCGACGCTCCAGAACCTCTGCCAGCTTTTCATCGTATTTGGCCTGTTCTCTGGCACGAATCTCTTCCACTTCAGGGAAAAACTTGTGTCTGAAAATATAGTTAGTATTGTCTTTTAAATTATTATTTTGATGATGATGTTTTGCATTTCTGCAAACATAATGAACCTCCAGTAGCAATATAAAGACCCAGCCATAGCTAAAAAAAAACGCTACAGTGCTACTTGAAAGTTTGTGAACCTCCGAGTGGTTCATTTTGACTATAAAATTTTTGTTTAATCAAAACTAGTCCTCCCTAAAACAAAGGTTTATGTCCACAAATTCAATGTATTGTTCAGAGGAATTTATGCATGCAATAGAAAAAGAAATAGGAAAAGAAGATTTAGGGCATGTGCTAAAGTAAGTGAACCGCAGGTTTCATTAGCTCAGTCAACATGGTAAGTATAACCAGGTGCTAAAATAATTGGGTACCAAGTTAAGCAATCAAAGAACCAATCACCTGAGCAAAGTCAGTTTGGTGCTGTTCATACAGAGTAATGTAATGCACCATCCCACAATCTAAAGAGACCCCAGACAAGCTCAGATGAACTCAGGAAGAGTGTTGTCTGCTCACCAGTCTAGAGAGGGTTATAAAACCATTGCAAAAGGTTTTGGAATTCATCAGTTTACTGGAAGACAAATAGTCTATAAATGGAGAAAATTTAAGGCCACGGTAACTCTACCTAGACGTGGATGTCCTTCCAAATTATCCCACAGAGCAACAAGAAAACTCATCCTGGATGTCCAAAAGAACCCTAGGACCACATCCAAGCATCTCCAGGCTTCTCTTTCTGCAGTTGATGTCCATGTTTATACCTCAACAATATGACACAAGCTGAATAGCAATGGTAGCCAGAAGAAAACCTTTGCTCTAAGAAAGGAACATTGCTGCACATCTTAAGTTTGCAAAAGACCATCTGGATGATCCTTTAGGTTTCTGGAAGAATGTTCCTCAAAGCAGATGTGAAGGACTTTACTAACTTTAGGAGCTATGACTGCAACCAAACAATTCCTAAAGGGTGTACCACTGCTAGCTGAATTAACTTTCACTTACTTTTGCACACAGGAATCTTTGAGCTTCTATTAAATAAACATGCTTTATTTAATAAATAATGAATATATGTATGCATGTCCATTATTTGGGTTATATTAAATAAAAATTGGAGTGCAGATAATTTTCTTAAGAGTATAGAGAGAGATTATATACTTGATGCTGCTACTATAACACTGCTACTTTAGTTACGTTTCCTGGTCCACCATTTTTCACACTTTAATACATATATACAGCTCCCCCTAAAAGTAATGGGACAGTAAAATCATAACTGTTGTTTTTGTCTTACAGTCAAGCAGTTTGAATCTATGATCATCAGATTAATATGAAATTTCATGCATATATCTGACTTTAACTTTAACAAAACCATACTTTGTGTTCAACCCAGTAATTTCAAGGTATCAAATGTATTCTAATACATTCACGTTAAGTAAATTTCAGAGTATAAATGTTAAGTTGCATTTCCCAAAATACATATCTCAAACCTAGTGAGTTCTCCAAATTCCATTTAAACATTTGAGATTCCTTTTCTAGATGAATTGAGGTGTTCCTGTTGAAAGCCTTCAGCTTCAATAATAATAATAGCTTACAGTTGTATAGCACTTTTCTGGACACTCCACTCATTACCATCACAGGTAATAGGGTCTCCCCTCCACCACTGTGAAGCCCCACATGGATGATGCGACGACAGCCATAGTGCACCAGAACGCTCACCACACATCAGCTATCAGTGGGGAGGAGAGCAGAGTAATGAAGCCAATTCATAGGTGGGGATTATTAGGAGGTAAGGTAAGGAGAAACGCCCTGGGATTTTTAATGACCACTCATTAAACCGAGAGTCCTCGGTTTTACGTCTCATCCAATGGACGGCGCCTGTTTACAGTATCGTGTCCCCGTCACTATAATGGGGCATTAGGACCCACATAGACCGCAGGGTCTGCCCTGTCTCTCTCACACCTGAAGAAGGCTCCACAGCCGAAACGTTGTGTTCTCTTTCTTCTTTTTTTCAGCATGGAATAAACCTATTACTTGTTCCTTTGCAGCCTACGCATGCTGACGCAGCTACCCACCTGAACTACTACCGCCTACAGCTGCTGCGACCCACTATGCCTTCCTCCAAATCTTTTTCTAGATCTCTTCGTCATACCTTCTCTTCCTCCCTGGGCCACTTGCCCGCTTCTCTCAGCTGATAACAACCCGGTTATTGATGTCATTAACAACATTAATCCCAAACAGAGCTGTTGGACTCCCTCCTCTGGCCGTTTTCCACCAGTTGATTATTTCATTAACCAATGCACTAATCAAGCTCCCAAGACACTCTCTATACCCAGTAAACATAGGTCTAACCTCACCCAAGGAGAAAATCAGGCGCTCCAGTCTCTCCGCAACAGGGATGATATCGTCATCAAACCAGCGGACAAAGGAGGTGCTGTTGTGGTGTGGCGTAAGGATCTATATATCTTTGAAGCCTCTAGACAACTAACTGACACTTCTGCCTACCTCCCTCTCCAACAGGACCCTACCACTGACTACCAAAAGGAAGTGGTATCCACCATTTCCCTTCTTATCAGCAGTAACGAGCTCCCCCAGGAGGCGAACCGGCTCATCATGGAACATCCACAGGTATCTCAATTTTACCTCCTCCCCAAAATCCACAAACCGGACACCCCTGGACGCCCCATCGTATCAGCATGTAACTGTCCAACTACTTACATCTCAGCCTTTCTCGACAGCCTCATGAGACCGCTGGTTGAAGATCTTCCCTCATACATCAAAGACACCAACCACGCGCTCCAACTTTTCAATGATTTCCAATTTCAGGGTACCGAATGCCACATTTTTACCATGGACATCACATCTCTGTACACCGTCATTCCCCATAATGACGGCCTTACAGCACTCAAGCACACGCTGGACAAACGCACAGTGCTTGATCCACCCACCCACACCCTGGTACGCCTTGCAGAATTGGTCCTCACACTGAACGCATTCTCTTTCAATAATCTTTTTTACCAACACACTCAAGCACACGCTGGACAAACGCACAGTGCTTGATCCACCCACCCACACCCTGGTACGCCTTGCAGAATTGGTCCTCACACTGAACGCATTCTCTTTCAATAATCTTTTTTACCAACAGGTCATGCCATAGACATGATTATGATTATGCCATAGACAGGGCATAGACCCTGCTGGCCCCACTAACACCTCTTCCAGCAGCAACCTTAGTTTTTCCCAGGAGGTCTCCCATCCAGGTACTGACCAGGCTCACACCTGCTTAGCTTCAGCAGGTTGTCAGTTGTGAGTTGCAGTGTGATATGGCTGCTGACATGAGAGGCTTTCTGATATAAAGGTCAATCAGCTGCTAGAAGCTCGGTGATCCGAGGGTCTCATCCTGCCATTTCGTGGAACAAGCCAGGTTATGAGCTTTAGCTAAATGAGCTGGTAGTCTGCGCGAGAGTCCCACAACCAGTACTTGAACTAGAACCAAGAACTCTGCCAAGGTCAATAAACCATACAAATGATCAAATCCATGAGTTCAGTGAGCACATTCCCAGGTCAAAAGTAAGGCAAAAATAAAACACCAGACTATTTCGGTCAACAAAGATCAATGATTTGTTACTTCTGCAAGAGCGATGACTTCGTTCTAGCACTCATAGGAATCCAAGGTTATGACTTTCTACAAAAGGATAATAAGCTTCCCGGAACATCCCAAATGGTATATATAAATACCTTGAGTATTTTGCAAAGCTCTTTAATTTGCTATTCATCACAATAAATGAACAATGTTGCATAAAGTAAAAAGCGTTTATGAAAATATATCTGTTCGTCCACACTAATACACACCTGTTAACAAAGGCGATGGACAACCCAATGAGGATCGTCCCAAACAAGACCGGCTTGGCAAACCGCTTGCCGGCAGACAATTTGATCTGTTTCATGTCTCTGCTATACGAAGAAATACCTAGGCAAAAACAAAAATGAGTGCCACTTTCTACCTTAAAAAAACAGAGCAACTAGCTTCACGCTTCTAAAAAACAAAACGCAACTGCGCTCTCCTCCTATAAGCTCCGGCATAGAACACATGACTCAGAGAAACAAAGTTCCGTCCACCAGAGTACAGCCCGAGTTTTCCGTTTATACACATCTGCAGCTATATACGGTTTGTATATGCAATCGCATCATTGTGCAGTTTACACCCGCTACAAAGACATTTTGAATTTTATAACTTGTCCTCTCCTCCCATTAATAAGAGATATTTAATTACAGTTTTCACTGGTTTATTTTGTCATTAGATCTTGTAGTTTTGTGGAACTGGAATCTAAAAGCCAATGCGTTTCTGTCGATCGGGGGAGAACGACTAGGACAGGAACGGAAGTAAATACAAAATATAAAAATTAAGGTGTGTGTGGAAGGGGAAGGCAAAGGTGGATGAAAAATGGGTCGTCGATAGGTAAATAAAATAGTTTAGTGTAATAAATGTATATTTTTTTATAATGCAACAAAATATCTAACAGACTAGCGTAGCTTTTAAATGTAAGTAATTTGTTTTTTTTACTTTTCAGTTTGGGCATTATTTGTGGTATAAACACTTTTGCTGCTAATCCGACACCAATATGGAAAAGCTTTCGGTTGATCGTAAATTTATAATAAAATATGGATCCAACAGTGTTCAAATTCTAACGTTTGAAAAAAAAATATGACACTTAAAATCTGTGCAAAGAATTCCGTACCTCCCTCCTTCCCTGTATGTGAAATTGATTTAAATGTGTATCCTGTATTCATTCTTGAGCGTAAAGAAGTAATTTGTTTGAAATACAGCAGTATCTTTCATGATTTTTAAATACTTCAGTACAACTCCATGTAATCTCTTTGGTTCAAGTAATATATTTTAAATTGAGTTTAAATTATTTTGCATGCTCTGCTTTGGTGTCTTTCTAGTGTGGCAAAACGCTGCTTTTCACAGTATAGGACACACTGCCTTAATTTAAAGATCAAGATAGTTCTGAGGATTATGCTGTCTATGCTGAAAATGTTTTTTTTTTTTGCTTTAGGAGTGTGATGTTCCCCAAGAAAGGTGACTCCCAGGGACTGGACAGATTTGAGTATCTGCAGGCTCTGGTCACAGAGTTCCAGGATACTGACAGCATTGGTATGAACTTCTGTTTCTTTTAAAATATGTTATTAATTTTTCTGCACCTTATAGGCACTGACCAGCAGGCGGTGTTTGTAGCTCTTTTATTAAGCATTGTCAATGAAACAAAATCATGTGGAAACCATGTTTTCGTAGGATTTCAAGTAACGTAGTAGATTAAAATATGGGTTACAGCGTTTGAGATGCACCGCAATGGTTACAAAAATGTTGTCCACATGGAAATATGTGTTGGTTGAATTATTGTCTATTCAAAATCTGTGAACGTTTATTTCATTTTCACGTTTAGAAGCCAAGACACAAGTATTGGCAAACTTGGCCAACTTCTCCTATGACCCCAGCAACTATGAGGCCCTTCGCAAGCTTCAGGTGATCGACCTGTTTTTGGACATGCTCACAGAGGACAACGAGAGCCTGGTGGAGTTCGGAATAGGTAAGGAAGACTTTGAGAAGAAGATAGAAATGAAGAAGAAGAAT
This sequence comes from Lepisosteus oculatus, assembly GCF_040954835.1. Lineage (NCBI taxonomy): Eukaryota > Metazoa > Chordata > Actinopteri > Semionotiformes > Lepisosteidae > Lepisosteus > Lepisosteus oculatus. The sequence goes on from NC_090704.1 coordinate 32,762,022, forward strand.
GATGATGAAAAAAGAAAGACAGTTCTAGAAATCAGAATCAATAATATGTCTTCGTATAACTTAGTATAACTGCAAACAATTATTAGATTATTACATTAGGGCATTTTCTGCAAGAGATTTCTAAATGGCCAGTGGAGAAATGTGTATATATATGATAATGGGTACACATGTGCAGGTGATACAGAAACTTCTGTTATAGAAAAAGGTGTGGTTCAGAAGGTTGTGCAGGTAAGGTGCTTGGTGGTCTTATTGTTGAAAATCATGTTGTATAATATGTTGATTTTTTTAAATTAAGAAAGAAATTCTACAAACCTATTTAAAGAGTGTGTATATATATATCCACAAATAAACTCCATATTTCATAGTTTTTTTGTTTGCCTAAGTTTAGTGTAAAAATCCTCAACTAACAGTAACACCAACAAAAAGACCTTGCACTCCTCACACTGATAACATGCAAAAGGTTTTTTAGAAAAGATGTAAACCCAAAATACCTTTATTATATAATCCTGACCTAGTTTTGTCACCTCGACTTTGACATTTTGAAACAGTTAAATCACCTGTAAAGTAGGAAAGGCTGTTGCTGTTTCTCTCCTAAATATAGCAGCTCGTCGGCAAAACACCCAACCATGAATGGATATTTACTACAGTTAGTACTGTTCGGGTACTTCAGGGGCATCTTTGCAGGTGAAAAACTGACTAACTTTCCAGTGTTCCAGACAGAATGCAGGCTGTTTATTAGGGGTGATTACATATATGGCCCTGCATGCCATAGGTTCGCCATTGCAGCACTATAGGTTGGCACTCCTTGAAGCCTAAACAATGTAATAGAGAAACTGAACAAAATGCATCACAATTAACCTGATGCTTTAGTACATTTATTTAGCAATTTCCATGTTTTCACAGGGGGTCTGTGTAACCTGAGCCTGGACAAAACCAACAAGGAATACATCCTGCAGAACGATGGTGTGAAGCTGGTGATTGGGTGCCTGTCCAGCCCCAATGAGGAGACAGTGCTGTCTGCCATCACCACTCTGATGTACCTGATGACTCCTGCCTCCCGCGAGGAGATCACCGATATCCCCGTGGTGGAGTGCATGCTGCGCTTCTCCCTGTCTACAAACCGGAGATTAAGCAATCTGGCTTCCGTCTTCCTGCAGGACTACTGCACTGCGGAGAAGGTGCAGAGAGCCCAGAGCCTCCAGGGACACTCTGCTGTGGGCATCCCACTGCCTCAGGATTAGATCTGCTCTGCTCCTAGTGATGCCACTGTCTTCTGGTTTTTGTTCTAGCCCAACTCTAATTGAACTAATAATTTGCATATTTGGATATACCATCTAAACTCCTTACAGTTCATTCCTCTCCTAACTGTCTCCCTGCCCTCTTCATCTGACTGCTGCTGCCCCTGAAGAATGTCTGTCAAGCCAGGTGTGTCCAATTTACTCCAGTTAAGGAAAAGAAACTAAGCCTCACCTTGTTCCATCACATTGTAGAAGGTCTTGCACACGAGGAGATGAGGAGAAGTGGAGAGGATTATAAAGAAAAGAGACTGAAGATAAGTGGGAGTACAATGGTTGAGGTACGGTAGCAGTGTGAGATTTGGTGCTTCAAATTGGACACAATGCAGCAGAGAGCCAGCAGAGGGTTGGGACCAGTGAAGCAACGTGAGAAAAGCAAAGAAGAGCAAGCGCACAGAGCAGCCCCAGCATTCTGGATGAGTGGGAATTGGTAGATACATTTAGCAGGGACTCTGGCCAAGAACTACTAAAATAGTGTGATGAACACAGGATCACTGTAAATCTGTCAATAGCACTTTTCTCTATAACACTTCACACTGATGTGTTCAGTGCACAGTGTAATGTCCAGTAGAGTGCAGCATTGTCATTGTTTTCCTTCATATCTGCAACCTCCAGTTAGAATATGCCTGTATTGATAGAACTGTTTCCATACTGTTTAAATGGGTTTCTAAGTGTCCTATACCATGTTTAAGGAAACCTTTTTCTTTTAAGTGCTGTGTATGTTTTAAATGTTATATTTGTTTATATGCACTGTTAATTAATAGGCATTTCCTGATTGGTTTTGGGCCATCTAGGGGGGAAGCCCAGGGCACTTATCTTTCACCCTTCTTCATTTTGTGGCTCTACTGTGTAAGACAGTTGCACGTTGATCAATTTAATAGCTCCAGGACCCCCAGCAAGAATAAGAAGATTTAAGACACTTGCTGTAGGTGTACTTTCTCTCCTTTTTGAATTGTATTTAAAAAATAAATTTGAAGTCATTTGTATTCTTTTTCCTAATTTTAGTGTACTTGTTTACCTCTGTTTTGTTTCACAATACTGTAGTTTAACACTTCTACTTTACCTCTCCAGGTGATTTCTGGTGAGTTTGTGTCCTGGTTTGCACTCTTTCTCTTCCATTTAGTATGATAAATCATCTACATGAGCACCAGACCTGGGAATAAAAGTAGTGTGAAATAGTTCTAAAGGAAGGAGAGAATGTTGTCAACAAGGTTAAAGTTCAAATTTAAAGAGCTTCAGTGGTATGACTGATACATTTCAGAGTTGCCAAAGAAGAAACAACAGACCATTTACAGTGGCTACACAAAAATGCTAAAAGGGGTTGAATACTACTTAAATTTATTTTCTAACACCATTGAATCACAATTCATTTATTTGTGAATTCTTCCACTGATTAACACAGTTCATTCTGTAATGTCAAATAAAAAAAACTATAAAGTTTTTTCTTAAATTAATTACAAATAAGTTTCCACTCCCCTTGTTTTAATACTTGGTAGAAGCATCTTTAGTTGCAATTACAGCTGGAAGTCTATTTGGGGAGGTCTCGACCAGCTTTTTTAAGCCACTCCAATGTGGCTTTTACACTATGCTTTGAGTCATTGATTATAAATCTTCTCCCAAGGCCTAGGTCTCTTGGAGACTGCAGCAGATCTTGTCTATGCCTTTCTCCATCCATTTTGCCTTTTATTTTGACAAGTTTTCTACATCCTGAAACAGAAGCACCCCAGTAGATTTATACTGCCACCATGTTTCACAGTAGGGCTAGTGTTCTTGGGATGATGCACCAAACATAGCACCTAGCACTTAGACCAAAAGGTTCAATCTTGGTCTCATCAGACCATAGAGTCTTCCTCTACTTTGTTGTACTTTGTCTCCCACATGCCTTCTTAAAAAATCAATGAAAGATGTTACTAGGGTTTTCTTCAAGAATGGTTTTCTGTTTGCCACCCTCCCAGAGTGCCCAGGCTATTGTTGTCACATGGACAGTTCCTCTCATCTCTGCCATGAAATACTGTAACTCTGTCAGAGTCACCATAGGCCTTTTGGTGGCCTTTTTTACAGGGTAGTGTCCCCGTTACAGTTGCATTACAGTGACCGAGCACCTGTGGAGGATGAACTAGAACCCATCAGCATCATGCACTACCTCTCTGTCTCTAAAGAGCATTTAAAGTCCATCTGGAAAGCCACTGAACAGTCCAAGGAGCTACAAGTCCAATATAAGGTGACACTTGAGGGATGGCCTGAGGTTAAAGAACGCACAACACTGGAGGTGACAAAATATATTCTCACAGCAGAGATGAGCTCACTGGCAAAATGGAGTCGTCTTTAGAGGAGCAAGGGTTGCTGTGCTAGATTTACTCAAAAGAGATCTAATGCACACAATCCACTCATCACACATTGGCATAGAGCGCTGCTTAAGGAGAGCTTGTGAATGCATCTACTGGCCAGGCATGAACAGACAACTGAAAACACACATAAACAATGCAGCATCTGCAGCGCTTGGGGAACCAAACAGCAAAAATAGATCCTGCAAGCCCATGAAACTCCGAAGTGGGCTTGGGAGAAGGTAGGGACAGACTTGTTTGTGTTTGATGACCAAGACTGAACACTGTGGAATATTTTTCCTACTTTTGAGAGATTGACACAAAGGCAAAGTTAATTACAAGGCATTTTTTGTAAGACATGCCATTCCAGACACTGTATTCTCTGACTCCTCAGAAGAGTTTAAGGAGTTCAACAAAACATAGGATTTCAAGCAGAAATCATCATCACCAGAGTACTCACAGACTAATAGGAAGGTGGAATCTGCAGTCAAAAAAGCAAGAGACTTATGTCCAATGTAAAGAAAGTTGGATCAATTCCATATCCTGCCTTGCTGAATCACAAGAACCATGCCAGGATCAGATAGCAATAACAAAGATGCTGGTGCTGATGAGTGAACCACTGCTAATATCTGAAAGGGCAAGCAGCCAGTACAAGTCTATGAAAGAAAACAGCGTAGACGGGCCAAATGCTATGATACCACCAGCAAATGATTTAACTCTGCTACACTGCAATAACAATGTGAGATACCAGCCTTCAGTGGGACTGAATAACGGGTAGCAAAGAAATTATCAAGCCGGTGGATAAAAAGTCTTATGATGTGAGGACAGACCAGGGATGAACCCTCAGGAGAAATAGGATACATTTGAAATCCACCAAGAAAAGATAAGAATTCAAATTCAATCCTATGCTACTGTATCAACCCCTTTTCACGGAATTTGGTTTGGTGAGCTCATACAATTAAAAGACACTAATACAAATATACAACATAGAGCTAGACCTTCCCAAAGCTCCAATCACCCAACCTTATGCCCAGTGAAGACAAACAGAACCCTTGCCACTGGACAGTGAATTAACCCTTCAAGGGTGAAGAGGGACCCAGTAGATGGAAAACAGTCCTTGTGCATGATAGATCGCAGGGTCAGTACCTTATGCCCTCCACTCTAGATATGGAAGACTTATTCCCAGGCCAGATCATCTCAAAGACTTTACGTAAAGACTCAAAACACATTAACTAATTTCTTCAAAACAGTTCTTAAAATAGGCTTGTTTTTTTTAAAAAAAAGATTAATTCTGTTCATAGTTCAAATAAAAACATGTAGCAATATAGGAGTAAACTTTTTGACTGTTTTGCTTTCCTCGTGGGACCTATTAGTGCTGAGAAGGAATAACGTTCTTGAGTGTGTTTATCCATGTTCCACCTGTCTTCTGTTAGTTGTATCACAGACATGGTTCAAGTAAAGAAAAGTTAACTTTACAAAGTCAGGTGGTCATTATTGTGGAAGTAGCCCTACTTGAAACAAGTGAAAGAATCAGGCTGTGCAGACCAAACACCTAACTTAGAACTCACAGAAGCTTAGTACACTAACAATAATGAGAAAAAAAAGTTACTACCAGGGAGCAAATGATAAACAATGAAGTAGGGAACATGTTGTCCTTGACTGGGTTTCTGAGATATAATAATGCTCAGTGGGAAATTGTTATTATGAATAAATTTGAATAAAATGAATAGCTTTTGAAAGGGTATTTTATAGCTAGGTCTGCTTTTGAATTTCGAGAACCATTTGTGTGACAGTGGACTCTGTCACTGTGTGATCTCCAGCTCTGTAGGGAGAATAAAGCTCACTCTGTTGAACTCCCTATCTCAAGTATGATTCCTTATTTGGGTTCTAACACAAGTATGACGTCAACACTAGGTACTTTCTCATTGCCAAAGACTTCGTTCTGTATTGAAAGGAATTTTTCATGCAATTATTTTCCTATTCGCCAACAACAAAACAACACCTATTCAATATAATAGGTTAGGGGCTATAACTTTTCATTATAACATAAATCTACAATATAGTAACACACGCCTTTATCTCCCTCTTGAAAGATCTTCCAAATGTCTATCCATCCATTTTCTAACCACTTCAGGGTCACAGAGGGAGGTGGTGCCTGTCTCACCAAGCATCAGGCACTAGGCAGGGTACACCATAGATGGGACAGCAGTACATTGCAGGGCTGGCTGACACACACCAGGGCTACCTTTCTCAGAAACCAATTAAATGTATGTCTTCAGACTGTACAAGGAAACAGAGCACCCAGAGGAAATCTACACAAGGAAAGCATACAAACCCCACACAGATAGCACCCCTGTCTGTAATTGATCCCAGGGTCCCCATACTGTGAGGCTGCAATGCTAACCATTGTGCCACCATGCCACCCCTGTGAAATGTGACTTTGAGAAAATATTTCAGCTGTATCGTCTCATAAATACTATTTCTAGAGCAAATAAGTTTAACATTGTAATAAAAATAGACTAATTCATGTGATGAGTTACAAAAAGGTGGTTCTGGTTAAAGTCACACCCATAAATCTCACTCTCTCGCGGTGATGTCCTCGCAAGAAAAGCAGCATACTCTTTTAATAATGATAATGATGCTTTATTAGCCCTATACAATTTCTTGCATTAGGAATTAATCTTTTCACATACCCTAGCTTCCTCTCCATGAGACACAGACAGGGAGAGAAGCTTGGGGTCAGAGCACAGGGTCAGCCATTGTACAGCACCCCTGGAGCAGTTGGGTTTAAGGGCCTTGCTCAGGGGCCCAATGGAGTAGGATTCCTCTGCCGACTGCAGGATTTGGACCAGCAACCTTCCACAATCACAGGCACAGATCCTTAGCCACAGAGCCACTGCTCTGCCCTTTTATGATCAAATGTCCAAACACAATGGATTTACAGTAGCATTCCACGGGCCTGTATCCCTGTCTCAGATGTAGTTCCCAATGTGCAGCAGAAGGGAAGTCCTAGAGAAAAAAGAGGGCCCATAGCAAATGCACATGTTTTGTTACTATTATTCAAACTGTTTTAAGGAAGCAAATAATCGGGATCGTTGGGAAACTGTAACATAAGACACATGAACTATTTGTGCAGCACTTCAGTGGAGGACGAAGTGAATTGTTGTTATTAATTACTTGTGTGTAGAAAGTGCCTTTTCTAAAGTAAAAAGACAAAAATAAAATTAGACGTGGCTTAAATGTAGTTAACTGAAACTGGTTGATGGGTGGCAGCTTGATGATATTCAGGGTTTAGCTTTGTCGGTACAGTACTAAGAAGAAGAAAAAAAAACTGGCCAAGTGAGTTTGGCACACTTTGTACCTTTTGTAAGTGTAAATTGTATGCAAATAGATCTTAGATCTTGGGGGTTCAGTGCAGAAGATAGTTGGAGGGGAGAATAGCTGATGCGGGTTTGAGCAAAATTCAGAAACTTTTCAGCTAACTACTTTAAAAAGAGATTGCGGTTTAGTGTACCAGCTAAGTCTGTTGATTCAGAATTAAACACAAACGAGTTGTGGGTTCAAGTCACCACTGCCACCACTTAATGGATTTACAGTAGCATTCCACAGGCCCGAAACAACATCTCTAGTACCACAATACTGAACACCGGAACCCTCCAGGGGTTCAATAAAGTTTACGCCTATATTGCCCAATCCTGTTCACGCTGATGAAACATGACTGCACTGCTAAGCACAGTGCAAATGACATCATCAAGTTTGCTGATGACACGATAGTGGTGGACCTCATTAATAACAACGATGAGGCACCGTACAGAGAGGAGGTGGAGCAACTAGCAGACTGGTGCTTAAACAACAATCTGTCTGTCTCTGACAAAGAGATGATAAGTGACTTCGGAAGGGCCCACAATGATAGCTCCCCATTGCACATCAACGGCTCCCCTGTGGAGATAGAAGTACTAAGTTTCTTGGTGTGCATATCACAGATGGCCTCACTTGGACCATCAACACCATCTCCCTAGCACAACGTCTCCACTTCCTCCACAAAAAAGCACAATGTCTCCACTTCCTGCGGAGACTGAGAAGGGCAAACCTTCCAACCCCATACTGTCCACATTCTATAGAGGTACCATCGAGAGCATCTTGACAAACTGCATCATTGTTTGGTTTGGGAATTGTAAGGTCTCAGACTGCAAGTCCCTGCAATTAATTGTCAGTACAGCAGGAAACATCATTGGAGCCTCCCTTCCGTCCATCCAGGACATCTACCACAAATTCTGCACACACAAAGCCTCCAGTATTGTGGACGATCCCTCCCACCCCTCCTGCACTCTTTGCCCTCCTACCATCTGGTAAAAGGTATCGCAGTATACGGGCCAGATCCAATAGACTGTAACAGTATTTTTCCACAGGCTGTCAGGCTCCTCAACACCTTAGTACCTACTGCACCTACTCCAAATCTGGAAACATAGTTATTTTTTTTGCCTAATGTCAGGCATACTGTCTGATTTGTTCTTTGCACAATCATGTAAAGTAAATTGCACTAGGCACATTGCACTTTATGTACCCTGTACCCTGTCAGAAATGTCTGTCTACAATGTCTATAGCATTGTCTTGTCAGTGTTTTGTCTGTATTCGCACCGTAGACCTGGAGAACGATATCCTGTTTCTCTGTATACTTGTATATGGCTGGATTGACAAATAAAATTGAATTTGAACTTGAACTTGAAATACTCCAGTCCACTCAGTTGGCTAAATCGTAACCAGCATGGCTTGAGGTCATGTGCGCTCTTGTCCCAAGAGGCTTTTTTTGTACTATTCAATGGAATTACCAATGACATTTGCATTAAAAATATGCATTATGAAGCTGAACTAATGAAATTAAATTTGTAGCCTACTAATTTAATTTAAAATGTAAAAATTGTGAAATTTAAATACCCTAAATATTTTCCAGTTTAAAGGTATGCAAAGTTTGATTAAGCATAGTTCAAAAGGTTGGAGTAAACATGAATAAAAACTTACAGGGACCAAGAAAAGACTGACCCTGAACCATGGAAAGTAGTCTGACATCTGTATTTAATATCATTATGAACACAACTTTACACATAACCGACCTATACAGTCTGCCCTCTACACATTATGAAAAAGTTTTATCCTATGGATGAGAATACACTAAAATGTTTTCCTTTTTGTTATACTTTGCGGTGAGCTCCACTCTGGCCCCTCTCGGAGGATCGAGAAGGAACGATATCAAATGTCTTTATGGACACTGCACTAATGTTTTTTTCTGTTGCGCCCTCCCGCTAATGTCAATACTAGGAATCCAAGATCTTGTTAAGGGATCATGTGAAATACCCATCTTAAACGAAAGCGCGAACTCGAAATACTCTGGGAAGTAAAGAATGCTAACAAGACAAAAAGAACTATATAAAAACAAACTGCCTTGATCGTTCCCTAGTGTGTTCTTGCAGTTGGAATTTATTTGGTTATACATATACACGAATACCCCTGTGTAAGCAAATATCTGTGGAATGTGTTTTCGTTTTAATACCTTCAGAAAGTTAGTTGTATCCCTTGAACAAACGTATATTTTATCTCCTGTTACTTCACACTGACTCAGTGCAACTTCAGGCTTTGCTCACCTAAGAAGCAGAACGTTCTGTCAGTTTTCTTAAGTATTTCTTCAGATCATTCAAAGAGGAAGGTTTCACAGCACCCCCTTTTCTTATGATTTTCAAGACACTTCTCTGAGCGTTCCGGGCTGCACTGGATAGTTCTAGACAAGAGTAAAGTCAGCGCTGAAGTTGAACGTAAATTGTTTATTCTACGATGACAGCCAGAATTGTTTCACAATTATTTAAGTACGGCGAACATTTTACCACACAAGCATATCACAGAATTTTGTGCACAAAAAAAGTCCTGAGCACAAATCTCCAGACTTCTTGGTCTAGGTGAGTGCATGCATTCCTTATTAAGTTTCTCAGTGTTTATAATATTTATGAAAAAATCGCTATATCATTGGTTTCAGGGGATGATGTAATGTAGTGGGTTTTTTTTTGTGCCTTAGCTGATTCTGTCATGGAACGTGCAGTATGAAATACATTTGAAAGGCATTTGTAATGACTTCAATCCTTGCTTTTGTTGACATGGTGGTGTATTTTTTTCAAAAAGTGACGATTGACTGTTCTGTAAATCGCGTTCAAAAGGCAGCGTCCCCCCTAATCTTTGTAACATTTACCTAGAATGGGGTGTGAGAATGTAGCAGAAATATCCATTCTTCAGGCATTATACAGTATGTAAATCTAGAGTTGTAGTAATTTCTTTTCCTTAACGGAAATTTAAACGCGTGAACCATTTTAGAAACAGTGTATGTAATACTAACAGTAACTCTGTTAGCGATACCTTCTGTATAAGCAATCACATTAATTTTGAATTTCTATAGGTCCTTCACCGACACCCATTAGACAACATATCTAAATTCAGTTCAAATTAATTCTTAAAGTTACAGTGGGTGTATAAAATATTGCCTGTTGCCAGCTTTTCACATCGTGCAGGTTTAATTTTTACCCCCACTTCCTTGCAAAATCACTACGGCAGTTCCAGGTTTCTGGGGGGTTCGGGTGTGTTTACTTACTGCCACACATTTTCTATGAAAAATAAGTCTGGGCTTTGACAGAGACACTCAAGAACTTTCACTTTTTGTTTGAAGCTACACAAGGGTTGCTTTGGCTTTGTGTTTAAGGTCCTTATCCTGTTGAATTGAATGAATCTCCGCATCCCAGTTTCAGATCTTTTGCAGACTGTTCTGTGTGTTGCTAAGGAGCAGCCTACCAATCCCCATCAATGAAAAGCAACCCTACAACATTATGCTGGCACCTCCAGCCTTCATTGGGGGGGGGGTGATGACCCTTGACAATAAGCCAATTTTTGGCTCTGACCACTTGCTTCCTCCTTGCCACTCTACCATGCTGCCCAGATTTGAGTCGTCAGTTATGCAGGTCTTTGAGGGTTGTTTTCAGCCTCTTGACGAATGTCCTTCTCACCTGGCTGCAGAGTTTGGGAGGACAACTTGGTCATTGAAGATCCAGAGCAATTTGTGTCCTCCACTACCTGCTAATTAATTTAACAGTGCACTGTGGGATACTCAGTACCTTTGAAACCTTTTTATATCCCCTGCCTAGCTTGTTCTTGTCTGCATTCCTGTTTCTTAATTGCAAAAGTTCTCTCTCTGTCTTTTAAACATTTTGATTTTTTAGAGGCTGTTGTATGCATTGAAAGGGAAGAATATGTAACAAAAATATGTAAGTCTATCGAATGTTCCAGCTGTAACAAAAAAAGTGGCAAAATGCAACGAGGGTTTATACTTTCTACACCTGCTGTAAATATGAATTTGTTAGCTGGGTGCCTGACCCTCAAACATGTACATCAAGAGACTATCAGCTTCAAAGATGAACTGTCTGAAATCTTTTTAAACAACTTCAGTTCTGGATGGAACTGAAGCACAATACACTTAGTAAAAAACATTGTGCTTGAGCATGGTGCTCCTTCTGTAGCACGGCCATTGATGCAGTGCTGTTGGGTCAGAGTTCATTTTTTTTTCTGACTGTCTCATGAGCAAGTGCAAAGCAGATCAACAGCTGACCACATAAAATGGTGTTTGTTCTTTGCATTCATGTATGAAATGTGTGTAGCCTCTGTATGAAATACCGTAACCTACAGTCCATCTGAGCAGCTGATGTTCCTGGGCATGTTTCTACAAGCAGGTAGTCACCTGGTGCAGTTATATAAAGTATGCACGTGAGGGTCAGTTCTGAAGGAGGTCTGAGTGTGCTGATATCACTTATGATGCTGTAGTACCAATGCAATGATAGTGTAATTTAGTGAAAAAAGCATGATGGAGCCACTGCTGTGGTGTATGCAGTAATCCCTATTTTCCCAGATGTTAATTGTGTTGTCACTAGAACGATAACCACCAAATCTGGAGTCAGAGTCGTGTAATGGCCTTCATTTTTAAGTTGAGTCCCAGTTCAGGTAGAGGGCCTGTGGTCACCTATCTATCTACCCCTCTGATTTGTGAGACCTATTTGAGTTGAAAATCAGACCAGATCTAATAAATGTGTCTGGATAGGATCTGTGACTGTCAAGAAATACTGCTCTCTTGTACTTTGTCTAGGGGAGTGTTATGCAAAGTCGCATGTCTGACTGGCGGGAGCTGTGTACCTCATGCTTTCCTAGCTCTCATTGTGCTAGATCAAGTCTGTGCGTGGTGTGGGTTGTAGTTGATAATGTGCAACAGTCACACAAGGGTTCTACATCTTAATGTGCTCTCAGGGAAGTTGACCCTAGTCCCCTCTGTCCTTACATTGGCAGAAGTTCTAACTCTGTCTCTAGAGGTCAGGCTGTATTCTGGTGTTCCCTTATCTTCTGTCTGTCTGAGAACAGTCACTTACCCTCAGCGGGATGTCAATACTGAGACTGGTTGTAGAGCAAGATTCTCCCTGACTTGCAGCCCTTTTGAGTATGAGGAGCACCTACAGTACATTCATAAATTTGAACTTTTTCGTAATTGTTCTAAAAATCTGCCATGTTTGCCACATGTAGCCAGGATACAGCCTTTCAAGCCCATTTTCATTGGTTTGGAGAAAACACATGTGGACATGAGGATGACATGCTGACTCTACACAGAAGGTGACCCATCCCCAGATCAAACCCTAGACCTGAGAGCTGTGAGGTAGCATCATACTGTAATGCAGATATTGACTCTATTGGCTATTGCTTACCTCTTGTGATTTCAAGTGGAACTACAGGTCTCATTAATGGCACTCTAATGCACTTTAAATCAATGACCCACTGTGTATGGGAAAAGTGTCACAGTAACTTGTGAGATGGCAGTCTGAAGGAGCTACTGTAATTAATAAAATCTGGCAGATTCTGGCTCAGCTGGTGTGAAGGTTGCCAAGACAGATTGTTTGATGCATGAAAACAAAATAGTGAAAATGTACAGTTTGGTGTGCTCAGCCAATACAGCAAGTCATATTTAAATGGCATGCTCACTAGAAAGATTAAAACCATGTTAGGAATTAATTGGCCAAAGGGCTCTTAAACAGCAGCAGTTAATGTTACATACATTTATTATCAATGAAGAATAATAAATGGAGAGTTTAGCATCTTGATTTAAGCAAGTACCCCATTTTTGCATGTATTCATCCTATTGGTAGTAGAATTATACAGTATCTCTACAGCTTGGAGTTAAATAACCAAACACATTTTTAGCAGGAGAATTTGTGGTTCTCAAATCAGTTTATGTCCTGTTGCAGGTGTTAAAACCAATGTGATTTGAGTGTAGTTCTGCCTATTAAGGTTTTACTTAGAAAGTTTTGTAAGAAACATAGGAATCAAGGGATCTTTTAACTACTAATATCTATATATATTATATAAACTAGAAAAGCTGAAGGGCCATTTGTCATTTGCAATTTGTAAATATTCTCACAGTCTATGAAATTTACATAAATGACTGAAGCACGTTTTTTTCCAATGTTTTTTTTAACTGATTTAATCTTGATTGAAGGCATCGGAGAGTATATCTTGCTGTCCTCATGCTAGCTATCTGGTACGCTCTATATTGCAGATTCTGAAGCAAGGGCAAGTACCAGATTATCCCTACTGTACAAATATAGAAATAATATAAAATAGTAATATTTTTCCAGTTGAATACTGTTCATATGAAACACATGAATAATTTTAAAAACATGTTAATATCAGTTAGATTTCAAATTGATAAATTCACTGCACTCTTCATTGTTTTTATTAATGTTTTTATGGTTATATAAAAGTATTAAATATACACTTTAAGTGTTTTGTTTGTTTAATCCATTTAAAGAACTTTATTGTGATAATAGTCCACGACACTGTACTCAGTGGTTTGTGGTTTTCTCCAGGCACAGTGTTCTGCACTAGGACTGGACAATTACAAGACAGATCTACAATAATCTCCCTTACAATGTTTTGCCTGTACTTTTGTTATAAGATCTACACTACATACTGTATCACAGCATTGTGAACTGTAACTGTAACTGTAACACAACCGAACTGTAACTATTAAACTTAAAACCCTAAACTTTGTACCTTTGTACTAAAGGAGCTACTGTTAAAGCTGTAGCTACATCATTCCTGTTAGTGCACAAGCTACAATAAGACTTGTAATTTTGTATTTGTGCCTATACTGAGGTTTGTATCTGAACTACAGTTGGAAGCACAATTGTATTTGATTGCTTTGCTGTGGCACATATCAGGAAACTATTTATCTTTATGTTTCATCTTTTAGTTAGGAACTAAGTGTTGATTTGATTAAAGATTAAATACAGTACATTTTGTTTTCCATATGTGAAATATGTGAATTTTAGAGCATAGATTATGACACATGATAACCTGAAAGGAAACCTGATAATCTACATTTAATTCATTTGTTTGTCTTTAGCACTTTTTATAGTGTCTCTTTTTGTATTCTAGCAAACATTTTTGTCAACAGCACACAACTGGGAAAGAAGTACTAACAATGTACACTGAAGCATAGCAGTGTGGAGTAAAGGTTAACGTTTTGGGCTTGTAATCAGTAGGTTATGAGTTCAAATCCAGTGTGAGACACTGTTGTGGTAACCTTGATCAAGTGGTAACTTCCTACATGTTGTTCTGGGATGATACCAGCTGGAGCAATGATCAAACATGAAAGTTAATCTGTATGAAGATATCACCTAAATAACTTATTAAAGATGTTTCTGCTGTGTTTTGGCAATGCACTGTACAAATGGCTCATTGGTTTTGTCCAGTGCACAGTCTTGTAACTTGTTAAGTGTGGTGCTGAGGCTCTGTGGCTCAGGATCTGCGCCTGTGGCTGGAAGGTTGCCGGTTCGTATCCTGCAGCCTGCAAAGAAATCCTATTCCGTGGGGCCCCTGAAAAAGGCCCTTAACCCCAACTGCTCCAGGAGCGCTGTATAAATGGCTGACCCTGCGCTCTGACCCCAAGGTTCTCTCTCTCTCTGTCTGCGTCTCTCATTGAGAGCAAGTTGGGGTATATGAAAAGACAAATTCCTAATACAAGAATTTGTATACAGTATGGCCAATAAAGTGATCTTAAAAAAAATCTTAATGAATTTGTGAGTCCTGGGCAATAGCTACAGTGAACCTCCTCCATATTTTGCTATAGCTACTGTGTAAATCACAGCATTGTGATCCATTATCTATGTGGTTAAACTTTGCACTCCGCAGAAGAAGTTATAGTAAACCAGACGTAATTTAGTTAAATGTTATCACAGCAGATACAACAAAGGACGCCCTTTAAGTACAGGAGAAAATGCCAGTGAATGTGTATTTGTACCAATAAAGACATGTATATAAGATCTACAGCTCAAAGAACAACCCAAAGGATTCATTAAATGTGGTTTGCAAGTATAAAGGAATAAAACCTACATGTAAAAAAGAATATTGATAATAGAGTCAATAATACAGGCCAAAATGTAGGCAGATATATGTTTATTAACAATAAATAACACAACTATTTAATACAGACAATGATTAAATTATGCACAGATAGGTACAATGTGTTCCAGAGATCTGCCTTCTATAGACTGAGAAAATAGACAATTCTACTTCCCTTGTAATTTTAAAAATTACCACAATGGCTGACACCACTGTATACTTGAATATTTACTGTGGTGCTCCTTGATAATTTGTGAGATAAAGGAATTCTTCATTTTAATAAACAGTCCATTTAAAACAGGTGTTCCCAGCTGCATTCCTGTTGGTTTTCTGGATCTCATTAGATTAGCAGCACCTGGGCTGGGAGAGTCAGTTAAACTATCCCTATTTAATCAAACAATTTTATTAGACTATTATGAGTTGCACTAAAGTGAGTCTTTTGAGACCGCTGCTCTCAAAATTGCTGGATGAAATGTAACTTTTGCTCAAGCAATCAGTAGTTTCTTCTCTTGTATTCCTTTAATGCAGAAATGTATGTTTATTGTCTATAGTAAGGTTATACCATTGAATCCTTGACACCGTGAGTTTTTACTGTACTGGAGACATCAATAGATGACATAACCTGAACGATCTCATTTTATGATGCCTGTCAGAATTTCATAAAGCCTCCTGCATAATATGTAGCCAATATGGTAATTCCACGGCAATAAAAACTTGACTGATGCCATAAAAAATGACAGAGTATCTACATTCTCATTTCTACAGGGCTCTCCATGTAGATGCTGTGCCAAGCACACCTACACTCACTACAAGCTATGTGCACGGCACTTCAGAGGTCTCCCTGCTCAACAGCACCCTGGGACAGTGCCTAGATCAGACTGCAGAGCGATGTCCTGACCGAGAGGCTGTGGTCTTCCCACGCGATGGCATCCGAAAGACATTTGCACAATTCAAACAGGACGTGAGTATGTTTGTTGGCTGTTGTTTTTAGGATAATCCTAGCCCTGCACTTGTGGGTAAAATAAATGAGAAGGTGCATGCACGTTGTGTCTAAGGTTGGTGTGGGATAGCTTACAAGATTTTAGCTCCCCCTGTGCACAAGCAGTTTCTAAATCCCTTAGCGGTGGTACACAAGTCCTTTCTGTTTAAATAACCTCTGCCGCACTCACAACAATTTTCACATTTGTAACATTTTGCATTACTATGTCTTCATAAGAATGTTCACGTTATTTTCCATTGAATGTGTCTGTTATAATGTAGTGAATATAAAAAAAATATCATTTGTTGCAACTAATTCACAGTTTTTTAGGCAAAAATTACATTATTTTATGTAACAGGTCTGCTGGCATTTTAATTTAGTGAATTTCAATATTCAATTTTCTTACTAGGAAGGTAATTTAGGACTTATGCAAAGTCACTCAAGTTTAACGTAGTCCATCATGAATGATCACTCAATCAAAATGTCAAAATTATTTTGTTTATTCTAAAGCAATATATATATACTTTCTTTTTCTAAAAGTAAAAATGTTTAAATACAGTGATATATTTCATTTGGTGCCCAGTGTGTATAGTATAAATACTGCAAAAATGGGAAAATGCTTGTAATGCTTAAAAATAAAAAAACTACTTTATTTTTAAAGTAAACCGAGTTAACCCTGAAGTTGTGGATTGTTGTGAAACGTTTATGTGTTAAAAGTTGATAACAGGTAAGTAATAGTAGTTCTAACACCAGATTCAGCACAAGCAAGAGATGAGAAGCAAATCGTGAAAAACAATCCCACAGGACATGTAATGGCTTTTGTGACAGGGAAATAAATAGACAATAGCTGAAAATACAAGGATTTATTACAAGCAAGTAAGCCACGAAACACATAAACACTTACATTGACTAGCCCTAATGCACTCAGAAGTGGATACATCTTTCTCCAGAAAGCAACACTGTTTATAACCTTTACAGGTAAACCCACACTCTAAATTGATGCTGAAGGAAAGCTATCCATCGGTCCCTATACAAGAAAAAAAAACATTCTAAATTAGCCGTCAGACTTTGCTTGCCAGATTAAATAGTTTCACAAATATTAAAAATACACACCCTAGCCTTGATGTGAATCCCAACCCTTCAGTTTTCGGTTGTAGATGAGGAAACCAGGTGGTGATGATTATCTGTAGTGTCAGATCGTGCTACTTCATTCTTAGATCTGATCTAACTCCTGAGCTGTGAAAACAGTTTTGACATCTTATCACCTTGTAATGTACTCCTTGTGTATTGACAATACCTACTCATGAGCGGAACATTCATTCTTAGAACATGTTAAACTTATTATCAGATGAGGAAATTTTGAGATAAATACACTGTACATGGTGTAAAAGCAGCACGTGTACATAAAAGCATATCAGATGATTGGCACAATAATACTGTGATAATTATAAACTGTATTTTTATGTAGCACCTAGGAGATAGTAGATGGGGGTAAGAATACAGTAGGAAAGCCAAGGGGCACACAGAATCAGTTAAATAAAAGCCCTTCTAAAAAGGAGGTTTTGAGTCTAGCTTTTAAAGAGTTTAGGGAAGGTGATTCTCTGATTGCTTTAGGGACAGAATTCCAGAGTTTTGGGGTGTAACACGAAAAGGGCAGGTTGACCAGTAAAGAGTGAGGATGGGCTTGAGGAACACACAGGAGACCAGAATTTGATGAGAGAAGGTTGCGAGATGGGGAGTAGGATGATAGCAACTCAGACAGGTAATGAGGTGCTAAGTCATGCACAGCCTTGTAGGCTACTAGTAATGTGATCACTTGTACTAGACCTGGGAGGATTCTGGCTGCCAAATTCTGGCAGTTTGTTCAATGTGGATTTAGATATCACAGTGAGTAGGGTGTTAAAGTAGTCAATATGAGAAAAAGCTAAAGTGTTAACTATCTTTTCAGCAACAGTAAGCAACAACATAGGATGTAGTCTGGCAATATTTCTAATATTGGAAGAATTATGTTTTGAGAGTATGTTACACATGTGGGTCAAACGTCAAACCAGGATCGAATATCACTCCCAAGTTCTTCAATTTTGACTGAAACTCAGTACAGTACCATTCACAGATATGGTTACTGCACTGATTTAACGAAATTGCATGCCAAGAAGCATGACTTCAGACTTGTCGCAGTTTAGATGAAGGAACTTTTGAGTCATCCGTGACATCCGTGTCATCCATGCAATTAGAGAGAAAAAATTGCCCACATTCTTGTGAGGTTTGGTATGGATGTAGATTTGAGTATCATCAGCATAGAAATGATCATTTAAACCATGTGATGTTAATAACCTACCAAGTGGGAATGTGTACTGTAAATGCTGAAAAGAAGGGGGGCCAGTTTGAGCCCTGAGGAACACCAAACTTAACAAATCCAATTTCAGAGCTAAAGCTACCAAGAGAGAAAGAGACGACTATCAGTGAGGTAAGACTTGAACCATTTAAGACCAGCGTCAATAACTCCAAACACTCAAAACGAGAATGTAAGATGATGTGGATAACAGTGTCAAAAGCAGCACTGAGGTCAAGAAAAATAAGGATAGAAACAAATTCAGAATCGGAAGCCAGAAGAAGATTGTTAGTGATTTTAACCTGGACGGTTTCTGTGCTGTGAAGTTGTCAGAAACCCTTGAAAGAGGTTACTTGCACAGATATGGTTATTTACGTGAATTGTAAGTGAATTGTAATAGCATGTTTTAAGATTTTAGCAAGACAGGATAAGTAGGAAATTGGGCAAAATTGTGTAGGTTGTCCAGACCTATTCATTTTTTTTGGCACAGGGGTGACAGCAGCAATTTTAAAGGCTGTTGGTAGCTCACCAGTGCTCAAGGACTGATTTATTATATTAAGGACAATGGGACAGAGAGTACTGACACAGAATTGAAACGAATCAGTGGGAATGGGTTCTAAAAGGTAGGTGGTGGGTTTCATATGCAAACCAATTTACTGAGGCATGCAGAGTCAAGTAGAGTGAAACTAAAGAGAAGGAAAACAGTTAAGATAGTCACACAGGGAGGAGGAGGTAACATGCATTGTGGAGAGTCCATGATGTGGTCAATGCTGTATGTGGTCAATCTTGGACCTAAAAAACTAAGAATGTGTTGCAAAGTTAGGATGAGGCAGGTAATGTGGTGGGGCAGCAAACTGTTTATGGTGGAGAATAGGTGTCTAGGGTGTTATAGTTGTTCTCACACATGTGGGAGAAGTAGCTGGATCTAGCAGACTATTGCATCTTGGTATTCGGTCAAGTGCTCCCTCCAAATACGAAAATGAACATTTAGGTAAGAAAGATTCCACCTATGTTCAGGTTTACAGGAATCTGCCTTCATAGAAAGAAACTGGTCAGTGGACCATGGGGCAGAGAAAGAAAATGGTTCGAGCTTATGTAGTTGCTAAGTTGTCAAGGGTAGACAAGTGAGAGCTATCAAACAAAAGTATTTTGTCCTCTAGGGAATCAGAGTCAGAAATGCAAGATAAGGAGGACAGAACAGAATTCATTAACCTAGTCTGGTCAACTGATCGCCAGCTGCGAAAACCTATAGAACGTGGGGGGGAAGAGTGAAATGGGAAAATCAAGATGGACGATAATAGCTAACTGTTCAAAGAGGCCTAGTTCAAAATAAGAGAAGAGAGAAACAAAACAGTAATTTGCAATTAATTTGCAAGTAATTACTAAGTCCAGAGTGTGTCCTTTGTTATGTGTTTCACTAAGAACGTACTGGGTTAGATCAAAGCATTCCAACAGACTATGAATCAATATGGACATTACTGTCACCAAGAATAAGCATCCCTTAAATTTGAGACATAAAAAAGAAAGTAAATTGGCAAACTCACCTAGAAAGGCATTATGAGGCTAGGGGGCTCTATAGACAGTAACAATAATAGTAGAGTGAGGACCAGAGAAATTTAAAACAAGACACTCAAAAGAAGAGAGCAGATAAGCAGCACTGTTTCACACACTTTATTTAATTTTTTTTCCCCCTTAAAATCTTTTAGGTATTGTCAGTGTGCTTCCTGTAACAATAAATTGTGATGTTCAAAAACAGTCTAGCTAATCAACTCTAAGCATAATAACTGTCTTTTGTTAACAATTCGTTAAGCATACCATTAACTTCCGACTGACTGTAATATCTGTGTATACTGTACCAAAATGGACACCATTTATCATTGTGCTCTGATAGGTTAGACTGCCTGTGTTGCTGTGATAATTTTCCTACCCACACCCTGCCTTCATGGTGAAACACAGCCTCATATGAAATCTGCTCCTGTTCAAGGACTGTTGGCCAATTAATTATAAACTAGTAAGTTTTATTCCAATGACAGTGTAGTTACAGTATAACTGGGGTATTCTGTAGAAACTGAGTGCAATTGTGTTAATGGAATATAAACTTAACCATAAGATTTTTATAATGGGCACCAGACCTATATTATTCTGTTGGTATTTATTCCTTGATGGGTATCATTCTAATGTCAATACAAATTCACAAGTCGAAATGACGTTATTGCTGAAACCAATATGACGGCCCTAACCACTATTTTGTTCTAGAAACCCAAAATTGCCAGTGTCTGAGGAACTAGTGCACCAGTTGTCCTGAAACTCAGCAGGGTTTATCACTCGGAAATCTACAACAGAGCTTCAAGTTATTACTTGTGTGGCAAAAAACACCCCACACAGCTAATGCTCTTTTTCAAAAATTGTTCTTGCTCACAAAAGCTTGCTCACATTGTTAAAAGAAGTGGGTAGAGTCTTTCTGGGAAGACTTCAGAATTGCTTCGTTTTCTATGTATGACTTTTACGTGTTTAACATAAAATATTCTTTGAGTTCCTTTAAATTTAAATTTAACTTGCTTTGACTCATGGCAAAATGGTATCCATGGCATGAGGCATTAAGGAAATGTTATTTTATGTCCACTGCTATTATTTCTCTGTTATACTCTTATGTCTTTGCAATCACGCTACAGGGCTGTAATAACAAATCATACCTGTAAACACATTTTGTAACATAAACCTCTTTTCAGGTCATGAGGCATTGCTGATGTGCCTGATTAAGGCTAACATTTTTCTGTGTGATAAAAAGAAAGATGACTGATCCATCCAATTGCATTGTTTCAAAGAGATACCTGCAGTGACTTAATTATGATAATTAGTATATCATTTTTTGACAGTTTTGTCATTTCATAGTCTTAAATTACCTGTAATAATCACACCCGAAGAAGGCTTCACAGCCGAAACGTTGTGTTTCCTTTCTTCTCACCTACTTGAACTACTTTAGTCTTAAATCATACTGCTCCTAGTCCTGTCATTGAGAGCAGCATGCTACCTCCAGACAGTGCTAACACAAACTTGTTGGGGGCTTCAAGCTTTCAAGCTTGAACAGTGACAGGACCCAGAGGGTACGATACCAGAGGCAAGTGTGCGTCATCCTCCTTTCACAATGTTTATGCCCAGTGATTTAATATGTAGCTTGATGTAGCTTGACAAATTTGCTATAAAACCAAAGCAGAGATGTCTGCAAACATTTTAATAAGGTTTCAATGTTAATGCAGGGCTACCTGACAGGCAGCTGCTGAGGGCATTCAGAACTCATCATAAACAACAGACTATGCCTCCTGTTTGGAGTTATAATGCTGGACTTCAGAACTGTACTGAATCTGGTTTTCTGAGTTAATATATCCATGAACAGATGTCTTCAAACCAGGCAGTGTCTTTGGAAATGTTGAAGTGAAAGTATTATTTCTGACGTATTAAGAGTGAGCTCTTCTGAAAATTGGAGTTCACTGTGTGTTACTTGTTTTTGACGACTTGAACCCCATTGTATCAGTTTTAGTCCCAGTAACGCAGAGACAACCTTTGACCCAATGACTCGTGTGTGACAGGTCGACCAGGTGGCAGCTGGGCTCCTAGCTTTTGGACTGAAGAGAGGAGACAGGCTTGGTTTCTGGGGACCTAACAGTTATGAGTGGATACTATTCCAATTTGCAACAGCACAAGCAGGGATCATACTGGTAAGAACATTTCCATGTTCTTTATTAAGGATGTTTGGATATACAGTACTACAAATTGTAATTTCAAGATGAAGAAAGAAAAGAATTTCCTACAGTTCAAAAATCAGAGAAAATAGATCTTGAAAGGCCTCAAATAAAAGATTGGGTAAAAACGGCTTAATTGTTGGATCGATAAAAAATACTAGGTAGAAGTACTTTTTCTATAGAGTATTTGAAAAGCTCTGAGAATAAACCCCCCCCCAAAAGCCCGAACTTTAATTAAGGATTCATTTTAGAAGTCTGAAATAAAAGGGCATGTATAGGGTATGAATATTTTATGCAGGTGTTCACTGAGGTTGAAATTAATAATAATCTGAACATAAAAAGGAGCTAGTCGGAAATATCAGGCCTGCTGCTGAATTTTACTCTTATCAAACATCTAGAAGTTCTTCCATCCGTCCATTTTCTAACCACTTCATCCAATTTAGGGTCGCAGAGGAGCTGGAGCTTTTCCCAGTAAACAAGGCAGGATACACCCTGAACAGGAAACACACTCACACCAGCACTGTTTTTTCCCAGACTAACATGAAAACGAGATATTGAAGTATGTCTCTTTACAGGGACCAGATTACAATAATGATTATTGTGTGGATTTTAATGGGGACTTCTACAAGCTCAAAGCATGTTACGAAATCTTCTGTAATGATTTACCGCTGTTTTCTATTGCAAGGGAATTGCTGAGTGATTTTAAAAAAGAGGGAGCAGTCAAATAAGTAAGTTGGAAGAGAGTAAAATACTTTTTATTTTTATTATTTTTGCCCTAGCCTGATCACATTAAAGTTATTTTCAAGTTATGGATATATGGAACAGGACATGTTATGGAAGCTGGATATCCTGTTGTCTTTCAAGAAAATGCTGGCTGAGATACAATTTAGGCACTAAATACCAAACTGGATAGGTGGGACTATCAAGTTTCTAAGCTTTCTTGCGTAATATTTCTCTGTTCTCTTTGTTGTCGTTGTTGTTAAAAATGTTTTGTTCCTTTATAGGTTTCCGTTAATCCAGCATACCAGCTGCATGAGGTGGAGTTTGCCTTGAGAAAGGTGGGTCTTTTATTTAGTTTTTAATTTAGCTTCTGCAGGAATCTAGGCAGCTGAGAGAATGCTGGTGATTATCTTATTTGGATTACACCTTATTGTTTTTGTAACTGCACTCCTCGATCCCAAGCTTTCAGCCAGTGAGGTTCTCTCACCTGCCTCTCTTCCTTCCCATCTCCCTTCAGGTGCAGTGCCAAGCGGTGGTTTGCCCAACCCAGTTTAAAACCCAGCAGTATTATGAAATGCTGAAGAAGATCTGTCCAGAGCTGGAGAATGCCACTCCTGGCAACCTGAAAAGCAAGAGGTACAGCACACAGGAATTACATCTGAGAGAAGATCTATGTTTAGCTAAGCCAGGCTTCTTGGAGTTGAAGGAGCAATTGATAGAGATCTGAGTATTTAGAAATGCGTTCTGAAAGAACAATTGAGGTGGAAATAACAGAATCAAGATGTGAGGCCACCTTGATGTTTGCTGGTAACCTATTCCACCACCAAAGAGAATTGAAAAAACAAACATGAAGAAAAGACCAATCAGCAGAACAGTCAAACAGTTTATGAAGCCTTGTAGGCTGGATTATTTGATTAGTAGCCACAAAGGCGGTCTGTATTTACAAGCGAATGGAATTCGAATAATTACACAAATTGCCCCTGCCCTTTTAAATTGTTAATGGCTGGCTGAAAAAAAGTCAGCCTCTTTATACTTGGGAAAAATGCGTGACAAACCTAAACTAGGAGATAAGGAGCAAGCAGAGGTTTATTCCATGCCGAAAGGAAAACAAAAGGGACACATTGTTTTGGCTGTAAAACCTTCTTCCGGTGTGTGAAGCATGCGGACACAAGTACCTACTGAAACGTCTTAAACTCGAAGATGAGTTCTCTACATGTAGAATCTTCCAGTGCAGCATGTAGTCAGGGAACCTAGTGCTAGTGCAGGGGTTCGATTCAGGGAGCCTTCTGTGTGGAGTTTGCATGCACCCCCCAGGATTTCTCCAGTTGCTTTGGTTTCCTTCCACTTCCCTAAGAGACGCTGCTTAGATTAATTGCTGAGGTGTTCTAAATTGTCACTGTAGATTGAATTCCAGTTAGAAGTATTAAAAAATGTGAGTAAAACTCAATGTAAATCTGCAGTATACTGTCAAATGTTTCTGAATGAGTAAAAAACTAGACATAAGACTGTAAATTGCCAGCAATAAAGTTTTAGAGCAAAAAAAAAAATGTGGACAACATTTGGGTAGAAAGAACAGAAATACTGGCTCAATGAAATAAGCAAAAAAGGGGCTCAGAAATACACAGAGCAAAAAAAACAGGGTGCATGAGTAAACGATTTCAGTGCACACAATCTTGGGGTTCATTTTTAAACAGCTTCATCGAAAATCAACACAAGCAGCTTTCCAGGGTTCAAGACTATTATATGTATGGAGGATATTTTTAATCTTTTTAAATGACTGAAGCTTAAATACTTGCAGTTTTAGTTTAGCACACAGTCAGGAAAAGCCAAAGTGATTTTTGTGTCCTTAACAGGCTTCCGGATCTTCACACTATCATCGTGTCGGATAACAAGCTGCCTGGAGCTTTCAGCATGGTGGATGTGAGGCAGGCAGGCACAAGCACAAACATGCAAGAGCTGCGAGCCCTTCAGAAGAAGCTGTGTTGCGACGACCCCATTAACATCCAGTATACCTCGGTAATGCCATTGCCTTATTGACATATGAGTGTTAAGGCAAGTAGTACCATTGCTTTGATCTGATCATTAATTATATTCAATGAATTGTTACTTCTGTACCGTAGGTGATAAGGTTGTCTGTCCTTGGAAGGGTAGGGTTCTCTCGACTAAGACAGGTTTATATTTTAAACTTGGGGGTGTCAGACTTAAGTCTCAAGACTTCAGACTCAAGAGTTAGGTCATGCACTTTTTATACAGATTTACGTGCCATTGATACTTTTTTAATGTCAATGATAGCTCTGCTTACATTTTGAAGAATAAAACATTTATATTAATATTTAATAATATTTAAATTAGTAAACTCATATGAATGTTTTAACATTTACTATGATCCTTGCCCTGGATGGTATACCAGACCATTGCAGAGCACAGGCAGGCAGTATTCTGTACCTGCACAGGGGCCAATTCTCCCCAGAAACCAAATAACCTACTAGGTTTCCTTTGGAATGCGGGAGAAAACTAGAGCTAATGGAGGAAATCCATGAGAACAAGTAAAGAGCATACAAACTCCACACAGACAGCACCCCTGAAATTGAACCCAGGGCACCAGGGCTGCAAAGCAGCCATGCTAACCACTGTGGTGTGCCATGGCCTAAGATCGACAGAGAAATAATGGCCTGTATAATTAAGTATGTGTTTTATTTTTATACTGGCCAAAATGTGAAGACACACCTATTTATGCAATAAATAGGCAGATTTTAATAGTAGTCACTTTTGCAGAACATAGTGATTTCCCATTTCATTTTTTATTCTGTACTGTTTCCTCTCAGATCAAATCATCTGACTAAGCTCTGTCAGAAGAGAACAGAAGAGAAAGGTCTCTTCTGTACTCATTAGACATTGACACTCAGGTTTCTCCAGAATGGTATTTACTGCGGAAAATTGAAAGCAAAGTCCAGCCGAGAGTTTTAATGTCTGTGCCGCCATGGAAACTCAAGAGTGCAGTGCCCTTGTTTTGGAGCTTTCTGCTGCCATCTTAGTGTGTGTTTTCAAATGAATAACCAGCATGTTTTGGTTTAATATAACTTTTTTTTTTCTGCAGGGCACAACAGGGAGCCCGAAAGCTGCGACACTCACACACCACAACATTGTGAACAACGCCAACTTCATTGGCAAACGGATGGGCTATCATTGGAGGGTGAGGAACCTACTGCAGCTGCTAGCATTAAAACACCTTATGTAGCACTTCATGACACAGCCGTGTAA
Organism: Lepisosteus oculatus; assembly: GCF_040954835.1. Classification (NCBI taxonomy): domain Eukaryota; kingdom Metazoa; phylum Chordata; class Actinopteri; order Semionotiformes; family Lepisosteidae; genus Lepisosteus; species Lepisosteus oculatus. Next base: position 32,788,145 of record NC_090704.1, read on the forward strand.
CGTATCACTGAATTTGTGCTGCGTACTGTTTACACAGATGTAGCCTAGCAAGAGGTAGTTAAGATCCCAGTAAAGTTTGTCATTTAAGATATAGGGTGTCCAATATTTAGATTTGCATTTAGATTTATATCTTAAAAAGCAATAATACCTGTAACACAATGCTGCAGAACATGTACTAGAAGAACAAACTGAACATGTCTTTGGGAAGGAAATATTTTGTGAAATTGCAGCAGTGTCTGTGGGCCTGCCCCCTGACCTTGGCACCTCTGTGTCTCTCCCCAGGATGTGCGAGTGTGTCTGCCTGTGCCGCTGTACCACTGCTTCGGCTCAGTGGGCGGCTCAGTGACCACTGCCATCTTCGGCAGCACCCTTGTGTTCCCCTCCTCAGGCTTCGATGGGCAGGCTTGTCTGGAAGCCATCCAGAAAGAGAGGTACAGCCTGTCCAGCCTGCAGCGGAGAGGAAGTGACACAATCTATATCTGTCAGCTGCTAAATAAAAAACCTTTGCCTTTTTTTTCCCTTGTGTCCCTCTTCATATGGAATTTGGGACTGGTATAGTATCCTAAGTGAAAAACTTATTTGCAAACAGGTTTTTAAATAGAATCTCTAATTACTTTGCTCCTGCCTGCCAGCTGGAATAGCCACTTGTGTATTTTTTTCAAGTGGGGTGCTGTAGTGAACCCCACATCTGCACATGGGGGCGAATAAATCCTCTGCCCCACGCATCTTTGAGCAATTTGTCGTGTAACACACCTCAGTACCATCTGGAGGAGAGGCACATCCCTCACTGATCACCTCAGGCCTGTTAGCATCCGGGAAGCCTCAGGTGGCACTGTAACACTGAGAGTCGAGAGAGAGAGAGCCCTGGACAACAGTTGCCAAGAGAGCCCGAGAGAGCTCACCCTGCCCTTGCAGGTGCTCAGCCACTGCTTGGGGAATTGTAGTCACAGCTGGCAGGTTACATGATCCAGACCCAACCCCACAGTCTGAGAGCTCAGCCTACACTGCCTTTACTGGTGGAGCCACACAGGAGAACCTGAGAACTTTGGCTGAAGTGTACACTGAACTGCTGTAGCTCCAGGCTGATTTAAAACACCTTCACATGCTAATAATGTGGAGTGAAACTATATATGGTATTTTTTCACAAACCTGTGAAACATGGTGGAGCTATGTGTTCTTTAGTATACTCCAGTTAGCAGTAGCCTTTCCTTTTTTCAGGCTTTGACTATTTCTCCAATGCACGTCTGAAAGTTTGTAAGTGTGCAGATTTTGTCTTTAAGGTGGGCTACTTACAGAGCTCAGAGTTTTTTTAAGTAGATCTTGTCTGAAGTGCTGCACTGCTCTTGTTATGCAACCCTTTCTCAGTTAAAAGTGACAAAAGAGAAAATATGTAAAAAGGAAGTTTATGTGAGAATGTATTGGTATGACGGATGTATAGACTGACTGTTTGCTCAGAAAACCTTATCTTGGTTTCACTCCATGTATTCTTTTTGTTTTCCTGTATGCTTCTCAGGCATTTGTTATATATAACCTGGTCAACCGGGGGAGAAGGGCCCTGGTGTTCCTATAGAGTTATTTGGTTGCTCGAGTTGTATAGCCAACTAGTACTATGAAAGCATATTGTGAAGCCTTCCTTAAGGATCCCAGGGAATCTGTTTGGTTAGTGCTGGATAGCTTGTTATAGACACCCACAACCATTTGTGTAAAGACATGTCTACTGTTTTCCGTCAATAATGTGCCTTCTGTAAACTTCTAGCTGTGCTTAGTTTTCTTAGAATTCTAAATAGAATTCTAAATTCTGTCAATAGTCAATAAAGTTAATGATTTCAAACACTTTAGTTGATTGCATGTAAGGACAGTGACACTAAATAATTCAGATCTAATGTTTTTAGTTAGTTATTTATTTGACTTTATTTTCTTTATCACATAGCAGTAAAACTGTAATTTTGCCAGGCTGTGACACTCTCTCTCCCTGCTAGGTGCACTTTTATCTACGGGACCCCGACAATGTTCATCGACATGCTGAAGCAGGCAGAAGCCAACAGCTTTGACTTGTCTTCGCTGGAAGGAGGTGAGGAATGAGAATATGACACAGGGCTCATGTAAAGTAACAGATCGCCATTAGCCATTGGAATTCTAAGAACACCCAGGGGACACAGCGAAAACGTGTTTCATGTACCCATACACTGAGCCGTGACCAATTGATCTTAGTCATATAGGAATTTACTTCAAACTTAGAGTCTGACCAAATTCAGCCTTCTGATCCAGCCTGGTTATGTACAGTATAGTAAGAATACTCCTAGAACACTTTGTGGAATATAGTGATGTCCTTATTTACGTATTTTTTTCTAAATTTGAAATTTTTCTCATTCATACCTACAAATTGTAGTATCGCCCAATTTCTTCCTGAAATCTGTGCACACTCACCTCCGTCTCCCACGTGTCGGATCATCTGACACGCAGTGTCCTTTAGGAAAATCAGCAGCCACTGCAGGAGCACAGTGTCTCTCACATGATGCCGCTATGAACTTGCAGATAACGGGAGTCTTGGTGGCATGGTGAGCCAAAGACATCCTGGCTTATGTATTATATGAGAATATTATTATTATAGATTATAGCTAAGGCTTGAATGGGGGACATCTAGACAACTGAGCCTCCACTGTGGTGTTAGATCTATCATTTACTATATTTTTAAGTGTAAAGTGTGCAGTCATTTTATTTGCATTGAAGAAAACAGTTGATGTTACAAGAAAGGATTGGGTTCTGGTTGGATCCAAGCCCTTGAGTGGTGGGGATGGAAGGTTCTCTGACAAGGTCAGACATGCTAGCAATAGAGAATACGTCCAGCATGACCAACAGCTGAAATGTTACAGATATCAGAATCACAGAATCTGGAAGAATCGTAGTAAAACAGTATAAATAATATGAATTTAACAACAGAAAAGGACTTGGTCATAGTACATTTCTCATTATGGAACAAGTAATAGGTTTATTCCATGCTGAAAAAAAGAAGAAAGAGAACACGTTTCGGCCGTAGAGCCTTCTTCAGGTGTTGACACCTGACACTTGAAGAAGGCTCCAAGGCCGAAACGTTGTGTTCTCTTTCTTCTTTTTTTCAGCATGGAATAAACCTTTTACTTGTTCCTTTAAAGCCTACGCATGCTGACGCAGCTACCCACCTGAACTACATTTCTCATTATGTTGAGAAGGATAAAATACAGAAAATGAAATCTTCCTTGTGCTGGTTATCCTCCCTCCATGCATACCTGTGCTCTGTTACTGATCATAGTACTTCAGAATTCACAATATTACAGGTTCAGTTGGAGCACCTGTGTCAAATAAATATTCTTAATTGTCGCTGATGACCCTCTTGAAATACAGTATAACTGGGGGTTCTTATTTTTGAACCGAGGTTCTAGGCAGTGTCCTGGACACATTGTTCTTCCTGTTTTATGTGGCTTTGATTTGTGAATGAATAAATGATCAGGTTAGAAGCTTTAGCAGATAACTCCAGTTTAACTGTCGAGTTCTTGGATATTCACTGCAGTGTCTCCTTTATTTTAAAAAGTTTTTTGTTGGACCTCTTGAGTGGCAGTAAAAACAGTAAAGGTGTTCATCTAAAGTTAGGTTGAGTTCTGTATTCTAGGCATTGCAGGTTCAAGCCTGTGTCATATCACTAGGGGGCAGCAACCAGGAGTTCCGAAGCAGTGACACAGAGCTAGCAAAGTGCCAGGGGTGAGGTCAGCTGGCAAGCAATGCTCTTGGTGAGGGATGCAGCTGGATATGAACATCCAGTATGGGGCTGTTTCCTGACATTTTATAAAAGCCAAGTAGCTCAGAGGTTAGAGGTCAGAGTATTTGTAGCCATGCACCAAAGTGAAAATACATAGTTGGTGATTTCCAATTGGGTAGGTATAACACAAAATATAATTTACAGTTTTTAATTTTCTTTTTTAATTGTTAGCTAAAAGATGAACTGTTCAAATCTGTTCTGTCTTGCCATAATTACTGGAGTCTGTGTGCTGAAAGGAAGCGAGAAAGGGGTCATACTGGGTTCAATACAGAACGTTGTTGCCCTGAAAGAAAGGCTGAAGTGCACATACAGTATATGAGGACTTTTCACCTTTTGACCTTTTAAATTTGATCTTTTGAAGCTCAAGAGTCCACTAAACTTAGCAGCAACACTTCAGTGATCAAGACTTCAGTTTTTAACCAGTTTCTTGATGCTGATATTCACTCCTTTTTAAACATAACTATCTTGATTTTTTAAATTCTTCTCTCCTCTGGTGGGCAGAAAGGAAACCTCATTGTTCTGCAGTGATACCAAAACAATTTCTAGTTTTGCTGCTGCTATTTGACAAATTCTGCACCGATGTATGTCTGATAATCAAGCCGTAAAACTGTTTAATTGAATTGTCAATTGCATAGAAGTTTGTAAAATTAATAATATGTAATTATTAAAAATGGAGTTAACGTGTTTGATATGCTTTTACAAGATTTGAATGCCAGTAGTTTGTTTCTCAGGATTTGCAGCGATTCCAGCGATATCACATCAATTTCTTTGTTTGGTTGTAGGAGTCATGGCTGGGTCTTTTTGTCCTCCAGAGATTGTAAAAAAATGCATGGCAGTATTCAACATAGAAGATTTATCGGTGAGTACAGATGCTTTGTGAATAGCTTTAAGAGCTACAGTAAGTATTGATATGCAAGGTAGTGAATATCAGTGGTGAGTTGACTTGCGTAGCAATTCATTTTTTTTACCTCAACCATTTCTGGACTTTTCTTAATTGGATTTTTGGAGCCTAATACTTTTTGCTGTTATTATGATTTAATTAATGTTCAAATGTTCAAAAAATGTTCTAAATAGAACATTTCAAAAGTAACAAGATGAGCTGGAGGAAAACCCTCTTTACTCCAAAACTATTATTGGAAGTCACCAAACTTCCAATAATACGGCACGCAGGCCTTCTATTAAAACATGAAGGACATGTGTTTTACATTACTGTATAAATATTTTCCTGTTTTTTTTAGAACTATTGAGACATTATAAAGCAGTTATTATAAGCATCACATACAGCTGTGATTTAGGCAGGTAGAAGCACCACTGTCATCCCAGAACTCTTGGCTCAGTTCTGGGATGGGAAACCTCTAAGAAAATCCAAGTTGCAGCTGTAGGTGGAGTGGGTTGCCAGTAGGTGGCATTGTACACCCTGGATGTGGATTTCTAAACCAGTGCTCCAATCTGGTGACCAGCAATATTGTGCTACAGGAAGAGATGTTCATAAGATGAGATGAGTTCTTCAGATGACATGTTTAAAAAAAAGTCCTGACTGCTTGGTCAATGAGAATCCCGTGACTCTTTTCAAAAGGGTAGAGGTATTAACTCGGTTGTCCTGGCTAAATTCCACTATGTGATTGTGCAATCTGGTCTACCGAAAGATTTCTCTTAATTCAATCAGTGGCGATTTATCACTTTTCTTGGTGATTTACTGTGTTGTGTGGCTGCTACATGTCATTCAGGTGGTGCTGCACTTTAGTAGTGAAATGGGTCCACTCTTATATGTAAAGCAGTGAGACTGGCGAACACATTTAGCCATCCCCCTCGGACCACACCTACACCATCACCATCTACCTCTTTATGATTTCTTATCTATCGCACATCTCCAGTCATTGTTTACACGTCTGTATTGTTTACATTCAAACTGTCTGCATGTTTACTTGCACATTGTCTATTGTTTGTTTGTACATTGTCTTGATGCACTGTTTGCACTTTGTCTTGTTTTTTACACTTGTTTTACAATCGAGAGACTTTCTGTAAGTAAGAATTCCATTGTACCAGTGCGGTTACATATGGCAATAAAGTTCAAGTTCAAGTTCAAGTTAAAGCACATTGATATGCTTGTGGAAAAGTACTACATAAATGCAAGCAATTGTTATTCATTTTAATTAAAATTCTTACAATTACACTTTCTCAAGTATCCTGTTTAATATCCTCTTCTATCATGGGAATTATTGTTGTTTTGTTGAGCTTTTTGTGGCTCAATCAAAATATCACCCTAAGTAACATCTTGTTCTGGAACCCATTGGATTCTGCAAGCTTTGTGTTACACTACAAAGGTGGCTGATACTTAAATCGCGCTGTTTGGAAATGATAAATAATATTTCCATAGAGATTATAAATAAAATCCCTAATCCGATTCACAATAAACATCATAGTTATCAAAGCATAAAATCACTTGTCACTTGGTTCAAGACATTCAGAGGGTTACGAGTTTGACCATTGCTTCTGTGCCTTTTTCAAGTCTGATTCTTTAGGGCTACTCAATCTTAGCTCTTTATACACAAAAACACATTATACAGGGGTTTCTAGATGATAACTATATGTAGAAATCTAGACTATCTAGACTATCTATTCCTTACCAGCATGTCTATGGGAGGCATGAGGAAACCAAAGCACCTGGGGAAAAACAGGACAACCATGCAAACTCCACACACACAGACAGGCCAGGCCATAATCAAACACAGGACTCTGGAGCTGTGAGACAGCAGCACCAACTCCCACACGCTCATGGCACCCACGTCTGCAGTTTATACTTCAGCCACAAGGTGGTACTGAAACCAAGTGTAATATGGCATCTCCAGGTACTTGTGCAGAGAATGAGGATCCTTGCATTTATTAAACAACAATTAGAAAGAACAGAACTTCAACCTTTTATTATTAAAGCATACAACTTTTATTTAAAAGAGAATGCAACAAACCAGTATTATTTGTAATTAAATGTTAAGATGTCAGATTAATTAGGTAATTAGCAAAGAGAATGTTTTCAGAGACACTGCTGTTGTTTGTGAATTGGCCCAGTGCCTGAAGTCCGGCAGCCTGGGTGATAATCTCCAGTCCTTTCCTGAGGTCTGTAGGAAAGTGACCTGCATAATCTACAGTCTAGTCCTCACAGATAGCACCTGGCCACAGCCCTGTCTGAGGCAGGGCTCACTCTTCATCCAAACCGCTGCTGTTAATTCACAGCTCATCACGAGCTGCTGATAGAGAAACTAGGCTCTGGATGTATCAGTAGGTTGTCTTTCCATGGGAAAATCAACAGTCATGTTTTTTAATGTTGTATTTATAAGAATGTCACAGTTCCTCATTTCAGTTTGAGGTGTGGCACACACAAGTGGATTAAGATAAGATCATTTTATTGGCCATATACAATTTCTTGTATTAGGAATTTGTCTATTCGCATACCCCAACTTGCTCTCCATGAGACACACAGATGTGGAGAGAAGCTTGGGGTCAGAGCGCAGGGTCAGCCATTAATACGACACCACTGGAATACTTGGGGTTAAGGGCCTTGTTCAGGGGCCCAAGGGAGTAGGATTCCTCTTCCAGCCACAGGATACAAACCGGCAACCTTCCTGCCATAGGAGCAGATCCTTAGCTACCGGGATGTTTCTCCCTTAACGTTATTCTGGACTGGGAACACATACTGTATACTGTGAGAGCAAGGCCCTGTCTGAAACTGACAAAGACTCTTCAGCGCTCTCTTTGGAGCCTGTAGACAAACACCACAGCAAGACCACAGCCTGGGATTAATACAACCACACTTCACTGATGTCACCAGCTGGGAGAGAAACCCAGCTGGAACACAGTTTAGATCACTGTAGTTACGAGGTTCCAGGACTTATTATACCTTCCATGCTGTTCTGACTGTGCACAGATCATTTCATTTATAAAAAACATGTTTTGTTCCTACTCAGACTGATCAAATTCAAACATTACTAAAATTATTCCAACAGTTGCAAAGCTTAAAGAATAAATCAAAGAGCCTTTATTCAAAAGGAATGACATTCTCATGCTGGTATTATACATGCAGTCAGTCACGGATAGGATTATCTCCATACTCCCTAAGGAAATTGTTTTATTTTTTAATGCAGGAAACGTAGAATGGAATGGACTTGGGTTTCATTAAAATCTCTATCATATATTGGAGTAGATACATGTCCAAAGATTTCCACTGCACTTCTAATTTTAGAATTAACTGTAATGCCTTAATATACTGCTTATTTTTTCTCTTCTGAAGGTGCCAACCGGGTTGTTTAAATAAACAGCCCAGCAGTGACTTGGGCCTCTATTTTCGATTATTTAACATGTGGCATAGTGGAAAATTGAGATACTACTAGAAGCTTTAGAAGAGTTACCAGTGAAATTCCTCATTATTTTTTCAAAACTCTTTTGGGCAGCTTTGGATACAGGTGAGTTTGGGAACACACCTTTGCACATCCATTCTTGCTTTAATGGACAGACTAAGGAAAATATGTTCACCTACTGTACTTAACAAGCACCAACCAAGCCTTGAAAGCACATGGTGGAAAGGCAATGCTGAGATTTAAAACAGGGTTATTAAAGTCTGCAACCTGCAGATTGTTTCCTTTATTTAGTCCATAAGACCAATAGGAAGCCATGACTCCTGTTATATCTATCATTCTTTATGCTGTTGACTCTGAGCACTCCCTTCATGAATGAGCACATACATTCATACAGTGATCACACAGCTGATGTAAATACAATCTGTCATCCTGCAACAAAGAAAATGTTCCCAGTCTTTAAATTGTTTCATATTTACTTATAAAAAGCAAATGTTATTCTGCATGATGCTGGCTATATTCTTTCATTGCAAACTGAACCCGGATCAGTCGGATAGAGGGGAATCAGTCTGCACTGGCAGAGTGAGTGTGAAGGAAGAGGAGGCTTTGGGATTCTGGCATGGCTGCTGTATACATTTCCCACAAAAGACAGTCTGAGCAGCTCAGACCCAAGCTGTCTGATACAAGCAGTGGCGCTGTACCTGAGTGCTCTGAAGTGATAAAGCCAGGTAACAGTCTCTCAATCCAACCCAACATACAGCAGTGTCTGATTAACCCAATTCACTGCTGGAGGAGCGGTCATAGCACTGAGCCGAACACAGTCCCAATCAGGCACCAGGACGTGTCCGTGCCAAGGCTAAAAGAAGCACTTTGCATCTGTCATGCAAACGCTCAGGCCCCACTTTAGTCGGGGTAGGAAATAAAAATGTAACAAAAAAGAGGTTTACATTACATTTTACTTGTTTTTGCTGTCCACTTAGATGCTTGGTTTTCATGTCATTTAGGGTGTCGACAGACCAGTCAAAATTATTGTACAAATTCGACACAAAACGTCTGAAAAGACCAAAAAAAACCAAACATTCCCACTTTGCTAATGGTACAGGCCGTTTGCCATGCACCTAATTTACACATCCTTAGAAAGAACTTCTTATATATTGCTATATAACATGCTAGAGAGAGTAAATAGGGCAGCCTGGCGAGGGCCGACTGTTGTGGGGAAAAGGAATTTCTGGAGACTGGTAAGTGTCTGAGACATTCTTCAGCAGTGAAGAGGGAGAGAGGGGAGGGGGAGGGGGTAAGGCAGATGAACGGTGTTGGAATAGCGGTTGGCATTGCTCCTTTCTTTGCACAAGTAGCCGGTCACCTGGACAGACTTTCGCAGCGTCTCCTGTGGAAAGACAGAAATCCAGAAGCCAAATCAAACAAGCATTACGGAGCCTGCGCAAGGAGAATGAAGTATTTGTGTGTCAGAGCTCTGGGCTAAAATGAAAAACAACAGACACTCATCTTGACCAGACAGAAGTCTTGCATTGACATTGTCCAGAGAGATCTCTGAGATGTCACCCCTCTGATGACTTACAGGACTAGCCTGACTCTGTCCACTTTTACTGCTGTTTTCATACAGTATCCTCTTGTAAAACACTGATTTTACGCAGGATTTCTCTATATCTAAACTACAACAAGTCTCTAGGTCATGGGGCAAGTGTAGGAGGCAGTGTGCTCTGTTTCTAAATGAACCAAGATTCCATTTTCTGCCTGTTTTTTTTTAATTAACAGTTACATTTCATTATATTTCATGATGTAACAGGTCCCCCCTGACTGGTAGCATAGCAGGGAGATCTGCACATTAATTGCCCTGATCATAGCAGGGCCTGGATGGCAACCAGACCACCCAGAGTAATGTTACCTAACCATCCTGATGTGAGCTGCAAAGAAGGCATGTTTCAGTCCCTGTTTTCACCCAGTAGTAACAGTGGAAAATGTCCTCACTTGGTTAAACCTGTTTGGTCAGTACGCCAAATAACCATCTTTTTTTTTCCAGTTGCTGACACAGTTACGACCCAGGCTGTTACTAAGATTTCAGAGAGATAGTTATTAAAACATAAACTGTAAAAAAAAACAGAAACTGTGTTTCACTCTCAGAAAGACTTGAGAGGAACTTGTGAGATTTCACCTCCCAAATCTGTGTGCCCCGTTACACTTCGGTAGAATTGGTATGTCTGCTATCTGTTATAGAACATTAAGATCAGGTATATATTGTTACACATAATGGAGTCATAGCATTTACTGTATTAATGTTTGCTGTTCACATCTCAGAAAACCTATAAACAATGGGTTTCATCTGAGGTGTGTGCCTAGCTGGAGGTACAGTAGTCTGAGAGACAGGTGAACACAGATGATCCATGAGAATTTTCTGGTTTACTCTACTTAATTATATTCTTGCTAAATCATTTGAATTGTCAATACAGAAACACAGGGATAGAAGGGAGAGAGAAACAGTGACAGAGAGAAGAAGAAACACAATCAACCTTCTCTTTTCCTAAGCCGTCCTATGTGAGAGAACCATGTGTTGATCAGTCTTGGAGACCAGGTTTTGGCTAAGTAATCTGAACCCTGTTGAAGAGAGCATGCTGTCTTATTAATTTTAAACACCATCTCTACTAATTTGGTAATGCAATTTTAGAATAGAGAGAGAATCACATTCGCTTCTGGCATCTGTGTTGTAGAAAGGTCTTGGGTCATACTCTTTTAGTTTAATTTAGGATGCAGTGTGTTCCTCTTGTTGGCCTGTCAGGGTGTTGCATAGTGTTTTGGGATATGATTTTGTGTTTATAAAGATATTCTAAAATTCACATGCTTCAAATTGTTACTTACCACTTGGATTTATTTTCTTTCCTGCTCCCCATAATTTGTAACATTTTTTTTGGTAGGTGCATGAATGACTAGTGTAAGCCCAGAGTAATCATTAGGCTGTGACTGTGAGTTGAAATGTACCTCAATATTTTATACTGCTTTCAGTAGGCTGTAAAAACCTGCATGTATACAGTACATCACTGTAGACAGGTCTTAACAGCAGGTTTTCCGCTGGGCCCTAAGAGCACACAGCTGTATTACATAAACGTAGACAGCAGTTAAGCATTTTACTAATCCAGATGGGTAATTTGAGGTTATTTTTTCAAGCCCTAATAACACAGCTCAGAAATAAAAGTTTGGAATAAATATCTTGCTGTTTTTAATACAGATAATGCTGCTTGTCCACTTTCAGATCTACCATTTAGCTACCAATTCCCAGACTCATGAGTGAGCTCCTGGGAATCTCCTCGTTGCCACACCATCCTCAGTTAATATGAAAGGCCCCTTTATTGGGTCTTTCTGAGCAGCAAGATTTTATAACAGTCAGTGGGGGTATTAGAGCCATGATTTTCACTGGAAAAGACGTTGGCTATGAAATACCAGTTGAAAACATGTTTTGAGTTTTGAGGCCAATGACTTTAGCACAAAATCCAATACTGGGCACCTAATGTTAAATTTTAATTTTCCCCTGCTAGTTTTGAGAAAATGAAAATGTGCACACCACAGCTGAGGCACATCTTATATGGTGAGCTGACATACCTAAGCATACAGATGATTTATTGTTGTTTGCTGTTTGCCTGTGAAAATGCTTCAGAACTTTCACAGAAGCTGTGTTTCTAATATTGTTTTAGGCCAGGATCATAATAACAATGAAACATTCAGCCCTATGGCAAGGGAAAAATTGTTTTTTTCCTTTTCAAAAAATGTTTCTTTTGAGTTAGGAATTGACGCCAGTTTCTGTAGATGTGGTAGTGCAGGTCAGCGTGACTCACACAAACACACTGATGTAAGTAAATAACCTTCAGGCAGTGATGTGGAGCAGTAGTTAAGGCTCTGGACTCTTAACTTGAATTCTTATGGGTTCCACTCCCCAGATGGTACACCAATATTATGCCTCTGAGCATTGTACTTCAATTACTTTGCTTTAGTAACAGCTGTAAACGTGGGTACAAATGCAACTCCTTTGGTATAAAACCATTAGCCAAATAAATTATTAATATTGCAGGATATATTTAAGGAAATTTGATCACACAATTGTCGAGCAGCACAGAAAGTACACTTCCCCTTCAGTTGTACTGATCTTCATTCCAGCTGAAGCTGGAGCTGAAGGAGATGTAGTATCATTACTTTTATATTAATAAAGCATTTGCTCCCAAGGGGGACCCAAACTGATGGGCCTTTACCTCTTTAAAGGCGGGTGCCCTTTCTGTCTCTCTTCGTCTTCCGTCTGCAGCTGTTGAAGGCAGAGCTGTCCCTGATCTGCTTGCCTCTGTGCTGAGATGGAGATGCACAGACAGCATCTGGACGCACCCTGCTGGAGTCCATCCAGCTGCAGACAGAGTGGACAGGGTCAAGGTCAGATCTGCCTGGTGTGGAAACGGTCACAGCTGGCCATGGTACCACTCTTTACGTAATGGCGCTTTAATAAATTACGGTCAGTCCTTGACTGGCATATGGCGCACCCACAAAAAGATTAAAAATGGTCTCTGCCTTTGATTTTTAGAAAAACAGCCCAAAAAATAGTAGTATTTATATTTCTGTCAGATGCAGAAAGCACAAATACAGAGTACATTTGTTCTTTTGAATTAGCATTTAGATTAACTGTTGCACCTTAAGCTACCATGGTATTTGTTATAATGTCAGACCATTCAAGGACACTACCACCTGTCAGAGGAGTAAAGTAATCATCCTAGCAGTTTAACTTAATCATTCTGTTTTGAATAGTCAACACGATCGTAATATTAAAAAGTTAATTTTCATTCTTAAGTGTTACTTTCATTTTCTAGAACCTCTCAATAAATTCTTATCAATAGTAAGATAATACAGAGTGATAATGTAAGTCAACAGTCATTCCTAACAATAAGTATAACAATGTAATTTGCAGACATCATGAATGAAGCAATTAGAGGGCAGGATCCTAAAAATTAAAGCAATTTCTCTTCTGCACTTTTAATACGTGCAAGTAAAAATAATTGGGATGATTAATATGATAATAAGTGTGACTGATATTGCTGTTCTGACCTTTACACAGGAGAGTCAGGTGTTTCTGAACTTAGTGGACTGGCAGAGTGCAGTATTGACAAAGTAGGATTATTAAAAACCGCATCTCTCAAGATGTGCTATACTTGAAACCTTGCACGGGACTACAAACAGAACTTACTGCAGGTTTTTTTCGAAAGGCAAATTCATACTCAGGCCAGCTCCACAGTAGATATGGTATTGCTTTTAACAGGGTGGAATTTCAGCCAAGGAAAACAATTGTCATGCGTTTACTACTCCGCTCCTGTCACTGCAGCTCTGTTCGTCTGAAGCTTCAGTACCTGTGCTTGGCTCTAGTATGCCCAACCTGCGGTGCTTTGAGGCGTTGCTCTCCATGACTGACTGCGGATGGGTTACCTGCGCAGGGGGGCGAGCTGACAGGTGCAGCTCCAGGGGTTGCTGGAGAGCGTCATGTTCTGAATGGTGGTGAATTCCAGGCTTCCAGGCAGAGTCTTCAACCTGTTGTTCTCGATGTGCAGGGATTTGAGAGCTCTGACCCCGTTGAAAGCTCCGTCTGAGAACTGACAGAAAGCTTTCCTCACAAAAAAGACAATAAACAGTCCATGTCTGTGGGAGTCGCCGTTACTGTCTGGGTTCATAAGATTCATGATCCGGGAATCTTAATACATGTCTTTTTACCGTCCTTAAAAGTTGCAGCACCAGTGTGAAATTAAAGTGAGGAAATGCACTCTAGCTGTTTGCCTTATCTATGAATGTACCCAAAATAATCTTTATAAAAATAAATAGAAAAATACAGTTCCGTTCCAGATCAGTATCCATTCCAGAGCTGAACTTTGGACTCAGGAGCTATAACGCAGCAACACTAGGTGCACTAAAGCACTAATCCTTTGACTCAGCCCAAAACTACACTGATCCACAGTATGTTCTTTCTCCATATTCAGTTTAATTTCTTTAAAGAATTAAAAGAAGTAAATATTTTCTTTCAATCTATTATAATTATCACCTAAAGTACCAATACAGATGTTAGTATCAAAATACACGTATTATCATTTATAGCTGCAGTAAATTCAGTTATTTTTGTAACAGGTGCACAGATGTTGTATGGAATAGACAAGGCATTAGTAAATTCACTATGCCGATTAATATTTAACAGAGTTGATTAATATGAAAGTCACAAGGTAATAGTGTGTATGGTCACTTCTGGAAGCAGCACAAATTGTTAATCTGTACACAACTGACACATGGCTTTACACAAGATTGTTCCCCTAATAGAGTCAGAACAAACATCTGTATTTGTTGTGATCACTGCGCCCAAGCATAATGTCCTAACTCATCCTACAAGGGCTTAAGGTCTAGAGTCGCAGGTTTAGTAAGTAGGATTGGTACGACATAACTGCCACGATTTACCTCGCTAGAAACCACTGTTACACAAGGAGTATGAGGTCATGTCAGGATGAACCTGCAAGACATCCCTTTTCATTTTGGCAAGGTGTCTTGATTCATGGTGATTTGATCCTGTCCTGTCACTGATGCAGTGCTGGACTGTAGTTTGCTAAGCTAGAAAAACGTGCAGAATTAGTCCTCCATATAATTACAGCACAAAGGTTTTGTTGTGATTTTAAGCGGTGCAAATTCTTTTCTGTGTTTCCCTTTCTTTATGTTCATTGGGATTGATATTAAACAGGATAAATCATCCTATCACCTATGCCTAATCAATTTCCCTCACTAAAGAGATATTTTAGTGCTTATGCAATAGCCAGAGCTACTTCAGTAGAGTGATACTGTATGTTTATTTTGATGTTGAGAAAATTCACAAGAACACGTGTAGAATGAGAACGTAGGCCAGAGAATTAATCACAAAGATTTTGAGTTACATACTGTATCTTTCATTAGAATAGGCTGTGTTTTTTGGAAGCTAAAACGTGGAAGAATTTTCCAGATGACACTGCTGACACTGTGTCCAAATTCTCATCCGTGTTTTTGTTTAGATTATAATTTTAAGATTTATAATTGGTAATTTATGCTAAAAACAATAAACATATATTTAGTCTGTAATGGTAGGATATGAAATCTTTTTATAGATCAGTATTCTGTCCAGAAGACTAAATGAAATTGCAGCTGTGCAATTACAAAACATTGGCAGGCTTCACAAACCAGTTTTTAATGTTTCCAGTGAAATAAAACGTAATTTCATCACAATCTTCTGATTTAGTTCCATGTGGCTGTACCTCATTGTTGTCCAAATGGTGAAAATCTGAATTTATTTGCCTACTTTTAATTTCTGTTTTTAGAAACATACCTAATTCACTACTGATGAAGATAATAACAATATTATTATTATTATTAATATTAATAATAATAATAATAATACAGTAATACCTATACTGTACATTAACATTAAGCTGCTTATTCCCAGAAAGGGAGCCTATCCTGCATTTAAAGGTTGCTAGGATGTGACACCACATGGATACAGTGCACACACACAAGGATCAGTTTATAAAGCTATCCCAGGATCCAAAAATTGTGAGGCAGAAGTGCTAACTGACATACCACAGTGACATCCATAATAGAAAATGGGTTTAGTAACTATTTTCTTTTAAATTGGTACAACAAATATGATTACTGCATAAAACATTGGTTTTAGAGTCTGTTCTTTGGTTTTATGTACTTTATCTGGATAACACAGCTGGCATCAGTGAAATTGTGTAGCGGGGTGTGAGCTGTCCACAAGTCAAAAAGGTGACCACCAAGAAGGCTCTGGTCAAGACAACTGGTCAAGAACCCCTCGGAGGTTATGGGAATGGTTCAATGCCAGACACAGGTCTCTGCATGTTGACAGCATTGTGACAGCATTCTGATAACATTCAAAAATGGAGGAACTAAACTCTGTTTTTTTAATTGTATTTGTACCATGCGTTTCAACTGAAAGGATCCCAGTGGGCTTTGCAGAAAGCGACATACTTCACCTTCTACAAAAGTGTGGCACCCGCTTGGATAACACAGTTTGGATCTCTACAACACCCGTTCTGCTCCAGTACCCCCACTACACAGCAGATCAGGGAGAAAAGTGAGATCTTCCATGAATTTAAGAGAAATAGATGGGTGGCCAGGTTGTGGAAGCCCATAGTAGGTCTTAGCAAGGACACCAGGGTTAACAACCCTATCCTTATGAAATTCTTAATGACCGATAATTCAGGTCCTGAAGGAAGAGCACCATCTGCTTAGGTGCCCATAGGAAATTTAACTGCTCACAAAAAATTAAATTAAAAAATATATAATAATAAAAGAAACATGGTTGTCAATTGAAAAATGCTAAATTGACCACATGAGACTGGCCGCGAGAGGCCCAACTTGGCTGCGTGCATTATTACTGCTGCTCGATTATCAATATCTCTGCTCTCGTAGTCTCGTACCTCTCGCTCGATACTTAGTGTCTATGACTGGGCTCGTTGAATCCCTGTCTTTTAGATCTCTATGCTTCTATGGGAATGACTATATTAAACAACACCATTACAGCAGCAACTTAGTTTTACCTTAGAGAACTCCCCCTCTAGGCTGTTTAATACAAGTATAATTCAGTATTTTCTTTGGTTGTAAGTACCATTTTATTTTCAGTTGAAGATGGTTTGCCGCTTTATATGTAAGGTGCCACCTGCTTGACTGAAACCAACATTTGATTTAAGGAACATAAATAAAGCAAGGGCCTAGTGCTGATTCCTGAGGTACTGTATGCCACTAATTATATCATCCCTCTATGTATGTATCTCAGTCAGAATACTCCACTAACCAGTAACCAGTCTCTCTACCATATTCATTTAATTGGATATTCTTGGATTCATATTTTAGTTTAATGTGGACCTTGATCAAACTTTTCTGAAAATATATCTGATTTAACACAATGTGTACAAATGTTATTGTTTCTTCCATGACTTTAAGAAATCTGATTGTCACCTAAAAGGCTTGGCCTTCCTTTTCTAAAAGACTTTGTATTCTCCAGAAGGAAATTCAAAGTCTCACTGAAGTCAGCCAAGCAGGCACTGAAACTTAAAAACAAATTCAAGTTACAGATCCAGATTCCTGATGAAAACTGTTCTGGAATGTAGGATCGGTAGTTGTTGAATGGTGGTTTAAATGGACAGGATAAATAAGAAGCAAAGGTATGATCTTTTTATAGGGTTATTTTAAAAGTTATTTATAGTTTAATAAGTGTGAAAGGCCCCCTTATGTGACTGTTATATAAGTCTGGCATCTGTAGTCCCCTTGGACTTCCAAACCTTTTAGGCAAAATGCTAAAACTCTCAACGAGGTGCAAAACGAATCGATCTCTTGAAGATGTGAAGTCTCCTCCTTAGAGAAGGAAGGAGTCTTATGTAAGACTGTAAGACATTAACTTGTTTGACCAGGCCTATGGAAAATTCCACTGAGAGAGAGCAGAAGTAATGGATGTGGAAGGTCTGGTAATTTGAGGGAGTGGAAGATGGATGGCTTCCAGTTTTAAGGGTTGTTTTTCTCTCTTCATCTCCTTTCAAGCCTCTCTCCTGCCAGCAGCTTCGCAAAGAGCCCAATTGTCTATTCAGCAGGGCAATGGCAACCCAAAAATACATCTCTTCATTGGGCCCAGAACACCATGCTTATATTTATCCATCTCATAACCCTCGCTGACCTGTTTACAGGGGGAAAAAAAATGTAAATCTGAAAATAACACTTGTGTAATAATTAGGCTGGACAAGCTTCGATTCTGTCTAGTAAACAAGGCCTAAAAATATACCGTTTTGATTGGAAAGTGATTTTCTAAGTTATGACTGCACAGACTTTACTCTCTCCTACACATTCACATTGGCAAAATGATTTAGTTGCTTTTCTAAAATATTTCTGGTACATTATTTGTCAAAAACACGTGAAGGTGTTGTGAAAGTGGCAGTGGCGGACATCTCAAGAGAAACTGGAGCTGAGATGTTTATATAACATTCACCATGTTTCAAAAATGGGTGTTAGCAAACATTTATCAACATGATCAACTAATACTGGTAATAGAAACAAATGCACGTTGACTCACTCCTGTAAAGGGTTACCTCAGACCTTTTAGTGCACCTAGTGAAAGGGGAATTTTTCAAAGCTTTTATTGTTGAAAAAAAATATCCTCTTAATTTACTGAAAATAACTTTGAAGATGCCAGTAATGCTGGAGGAAAAATAGGTGTGGAAAAATATTTTTAACATAATTTCATATGGTATTGAAAATATGTTCTTTTGGAGTAAAATCTGTGGAGAAAAATGCTTTGATTGTTGTCCCATAAGTCTTATTAAAAGCTGAGGTTTTTATGTGACTGTGTTGGACTCCAAGTTAAGTTTTCAAAACACCACTTTTATCCCCTTTTATGAAATGTTAGTGCAGAAAGATTGGTCATAATCTTTGGTCAGTGGGAGCCCTGCAATTTAAGCTTGTTTCTCTGGATTTAGTGGGCTATGTTAGATATGATCATATGGTTCATATCTTCATATGTTTTTCAAGTTGTACCATTCAGAAACAGTTACCAGGACTTCCTATGCTTACAATTCTTGTGGGATACACTGGACTCCACAGGCAAAGAGTTGGAAAGAAAATGCAAAATTGAGGAAAAATAAATACATTGTTGTTGGGCCATCCTTCCACCTAAGATCTCTGATACTTCATTTACTGTAAGTCTTAAAATGAACTAACAATTCACTTAACCATTATTTTCTTCTTAAATTTAGTATATTTAACATAAAGTTTAATATTACTACTTCATATCATTAACTTTCTGATAGCAGAAACCAGAGTAAAACAATGGATTGTTATTATGAGATTATTATCAGGGGGAATGACCCAAACTGCACTGTGGCTGTGCAACACAGGGCTCTCTGTCAGTCATGGTTCAAATTGTGATTCACTCTGTTGTAATTTTCCAGCTTTGCGTGCTCAGATTTCCATGTCTCAGGGCCAGCAGGAGATTAATTTAATTGGCAGACCCATGTTCTGACCTTTTCATATCTCTCAGCTTTTCATACCACTGTTTCTAAGACACCTTTCCACTACAGCAAAGGGCAGCAGTTCTTCTACAAGACATGGCAAACAGATGAAGGTGTGTAGTAATTTTGTGGACTATATTTATCCTTTTCTTCTGGCCATGTTAACATATTGGTCTCCTGCTTCTCACATCACTGACATTCATCCCTATTTTTCCATTGGTATTTTTCCCAGCCATCTGTTTCCTGCAGCGTCCAACAAATACTTGTTTTAACTTTGTTATTTTTTAAATCAAGTTAAGTGCAATTTTGCCTTCAGTCCCATCACTGCTGAGGAAGTACAAAGAGCACCTAGTGTGTGCATGAATCTTCTCCTCCTGTTGCAATGCACAAACCTGCTCTTTTTATTTAGATGAGAGCTCACAAAGAGCAGAATTGTACTTATTAATACTGCATTGGCTTCCTGCAATGCTTACCTCACTAGTATTGAAGAAACAGATTTTGTTGTGTTTAAAATCCAAAGTATATAAAGCACCAAGTTTGTTTCTGATTTCCAATTAGCTTGGAACTCAAACTATATTTATCATGAAGATTATGATGTTCTAACTGAAAGGTGTCTATTTTCAACTGGGCTTTCCTACACCTACATTGCACAGACAGGTGAAATAGTAATACAGGTTCTGTTTCAGGTTGCAGGTTTCCAAGTTCATAAAGACTGAACAATATAAAGATAATACCTGCAATATAAAGATAATGTGATCAGTAGCAAATTGTGCATGAGCTTTACAAAATCATTCTCTACCTCATACTATCCCTTTTTGATGGGCACTATGTGTATTGTGAGTACAACACAGAAATAAAAATAGACAATCATGCAGAACACAGAAGCTACTTGGGTGAAAATTCAAACTCTGGTAATATTTGGAGTACTACAAGGAACAGTATTAGGTCCCCTGTTCTTCTTAACCACTATCAAAGATCTGTAATTTATCGTAATTAGGAAATTAGGGGAATTTAGACTGAGATGTAGTCACCATTTGGCTGATTGGATTTAACGTAGATTAATTGATTTTGCTTCATGCAAATATCGATAATGTCTAATATGAATGCCTTACATATCATACAAAATAAGGAAATGCAAAGTGCAAAAGCGGGTCTGTGTCTTGATGTTCATGTTAAATAACTAGTGTCATCATTAAGGCAATGCTGGGAAACAGTGAAAAAGGCTAGTAGACTCAGGGGATACAGAGTGAGGGTGGCAGAATTCAATCAAGACCTATCATGTTAAAGTTGTGCTGTGTACTAATAAGGCCTTTTCAGTTTCTGTTATTACACTACACAGAGATCATCTAAAGAAGAATAATCAGGATATTTTCTTGTCTCAAGGAAATTTCATGCAGATTGCATGAGTAGAATCAGAGATTCCTGAAATATTAAATTCAAGAAATATAACTTGAAGGAATTAAGGGCCTGTTCACATCATAAAACCTTAATTTTTAAAAATATTATTCTTATGTGACTTGAATCTCCCACACTAACACATCATGGAAATGATCTTGTCCATTTCATTTCAAAGTATTAGAATTATTTTGGTAATAAGAATATAAAGCAAACATGCAAGATGTAGTACTCAACATCTTCTTTGGATGGAGGAAGCTGTATTTCAGCACCTGAACAGCGACCTAAATTCCCAAAATAATCACCTCCAACATCTATAAGACCAACAGGCCTTTTTATTACTGTTATCAACAATGATTTGACTCTTTCAATGTTGATTCATGATATAAGAGAAAATGAAACCTTGATTTCATAATGGCATACCAACGCTTGCATGTATTGCATTATGGCATACCAAGGAGTCCCCACATAAAAAAAGTGCTTTCCTTCCTTAATAAAAATTGGTTACTTTTAGTATAGTAGTAAAGATAGTGATGGAGCTGATGACAATAATAAACCACCATGAATGATTCTTCAAGAGTGGCTCTATCCATCATGCAATGACTCTTTTAATAGGTTGAACATCCTAAAGAAACCTTTGATAGCACCTCCTACAGCACAGCGCCCCCAGTGGAAATTCTGGTGCAGAAGAAAGAATACCATTAACCACTAACAGTAGCAGCTAGGTTTTCCTTAGTGGTCTCCCATCTCAGGGCTGACCATGTCCAGCCTTGTTGAGCATTTGAGCTCTGTTGAGGTCAGGCTACAAAGTGATGCCGATGTCTCCCGCTTTTTCTAACTTTAGAAAAGCACCAGATGAATAATGAACCAACTAGACTAACAAACAGGCTCCTACCATACTGTAGTTTCCTCTCCTGTAACAAAATAACCTTGCTATGAATGGTTGGAAAATAAATTATCCTCAATTTCATTTCCTCTGAAAATAAGTAACCCAATGTAGTTATGTTTAAAATAAAGTTTTCTTTTTCTCAGTGGAACAACCCAACGATACATGTTTTGGATTATGGGAAATGCTGAACAGAACTATTCCAAACTATCAGATTTATTTAGATAACAACAGCATATATAATATACCCTTCTTTACAACAATTTAGTCTTGCACTTATATCCTAATACAGTGGCTTCCCATAGTATCTGCAGGAGTTCTTTGCAATGAATAAATACAATAATAAGTGATTTTTTTTCACTGCACTGCTTCATTGTCTTTCAGATTATGCTTTCATAATGAAAGCTGGGATTCATATTTAAAAAATAAACTATGTAACACTCATATTTGAAATTCCATTAGTAAATACAGTACCTGTCAAATAGCAGTATAAATGAAGCTGGGAAAGTCAGAAAATAGCACAGAATATTTCTAAGCTAAATCTCAGGCTAGACAGTATACTTTTCATTTCAGAATTTATGTTGTTTTCAGTACTATGAAAAAAGGGATATGAGATCTTTCATCTCCAAGTGTTTGCCATATGCTTCCCAAAATTAGATGTGAAAAGCAAACTGCAGCTGTTAAGACACAAATATGTAATTCAATATTCATGAATGCCACTTACTTACTTATTAACCTTTAAAACCAAATCCATAGTATTATCTCAATTGATCATTTTGACCCAGAGTGAAAGATTTTAAAAATCTGGTGGCTGTAAGATAATAGGTTCTAAGTTGCATGACCAGATATGTGCCTCTGGCTGGTCTATCAGTTCTTGTATTTTATTCATTGAAAAGTTCTTTTACAATCTTGAAACCTTGTATTTTACTATTTTGTACAAAACTGATTAGCAGTGAATACATGGTTTATTCTTGAAAGATTTGCACCTGCACTTGTCTTTTAAAAAGTGAATTTTAAAATGCATTTTTTTATACAATGTGCAGCACATAGCACACTCATACAGCCACACACCTTGCTCCAGACAGGACTTACCCTTTCCAGACCCATGTTGTCCAGATACATTTTCTCCACGTACTTGCCAAAGGACAGGAAGGCATCATCGGGGATGAGTTTCATGGGGTTTCTGGAGAGGTTGAGCTCCTCCACCACCCGCAGTTTGCTCAGGGCAGCAGTAGGATAGGTGCTGAGGCGGTTGCGGTCCAGGTGAAGGATGGCAAGATTCTCCACATCTTCCAAGGCAGAAGGCTGGATGGAGGACATCTCGTTCCCGCTGAGGTGCAGCCAGCGCAGGTCCTTCGCACCTGTGAAGGTGCCAGCTCGCAGCTCGCGGACCTTGTTGTCATTGAGCTGGAGGATGAACAGGTTGATCATGGGCGAGAAGATTCCCTTGGGCAAGTCGCTGATCTTGTTGCTGTCCAGGTAGAGGTAGGTCAGCTCGGTCAGATCTTCGAAAGCCCCTGGCTTGATCGAACTGATCTCGTTGTTGGACAGGTAGAGGTAGATGAGCTTCTTCAGCCCTTTGAAGGCCTGCCCAGGAATCTCCTTGATCTGACAGCTCTGCAGGTGCAGAGAGATGAGATTCTTGGCGTTGCTAAAGGACCCAGCAGGTAGAACTGGAAAGCTGTTGCGCTGCAGGTTGAGGAGGCGTGTGGAGTCGGACACGCGAGGGACCTTTTTCAGCCCCGCGCTGTCGCAGATGACATGCTGCAGATCCCCGTGGCAGTGGCAGGAGCTGGGGCACTGGCCAGGGGCAGATACAGCTGTGGCCACCAGGGCCAGAAAGCACACAACATGAAAGCTTATCCTCAGCATGTCTGGGGCTGATCTGTCTGCTGGACTGCTGGGCTGCTACAAGGCAGAGCCGAAGAGAGAGAGGGAGAGAGTGAGTGAGACAAGAGGAGGCAGAGCAGAGATTCCCTTTAGCTTGAAAGACTGCAGTCAACAGAACACAGCACTATTTATAACATTATTTTGAAAAAAACTTTCAGAGGGCAGCCAACTTGTTACGTGGAAAGGTCCGCAGGGGTAAGCAGAGTTTCTGTCAGCTTTAACACTTGCAGTACTATCGAGCACTGGAACTCCCTCTAGCTGTATATAGCTGATACTTAAGATGTTTTATGTATTCTAATTCACTTCACTTCTGATATTTAATATTTTGAATGATGTCCCTCTTACAGAGTTAAGAATGCAGTAGAACCTTTAAAGAGAAACATGGTCTTGATCAGTGAAGTATGTTACATTACACAACTTCTGACCAGAAGTGTGTATGTTGTGGGACCTGTTTTTATTTTCTTTTAAAATGCTAAAAAACAAAAAAACAATCATGGGGCATCTCAATATATTAGACCACCCTTGCATTGCTGTTTATTGAGCTTTGAACACAATGAAATTATTCATTGCGGCACATTTGAGCAAAATCTTTTTAAACAAAAGCATTTGATATAAGTCTAATCCCAAACTAAAAACACAGCTGCATCCTCTGTAATTTGACTTCATTTTTGTTTTTGAAATGTGCTTCACAGGCTTTCTTTTGTACAGATGGTACTCTTGACAAGAATGAAGCCCCAGTGTACATGAGATCCGTTCTATATTATATATATTAATATCTGGAATCTGGGGGAGTCATTATATTCTGTCTGTGTTTCTCTGCCAATTAGTCCCAGAAGTGTGTTTGGGTTTATTATCTTTGTGTTGAGTCCAGTCAGCTTCATTTTTGACTAACAACAATGATGAACTAAAATATTCAGATTCCATTGACTCCATGTTGTCATGACCCATGATCATGCGTGCATTTTGCACGAGGAGACCCTTTGCTTTGAGACTAAAATGTTCAATTTACACACCCATAATCTATAAACTATTTTCCATGCCTTGAATACTTGCTTACAGAGATTTAGCTCCAAAATATCTAAGAGTCTGATCCTCAAGAACTTAAATGGCCATTTTGTCCATTTCCTATAGAGGACTAAGATCAACAATGGAACATGGATCCATTGGATCAAATTCTGTTTCCTAGATGGAATCCTAACATATATGTATGGAGTCATCTTGGAGTCATGTATGATGGTATCACTCAGCTGTCTTTTGTTTTGTGGGTAGTGTGTGAGAATGCCTTTAAAGTCATCATCCATCAAAGACCTCGATATAAAGGCAAACAAATTCCAGCAGAGACAGTAAAATTAAGCAATGGGGACCTGAAAGAATGCAGAACGAAGAAAGCAGCCCGTGGCCTGCCTGAGGCATAGGCAAGAAACCTCTGATGTTTAGTCTTAACCAAATATCTTTGAATACATGTCTTGTGCTTCTAAAACAAATAGATTAATACAGAAATAGCCCAATGAGTTTCCTGTCATTTTTACAGTGAAGAATAACATGCTGATTGATTAATCCATTTCCTCTAATAGGAGTTCAACTGTGTCACATCTTGCTTTAACTGAATTTGCATTGATTGTAATGCTTTTCAAATCCTCCCAAGCATTTCTTATGAGGTTGATATGGTTCCACACCAGACGTGAAACAGAAGGTGCATATAAGCCCCCTCAAAGCTCAAAAGCTCAGCCCCCTCAAATGATCTGAAGCAGACAGATAACTAAAACAGCATTTGTTCTTTCTCTATCAATGTTGTTTTTTGTGATTTAAATGTGGTTTAAAACTCTAGCTTTAAAAACAGGGCTGAATATTTTTTTAAAAGCTGGCTGCCATCATATTAAGGTTCATGTACCACAAATGTATAACACATTATGTGCTGTAGGTGAGAGACATTTAAAGTAAGTGGGCACTGTGGTTGCAACTCAATGAAATACAATCACCTATCCTTCTTGTCCAAGAGAGGAACAACCTTCATCTGAATTAGATAACAAAGCTAAGAATTCTTCTAAAATGAAATCTTTGTTTTGCAGCAGAATAATTACAACAGGATATTTTTAGTCTGAAAAAATACATAAAGTTTATAACTGCAATTATCCTTGGTCTCTGGCATGGCCAGCTTGTGTTGGTTTGGCCTCAGATGTATATGTTTATGAATCTGATGACCATAGTCTGGATAGGGAGCATTTGGTGTTTACTGAACAAATTTAACATTTTAATGGGAATGTAATGGTTCATCTTCTGACCATAGATCTGGCAAATCAGAATATTCATGGCTTTTGTTTATGCCAAAGGGCACTGGAAGTGGACATTTTCAGAGCTGTTATATTATTTAATTCCTTTAATATGTAGGTACTTTGGTAAACTGGCTCCAGCCATCTGCGTGTTGTTTGTCCACTGGTTTTAAAATCATATACCCTCTGTACTGCATCGCATGACCTCTGCCAGAGCCAAGGTATGACCTGGGCTGTGAAAGGGTTGGAATGGTGAAAATTACACACGGAAAGATCATTCAGAAAAACAGTCAGCATGAAAACACATCATTTGTAACTGCAACAAATTCACAACATTATCAGGAGAAGTAGTTCAGGTGGGGTAGCTGCGTCAAGATGCGTAGGCTGCAAAGGAACAAGTAATAGGTTTATTCCATGCTTACACCTGAAGAAGGCTCCACAGTTGAAATGTTGTGTTTTCTTTCTTCTCTTTTCAGCATGGAATGAACCTACAGTATTACTTGTTCATTATCAGGAGAAGGACAAAATCATTTTTGTAGCAGGCGCACCAACATTTAGCATTTACATATGTCATCAATGGACGGGATTAGTGATCAACTGATGTCTACTGTGAAAGTCACTGGCTAGTAGTGTGTGTGTGGCCAACATTAAAAGTCTTGCTAGGTCTTTATCTTTGATAATGCTTTGCACAAGTTGGGATTCAGTTAAAGGATTCTGTTCCATATTTCTCAAAGAGCCTGGATAAGTATGTGCCTGTTCACTGGTCTCTGACCCCTAGATGGCACATGTTGTCCCAGTTCATCTCACAATTGTTGAATGGACCTCGAATGTGACAAACTGGTTGGTTTTTGTAGGAGGGGAAAGGTGTAAAGCATTTGCATGACCCTCTTGAACACAGAAAGTTGATCACAAAGAAATAAAAGGCACTCCAGACTCAATAGCTGGGTATAGAGGAACCTCTTGAGGCCAACAACAACTTTGAAGGAGTTACAGAGTTCAGTGGCTGACCTGGTATAAAATGTCCATGGGTAAACAATACCCTGTTCACTCCAAAAGGTGCTATATATAAAACTGAATACATCTTAAAGCCCACATGAATTTTGGAAAATAAAACCAAAGTGACACTGCAAATGTGTCATCATCATCATCATTTTAACACCAGGACAGTGGTAATGCAGAGCCAACATAGTGGATCACTCAGTCAGCACCATCTCAACTGTCAAGCATGATGATGGCAGTTTAATGTTATAGTTCTGCTTCTTATTAGTGTGGCTTGCCACACTAATGGGAACATAGATGGAGCAAAGATTTTATTTTAGAGAAAAACCTGCTCCACACCTTTAACAGGGACAGAATTTCACCTTAAAGTGGGACAATGATCCAAAGCACAATGCTAAGGCTGCTGTGGAGTGGCTTAAGAATAATAAATTGAATGACCTTGAGTGGTCAAGTCAAAGTCTGTCTAGAATCGTGTTGAGATAATTTGAGAGAGCTTGAGCAAATCTGCCGAGAAGAATGGACATAATTGCAGATTTTGCAGCTTACGCTGTGCAAAGTTGGTATAGACTTACCCAAACTGACTTTCAGCTTCAGTCATAGCCAAAGGTGCTTCCATCAGATAATGAGTTCATAGGTCTTAATACTTAAAGAGTCAACTTATTTTTTTTTCTGATATTCACTGTATCTAGTCTTACCCTTAGAAGACTTCAGTTTGAGTATACAGGTTTTGAATGATATGTTAAGTTTAAAAATATATGCATAATGTTGTAGTTTCACTAAATGTGAAAACACAGGAAGGGTCTGAATACTTTTTTAAGAAACAGTATGTGCTTGCTCGCAGTTTCCTGAGTACAGTTCTGTAACTGTAGAAACATGTTAAAAGGCAGCACCTATGATTCTCATATTTATTCCAGTTTGTCACTCTATAACTTCCATTCATATTCAGCCAGATGGCCATTCATCAGCAATTTTCATCCAGCCATTTCATGAAGGAGTTTCAGCTTCAACTGTCAACCTAGAAAGCTTGTTCTAGATGCCCACAACTCTTTGTGTAAAGGAGAATTTGAATTCTCTCAAGCTAGTTATTCCTTTGGTCACATAATAGGTTGTGACTACAGAAGGGTATTTAAACTGTGAAGTCAGAGATGTACAGAAAGAATTCAGTCACTCAGTGCTTCTCCAGTTCAATTTTTAAAATTCCTTCCCATTGCTTATTTGTTGCCTGCCTGTTTTCGACAACACACTTGAGATAGACATTATTCAAAATTCTCTGATCACGGATGAAGGCATCTGAGGCTGCTGTTTTTCTCCCTGCTGACGAGCTCCGTTCCCACAGCCAGAAGTCTGCAGGCTGCCATAAGTTGTGCGATTTCTCAGGTAGCCACCACATATCTCACTACAGTAATATACTTTATTATTTTTGCTCTCCTTTACTGACTACTCTCTGTGAATTTCAGTACCACTGAAGAATGTAAAATGTCAGCAACATTTAAGAAATTTTTACATATATATCAAAGCTGTAAAAAATAATGATGCATTAATTTTACATAGTTTGCACTTCTGTCTTATATATATATATATCTGGTGTGTGAGGCTGTAGGGCATAATGGAAGGTTATCTTATTTATAAGTGTATTTCTTCATGATTACCAAAGAGATAATTAACAGATTATTACACAGGAATGACGTCAATACCAAGATCATACTAGAGAGTAGGATTGAAAAGAAAGCATTACTTACTGATTTCTGGAAAATAGTTTAAAAAGTGCACTAAAGAGAAAGCTTCAATCTGCAGAACTTAACCTTTTTCGAGTTACTTAACAAGAAAGCAGTGCTCATTCCAGACCCCAGTCGAGCCCTTGTTGTCCACTGGTGCTTTAACTCCCTTCCAGGCTCCAGGTGACTAGTTTGTTTTAAATGCTTCTAGTCCCTGTACAGTATGGCTGTAATTTCTGCCAAGGTCATTCTGGACTGAAATGCATTTCTTAAACATCTGGCATGTTGTTTTCATTTCCTTAGTGAACACCTGAATAGAATGATCTATGTAAGCACTCTCCTTTCCATCTGCAATCAGTCCATTCATACAGTATATCTCATGAAGTGATTTGGGTGGAGGAATGTAAGGTCCAGTGAATCAATCATGGCAAGGGTCTTTTAGTTTCTGTTCTCCCCCAAACCCTCACTTAATGAGACTAAATCATTTAAATGGACAGGCTTCCCATCCAGGGGTATCTATCCTTTCTCCCATTTCTTGCCAGGTTAGGCTCAAGTGTCCTCCAAGACCCTGTACTGGATAAAGTGGTTTAGAGAACAGATGGATTGATGGATGGATTAATTGGAAAAAATCCATCTCTTCTATTAAGGTCTGGAGAAAGCTTGTTGGGGCCATTCCTTGAATCAGGTGTTCCTCTTAAATCATTGGGTTTAATAATACTTTGGGGAGCTCTGGTGTTTATTAGTGACAGCAGTGTAGAAAGACAGGCTGGAGAAGGTTTATTGCCATGTTGTTGACAGAGGGGCATGCTGGTCACAGGGAGGGAAAGTGGATGAGTGAGAGAGATGTAGAGCATCTACTGTATGGACACAAGGCCCAGGAGAAAGAGTAAGGAGTTCCCCTTGGTTTTATAGGAGGAAGAATAGGATGGTGAGGCTGGTCAAGAGTGAAAAGTAAGTGGTCATGGCATGGTTGAATGCCCAGGGTGTGGAATGCTACAATACTTAGTGTTCCCAATGTAAATCCATAATGAGGTCATTTAATTTAAGTGAGTGCTACTGCCACGTTGAAATGAAAAACAAACTGTTGTATTGTGTAGGGAAGTAGCAAATGAATGAGCAGATCAACTTGATCTTGCCATAATATTTTCTTACGCTGTTTAGGCTTCAGTGAAATTTTCCTAAATTTTCTTTCTGTGTAATGTGTAATGGGAGAGCACTGTTGACTGTGTCTGGTGGCCCACGCTTGTTTTACATTTCTGTTGATTATGTACTCTTAGACTCACCCTGCAAATGGTCCACAGATGTGTTGCTCTTGTGTTTCTCAGATCGGTTATGGCACAACGGAAAACAGCCCTGTGACATTTTTAAACTTCCCAAAAGACACCGCGACTCGGAAGACAGAGACCGTGGGATGCGTCATAAATCACACTGAGGTACGCCACTGAGGAGAGCAGGAACATTAACATGTACAAAAAGAGTACGGACATTTACAGTATTACTGTTAGTCATCAGCTTACAGGCAAAAGTTGAGATTTGTAATTGTTATTGCAAAGATGCACAAGGAGAGGATAATTTAGAATTCGTATGGGTTTCATATTTAGGGGGGTGGTTCTTTATTCCAATGGAAAATGCTACAGGTATAGAGTGATAGAAAAAATCCTCTCATCCTTTCATGTGAGACCTGTCTGACGTACTGATGTTTTGTGCTTTAAGAGTACGTAAACAATCCATCTTAAGATTTTTCATCTTGCAGTCAGTTGCTCTTTTAATCAGCTAATACTCTATTTTACTTTAATAATATGTCTAAGTATTATATCTTACTTTTGTGCTTACCAGACAAATGTCAATTGCCTATATCTCCTCAGACAACAGGGCTCCCAATCATGACTAAATATTTGCAATATTATTCTCCATTGTACCCAGTATATATTCCTGGCCAAGATGAAAATGTTTTAAACTTGTATGGGAAATAAGAGA
This sequence comes from Lepisosteus oculatus, assembly GCF_040954835.1. Classification (NCBI taxonomy): domain Eukaryota; kingdom Metazoa; phylum Chordata; class Actinopteri; order Semionotiformes; family Lepisosteidae; genus Lepisosteus; species Lepisosteus oculatus. The sequence goes on from NC_090704.1 coordinate 32,818,482, forward strand.
ATGGATATGCAAATAATATTGCAGTGGGAAATTTAGAAATGTAATTAAGATCATTAATTATTTTCTTTCCTGGTTGTGTATTATCATGCAATTTGCGCGTTTGTGCACATTTCATGGTGAACAGAAAGTCTGACCATGCACACTCCTCAGAGGACATATTCAGACTGATCTCATCTTGTCCCATCTGCTGCAGAGGATGCAGTAGTGAGTCAGTTTCAGCAGTCATCAGGTGATTGAAAGAGGAGTTTGGCATTAGCCACATTAATCTCAGAGGGTGTAAGGCCAGAGTCAGTGGGATAAAATGACAAAAACCTCAACATGTGAAAAACCACAGAAGGGTACACCATCCTAAACCTAGCAACATTATGAATGAGTTTCACATTTTGGGGACATTTAGAATCTTTAATGTCTCCTCCTTGGCTGTAATCCCCCAGGCCAAAATTGCAGACCCCCAGACTGGAAAGATCATGCCTCTGGACACCCTGGGAGAGCTGTTGATCAGGGGCTACTGTGTGATGCTGGGGTATTGGAACGACCAGGAGAAGACCAGGGAGTGCATCACCAGCAGTGGCTGGTACAAGACTGGGTGAGTGGGATGGACTTGCCAGTTGGCATTATTCTGCCACAGCAAATTATGGACATTACAGGTGCACTGCCAAAAAACTGTATTTATATACTTCTGTTCCCACATCTGCAGAAAATGATGTTCAAAAGACTTGAAATATTATATAGAGAAAGGCTGGGTGGAGAAGAACATTAACATTCTTCCCTCTTTACTAATTGCTCTCCACCCCTGAACTGATAACTGCCTCCTCTTCAGAATACATGACAGACAGTGATGACATTGCAGTTACAAACAGTGAACATTTACTGTAAGTATGCAAAGTTACTATATATGACTGTGACCATCCTTCTGCAGTGACATCGCCAGGTTAGATAAGTACGGCTACTGCAGGATCGAAGGCCGCATGAAGGACATGATCATCCGAGGAGGGGAGAACATTTACCCCGCAGAAATCGAGCAGTTCCTCCACACCCACCCCAAAGTGATGGAGGCCCAGGTGAGCCTGATGTTCTGTTCTTCTTATTCTTTATTTCATGTCAAGGGTTTAAAATTAATACAATGAGAGCTTAAAGGAAATAAGTCTCTCCAGTGTTCAGCAGAGCAGATTGTGAGGGACTTGATTGAGTATTCAGAAAACTGACCATTGACAAAGTGAACTCAATGTATTCCCCTTTGCTCAGCAATGAAGAGAGAACACAAGGGCAGAACTAGTCATTAGAGTGATGTGTATTGAGAACAGAGTTGGATTCCGCCCCAGAGCACCCCTTGTGTGGAGTGTGTTTGTTCTCCTCACAGGTGCTTGGGTCTTCTCCCACATTTCTAAAATATACTATATTGGCACAGTAAATTGGTATCGCTTAGCTCTGTATGTGTGTCCTGCATTGGATGGCACAGGCACACCTACAGTGTATTTCTCCTTAAGCCCGTTGTTTGCTGGGTTAGACTGGCTCACAGAGGCCACATACTGGAATACATGATTAATGATTATGATCATGGAAGAGAAAGCAGTTTTTAACACAGAGGATCGATATGCTCCTGCCAGCCAAACAAGTCAAATGACCTTTTCTCATGTGTAATCTTCTTATGTTCTTATGAGATTACAGAGGCATTTGGTCTGTTCTATCCATTCTTACACATAGTGATTTGGCTGTATTTATTTATCAGAGATAGTAATAGAGCCCTTTCATCTTCTTTGTGACAAAAGGAGTATTCTAAGATCCAATTTATAAAGCCACAGTAATCTGAATCTTTTTCTGTAGCTGGTTGTAAGACCAAGGATTTTTAGTTGATGTTGTAATTACACAAAAATGTCTGCAATGAAGAATAGGAAATCCTTCACACTTTGCAGTTTCCTGTGCAGGATTAAAGTGAGATAGTTTAAGACAATAAAAGTTAGAATCTTTTTTTTAACACAAATCAAATACCTCCCTATGACTTAAAATAAATTGGAAGTGGACTGATATTGTCAACACAGTCCAGGACGCCAAACTTACCCCTGAAAAGCAGAGCAGTACAAATGCCTGGGAGAAGGACAATTCACAGCCCTTGCAGATCCAAATGAAATAAACAAAGTTGAAAATCCCAATGGCTCTAGATGAAAGGGGGCTGTTTGGCCCATTGTACTTATTTGTTTCTGTTTCAGTCACATAACCAGCATGCACTGGTCATATCATAAACAAACACAAGGGTAAAAAGGTGAAAAAACTGACAGGCTAAAGAAAGAGAGCATTTTAGTTTTGGACAGAGAATGCTTGAAAGTCACTGACAAATTCATCCCACTGGACCTCTTCGGAATCAACAGGGAAACACAAACTAGATGACAAAGGTGAAAACTATAGGGAAGTGCATTCAAAACTCAGAAGAGGAGGCATTTCTCTACTCAAGGGTTGTGGAAGAATGGAACAAGTAGTTCGGCCATCTTGGTGAAGCAGATACCCTGGCTTCTTTCAAGAAAGGGCTGAATGAGATCCTCAGGTCAAACTGGTACTAACTGCTGAATGAAATGTCCATTTCATTACCTTCCTTGTCCTTCCTTGTGTCCTTAATCAGTGCAGAATCCACATGAACTGAGCCCAGGACCCATTAGCACTAACTAGGCCACCATCGTCCCGACCTTAAAACAGTAAACTGACTGGATACTGGTGAATAGCAGCTGTTCACACTGTGTTGTGTTGCCTGTCCCCTGCAGGTGATTGGTGTGAAGGACGAGAGGATGGGAGAGGAGGTGTGCGCTTGTATCAAGCTAAAGGAAGGACAGGAGTGCACACCAGAGGAAATCAGGGTGTTCTGTAAGGGCCAGGTGAGAAAAGCACAGGACGCCTACAGACAAGAACTGGTTTGTGCCCTCCAGTCATAGGGCTGCAGGGCCTGATGTCAGCTGTATAATACTTCTGTTGTATATCATTAAGTGCGCATGCCAGTTCTACTTTTGATGTCTACTTTTGGGTTGATGCACAGTGATAGGATTGGTGATGTCTTGTATATCGTCAGTTTTTGTTCGATAAAGAGTTAAGCAGCTGTACTGCATCTTTGTCTATCCTGTCAATAGACAAAGTTTCAATAGTCTATTGCGTTCAATACACTACAACTTCCATTCAGGTTATAACATATAATTGGTTTCATATCAGATTAGTGGCATTTCATTGGAATTCCTGCATAACAAACAGGTTAGAACGAAACTTATAGAATGATTATTACTACAACTTATAATAGGAAACGTAGACGTACAGTACTATCAAAATTCCTTCTTTGGATCCAGCTGTAGTCAAAAGAATACACTTCAGTGCTTAGTGTAGGTCCAAGCATCATAGTCAAATTTTAATTTTGAACTTTTGATCATATTACAAATTTTGCTGCAACAAAGCATGCAAATTGTTACTGTACAGATTTTTATAAAATACAAAACTGTTTTTGCTGTAATGAGCACTATTCCTTTGTTGATAAGTATCCTTCTTTAGGCAGAGGGATACACGTCATTGCTTAGTGTAGGAATTGAAAAAGCTGTAACATACACTCTTAATTTTTTCTTTATTTTATTCAATGTATTTAATTATTTTAATTCTTTGATTTTTACATTAATAATGACAATTTTATTAAGTAAAACTTTTTTCATGTATTGCTTGTCTAGAAAGATTTGTGTACTACCGTAAATACCATTACTGTACATGGCTAATGTAAACATATGGAACGTTATATGGCTTTAATAGTCAGTAATTAACATAACATAAAAGTAATACTGTTGTTACTGTAGTGTTTTTTTTTAATATACAAAAACAGGTTTGAAATCTATTGTGATGTTTCTTGGATTCAGAAACTAATCTGAGGGATTTACATACAATATAATCTTAATTTTTAATGTATTAATTTTCTCCTTAGGGACAATTTTCATGGTATGGATTACATTTGTAAATTAAGGAATGCCCTTTATACTTACCTGTAGTGTGTACTAGTAGTCAAAGCAGTAATTGCAGAAGCTCTTTCAGCTGTCTCTCCAGTGTTTAGAGAGCAGATTTTGAGGGGATTACACAAGGTGTAATAGTAATAACAATGTATGTGTCAAGAGACCTCCACTTGAGATGAAGTAATTAGTGAAGTACCACAGGGACAACTTCAAGGATTCAAGGACTCTTCAATGGATAACTTCTTTTCAGGAATGTCCTATAACTACATGATAAAAGTATTGTAACAAAAACACAATAATGTCTACAGCTCCCAGTCCTACCTTAAATCACTGCCCATCACACCTGGTGAGCTACAGAGTGTTGGACAAAGAAAATGTCAGGGAAAGAATCTTTAATTGGGACAGAAGATGTTGGTCAACTGAGTCAGCAGGGAATTAAAGGGAGGCAAGGCCGTGGAGACTAGCAGGCAGAAGGAATTAGAGAGAAGCAAGGCTGAAAAAATAGAGGAGGCAAGAGTTGTTGATAAACCAAGAGTCAACTCAAGAAAAAACTAGAGCCCAGACCTTGAGCAGAGTAAGGACATATTTATACAATACATGTAAGCGAATAGCTTTTGTATCTTATCAGAACTTAACAAGGTTGATAAGACATACACGCTTAACGTTTGACACAGAACATAGATATCCTTCTGTTTTCTTACCCCTTCATTACATTCTGGGTTGCGGGGGAGCTGGAAGCAATAGCCAAGCAATAGGCACAAGGCAGGATACAGGCTGGACGGGATGCCAGTCCATCACTGGGCATGCTCAGGCACACACTCACACCAAGGCCAGTTTTTCCAGAAGCCAATTAGCCTACCAGTATTTCTGGACTATAGGAGGAAACGGGAGGAAATCCATGGAAACAAACTCCATACAGATATCACACCAAGTCCAGAGTTGAACCCAGGGTCCCCAGGGCTGCAAGGCAGCAGTGCTAACCACTGTGCCATCTAGAACAAATGATCATTTCTGAGGTGTACTTCAATAATATTATGAATAGATTTAAAATAATGTATACCTATCCTGTATTTTATTTCTGTATTTTTGCAGATATCACATTTCAAGATACCACGATATGTGATTTTTGTGCAGGACTACCCCCTCACTGTTTCTGGAAAGGTAGGCACCCAGTGATTCATTTCAGTCTTTAAGAATTCAGCATGTGAATTAGATCACCGGAGGATCAGTTTCACTGTCACAGTACATTGTGTGACTTCCATGTCTCTCGACATCATGCATTAGAGACAAAGTCTAACAAAAAGTATAAAAAGGTGTGAAGATTCCCAATGATTATACTCAGACATGGCAATCTATTCACTGCAAATTTCTGAATTATTATAAAAGGTCTTTTAGAAATCAGTCTTGTATATTTAGTCAGTTGAATTACAGACTGAAATGCTTGAAAACTTGAAATAAATAACTAGGAAAAATGGAATGAGTTTACTATGATTATGTACAGATTAGTCACTGGTTATCAAAGGAAATCATGTAATGTTATTAAAGTGAGGGAATGTTAAGTAAGAAGTAAGAAGTTTGAAATGATTCCATTTGTCTTGACCTTGTCAAGGTAACAGGATGTTATGGTTAGGAGCCTAAAGGAACAAATGAAGAAACAAAGAACGTAAAACTGTTACATTTAAGAATGATGCAGCATTGAGCTCTGAACATTAAGCACATGAAGCTTTCTTAGGTCTGAAGTCCAAGAACAAAACTTAATTTTAAGAACTGAAATACAAATTTAAGTCTTCTCTTTCAGTCTTTTGGCAGGTGTCTTTGCATTTAATATGTGAGGTTTATAACCAAAACCCCTATGAGGGAGATTGAACTCAAACCCCTTCTTCCCTCATTCCGTACCCTGATAAGAAACCTAAAGTAACTGTTAACAGTTGTTTAACCCTAACCAGCAATAGCCTAACCTACCTGGCGGATCCTGTTTGGCCAGGGACTCTTAAACATAACCCAAAGCTGCATCAACGACACATCAGCAGTCAGAAATGCTGCTACTTTACATAGTCTTCTCAGATTGCAGACACCTTACCTTATACCTTTCCTACCAACTTGATGGCTGCTGACACAGCTTCCACCTGAAAGCCACACCTCCATTCTAACTGTTGGGCCAGACCCAAACTCCTGACCTTTGGAGTTTCAGCCAATGGGCAGAGCTAACCATGTTCCTCTCCTCCCAGTCTAACCTTCAATAACCATACGGAGCCAACCCGCTCCTCAGAGACTTGAAGGTTAGACATATCCCTCAAGAGGGCCAACCATGATCTCAGGTCTGTCCTGTCTAACATTCGCAGACTGATGTTATCCATGAACTAAGTTTTCTCTCTTTCTGTGCATGTAAACCTCCTTCAGCCTACAGTATTTAAAGAGACTGATAATCAGCTACAGCTGCAGCAGAATCTTTTGCTGCTCCCACGTGCAAATACATGCACTTAACCAGCAAGCACATTCCTAAACCAATCTCTAAATCAACCTTAAAACCACATTTTAATGACTTAAAACCCTTTCCCAGATGCTAAACCTAATAAAACTCCTTAAAATGACAGATGACCCTTTATGGGAAGATAAAAGCAGAAGACTCAATGTCACAAATAAGGAAGTGATCATTTCACACATTGCTCACTAGTAGTCTTGTCCCAACAATCTCCTCAGGTCTTGCTGTAGCTCCATCTCAATGAGATCATATCGAAGCAGTGTAATAACTTCAGGGTTTTTTCCTCATAGTGAGGACCACATCTGCACGAAATAATTGAAATGGGACAGATTATAACAACTTAAAGTTTTAGCATAATGCAGATTAAGTCGAATGTTTCACATGTGGTCCCAATTCTGGGTTAGACCCAAATTCGAATAGACCCTGTCCTCCTCAGACAAAGTTATGTGGGATATTTTTTGTTGATAGATTTTGTAAATTATTCAATATATGAATACAAAAATGTCTATTTTTTCTTTTCTTCAGATACAGAAGAATAAACTGAGGGACAGAACTGAAAAAGAGCTGGGACTCTGAAAAATCCTAAACTGTCCATGTGTTAGGGGGGAAAAGGGAGTGAGGGGAGTTTCTTACTGTGCATTTTTATTTCCTCTGAGACAATCAACACTTCTTTTGATCTTAAAAGGCATTTTTCTGTCTTCCACAATGACATCATTCTGGGGCTTTGATTTTAACAGAAGCACAGGTCTAAAGGATGTCTGTTAAACCTCTGGGTGCTTTCTATCATTGTACACAGGTAGCAAAGAAGAAATCAGGTTTGAGGTGTATCTTAAATGAATTGAGGTATCAGGGGTGTCATACCTGTGAACTTTATACTGACATATTTACTCACAGTACCCACACAAACATTTATGTAATCATTTGAATAAGATAGGAATGTATGCGAAATTTCAAAAAATACTGTAAGTACAAATAAGAAATAAAAAGCATAAAAAACAATGTATATGAAATGTACTTGGCATTATTATCTGAAATAAAATGTCAGTATTATCAAGGCAACTCTGATCTCTCAGATGTCATGACATGCCATTCAGGTTTGAACAAATCAAATCAAAGTTTATTTATCAAATGCACAACAATACAGCGTGCAGCAGTAGTTGCTGGCAATGAAATGCCTTTTCTGTGAGCTCAAAAAAATCACAAGAATCACAAAAATCACAAAGCAGTGTTTGTGTCTGCTACTCTATTTTCAACATTAAGCTACAGGTATAAGGAATTCTCTTTCTCACATTATTTCATCACAAAATGTTTCCTCAGTTACTTCCACAGATTTTCAAAACCAAAGGCTATGAACAGTGGAAAATTGTGGAAATAATATTACATGCTTCCAAGACAAAGAGGAGATGAGACCTTTTGTGAAAGAAGGTTTCTTTATAGCCAGTGGGAATCAGCCTACAAATCCCAGAAAATTACTCTGTCTTTCTTTAAAAGGAGCAGGAGCAATTAACTAACTTATTGTTAATTGAACAAATCAGCATTTTTTTTTCCTCCAATCAATTAGCTATTACCACCAAATGAATTAGACAGGTCACCACCAATTTGTCTCCTTTCTACTGTTTCCTGTGTTTCAATTCTTGTTCTTATAATACCGCTCTGCACGAATTTGGGATTGAATGTTGTTAACCAACACAACATTTGTGCTATGACCTTTGCATCAGGTGAGGTGAGGACGAGGGCAATGAAATGCATACATTTCTTTGAAACACAGTCATGTCAGAACAATCTGTCAGTGCTTGGTCTGGGAATATCTTGCAGTGCCTAAAGAAGAGATACCATGGTTAGAGAAATTTTGAAACCTGTTACTAATATGAATTATGATTTAATGAGTCTGTGATAATTAGAAGTCAGAAACAAATCAAAAGTTATTAAAGACAAACCAATTCTCCACTAAAAGTATGTTATATAGACTGATGGAAAAAGGAAAACACAACATTTTCTGGAATGAGAATATGATAGTTATAGCTTATGTACTTTTACAAAAAGTTGTCAATTTGTTTTAAGCCCTCTGATCAGCAATACAGCTTGTGCAGTGAGGCATTGCAACTTGCCAATCACACGAAAGCTCGTTAGATGCACTTTTACCTAACGAGGTCCAGCTGGAACAATGCCTGATCAGGTCACCTTTAAAAAGGCCTTAATTCAAAGCTTAGGTCACCGCAAGAAAAAGGACATACCTAGTTAGTTTTCTGTGTATTCCATAATGCCTTGAATGTCACCAGAATCAAGGGAGAGAGCCGCTGGCATGTTGCAGGCAGGCATGTCATGTGCCAGCGTTGCCAGACACTATGGAGTAAGCTGCTCCACTATGTCCTGACTGCAGAGAAGGTTTCAGCAGACCGGCAGGACAGATGACCTATCGCCATCGAGTGACCAAACCAGATCCGGACCGACACATCAGAGGAGGTGTTGTTTCTCTTTTCCATCAGTATATACTGTATACAAGTTAGCAAAGTACAGGTTTACCCATTACATTAAATGTGCATTATAGTTACTTTATATTGGCAAAAACTACTCCAGAAGACAGACCTCACCATGGTTTGTCTGTATAAAAAGTAGTACCTGTAGATATAGAAGTCTAAAATTATGAAATGAGCAATAACAATTCCATGAATGATTCCAATACAGCAGCACTCCAACACTTGGACACCAGCTTGTTGTTGACCAGGTGATATTGGGTTAATCTTGAATAAGACATACTGTAGCTCAGACTCAAAATGGGCTCTGGACTTCAGACAAGTTTCAGGTATGAGTGATCCTAATAGGGTAGCAGTCTCTGCCTGAGGAAAGAAGACTGAAGCAATTTGTAAAAATGTCTATAAAGAAAACATCTCACTGCATCAGCACTGAAGAAGTAAAAACTGCAGTGTGCCACTGTAAGAAATGTTATTCTCTGCCTTATTTCTGTCAAGTACCATGTGTGTACTGTACATGATACTAAGATTTTAACTTTCAGCATCTGGGTCTTTACTTTGTTCTGGCCCTAACAGTCATACCAGGGAACGTACTTTTACTGAGAAGGCAAACTCTCAGTCAAATTCTTTATATAAATAGAAACAAGATTACATCTGTTTAAAGCACAGCAGAACATAGGATGGAATGCAAGAAAAGATAATTATTAACAGATGTTTCAAAGATTAATTTTATGGATGAGACAACCCTAACGGATTTTTTATTTTAACACATAGAAACATTCTTGACATGAGAATATAGAGTAGCTGAATGTTATGTACTGAATGAGGCTGCAAAATGCATTTATTTTTGTAAGATGATTCCATAGAGACACACTGAAGTGTGCATTCAACATTCATTTAGCTCTGAATTCCTTTTTGTTTACTTGTGATCTGTAACAGGGATTTTAACGTTTTTTTTCAGAGAAGAACCTTTTAAGAAATAACTTGCAATACGGAGCGATATTTTAAATTGCAAAATCAAAGTGAGGTCTATCATTTTAATAATGCTCTAATAAATTATTAAAACATTGAAACCAGTTTGATAAGAAAATAAGTTACCACGAGATGGTGAGAGTCTCGGTAAAATGACTTGTTCAAGATGATCAGTTTCTCCTCACTGAACGTAGTAACCTGAAGCATTCAGGGACTTAAATGATCTGTATGAAGACATTTGTGCAACTTAATTACTACATTGAAATGTGTCGTGTAATTCGGTATGCATTGGGGAATTCTGCACGACGAAGCGATTTTTTTTAAAGTTCGTTATTTGAAACTACAGTAAGTTAAAACTATATTTTACACATACTGAATGATTTCAGAATGCTTGCCAACAATATACGCCATTTCCACTCACTCTCCGACCCTTCCTACCCTGGTTTAGAGACTGCCTGTTTCTGAACTCCGACCCGAAGACAAAAATAAACTCGAATTTAAAGAATATTGAATGAACTGTTTCCGGCAGTTCTATAGTTCCACACAATTGCATAGGAAAGTATCCACTGTGTATATTGTAAAGAGCCCCAAGAAAGCGGACGAAAGAATAGGCTTACAAGCACCACCAGTTGGGCCGTAGTGTTTTTACATCCATTCAGTAGGTATCGCGTTTCATCATTCACATCTTCTAATTTTAACTCTGTATTTTCTAATATCTGCAAGTATAAATTGTAGATTAAACGATAAAGTTGTATGTTTCTTGATAGTGACATGTTCAGTTATTTGCCGTACTTAATAGCAGTTTAAAATAAAGTGAGGACTAGTAAATAGCGCAGTCCTGAACCGCAGGGCTAAGAAAAGTAATGGAGTCATTTTGCATCTGAGCGCAAACACCCGCATTAACCTATCTTTGAGTCATGAGAAGAAAATCTTGCAATTTTATTCAAATACTAGAATACAAAATCGCAAAATACGTTGTTGTATGAAAAATATCAAGGTTCAACTTTTCTTAATCAGAAACCTATTTTGCGCAATGAAATTATTTCACTGCTTATATCGCAGAAAAGCAGGAAGTGTTTCCAGTTTGAGATTTTTACCAGAAGAGGGCACCAGAAGTTTGTATTTTTCTTTGCAACTGAACACCGCTGTTGGTATAGCAATATATAGAAAATATCCAGTGGCACTTACTCAGCTCCATCGAATATCACAAACCGTATTGAAATGCTGATCCATTTGCTTTTAAAACAACCTCGAAATATTTGTAAAAAGATTCAGACCCTTAACCGGAAGCCCAGGGCGCAAGATGTACTCTCCCCTGGATGGGACGCCAGTCTGAATGTGGTTGGTGAAATTGATTTTTTTTGTTTTAATTTGCATATAGAGGGCATCAAAAATGGTATTTTTCAGAAATATGTATTTTAAAATTGTATTTTTTATTATAAAATCTTGATGCATTTCCGACAATAAAATGGTTTATCCTACACAAAAACAGCATGAGAGAATGTTTGACAAAGCAATGGAAACATTTACCCTGCTTTTTGTTGGAATACACTGTGTTTAGTGCTCAAGAATGATGGATTACTTTTAACTTTTTTTTTTTGGATCAGATTGGAGTACATCAGAGGATGTAATCTCTAATTACCCTTGTTCAGTCCCAGTAATTTGATTTTAGATATTGTCTTCCAAAGCTGAGGTCATTTACAAATGCAATTATCCCCACCGGTAGAAAATACATTCATCTTAAACAGGCTATCCACTCTAATGTGAGGCTGTTAATTGTATTTTTTTTTTAAAGAACATACAATGCTGTGTGGATGCCTGCAATCACAGCTTTCTTGTGTTTTTTATGTAGCAGCAACACAGTAACTTTTCATGAGGTAATATACAATAAATCCACACACAAGCTGAACTGAAGAATGTAAAAGTATTGATCATTCTGTTGTCTGCCCAATTAGCATCACAAGTTCTTCTGTAATGTCAGCACACTACACACAATATGCTAATACTCTATTGTCTGATTTGTCTTGCATGCATCCGTTGTAGCACTTGACCAACACACTACATTCCATTTTAGTTTATTCTCAGTGGCAAAACACGGCTAGAAATGTTCCAGTTCAACCCATGATAATTAGTGCCATTTTAAATTTTTGTTGTCACCTTTGCCGTTCAGATTTGTTTTTTGATTTAAACTGTGAGGCCATAGACTCCCCATCAGCTCCGCTGTGGTGCAGTTGTTTCAGTTTAACGTGTCATAGAAAGGAAGATCAATGTTTTGAAGCAACCTGTTCTGGCATCTTCTCCTGCACATCACAACTGCAACATGGAACAAGGTTGGATGTCTGAAAACACAAAGCAACCTGATGATGCAGGCACAGAAATGAATTACTTTGTGTTTCTGTAAATGGCTAAATTCAGAGTATTCAATGGTTTGTTATTCATTTTAATTAATGAATCAAAACAGGGTCTGAATTATTTAATTACATTTGTGCAAGGCATATGGTTAACTGTGTATTCAAGTGAAACAGAGTGCATTTATTGTTCTTTCAGAAGACGGAAACAGCAGAATTGAAATAGAGCAGCAGCTGTACCAATACTTTATGGAAGCAAGTGTTTTTCTGTGTTTACATATGAAAGCCCCGGACTCTCAAGTGTCTTATAGGTTGGGTGCAACCCTGCTGGTTGCATTTGAGTGGGCCCTACCCCACTTCCAACTGACTCCTGGGGCTTGTAAGCTTGTTGACGAGACCATTCATTCATCCTTGCTCTTCTGACGCCGACTGCTGTGTCTCGTAACATTCAAAATGGTGAAATTTCACAAGACAAGAGTGTGAACAGTACTCATGCCTCCTGTACTGGCACATGGCTTTTAACAGGGAGCTCACTCCAGTATGGGAGGAAATAAAGGGGGGAAAAATGAAATCCACACTTTGAAGCAGAAATAATTAATACTCTCTGATTTCAAGGCCACCTTAAATACTGTGGAGCATTTGGTTGTTTTGACCAGGAGATCGGAACAGTTCAGTTCAAACCACAGTGGTTTTGTGGTGATCTATAATTTTTCCTCCCCACAAACCACTGTCACATCAGCTTCACCACAGACAACTTCTTTTAATATGTACATGCTTCCTCTTGCGGACGTACTACTCTGACATAAGGCAGTTCTCAAATCTAACTTCAGATTCTTTTGTCGCAGCTGCCTCAGCTCTAGTATAACAATGGAAACCTGTCAAACACGCATAATAATGGAACTCCCTCCAGTTTAACTCTACAAACAGTTATAGTTGGAGGTGCAAATGTTTCTGTTTTCCAAATAAACCCTTTTCTTGTATAGTATGCTGTCTTGTCTTAGCTCCGGTATCAACTATCTTATTCCAAAATCCAGTTTTTTTTTTTCTTGTTTCAGACACAAACTCAAAACCTCAATGTGTTCCATATGCTGCCACCTGCAATTTTGCATGTATTGGACATCACATACCCATCAGCTCCCTGACAACACCCTAGTGAATGTCCGAATACTGCTGGTGACAGTCTGAATCAGGTGTCTTCAGCTTCAGTACTAGACGGCTACCTTGTCTTCAGATTTCTATTGGAACTGAGTTCTTTCACTTGGTTGAACTAATTATTCAACCAAGTGGGTCCTTATTGAACTGGTCTCCATGTATTTGCACCATTCTGCTTTGAGTCCTTCATACACCTTTCCTGAAACATGGGTGCAACAATCTGGGAGAAGTGCCCACTGTAATGATAAATTCCAGATGACTGTCATTTCAGCTGCATATAGCTATATTAGTACCATTTTGTAGATCTAGAACTTGTAATATTTGAGGGCAGTATGCTTCTGCCATGCTGTGCTTTCAGTTCCCTCAGTTCTGTCTAGTCTTTTGGAGTGTAAACTGAGAATTATGCCGTACGGTTTAAGCCAATGATAATGTACTCTTCACATTGAATATACACATTGGATCAAAAATGGAAGTTTGTCGAGTTTGGGATGACAGACTTGTATAAATGTACAAAGAAAATGCCAAATTTCACTGCAATCTACATGGGGAAAGAACAGCTGTGTTTTGAAAGTGCAAATCAAAGCAAGTTTTGACACTACAAGTAATGAGGCTTGCTGTTTCAGCCACAATGAGGTATGGATTTTGCAATATTAACAGATATGCAGAAGCATTTGTTTCTCAGGACCTAATAAGGTTCCATAACACCAAGTGCTAAATGAGATTGTGACAGAATGATGCAGAAGGCAAGGGTGATCCATGGTTTTGAGAACCGCTTAATTTGAATTAGATTTACCTCTTGCCTGGGGATGAATGGGTCTGTGCAGTGGGTGAATTAAAATGAGATTTTATTTATTTTTTGTGGTGCTTGGCATCAAACACTGTCATTACAACCCTGGCTCAGATGATACAACACAAAGACTGATAAAGAGTGCCAGAGGGCAGGAAGTTATTATTAATATTCACCCACCAATGGGCACAGGTTTTAAATATTACATCTATGCCTCAGAGCACGCCATTTTATCAGATAGCCTTAAATCAAAGTTGTTTGCAACCCAGAGACAGCTGGTGTACTCTCTCAATCCATCATTGAAGTGACACGTCTAATCTAGCATGTAGCTAAGCCAAAATGCATAGAAAGAATCAATGCAATTGTTGTCTTTGCTGAAAAGTACTTGTCCTTCCTGCAGGAGTGATTTTAAAACCACCAGAGTTTCTGTGTGGGGCCATGCAATACTGGTCAGGGATATTTGAAATGCCACTAGTTAAACAGTGTTGGCCTAGTGGCGACGTTCCCAACCATGTGTTGTGACAAAAAAAATGTAATGATTTGTTTTTCATGTTGAATTTTAAGCAAGATTTCAATCAAACCTTCACACAAAATTGCTCCACGCTAAATACCCTGCTTAATGGTCCATTAAATAAGGCCGTTTTCGAAGCAATTCAGGCGCATAATTATCCTATAGCCTATAATACTGCCCTTTAAGGTGACGGATTGTTGTCAGTAATTTTGAAATTGAAACATAGGGTTTGTTTGTCATAGTGGGATCAAAGTAAATAAGCAAGTTTCTCATTTGATCATGAAAAAAATTGCATTAGGGAACAGTTTTAGAAACATATTAGCACATTACTATTTCTGATTTGTGTCCCGCAAGTCCAAGTATGCCTTTTTTAGTACACTTCTTTGGTCTAAATCCCCCTTATGCTAAACTTTCAAAGACAGTGGATAGCTCCATTGAGGGTTTCATTGCTTTTGTTTTTAATTCATGCACATAATTTAAATGACCTAGTGCCAGTATCTGGTACAAACAATAAGATAGAAATGACAAGCAGGGGTCTGTAATTATATATAGATATAATTATATTTATTGATTCAAGATATACATATTTTAAATTTCTTAAGTCCAGCCCTTCATCCCTGCTGTCGTACGTAGGAGTGAATAAGGGAGAGGCAGCATCAATAGAGTGATGTACAGAAGAACTCCTCCAATCATGGAACAGTATGTTACTAAAGAGGGCTGTTAGGATTCCTGTCATCTCAGTACTCCTCAGACAGGACAGCAAGGCCTCAACAGCAAAATGGGAAGAAAAAGATGAACCACCTGGAATATCTCAAGAGCTGTTCTAACAGCTGAAAACTGCAGCAGAATAAGATCTCCAATTGTATTCACCTCCACACTACAGAGTCAAAGATGGGTTTTGTGAAGATATGTGTGGAAGCTGATGTGCAAAATTCTCTTTGATTAAAGATGTGGGGCACAGACACCTGCAGCATAGTGATGTCTGAAATTTCCTATTCATCAACCAGAGCATGTAGGTTGAGGTAGAAGCCAATTTCAGTCATTTTAGGATCTCCTCTGCTCACCCATTTTAGCAAAGGAGCTTGAAAAGGTTTCCACATCACAGACTGCCTCATCACTCCTGACTGTATAGCTTCATAAAGAGTGTTCATTTTTCTGCGGTTTCGAAACACAGCAGTGGGGATTGAAACGTGCAATGTGGAACTATCAAGACAATAACCATCCAGAAGGTCACTGCATTTGTGACCTAAGAACTCCTGAGCTATGACATTGACATTACTGCCCCAAGTGTAACCTGATGAGCTGGAGAAGTGCAGGTCAAAGAACATGGAAGTGATTTCTTCTGGAAGAGAAAATCAGAGGAAAAATGTCAGATTCATGGATCTTGGACTTGCCATAGAAAATTTAAACCATCAACCAGCTTCATGTGTTCCCTGATGGAATCAAGAAGCAAATCATGACTCCTGAAATTAGCGGGTAACCAATCGGCCTGCATAATTTATTTAAATGGCCCTTATCTAGATTCAGACATTAAAACAAAGGAAGATTTACATGTAAAGATGTACCGAGGTCTTTGAAAAATCTCAAAGGACAAACTTGTTCTATTTGGAGACTTAAATGGCAAGAAAGAATATGGAATTCCTCTTACCAAAAGCTTGGAGCAAGGGCTTTTCACCAACAACTTGTCTTGGCAGGAAAGCACAGCAAAACATCCCAACAACATCCATGGCCCTAAGACTGGCACCGGATTGTCTTTTATCATTGTCCATACCTGAAATCGCAAAGATTTCAATGACAGGTGCTAATAACTTTCGGACCAGTTGTCTTATCTGCTCAATTATTTTAATCAAACTGGCTCACTGGTTAATCAAACATCACCTGCTGAAGAAACAGAACATTTGATTGAAAGATTAAACGAAAAGAGAACAGTTTCAAAAGTGCATAATGAATAAGCTCTCAAAACCAAGAACAGAAGAAAAGTGTTTTTTTTTTATCCTTTTGGAAGACAGAATTTTCAATTAATTTTTTAAGCAGGGTGGATATACTGTAAACTAATACTACATCTACATCTACACTCTTGTCCACCTAAACCAAACTGCTGGTCTGCTAGCATTTATTATATTTCCTTTACCTCTATGGGGCTGATTCATGGACAAGATACAGGAGACTTGAATGGACTAGAACCTGTTTGCTGGCAGTTTTACAACTGCACCACTGTCTACTTGAGTGGATCATCCTGCCTTTCCCCAAATCAAGTGGAAGGACACTTGCACCAGCATTATTTTCTTGTAAAAGCAGGTACTACAAGCATTGAAGCTGTGCATGTTCACTATTTCCTCAGCTGGAGTGGTTAACGTGTCTGGAGTCAAGGTTCTATTCACCCTGTTTAGTCATGACAATCGTGCTAGGAGGCCAGAAGGTGCATTTCAAAGTTGTGATAATAGCAAACATTAATGTAACACCTCTGGGGAGATTATGGCACTTGCATGATCCAGATGGAGGAAAAACATTTGGGAAGCAGCCCAGCACTTTGAGACATAAAGATATCAGAATGAGGAAGCAAAGTGAGAGCACGAAAGAGAGCTAAGCTTGACCAGTTTCCGTGATACATAACCTGATACCCCCTGAGACAACATACTGCCCAGCCTGTCCCAGAGTGTGCAGATCCAGGTTCATGGATCAATCATCCTCGACCACAAGAGTTAACCAATGAATACATTTATTTTTAACTGTCCTGATCTTGTATTTTCAAAAATCATATTACCATTGAATGCCTTGTAGAAATTTTCTGTTCCTGTAGTGGACTACAATAAAACATACTCAGGCTGTCAAATACAGTAATCACTAGCTGCACCTCTGTCTTCTTTTCCTGATACTAATTACTGAATTAAACTAATAATTTAAAAATCCAGGCTAATCCCAATTACTGAAAATACCTGTAAAGCTTTTAAGACTGTCTCAGGGAAACTGCTGTCTAAACCTTAAAACAATTAACCAATATACTGTATACCACTATCATATCCAGCTTCAATAAATCAAAGCTGCATAATATGTTCAGGTGATGGTCGATCTCCTGTTTTAACTGCCACATCTTAAACATTTTCTCTCATTCTGAAGTGGTGGTCCTGCTGTTTGTACCTTTGTAAAACTCCAAGGTCTGCCTCCTGAGGCTGTTCTGTAATTGATATGGGAAAAGTCACGTACCATATATGCAAATCCACTTATTAGTATTTCTTGATGTGAAAGTGGAAGGTTTTGACAGGTTTGAAATAAAATCTCTTTGGTGTTTGAATATTAAGCGCTCTTCAGTACAGAACACTGGCTTCACGGAGCATAACCAAGAGTTTCAGGGTCCTAATGAGAACATTCTCCCTGATGACTCTTCCTGTGGATGCCGCTGACATGCTCAGACTCCTCCCCTTTGTCTTCCTGTCTGTGCATTCCAGGTTGCACTGACCCCTGAAGTTAAGTACTACTTGGATGTCACCAATTACCAGTAAAGCAAAGTGACATTTTAGGATCTTCAGAGGCTTCTCACACTAGTGCTACAGTCAGGACTACTGCTTTCTGAGGGAATTCATGCTTCAAAAGTATGTCACATGCATATGTATGTACTGTATATTACACTGAAATTGGGACTCTTCTACTGACTCTTACATTCCAGAATGTAATTGTTTCAAATGCCGTTGCTCAATGTCTTTTTACTGTACATCAAATTCGAAGCAGTGCATCCTACATTATGTCTTAAAATTAAAAATTTCCATCAACAATCCAATTGTGTTTGATTTTAAATTTGAAACGGTCTCCACATATAAAGTACTATATACTGTAGTAGTTGTTTCCAATGTATTATGAGTATAAAAGGGTAACAGACAAAAGGACCTACACAGTCCATTTAACTGAATTGTTTGCTAATAGTTAATTGATCTGAGAATCTCATCTACTGTAGCTGTTGTTGAAAGAACCCAGCATGTTGACTTCAACTTCACGGCTAGGAAGCTTGATCCAGACATCTACTACACTGTGTGCTGAAAGCGCCTTGTTTGCTCATTTTGTTATCTTTTTTTTTAAATCATTTTGTAGCCTCTCTACCTTTAGGCAACAGATGATTGTACCGACACCTGCCATTGATTGAAGAAGCATAAAACAAGAGTATTGCTACCTTCCTAGTCCAAAATCATACTGTATATTTGTTCAGTTAACTGAGAAACAGATACTGGAAATTCTAATATTGATGTCAAAATACTATTAATGCTGACATTGTTGACTGGTTGAGTTTGGATTCCTTTTCAGTGAATGTTGGTCACTTTTAATTATTTTATTTCTAATGTTTTTCATGTCACTCACAGTGAGTGTGTATACATCAGTTACTTGGGAGAGTTGTATGAAACAGAAATGTGTTTGCTGTGCAGCAAATACTAATGGGAAAATGTATTTGTTTTTGTCAACCAAAATTAGGAGTACGGGTGAATGTGGAGGAGTTCCATGTGTCATGTCATCAAAGTATTATTTTAATAAATCATCTTTCCCAGCTTTTTAAGTGTATTTGTAAAGAGAAATATTTACAGTAACTCAAGCTTGAGACCATATTGTTCCTCTGCACTATCTCCTAATGTATTTTTATATTAACTTCATTTCATTAAAGAAAAAGTGAAATTTATAAAATGATTCCACAATAAAAAAAATGATTTAACTGGTAGCCTTGGGTGATATGGAATTGCCGAATTCTCAAGTGGTAAATGAATAAAAAGAGTTTAAAATGCTCACCTGCAGCAAACAACATAGAATCTCAGGCACCTTCATGTTGTTATCTCTGTATTTACGAAAGGCCTTGGAATCCAAAATTAGGCTGACCTAGAAATGACACTGATTCATCTCTGTGAAGCAAAGTTGTTGTTTTCAGCCTTATTTATTTGTCCTTTGTTCAGTCTGCAGCTTCAACAGCTTGACATAATGAAACTTGCCTATTAACATATAGTGTGATGATGCCTTATTCAGGTGAAGTGATATTTCTAACTCCTGCCTGTATGCAATTGGTGATTTCTTATTCTGAGAACAGCTGAGTTGGCGCAATTACAGTATGTTATGTGGCATTCTTCAATGGTCCAGATCTGTGTTTCAGTGCAATTACAAGTTGACTAAACACTATTTAAAAACAAATGCAAGGGGAAAAGGTTTGCAGATTAAAGATTTTATCAGTGTTGATCAAGAATGTGGTCTTTTCTTCTCTTCCTTAACAATTAAAGCATTACAGGCCTGGCTTTATCTGACTGACATCATGTTCACCCACTTCTCCCTGACATTCCCCAAGCGTCATATGGGGGTGTTTCTCTTTCTCGGTTTTATTTGATATTTTATTTACACCCTGGCAATTTGATCCATTCATATCAACAGTATCTGTAAATACACCTCTTACTGACAATCCCCTGTGTGGTCAAGAGGGTCAAGAGTGTTGGAAGTCCCAGATGTGGTGGCTTGATGAAGGTATCCTGAAATTGACCTGATGGGCCAACACAGTCTATCTCCACTCTTCCGTTTTTAGCTACAAAACAACATCTTACTGGCTATTCTCGTCTTTAGAACCTTCTGATCCATAACAAGCACATCTCTCTGGCCTTACAGTCATCTTCCTGTAGATGACAGGGTTGTAGAACAGGGAGAAGATTCCTTTGCTTTTTAATAACAATACTATGATAGCCAATCCGCTTTAAGTGTCCTGGCAAGAAAACTACCCAGGATGAGTTAAAATAACTCCCAGCCACCAGTCCTGTTGGCATCTGGCAGATTGTGCCTGGTCACCTGGTGAATCCCTGT
Source organism: Lepisosteus oculatus (assembly GCF_040954835.1). Taxonomy (NCBI): domain Eukaryota; kingdom Metazoa; phylum Chordata; class Actinopteri; order Semionotiformes; family Lepisosteidae; genus Lepisosteus; species Lepisosteus oculatus. The sequence continues at coordinate 32,838,984 of NC_090704.1, forward strand.
CAGCTAATTAAAATGCTTCTAACAGAGCAGCTGTTGCCTGTGTTGGCTTGTGCTGCAGGTGTGCGAGTCAGAGACCAGTCAGGGAGAGAAAAGGTGTAGGCACTTGCACGAGGGAGAGAGAGTAAGACCTGCTGCAGCTATGTTTGATCATCATTTCTCTCCATAAATAGGGAATGAACATGGGAGAAAGGGTCTAATCATTTAATCAGTTTTGGGGTTACAGTTAGATCAGGGAAGAAGTTCAGAATTTCCCATATAGTTTCAGAGAGAAGCAGCATTGCTGTCCAGTATGTTATAAGGTAAGAGAGTTTGCTTTCCCTTATGGTTAATGGATAAAAGGGAGAAAGAATTAGACTTCCATGAAGGGTATGGTTACAAGGGAGAAACACAGGACAGTTAGTTACATACTCTCTTACTTTAAAATTAGATTTACAGGAGAATCTGGTGAGGCAAAAGCAAGATCGGGATTATAGGCTCACCAGAAAGGGAGTAAATAACCTACAGTATAAAAGGGGATTCCTGTGTGCTGGTCCTAAACGCCATGCCTCCAGGTCAGGAGGAGTAGCCACAATGCCCACAACGCAGGCCAGAAATGACCTAGGACTTCTAGCCAACCTCAGAAGTGGAAGGATGGGATTTTAACTTCCTATTAGTCTAATTCCTTCACCATTTTCATCTGGAAGTTTGTGTCAGTGTTATTTTTAAATCATAGTCTAAGACTAATGTCTCTGTATTGGTGTTCTTATGGATTTAAATGGTCTTAAATTTCCCCCTCAAAATCTTGATATAGACTGTATTGAAATGTTTCAGATTCTAATCAAATTCTCCTTGTTCATCTAATGTAATGTCAACTTCTTCAGTTCCAACACATACATTTTAGAGACAAATGCTCTCAAAAGCAGGCAGCGTGGGTAATGCAATGGCTAGTGCTGTTGTCTTACAGAACCCAAGTTCAAACCTTGGTTTTTACAAGTACAGTTGACATGTAAGAACATAAGAAAAGTTACAAACGAGTGGAGGCCATTTGACCCAACTAGCCCATTTGGTAGTTAGTGGTCAATTGATCTGAGAATCCTGTCCAGTCGTTTCTTGTAAGAATGCAGGGCATTGACGTCAACTTAATGGTTGGAGAGCTTGTTCCAGACTCACAACCACACCATGTCCTCTTGGTGTTTGCATGGGATTGCTCCAGGGACTCCATTTTCCACCCAAACACATGCTGCCCCCTATATACATGTGTGGGTGTGCATAATGATGGGCTGGCATCCTACTTTTGCCCTGTGCCAGCTGGGTTGGGCTCCAGAAAAAGGATGCTCTCAAAGCCAAATCAAGGTTTTTTTCTTGTATCTGTTTCAGAAAGTAGGCCCCTGCCTCTTTGTGTATTGTCTAGTATTTAAAGAACAGGACTTACCAAGTTCTTTACCAGAGAGTTACCAAGTTCAAGCCTGGCTCTGTCAATGGATGAGTGGGTGTCACCCTGAGTTACTAGACACCTTTGTGATTCCATTCTTTGGAATTATGTAATTCCAAATTATTACTGTTGTCAGTGATGGCAGCAGTAGCTTCTCAAGACGTAGATCACCCTCTGCTTTCTGTATGTCAGTTCATATATACTGTAGGAACTGGCTTAATGACCTAAATTTTATCATCTTTAAAGAACCAAAATACATATTTATGAAGTAATTCAAATGACTAAGTATTTTGTTGGCTTTTTTATTATTTTATAATTCAATATATCTTAATTTATGATACCTTTAATAACTTTTTGTGGTGGTGGCATACAGATAACACAGTGCTGATTAGCAAATAAGGAAATTAATAATAATAATAATAATAATAATAATAATTGGTTCCCTTTGCATAAATATGTCTGGTTATGTGTTTAAAAGCAGTAGCAAAGATTCTAGCTTCATTGCATTATTGCAGTGGTTTTTATTACTGAGAAGTAGTGAGAGCAACTCAAATTTGGAAGGTGATTTTGATTTGTTCTGTCACAATTGTGCTAATTATGTTAAATGTATACTACTGTTGTAAGATTTGTATCTTTTTCTTTTATAAGAGAAATTCAAAATCATGACTCATTTTTCCTAAATCAGCTGTTTTAAAGTTAATCTCCAGCTTTAATTGTTTTCCTTATTCAATCTCCTGAATGGAACTTGACAGTTAACCAGAGCTTGGTTTTTGGAGAATAAACCGAACTGTCTTCTGCGAGCTTCACCTGCGAAACACCATTTATTTGACTGGACTCACTGTCATAGATCCACACAGACCAGCTCACCTCTTTCCAAACACTATATCAACCAACAGAAACCACGCAAGTGTCACCTGTGGGTCAGAAGCCATTTATACCAGCTTGTCTATTCAGATACCCAATTCACAGCACAACCCACTCCTGGAGTGCTCGCCTGGCTCTGCTTGGCCATGCCCCCCGTGCCTTCAACAGAACAGAAATTGGATTCCCCTTTGGTTTATTTTATTTTAATGCCATACAGTAGTAACAGTAAAAAGAAAAAAGATTTTTAATTGCTGCTGGCATTAAAATAAAATGAACAAGTTTTAAAAACAGTTTAAAAATGAGAATCATTGGTTTGTTGTTTTACAGAAGCATAAAAGTCTCACTTTTTACATTGCAGTGGGAGGATTCATTTGGGCAAAGCAATATTGGATACAATTGGAATACAAGCCCATGTTCCCGGGCAGGATTGGCTTCACTTTGAATAACATGCTTAAAGCATTTCAGTGGTTCTTTCAAAGAAAGCGATGAGAGTAGAGACTTTTACACACTGGCTCACTGCCAGCCAAAGTCCTGTCCAGCCATTTGGTAAAATTTCAGGTTATGTGGATGATAAAAGTCCTTTAGTCTCTGGATTACTTTCGGGTCAATTTTTGGATGTGTCCTGCCTTTGGTTTTTCCAAGGCAATGGGGCTTGCTGCTCCCCTCTGGCTTCTTCAGGCAGGGAAAGCCCTTAGTCTTGTTGAAGTAAAAATGTTTGTCTGTGATGATCCTCTGGAGGCCCAGGAAGTCCTGAACTTTGCCCAGTTCCCCAGCTGGATCGCTGATCAGCCTCTCTCCGTGGACGAAATGAATCTGAGATGGGGGGAAGTAAGCCAGCCACTTCTCCAGGTGCTGAGCATACATCCCGATCCAAATCGGGCTCCACAGGGCATCAATCTGCCCCATAGTCCTGTTCTTGAAGGTCAGAGTCTCGAAGCTGGGGATGTCCGGAGTTTTGGATATGATCTGAGTATAATCTGAAATAGCCCTCGTAATGGGATCGCGGACCACCACAATCAGCTTGATCTCTTTGGACATGGCATAGATGCGAGCCGGAGTCTCAGCAGTGACAAAGTATCTGGGTGTCTTCTCCATCACAATCTGACCATCGAGAGCCTTAGGCATCATGCTCCTGTAAAGGGAAAAAAATGTACATATTTATTTTTGTGGAAATTTCCACATGCCTTCCAAAATAGAGAATATCAGGGGTGTATTAAGAGTACGATTCTGACACGTTTCTTAAAATTTCAAATGATGGACTAAACAACATACTGCCAGAGCTTTTTCCAGCAGGTAACAGGTATAAGACAGGGTACATCCTGGAGGGGACACTAGTCCATCACAGGGCACACACAGGCTTAAACACACACTCACTCCAGGGCCAATCTTCCTAGACACCAGTTAACCTACCAATATGTCTATGGACTGTGGTAGGAAACCACAGCACCGACTAGGTACTGTAGCTGTGTGAGACTGACTTATCATTGTTATCCCTCTCAAACGTCATTTGATAACTTACATTTATTGAGGTAATTTAAATATGATAGAGTACACAGTGAAGTTGTTGTATAACAACCTCATACCAAAGATTCTTAGACTTTAGACAGTTAAGTTATTAATGTACACGCTTTATTTTGAAGACCCGAACACTTTAACTTTAACAGGTCTTAGTACTTTTAAAGAAAAAACTAAATGGACAAGTTACAGTATCTCTATGCCATGTCACTGAGAAATACTGCATTGATCAAGAATGCATTGATCTGTGCCTCACTCAGAAACAATCATGTCCACCTGTTTCCAAGAAACGATCCGTTTATCTTGTGCAGAAGGCATCATGCTCTGCTTGGCTGTTCCTCCAGAGCTGCCACTGCAATGACTTGTATGTTGGAGTCACTGGGCAACAGAAAGAATGTGCTGGTATTTCCGAAGGATGTGGCACTAACTAAAGGCAGACTTTTCCTTGAAATTGATGGCTACTGTTCCAATATAATTACATTCTGACAGTTTTTTGGAGTTGCAAATGTCAGCTTGATTCATTATCGTTCCCTAAGGGTGGGGAAAGGTGTTGAGTGTGACTTATGCTTTATGATTTACTAACATAGCTGCCAAGGCTCCAGAATACATTAAGACTATTGATGTAACCTACCATGGTACTGTATGTGTTGGCATTGTGGATTCAGGGTGGTGTATAGTACATTCCAAAGGAATTAACCGAAAAGAATCCTTAGGAAATGTTGAATACGCAACCTAAAATGTGAATTTATACTGTATGTATGAACACAGCTCAAATTTTCAGCCTTTGTATGACCCAAGGTTACTGTATTGTATTTTTCTGAACTGGTCAGAGCACTGATGAAGCACTTGTAGTAAGTGCTTAGTGGCTGAAACAATGCAAATTTTTAAATTCTATTGTTTTCCTTGATGCACAAATTAGGATTTGACAGCCACTGAGAGAATACATACAGCTTTTTATTAATTAATGTATACAAAGAGCCATTGCAAAGCTGCCAAAGTAACAGGATTTTTGTTTCATAAAAAACAAGTATCACAAATGGGGTTTTCAGAAGGTACGCTGTATATGCTGTAGATAAAAGCTGTTGTGGAGGAAGACTGGGTTTAGCCTTCTCTTATGAAACCTTTTAAACTTCATTTTATTAAAAAAGCTGCTAATGCAGACAAAGCAGAGTACAACATCAGTACTCTCGCAGCAAAGACTTTTAGCTTCTCTTAATTTTATCCAGACACACAAACACTTGAAGTGGATAAATCAACACTAATTTGTTAGAGAAACATTGCAACACTGATAGAAAATGCTAGGTTTGTACTATCACTAACAATACTAACTAGATCACCAAGGACTACTTTTCTAACACAAGCACAAGCACAAGTCTTTTAAATAGAATGTAGTAGGTGTATCTTGGGCATTATGTCACTTTTTGGCAGCAAATTAGTAGCAAGTCTTCTAAGTGGTATTTTAAATGTGCATTGGTAATAAGGGCAGCCAGGCAGATGTGCAACCTGCATTAATCACTGCAGGTTACTGACATACAAGGAAAAACAAATGGACTGAGGGGTTACGCTGCTCACCTCCAGAACGGCAATGGGCAGCAGATGTGACTAATCTACATTCCGTGGCTTGTGCACAGATGAAGTCTGGTGAATTCTAATAAGCCCTGATGTACACCTGCTCTCCTCTATCTCAAGACTCCTGTAGTTCTCGCTGACCTCACTTAATTTGACTGTCATCCTGTAGATGGGCTTTCTGCAGCTGCTAGTCAAATGCCTTGTGAGCCTCATAATTGTTTGTCAGTGCTCGCCTTTTCCTCATCAGTGCAGTGGTGCTCCCGCTGCTGTGAGTGCTCTCTTACTTGGATCGCAGGAAAACTTACAGTTTCCTTATCACACAGACAGTAGCTGAGACAAGTGTCTTTGATTTCAAATAAATGATATTTACAACTAAAAATATCTTTAAATTTGATTTAATAGCAAAGATGATCTTTTTGGGAAACATTAATAAATTCAGTTGCATGACTGATCAGGAAGGACTCTGAAATGCTATTTCTGCCGTCAAAGTAGAAATGAGCTTTAGACTTCAAACAACACACAGAACCACATTTAAATATGCAATCTGCCTTTCAAAAAGGCGCATGCATTGTCAGATTCATGCTTTTTAATTATTAATTTATTCCTAAAAAATATTCTGACTTCATAATACAATTCTGTATCTATTTAAAACAGATAAAAACAGCTCAGCACTGGGAATTGTCTGTGGATATATTGTCTGTAAAAGGTCTTGATATAAATCCTTGATATGTTTATTTGATTCTTTTCGATTTCCCAGCTAAAATTAAAACCTCCAGTTTTCAGAATGTTGCTGGTATGATGATGTTTCAGTATTTTAGATAAATCTTAGGCAAGATTTTGACAATGTTAAGGGAAGGCATAAACTAGTTATGTGACACACTCAGACATAAATCTGTAGCCATGCTCAAAAACACATAACATTTATATTGCAGGTATGTGTTAGAAGACATTACTTGGGAACTGCAAACAAAAAATTTAACAACAGCAACACAGATCTTCCGGCATCTATATTGAGCTAAAATAACATCTTTAGATAAAACTTTCAACAATGTTGATTAAATTGATTTTAATCAATATTTTACCTCCTACTAACAGATGATAATTCAAACCTGACCTTAGTGACACAATTAAAGAAATATTAGCATTCAACGGCAAATAATTATAAAATAAGGTCGTTTTGCTGGCAGAATATAGCAGAGTGTAAGAACAGAAACCCAGAAAGCTCTCTTTTAAATCAAGAGTAGGCGATTTCAGAGGAAGGTAATTCAGAGGAACACTGGGAGGATGTGAATGTCTATAAACAGCTGTGTTTTACCACAGAGGTTAATCTGAGAATAACGCACAGAAATCCCAGATTTTACACAAAGCTGCTCTGATGAGGCTTGTTGAAATCCATTTAAAATGTAATCATGGGCTGGAAAAAAGAATGACTGCAAAAAAAAAGAAACATCTACATCAAACTCGACTGTCGTTTTGCAGAGGGGAACTGCAGACAACCACAAGGCAGGCAAACTTGAAAGATGGAGAGCTTAATGGGTTCAGTGTCCTGAGGCACAGTGGAGTCTCACCTTTCAGTTCAGCAAATGCTGTGCAACGTGACCTCATATCGATACTCCTAATCAAGATTAAGCCTTTTGGAACTTCAAGGAGGGGGGGTACAGCAAATCCCTGGCCATTATACATTATCAATTACTTCATCAGACTAAGCACTTATCCAAAAGACTTCCCTGTTTACCTATGCCCATTAGGAAGCCAAAGAGTCTATTAGAAAAGTCCATCAATAATTCACAGATTTCTATTTTGTTGACCAATTTATCCCTACAAGCAGCACTGTTCCTCTCGGCTGATCCCTGTGCGGTGAACTGATGCTGGAGTTTTTCCAGCTGGTATTACTGTTGTGATCAAGCACAGATACACGTGACACAAATGTCGGAAAGGAGCCGCACAGCAGCAGTTGAAAACAAGAAATAAAGGCAAAGGCCATTAGCAAGAACCGTCTCAATCTGGCCGCTGAGCTGTGAACATCGGCCTTGGAGACAAATTCAGTCATCACAGAATATCATGCTTTTCTCTTGCAACAGGGCACTAGAAACAACATCAGCTTGTGTTCCATTTGCACTCAATTCTGTCCCTCACAGCAGTTATCTATGCATCAGCTCAGAGAAAGCCACACCAGCCGGAATAATGACAAAAAAGCATAACAAAAAGCTCCAGGGTTTGCAGTTATACAATCTTGTGTGTTTCAGGTGGGTTTTATTGAGCTAGGACAACATAAAGAAAGTGCAGTACATTTCACAATGTTCAGCCAATAAAATGCAAGAACTTGTGAGATTGAATATATGGTTGGAAGATTGAATTAAAAGTCATTTCAAAGCTCAACCATACACCTATTGAAAAGTGTATTACTTCATTACTTCATGAATAAAGTAACAAAAAGCCCTCGGTAACATTCTATGTCAGTCTTGAATGGGTTGTATCTCCAGCAAGAATGATTGGTCCCTGACATCAGCCTTTGCTTTGCTCATTCAATCATTGCTGTTGCAAACCCTAAGTGAGAATGCCCTGCTATTGACCCCTCTGTTGACAGTCTGCAGGTTAAAAAGAATACTGTTTGTGAATATGGCTTTAATTGGATGCCAATTGCCTTGTTTTAGAAATCTGTTTGAAAAGGCTACCAATGGAAACAGATAACCTTCCTATATGGGAAGAGCAAACAAAGAAAGTAGCCACTTCTTACCAAAAGCAATGTGACCTCATCTAAGGCATTCTGGACTGTGCATCATTATACACCAGAAAACCACGTCCTTCTTGTCTATTAAAACTGAATCGCTGGTAAAATTCTTATTCCATATTTAAAAACAATTCCAAGTTACATTACAAAAGAGAGGCAAAGTAAGAAGAGGCTCGTGGTGTCAAATCTAAATGTATCGCTTCAAATCTGCTTTCAGACAAGATGGTAGGAAAACACCCACAGTAAACCTTCTCTTTACAAAAACTGCAAATATGATTGCTTTAATTAATGGTACAATGGAAGTTTTAGAAGTGAAAATGCAATGTAATGTGTCAAGAGTATATTTACGTGATGAAGGAGCACTTTGTTTAGAAAACAGAATTCGCTTCTCCCTCCACCCCTTGCTGTTCCAATGGCTGCCACTCGGAGACAGTAGACAACTTGCATTAATTGAGCCAGGCTGGTCACTGCCGCTCTGTTTTCTCTGAGGTATAGTGAGTGAGCTAAGTGGTCCTCTCGCTCTGCTCTGTGTATTGATCCTGATGGCGGAATGATAATGCAGGGCTCAGCTGGCTAACAGGAGGCAGGTGGACTCTGCGCACAGTGTGGAGTCCCATCAGCAGCTTGCTGTGCAGAGGCAGATGTGGGGCAATTACTTCATCTTCCACGTGAGACAGTAGCAAGAGCAGAGGGACTGAGTTTGCCCCTCTCTCTCACACACACACATACAGTACTAGGAGAGCATCAGAGGCTGCTCTGAATGGGGCAAGAATGATGCACAATTCAAAATAATCCACTTTTTGCAGAGCAAGGCATTCGTTTGCCTTCTGTACCATTTCTACAATGCAAGCCCTGCAGCTGTTTTAAAAAAATGCATAATATTTTTTTCATTTTTTTGTCAATTCAGCCTTTTACATTTTCATCTGGCCCGTTCATCTCAAATTCCTAATCAGTCCATCTTTTATTTTTTGTGCATCCCCAAAAATCAAGGGGAATACACAATGCTGTAAAAAAAACACAATATAATAGCAAAGAGGAGACAAATGTGACTTTATTCACAAGTCTATGCTCATTTAAAATGTTCATTTGCAGCATGGGATCTCACACTCCTTAATGAGTCCCTTTTGTCCAAGAAAGCATATAAAAGCAGGCCCTAAAAAGGCACACGACTGTTTTATCATAACTGTTTAAGTGCTTCCAGTTTATAGCTGTGTATTGATTTTAACCAGCTTGATCCAATGTTAGATTAAGCAGTAAAAGTAATGTTATACAATTATACAAAGGAGACGAAGTGTGCCTGTGTACGGGAGGGGGTTACACCCTGCCTTCCATTTGGTTGCACAATGGCCATTAAAAAGCCAGTCAGTTGTAACCATGCCCTGTCCACTTCCAGTACCCATCCATCACTGGGATCCCCTATGATGGTGCTGCTCCTAATTCCCGGTGGTATGTTAATGAGGATTGAATTAAAATCAGGCTGTCTGGACCTTATGGTGATTTTTATACAGTACAGGATAGCATGGGCAATGAGATGCACCTGGCCCCAGTTTACAGAAACCCTGTTTTGACTTCATACAGTAAATCTTTTCTAATCAGCGAAGTCCATTTTGCCTGCGCGTCCCCAGTGATCGACCGAACGGAAACATATGTACATTCTTAAACAAGCCACTCGCTCACACCTGCCTTATCTCGCGGTTTCATGGTTCCTGTTTACACAGTACACTGCTGGGTACTGCAGCTGACAGAGAGAAGTAATCTAAATCACATATTCGTGAAGCTTACTAACAAAGTAATCTGCTCTTATTTGCTTTAAATTCAGCACATACTACATTTGCCCAGAAATGCAACACACTACTCATGCCCGTTCAAGTTAAAAAAATAAAACTTAAATATTCTAGACATCTCTATATAATCTTAAAATAAGTAGGGTTTTTATTTTCTTAGTACAGACCGAATTGTTGCATTTGTCACCTCATACAAAGTGTTTCACTTTTGTTTTCCTTCAGAATTAAAGGAAATTAAAATTCTATTTAAAAAACAACATAAGCTAACCAAAGACAGGCCATTTCCGCAGGAATTATTTGGTTTTCAGAGTGTGTGCTAACCCTTCATGCCTTTGTTCAAGTGTTAAAAAGTAAGAAATGCTCATAAATTATAGGAAGGCCTGCTTTAATAGAAAAACAAGTCAAACAAGTTTTTGATTTTTGTACAACAATATCTACAGGCAAAGTTACCTGATAGATATACATAAAATATCTGTTTCATATATTTATAATTATATGGTGAGTAAGATGCATTAATAGAATAATGATTCAGCTACAGCCCAGCAATAAAGAGTTAAATAATTTGAGGAAAGTGAAAAAATATATATATTTTTTTATTTGCACAGAAGACTTTCTACAGAGTGTGGACCTGGAATTTGTCCAAAGCTCAACTTTTTTAGTGGCACAGAATGCACATATGGCTGTTTGGGAGATGAACTCTGTCCAGTATCCACCTTGACTCTGCAGTCTAAGGTCACTGTTCATTGAAAATCTTCCCTTCCACTTCTATGAAGCCTAGATTCAGATTTCACAGACATCTTCTACTGATGGAACATTCACATCCCAACAGGATCAGGAAGGGTAAATTCAAAACATGTTTTTCTATACAAGTATGTTATGTTTGTATATTTTAATATATAAATGAATGTTAAAATATGGATGTTGTAGTTTTTAAATTCCAACTAAAATAGAAAGGATAGCCACCTAAGCCCATTTTAAGACCGATATGACTTATTTAAGTCTTAATTCCGTCAAAGAAACCATTGATTGACATTTGCAAAATGATGAACTATGACCACAAAAATGTCAGTAGCAAAGAATTAATTCAATTTGGTCATTGTCCTTTATTCATGATGTACTTCAGTTAATTACCCATGCATTTGTACATGTCACCATTGGAGTTGAGCAGAACTCAGGGTCAGGCTTGCTCTCGCCTATCAATACAACACCAATCGCATCTCTGAAAGTGAAGTTCCTCTCCAATGTACATTCTGATAGCATCACATCAGAAGGCTCCAGCATTCTCCACACATTCCGGGAACTAATCGAAGGAGGTACAGTATGACAAACATTGCAGGTAACCAAAGCTGCCTTCAACAGTAACATGATATTTTTTAAATAAAAGCTAAGCCACCGACGCCCACAAAGAGCATGCTGCAGTTGCCTCTCTGACCTCTTTCATCTTTTCACATGTTCAGCTGACCACACAGCTTATAGTAGCATTTTTTTAACCCATAAAGAAAAAAAAATGTAGACATGTATACTGTATAGATATGCATATATTTAATTGATCCCATTCATGAAACCGGCAATACTTAAAAGTGAAACATGATCCCTCTATCGGTGTGCAAGTATTATGGCTTTGCAGGATAGGGCCCCTTGCTAATTGTAACTGAATCTGTACTGACCAAACCTAACTGCCTTAGTGCTCATATCAACTGAAGGTCAAACTAGGGGGCAATCGATTGAAGACACACTATAAGCACAATACTTGATTCCATCTATTCTCCCCAGCTTGTCAAAGATCTTATCTGAGGTCTGCAATTTACCAGGTCACTGTTTTTAGAGGAAGTCAGATCAAAATGACTTATCCCTTTGATTTATCTTCTGCCTGCGCACTACACTTTTCAGAACACCATTTCTAATTTTAGCTTTCACAATACAGTAATCTTACAGGCCTGGGTTGACGGATCAACTAGCTACTAGCTACTGTGGCCAATCACTTTCCTGAAGGTGCAGAGCTCATCAACTAGTCACAGGACATCATTATCTCCTATAGAGCAAGTGACCCCAGGTTAAAGGTCAACTGGTAGGACCCATAATAATGTCAAGTTGTATGCTGTCTTGTGCAGTCCATCTGGCTCTGTGGCTGTGACAGTGTACAGCCTTTATCTCAGTACACAGTGTGAGGTGAAACACATTTTAGCCAGCAAAAGGGACGTCATCCTGCATATAAAGGACCTGCTATTCTGGTAATTATGGTACACTTGACATTATTGATTAGTCAGCCCAATGATTTATGATGCCAGCTTACAAACACATGCATTCTTAGCTTAGCCATATGAAGAAATCCTAGAAATTTATGTTCAAAATCATCAGAAATTCATTACCCCTGTCCAAATAGCAAATCATTCAGCCTCTCCCTGCTCATCTCTGAGGTCAAACTAAGCTAGCGATGTGTGAAACAATAACCAAAACCAATCGAAGGAGCAAACATCTTTGTTCTATTGAGGAAAACATGTTTTTCAGCATCAAATTATTAAAAAGCCCAGGAAAAATGTATCAATGTTTAAACATAGAGCTCTACCTAGTTTCTGTTCCTATTTGAAAGTAGAGGTGCTAAATGAGGCAAAAACCACACGATGGCTGTTTTTGTGCAGCTGTGGAAACTAGGGGTGGTCATGTCATTTATCAGTGTTTTATAGAGTATTCAGGAGGTGCGCTGACAGAGCATTAAGTGGCATTTAAATGAACATTATGCAAACACAAAGAAAGGACGATAAACTCCACTAAAACTCTCCATGTTAAAAAAAAAAACTTTTTCATGGCATATTTTCACTAGTGAAACCAGGCAATACAAATAGAAACTATGTAAAAGTGCATTTAAAATGAGGCGCATTGTTATGCTAAAGGTTTGTAGGAGTAAGGAACAAGCTGCCCAGCCATGCTGTTTAAGTCCATACTCTGTCATGTATAAGGAAACATCTTTTCTTTATGAAATAAGATCCTCATATCAGTTATCTAACAAAAATCAAATGGCCTCCTCTTGTTTTCAAACTTAATAATACTGTTCACAATAATGTTTAAAACCCTTTAACCAGTAATAATCAATAAATTATCATTACATTAAAATCTATAAAGTACATGTGAAAAGAAGTTTCTTCTTCCCTGTTGGATCAAAGAGAGAAGAAAGCCTGGAAGTGCTGTTGTAGCTGCATACTAGGATGTGTGGCTTCAGTCGTAAGACAAAAATCATGTTCTTGTCTATCGAGACCTCTTAGAAACAGCAGAGCAGAACAAAAACTTGCTTTGCAGCTGAAGGTTTAAACATTAAAACTGTCATGATGAAAGCAGACACACTGTATCTTGATCCTCAAAGTGATTGTTTTGGAAAAATGGTTTGGTTCAAATGGTTACTTTTGTTATTATTATTGTTCTTATTATAAACAGAAAGATTTGTTAGTATTGTTCTGTCCATCCTCAGAAATATCCACAGATTAAAAATAGAAAGATTCCCAGGAATTGGCAAATTTTCTGGATTTTTCCTCAAGTCGCCTTTTCTATACTGTAGCTCTCTTGCAATCCCAAGACCAGCTGTGGTACTGTAAACACTGGAGGCCTTCTGGTGTATCATATTGTCTTAACAAGAGCTGCTTACAGAGAGACCTACAGTACAAATATGAAATCCCAGTCTCTTGAATATTTTAACACTACTTGGACAAGTAACTTGACCACATTAGATTAACCTACATACAACCTACACTGCTTAGACGATCACTGATGTACTGTATAGGAGAGGCTTCATGGTAAGATACAGGTTGAAAAGAAAAAACTCATTCCTTTGATTTTCCACAACCTGGTAAATGTTGCTTACATGCTGTTTAATTGTAGATTTTAAAATATCAAAAATGTTAAGAGACGTCTTGGAGTAGTTTGTTGATTGTTAATTGTGTATCATTCATGGTTGAAATGGTAATCTGAAAAATTAATTTAACAATGTTTGTTGCTCGTGATCTTTTTTCGAACTATTATTTTCTTTAGTTTGAGGATAGGACTGTCAAGTAAAATATGACAGCAGACACATAGGTGTTATTTTCGTGTCAAAGCAACAGCTGAGAATTTAATTAAATCTTTCTGTAAACACTGTACAATGGAGATCTACACCGCTGCAGTGTAGGCGTGCAGGCACTTCACTGGCAACTGTATCATCAGACAGAACTTCGCCGCTAATTAAACAAGAACTCCTACTACCGGAGCAGCTATTGACAGGCTGAGGACTGCGTTGTAATGGAGTACTTGCACAACTTTGTTTTTACTAAATAACACAATTTGCGAATCATCATCACAAATAATAACATTAATGTACTCATGCTTCAAAACTAGAACACGTTCTCAAATAATCCACAACGCGGCGCATGTAATACGTTATATCCCAATTCCGTTTAATTTTCAATTATTTTGTGGTAGACCCTCAACGATTTTTTTTACTTACTGAACATAAAATCATTTTATATCAGCCCATTCATGAGCTAGTACAAATTCTCTATATATTGTATATCTATAGATTATTTGCTATATATTATATATGGCAATAAAATGATCAAATCAAATAAGACATTAATAATATGTTTGCGACAGCGCTTTAACCATTTGTGTACATACCATCAGTGCCTTTACTGTGATTGTGGTAGGCGTAATACAAGTGCAGAAAACATATGGCTGAACATATGGTTAAAAGCTAAGTAGTTTCCACAAGCAGTCAAGATTTAACAATCTATATTCACTTAATTATAAATGCAGTGCTGGTTAGTTCCATCGCTAACTTTTTTTTTAACCGATTAACAAGAAAGAAGGGACGCCGTCACATGAGATGGAGCATTGCGATAAATAGACGCATAAACTTGGTTTACCTGTACCAGTTCAGACCCCGTGCGTAGTGCCTGTCGAAGAAGTGCGGTTCCGATCCCAGCGCCCTAATGTCGGGGTGAAGTCTCAGGAACTCCAGGAGCGCCCGGGTTCCACCTTTCTTCACACCTATGATAAGAGCCTGAGGTAGCCTCCGTGCCGCAGCCCAGTCCTTTCCTGGGCTGCTTGTCTCTAGACTTCTCGCACTTGTACCTACAGCATCCGGCGACCCCGTGGCCAAGCTGGGAGCGTTTATGAAGTTACTATCATATGATACGTTCTTTTCGTGGTATCGCCCTGTGAAGAACAGCTGAGTTGATTGCCCCAAGCCCGTGTTTTCAACAATATCAGTCTCGCAACAGCCGCCCAGAAAGTAAAAAAGTGAAGCGCATATAGTGCAAAGCGACAGCATGACCAGCAGTTTGTGCAGAAGTCTCCGGGTTTCCAGGTAAGGGTGATAAAATATCGCCATCCCTCTAGGAAAAGACAGAAGGCAGCCATTCTATAACTAACGCAATTCTGTGAACTTTAAAAGACGCAAGCATTTTCGGCTAAGGCATTAGCGAGAGATGAGAATGCAGACATGCTGCTAAAACGGTGTCTGTAAATTCCAAAGTCTCAGAAAGTGCACAACGCTCCTACTGCAGATTCACAGCGAAGCGCTAAGAACCCTCCATCTCACTGTGTTCATTTCTTCCCTCGGTTGCGGTGCTTCGCCAGCCCACGCAGAAAGCAGGACAGAAGATGCTGCATTTAATTTTCGAGCGCTGGTTATCTTTCTAAGACTGCCACTTGCCTCTTTATAGGTCTCCAGAGTATTGCTCTCCGGGACTGCTCTCATTCATTCATGAAAATACGCCCATCAGCCAATGTTGCTCACGATACACTTTCATTGGGGGAACCAAAACAGAGGCGGGTTTATTTGACATAAAAAGTATGGGGTCTACCCTACGTACGCGTCGTTTTTAGATAGCCAAGTGTTAATATAATAATATTACGTTAGTGTTATGAAAGTATTGTTTGTGTTACTGGTCAAAAAGAAATATAGTTTTGATGGAATTTTAATTATGTTAGTAATGTTAATGCATTTGTCTTAAGCATGGACTTAAGAAACGTGTTTCATCATTGCAAACATACTGAATGGACCTAATTCACTAAAGGTTCTTATGTAAAAAGTTGCACCTTATCCAATGATAGTCTTATTCACACTGTTGGTGCAGCCTGACACTTAAGGAGTTTTGTTAAATCGTCTCAATATTCAAAAGTTCTGCAAAGGGCATGCAATCACAACTCTACATTAGTGCACACCCTCTCACCCACCACATTTTGCTGAATACATTGTAAGCAGCTAAGTGGGCTCCCTTTATTCTTCAGCTTCAGGTGCATTGGAACATGAAGGAAACAAAGGTGTAATATGCGTATAGATTGGGCAAATAACTGTGATCTGAAGACTCAAATATTAACACCCATATGAGACAATCTGCTTCATCATAAGAAATGAAAGACTGTCATTATAAAAGTGTGACTTGCATTACAGCATTGTGCCAGAAGTAGTAATATCCTAAATTCCTGTGTTCCCTGAGGTGTGTTCTTCGGCAGGTGCAACACATGTTTGCTCACAGCTTTTACTGTATAACACTTTCTATCCAGCAAAAACAAAGAATTGCAGCTTGATTAGATTGTCATGGAAATATAAGAATGCTTATCCGTGGCTGAAGTCCAAAACACTGTGTTCATGCATTGGTTTCCCTGAGTGTACAAGGAAATGTTCTTTAGGGAAAGTGTGCTTTGTTGGACATGTTTGTTTTCCCTTTTTAAGAAATTCAAGATAGCACGAGCAACAAAGATCAAATCCTCTAGGGAAATGTTGTTTCATAAAGCTAGTGATGACTGCCAAGGCAGTTTGCAGTTGATTAAACACAACCAGGTCTCAAGAATCCTCTAACTTGTTAAGCTTTTAACAACCCAATCTGTTTTCTTTTCCTTCCTCCCCTACACAACATCTACAGTACAGTATGTGATTAGCTTGGACTGGAATGTCTTCTTAGTGGTAGAACATAAGAGGAATAGTTTAAGAAAGGTTATAAATGAAGTCATTTGGCCCATCTCGCACATTTGGTAGCTAATTGATCCAAGGATCTCATCCATTCATTTCTTGAAAGAAAGGAGGGTATCATCCTCAACAGATTGCTTATCAGTATCTGATGGATGCTGAAGTTGATACATACTGTAGTGACAGGTGACTGCCTCAGCAAAAGAAAGCCAGAATGTCATTAGTTATTGAGGCAACCCAAGCGATTTGTTAGGCCGGCTGGATTTGGATGCAGTTATATATCATTAATGGGGTGTCATGGTAGTAAGGTAGTTTGCACTGTTGCCTCACAGGTGCAGGAATTGATTCTAGTTTTGAATGCCTGTCTGTATGGAGTTGTTATATTTTCTGCACAGGTGTTGTTTTGTACACCTGTGTTCATCTAGGGTTTTGATGAGTACTCCGGATTCTATCCACCTCCCTGGTTCAAATGCAGGTTTAATTGAGTACTCTAAATTGTCCCTTGCCAGAGAGTGGTTGTTCCCAATATGACTTGTAATGGTTATCTCACTAAAAGAAATAAGTTGGTGAAATGACTTCCTCAGAAGCATGTGGTTAATTAGTACTGATAGTTCAGCAATGTGATCCTGATGGAAAGACTATCCATTCATCCATTTTCTAAACTATATCCAATATAATGCAGGAGCCACAGGCTATCTTGGCAAGCAAGGGGTGCAAGGCAGGATACACCCTGGACGGAACACTAGTCCATTACAGGGCAGACACAGACACACACCAGGGTCAATTTCCCAGATGCCAATTAACCCCACTGTATGTCTTTGGATTGTGGAGGAAACCGGAGTCCACAGAGGAAACCCACACAAACACAGGGAGAACATACAAAGTCTACTCAGATAGCAGCCCAGGAACTGAACACACAGTCCCAGTACTGCACAGCAGCAATGCTAACCACTTTTATTTCTGGTTGTTTTGAGGAACAAAATGGACATGTTTTTACTTCTCTGGACAGATTGTTGTTGTTAACAAATAATTTTGTATTGTTTTGAAACCATGTTGTTGTTCTCACTGAGAGGGATACTGCCTTATGCTCTGCAGAATGTATTTTTAAACAAAGAAAAAATATTTTTGAATAAATAAATATGTTAGTCAGACATCTTAGTGTCTGACTATGGCACAAAATGTTAAAATTGAGTAAATTCTTTGAACGAACATGGACCTTCAGCAGATTCTCCGAGTCCTTACTGCAAAAGTTCTGGTGGCAGAAAGTGAACACAGATGCTGTGTTTTATTTGGTTAAAAAGTGAGAGGGAAAACAAATGGGCCAACTGCTACATTGAGAATGCATCTATATTCTCCATGCATTTGGAGAGACTCGTTGAAAAAGGAACAGTGATAAATCATTCGACAGAGCTGTCTGCAGAGGACGAAAGACAGAGAAGAATTTATCTATCTTGTGCTATCAATTTCCTTTTATTTATGTGTATAAACCATTTATAATTTAAACTTAATAAATGACTTCTGTAGAAGAATGTGTGTCAGTGAGAGAGAGAGTTCCTTTAGCAATTTCTCTCTGCTCACAAAACTTACACAAATCCCAAAGTCATTGCTATTACAGTGATGTTTTTAAGTGACCCCTTGTGAGTATTCAGACATTAAATGTATTGTACTAAATTAATTTTAAAGCCATTCTTGGAAGTATGTGGATGTTCAGTTAAGTGCAAATGTACTGCTTAGGTGTAGTTGTAATATATTTTTTTGTTCATGAGGGTGCATTGATCTAAAGATAATCCTGGCCAGACCTAAATTTGGGAATATTTTTGCATACCTGCTGTATGTCGAACGTCTGTCTGTTACATTAAGTCAGAATTTAACTGTAGTCTTGAATTTTGTTTTATACTATAGTGTACTATAGTGATTTTGATTATTATTCAAAGTGAATTTTGATCAGGCAATTTTGAGCAGGGACAAAGCTATAACACGCACTTAATATACAGTAAATGAAGCAGATAAATTATTCTCCTTTTCTGCCCCTAAAAGGAACCCACTCTTAATTATCAGTTTGGTTTCCAGGCATCCTGTAACTTTACTCAAGTCTGGGATCGTGGAATCTGGGAGTGTCTTAACTGAGCTCCTTTGTTTCATCTTCTTCTGTTTGACAGAACAATTAAGAAACGTATTGATCATGCTCTGTTGCTATTTAATGTAAACCAAAGGGAGAGACTATTTAAAACCAATGAACGGTGAAATTGTTACTTTACTTACAGTACATACAAATTAAGAAGTGAAGTGTTTTTTTTAGATTGACTGTTAATCTGCAATGCAGACGGCAAACAAGGTTTTTCACGCAGATATGCTGAATGTAAATCCGTATGCACACTCAGGTGACAAAATAAAAACAGGAGAAGGATGATTCACATGCAAAATCAACTGAGGCTGTGATCCAGCATTGCGTGTTTGTGCCTGGGTCATGCCAGCAGCTACGGGTGACCAAGAGTTTCCAGACTGCAGCCCACAGGTGTAATGATATCAGTGGACACTGCACAGCTCCTCCGCTGACTCTCCTGTCAGGCGCTGTAGGGCTCAGAGCACGTCAAGAGATGAGCGGGAAGCTCAAAGGAGCCTGTCCATCTGTCCTCACTGTGTATTGCAGGAGTCGCTGCTTTGAGCTGAGAAGTAAAGAAATGGTGGGCAGTTCCAACCTAGCTGGGTAGGGAATGAAAAATATTAGAAAAATTCATATGAACAAGATAATTACTGAAACTCACTGTTGACCATAATACTGTATTTTGCTATAAACTCAACACCATGATGCTGGCATGCGTAAGGTTTGCTGATACACCGCCTTTCTTGAGCTTGTCTTGTCTGAGTAGGGAACATCGATCAAGGGTCACCAAATGGCAGATAATCCAGGTGCATTAATATTTGAATTAAAAGTCCTGACAGAAAAGTAACAAATGGCATTCAGCATTCTGAACCGCATTGAGACGGGGAAGTCTGGGGCAGATTCTGGATTACACTGGAGAGTCATTTATTTGTATTTTTCATCTGAGTGTTGCCCACTTTGTGTGCCTCTGATTTATGTTTCCCTCTCTGCTAGCAGCTCAGAGCAGATGTGTCCTTCGCCCCCAGGCCAAATTTTTCCTGACCATAACGTTAAGTAAGATGAAAATATGCAAAAATATATTTTTTTAAATGGACCCTGGTAATTGGGTTTCCCTGAGCTAATCACTTTGCTTTCTCATAATAGCCTTCTGCTACTCAGATAGGCTTCACATACCATTTTTGCATCTTATGAGAATATGTTGAGTGAGTGATTCCTAACAGGAATACGTACTGTACAGTAGGAGAAGAGAATAAAAGTTCAGACCAATTTAATGTGCCTCCTGATGATTTTTTTTGAAGACCCTCTAAAGGATGGTTTTGAATTTTCATCAAAATGGACAAAACTACATCTTTCCAAAAGTCCTCTCACTTGTTATTCAGAATTTCAAAGGTAAAACATGGTCATAAACAAGAGCTGTAGACAATTCAATATTTTTCTGTTTTAATTAATCATTTCAAAATGCTTTGATGAGTCTTAGGGAGTCTTTAATTAGAGAAATGGCTATTGAAGTAATTGCATCATTTTTAAATTGTGTGACAAGCATCCATTTCTTTAAACATATCGCCCCATTTTTTTTCTTTCTCAGAAGACAGCTCCTAAATAAATTTACATTATGGATATAAAAATTAATATCAACTGCATTACTCTGATTTATGATACAACATAAAAAAATTAACAACACACACAAATCAGAAATGCTAAAGGCTGTTTAATAAGGTGTTTACAATAAATAAAGATAATTCCCTAGCTCTTTGGTTCTTTTTCAGACCTCTGATTTGCTCCTTATTCTATTTAACACTTTCACCACTGTCCTTATATTTTATCTGGATGGTCGTATGTTTTGTTGATTTTGTTTTGGAGATGAGGCATTTTGGTCACAGCTGTGGATGAAACATGTACATTCCTAGCCAATAATAATGACAATATTTAATTGCAATGGTAAATAATTAATACAAAATATTAAAGCAGCACAGCAGCCACATCAAAAATGATCTTAGAGCAAACCTATTTTCTCTCAAAAGAATACATTCCATTTTCTTCTGACATGGGGTTGGTCTGCTTTAAAAATACAATTGGGAAACTTATGAGTTCTTCTTTCTCTCTTTCCAATCAAAGGGAAGTGGAAATTAGTTTCAGGATGGCCCAGCTGTTTAAAAAGAGTACCAGGTGCAACAGCTGTGTCTGTCTCACAAGATATTGTGAAGGTGGCTAATTCTGTCAAGTTATTTATGTCGTAATCAGTCTAATATGTTTATTGCTGCCGTCAGATTTTTGGCCAGGTTATTGGCTGTCTCTCCAAATCTTTTTCCAATAGATGTTGTTCTGCAATGCCATCTGGCATTGTAGGTGCCAAGCAGGGGAATAGCTTCTGATGGGCATTGGCTTAGAAGACTATTAAGGTGATAGCCTGAAAGACTCTTACAAGACACTTCTGTGTTGTTGAAAAAGTGATGTATGTTGGTCCAATCTAAGTAAGGATGAGGCACTATGCTTAGCTTTTAGAGCAGATTTCTGGGACAAATTGTACATTTATCTTCATTAATACCAATTGCTTCTTGTGTTTCAGTAATGGGTTTGTCCAGAATTTGAGTATGTCTGCTCACAGTATGATCCTAGCCAAACCACAGCTGTGTTTAGCCATGGTCACTTGACCCCGAAGTGGACCAGGAAAACCTTAAGCCTTTCAAGAATAGTATGAATCAGCCAGTGCATTTTCAATAAGAATGCAGGGGCATTTCCACCTTACCATTAACAGGATAGAAGCTTTACCTGAAGTGCAAAATACTGCTGTCATATCACTCGAAAATGTTGCTGTTTGGTTTTGATTCTTTGCTAGTTTCTTCCCTTTAGTTAAATAACTTGTTTCCTGGAATCAGATGGCAAGGTCACTCCAGACACTCTGGGCAATTACATGTCTATTGTGTGGAGTCCAAGGGAAGATTGCAAGATGATGAAGTAGCCTTCTATGAGAGAGTGACCCTGAGGTCAGGGGCAGTGAGAAGTAGAAGTGATTTATTAGTCAACAGAAGAAAAGGAAATACATGCATTCAGAGTGGACAAGGCCACTGCATTGTTACTGTTACATAGGCATCAGAGCAAAATTTCACAGCTCGCAATCCTGAATAGGATGCCCCATTGATATTTACTGCATTCCTCCTTTATTTGTGCTTTGTTTGTTTTATGGCACGTCTTTCAGATGTGTCTCTTGGCCGTTCTAAATCCCTGCCGTTGCCTGTCCTTGTTAGAGTGATGAAGCAGGAGGGATGAGATAAATTGTGTTAAAATGGTTTCAGCCAACTTCCTGGATGGCTCCTAGCATTTATGTAACAAACCAAGGAGCTTTGAGCAATAATGGCTTACTAAGTTATAAGAAACAAAATACCATGGGAAATCAGTATGGTGGAATTAAATGCATGACATGGGAATATAGAGATTTACCATTTTTACATCACTTCTTTCTCCTTGAGCGTTAAATGAAATAAAAGGGGCAGCAGAGTTTAGGAATCTCGACTAGGGGGCTCAAACCTTCAGTGAGATGCTGCTCTTGTACCCTTGAGCTAAGTACTTCACTCAGATTAATCCAGTAAGTGCCCTGCTACTGTATGTACGGTGCCCTTTATTTATTCATAACTCCACTGGAATAGAAACAAAAATATATAACATAGTGGTTCTTAACCTTTACTGCAGCCTGCACTTCTTTGGTTCTCAAAATATGTTTACGCATCACTTATCGTTGAAGTAAGTGAGTTCTTTAAATCTAAGATACATAATTGTAGAATGAAAGAGAATTGTTCATTTTAATTTTGCAGTGAAATTAACATTACATGAAAATTACACATTTTTTAAATTTACCTTCTAATACCTCGGTTTAAGGAAACAAAGTAGTTGTGCATACATGCTTAATTTGTGATTTTAATGATTTACCTTCTGAAGAAATCTGGCCTGTCTCACATCTCCAGAAAGGGCATCTCATTCCACCGTGGGGTGTGTGCAACCCAGGTTTAAAACCACTGATACAGCAGAATGAGTTATAGATTGAATCATTTGTCTTGCTTACAGATTTCTAATTCTCATCGTACTAGCTTTGCATAAAGCAAAGTTATATGTGTCATAAATACTTAAGTCCAGAAAGCATGAGGGTCACATGTATTCCAGCATCAAAGTATTCCTTTAAGAAGAATCCAATAAAATCAAATTTACGATAACATCGTGCTCTTAGAAAGTACAGTGGAAGATTCCATATATAGAAGACTAAGAAGGTTTCCTGTTTCCCTGGGGCATATAGAGACGTAACCCACAGAACATACTCAGTAATAGCATGTATCATCACATTTAAGGTCAGAGAACTCTTTGACTGCAGGCAAATGGTCATTGTCCTCAAAGTGGAAACCAAAGGCTTTTAGGGACCTAGAGAAATGGTCTAAAACCACAGCTCAAAAGAACCAGAACCTATCAGCACCCTATCAGAGGAATCTTGTTGGTGTAGTTGGAGAAAATACTACAGTAACTTCAGAGATATGCATACATGTGAGCCTCATTTGTCCAGAATTAAATTATTTCTGACAAATTTGAGTTTGCTGTTAACATTATAGTATAACATTTTTATGTTTTAAGCAAGAAACATTATTCGGCTTGGAAATCTATCTGTTATGTGACTGTTTTTTTGGTTTTCTGCAGGGCACTACTGTAAGTAGGTCACCTGGTTGTCATTGTATATGAAAATTTGTCCTCAATCGACCCGAAAAACAGTACTGTAAATACAGAAATTATACTTAAATCCCAAACATATGCAATGTCTGTACTGTACAATACTCACTGTATATTTTCTGCATGTGTACTGTAGATATAAAATGTTACTTTGCATCTGGACTCGCTCAGAGTTTGAAGTAATCCAGAACATTTTACCTTATACAAAGTTACTCTGCTACAGCATGGTAAAGCTCAGTAAAGTTCAAAATAAGACATAGATAAAGTGTATTGTGGAAATGCATGACAAAGCACAGTAAATACAAGTTATAAGCATGGTCATAATCATGGGAAAATATTTAGATGACTCACTCACTGTATGAAAGAAAAAAATCAACAGGTTGAATTCCATTTTAGTATCACTGACAAAGGCTCAAGGGCTTTCTAACAATTTTTTGTTTTCTCATTTTTATTTCTTTTCTGGGTGGCTCAGGTGGTTGTGTCATCAAAATATGTCTACTTCCAATCCCTTGGATTTTAGCTTTCATTAGTAAAGGATTTAGTTTTCTCACAAGGACTAGAAAAGAATACAGATGATACTTTTTCAAGACAAATCCATTAAACCTAGTTTTATTGTATCCCAGATCTCCAGGGTAAAATTGTAATGGGGAAAAAAATGGGAATGTGGTCCAGACAAAATTTTTGCAATCACTCATCCCAGTAGGGTGCCACTTCAGAGAGAGATAATTCTGAATAACAAATGAAATTAGTTGGGACTAAATTGCTTTCCAAAAGCAAACGGAACCACGGTAGGTTAAACTGCAGGAGACTGCATACATGCGGCCTTTCAATGCAAAAGTGTTCAATAATAATATTGTGTGTGAACTATATTAGCTAAATAAAATATAACTATTTTATAAAGCACCTTTAAAAGTGGCTTCTCAAAGCACTTTACAGTAAGAAAAAAAAGCACACAATAAGAGGAGACAGCAGAATGACACAATTACATAAGGGTCTGGGATACAGTAGGAAAGCAAAGGGGCAGACAATGAATCAATTCAATAAAAGCCCTTTTAAAGAAGCTGGTTTTCCAGAGTTAGGTGGCGTAGCAAGAGAAGGACCTGTCACCCATAGAGTGTAGATGGGCTTGGAAGACAGACAGGAGACCAGAATTAGACAAACAAAGGTTGTGAGGTGGGGGGTAGGACGATAGTAAGTCAAACAGGTACTGAGGAGCCAAGCCATACAGAGCCTTTTAGGTGGGCGTGAGGGTTTTGAAATCAAATTGAAACCTGATAGGAAGGCAGTGCAAGTATCTTTTAGAACGACAAATATTTCTTTCCTGTTACTTCCAATCTAAAGCTACACTTTATCTTTTGCTTATTCTTTGATGTGTTTTGCATCACTCTAGTCTCTTTTAAAAGTGGCCTTTCCATATCTACTCCTCAGTCTGAAAAGACCAGTGGAAGGTAAACTGATGTTGCACAGTGTTCTGAGTTACACAGTTCAAAGGCATCGTGTTCTGTGGCCTGTGCCGCACTGAAATTCTTCCCATCCTGATGCGTTTTTCCGATCTAACACACAGAGTCTTCCGAAGCAGTAAAGGACATGCCAGTAAATAACCACATAGGCTGAAAGAAGAAGAGATCAAATACACTCTTTACATTCTGTACTGTAGAACAACAGAAGGAAATTAGGCAAGAGAAGTTCAAAGTCATTCCAAAAGGCCACACTTTATAGATATGGAAGTGTTCATAATAAAGCATTGCCTTGTTTGTTTGTATTTTAACGAAACTGTTCTCCCACAAAGAAAAACTAATTCTCGCTGCTTTTGCATTAATGTTTTGAAGGGGTTGGGGGGGGTGGAAGGCACTCTCAGTGCAGAGTACTCTGTCAGGACTCCCCAAGAGAGTATCGCACGCCTGCACTTGGACTTAATTGGTTTCTAATGGCCTCATGCAGAGAGCCAACACAAGACTACGACGATTGGACGACTGCCAAAATGGCTGGGGTGCGAATTAGAGAGGAAGGACGAGCTAGTAGCTGCTTTTGAAGGTTGAAATGTTCTGAGTCCAAAATCTAAAGAGCAATAGCAGCTCACCTGTTTCGGGATTTGGGGAGGACATTAATTATCACAAAGGCTTTGTACATGGTTGGGCTGTTCTCTTAGCTCTTTTCGGATTTTTGTCTGTGTTTTATTTTTGGCAGTTTTCTCCCCTCGGGACAGTATGAAGAACCTTCCGTGCAAGAAAATGAAGAAGGTGAAGGGAATGCAACCTGTTTTTACACTGTTTTTGTCATCCCTCCAGTCCCAGGGAGTAGGAGTCCCATAACCCTTGCAGCAGGAATCCAGTCATTTCTGTTTCACATCCTAGAGGGTTCTCCTTCAATAGTAATTCAGCATTTAATGAGTTTGCAGTTCATTTGAATGTCATTCACCAGGTGCACAAAGTCATCACTCTAGCCCAGGTGGAAGTTGAACAATTTGTTACACTAGATAGAATTGTATGTAAATTAATCTAAAAAGCATCATAACCATTCTCTTACTATAGTCTTGAGCAACATAACAGAGACAGCAGCTCCTACAGTATATATTCTGCTGCGAACATCTGTCTGTCTCATCCATTTATTACCAGCCTGTGTTCATCTCTGTTCTTCACTGCTCTGGAACAGCCAATAAATTCTTAATGCTATTTGTCATCAGCATTACATGCAACATGTTTAACATGTTTATAGAAACAAAATCATCTAAAATCAAGGAACCTCAAGTTCATGTCATGTGTGCTTTTGTGCCTCTAGCTGACCACTACACATGGCAGGGCTTATTAAGGATCACCCAGACTGGTGTGGAGACAGAGCTGCTGATGGGATCCTCACTTAGCCTTCTGAGGTAGCAGTAGTGGTTTTCATTGATTGTTGTGCCTCTTCTCCGGCTGGAATTGACTCTAGAGTGTTTCAGTCCCAGACAGCAGTGTGAAAGTAGACGTTTGCTTCAGCAGCATGGGACCAGGATTCCCCTACTGATGGCACACAGATTGCAGGATGTGAGGGTTGTGATTAGTTAGCTAGAGCACTCTGGCATACAGTGACCCTTGTGACTTCCTGAGCCCCTGCAGGTCTGCAGAGACTTTACCTCCAGTCTGCCCTTACTCTCCTGTAGCTGAGCAGCTTGCAGTGTGTCCGAACATGAGTTGGGGGACAGGCGCTTCCCTCTCCCAGTGCACTACAGCTAGGGTTCCTCTGACCCAAAGCATTAAAAAACAGGGGATCATTTCAAATAGGATGAGTATAAAAAAATTAAGAACTGTAATAAAAGAGATCACCTTTACACGTGTGCTAGGATTCTCACAGCTTGGTTAACTGCATTCAGTGAGATTGAATAACAGTTGAGAGTTCATATTTAGGTACAAAAGATCAAATTAATGGCAAGATTGTAAAACCGCTAATCCAAAAAGAGTTCCTCTGGGTTGTCTGTCTTTTGGGATTGCTCAGCTTTTCTGAAGAGCCTGTGAGCCCTGTACCCCTGTGACCTGTACCCCTCCCAGAATCACATGTGCTAGACATTAAGATTTATTCCAGCTTTAATCCAGTTTTAAAGATGATCTGTGTAATTGAACACATGGAAAGAATTTGACATGCAAATGTCTCCTCAAGTATGACTGAATACAGTGAAGAAGAAACAACGGGTGCTGTATAAAATGAACTGCTAGCAACATCCTTAATTTTCCTCTTTTTATACATTGCAGAATTATATTCTTGGTGTTTTATGTCAACAGTCAATGGCCTCATTGAGTATATGCCATTTTCTATTTTTTATAGTGGTCTGGTAAAAGACAACCCCAGGACAGCAACTGAAAAAAATGACAGATGATTTTAGTCAATAAAATGGAGCACAAAAGGTTAATGGATGGATTTCTCAAGTGGGTCAGCCAGTAAAGGCATTACCCATAGAACTCGGGATGAGCTGTGTAGTCCAGACGCTGCTGCTCTGTGGCAGGGCCAAGACAATAGCTGACAGTAACCAATATTCCCCACTCTTCAAGGCAGTGCTGCAGGCCTCTGGGCTTTCTGGAGGAGAGTATGCACTGTCTTCGTCATGGCAATGCAGGGGCTGCTTTGCCAAACTGCATGGAGTTTGGATGGGTTTCCTCCCACAGTTCACAGACATACGTTAATTGGCTTCTGGGAAAACTGGCCCTGGTGAGAGTGTGTGTGTTTGCATCTATGTGTCTGCCCTGCGATGGACTGGCGTCCCATCCAGATTGCATCCTATTAGTCACCCCTGGAGGAGGAAAGAACTGTTTGCAAATTAAAAAGAAATGTAAATGATGGAGACAATGTTTGAAAATATTGCATTTACCATGCATTTTTATTTTTTCTTAGTTTCCTATTCAGTTTACTGCTACAACCCTCACGCTAGCATAGGAGAGATAAAAGAAACTTGCAGATGCCCCTCAAAACAGGCATTATCAGGACATCCGATTCCTTACCACAGTGTCAGCACACAGCTCCAATGACACAACAAAGGCATCACAAGGAGGGCAGGGGACAAACTCTTTCTAACAGCACTGCCAGCTCACTCGTTGAACTACGGTATGAGCCTGACGGTTTTTCCACCTTCCCAAAAACAGAATATTATTATTGCTTTCCTGAAATGTACTTGTGTATGAAATTCAAAAGCATTAGAATACTTGAATCCTCTGAGACCTTGCTCATTTCTGTGCCCAATCTGTAGGTTTCAGTATGACCCGGTAATGTTAGCCAGGGGGCTGCTGAGAGTCACGGAGAGGAGCTGAAGCTCGTTAGTGTGCGTTAATGAAAGGATCTGACTCATTACTGCTGAGCCTATCGCCTCTGTGCCTGGCATAATTGAAGTGTGATTGTGTGTTTTTTGCTCTCACTACAGCCTCAGTGGTGCCCAGAACAATTAAAAAGAAAATAGGATTTTATTTTTTCAAATCAGAGTTTATTAGGTTCATTTTACAAGCAAAGTAAAAGCTCTGGCTGCGATCCACCAGCCAGACAAAGAAAGTTATTTTACAATGGAAGAATGGGTCTCCATGCACAATCACAGGTGTACAGTAAGTGTCATTGTGGTAAAATGGTCAAGCACAGAGATGAGCACAATGATCATTCATATGTTTAGTGACTTTTCTTAATGACAGAAACCTAATGGCCTACCTGTGACGTCCATGCTATCAAATTTAATCTGATGGACCTTCTGGGATTCAGGCATACCTATATTATCACTTTTTATTAGGTATACTTCTCATATCACTTTCAGTAACCACATATCTAGATGATGGTGATGGTGGCCTAGAGCTCATCTCAGGAAGCACTGGGTGCAAGGTGGGATACACCCTGGACAGGACGCCTGAGCATTCCAGGACATGCACAGATACAAACACACACCACAGCCAATTTTTACAGAAGCCAATTAACCTACCACTATGACTTCAGATTCTGGGAGGAAACTGGAGCATCTACAGGAAACCGGCACAAACATTGGGAGAATGTGTAAACTCCACACAGACAAGGATTAAACTAAGGGTCCAACACTGCAAGGAAACAAAACTAACCAGTATGCCACAATGCCACCCAGAGCCTTTATTTGTATTGCCCCTAACCAATTTTCAAGTAGTCTCAGTTTCATGTTATCTATCCATGCTGAAACTGCTGCTAGGTAACTTGCTGTATCAGGGCTGCTGTTCCAGCTGGTTTTGGAATCCGTCAGAATTCCCTGCCTCAGAGGGAGATCACAATTTCACTTGACAGGAAATCAGCGAACAGTGAACAGAGAGATGGGTATGAATGTTACTCAGGAAAGGGAACTTATTGAAACCCAAGAGAGATCTGGTTGCTTAATAGATTTATCATCCACCACAGGCATACTCAAAAAAACACACACATTTGCAAAACATAAGCATGTTTCTTCAAGGAGGAATGGGTTTCATACTGACAGCTAAAATGAAAAATGTTTTATACGCTGACAGCAAAAATACAATGGAATGAATAAAGACATATACTGTGTCAGGGACTTAGTATTCAATGAATACAGAGATCCTATATGACAGAACTGATCAAAAGGTGGAAAAAACACAATTGTTATCATATATCTCAATAGGTCCAGTTGTTAAGGTACGGGACATGTTACCAGGAGGATCCGGGTTCGTCTCACAAAAGGCTAAGCCTCTCACTGTGTGCCCAATTCAGCACGTTACTGAACTACCTTGTGTTCTATCCTTCTAATGAGACAGAAATCTAATTTTGTTGCAGAAGGTTCCTTTATAGTGTTACACAATTATTTTTTTAATTACATTGCATGTACATCTTACTGTTATTTTCTGACTAGGTGCAATACGTGATCTTCTCTGTATTGCAGTCCCTGCTACCATCATACTGTATCATCTGCAGAAGCATAACTCTTTTTTATTTTTTTTTCTTCCCCTTCAATTATCCAGAGCATATGGGTGAGAAAAAGCAGTTTGTTTTCAGCAGATATATGATAATATAGAACTGCCTGCTCAATATTTATTACAGTGCCTGTCTTTGTTCTGTTGGTGGCTGAACCTGCAGTAAATACATATTGATGTTCAAAGAGCATTGGGAGACAACACTATGGGCATGCTAAAGAGCTAATACCTTTGCCGCCTTGCTTATTGTGTAGTTAACGGTGTGATTTCTCCAGCAGTTGCATGGTCACTTTGTGGCAGATCACAGCCAATATTCAGAGCTGCCGGATTATCGGAAGCCTCTAATTAGCCTTTTGTCTTCTTTACACTCCCCCATGCTCCAGTAATCAAATAATAAACAGAGGTGTGCTGATCTGTATTCCAGTCTCACTATGCTGAGATGCTCTTACCCTTATTTCTCCCAATCAGGAATTGACCTCTGAGGAGCAGGTATAAGACGCTTGCATCAATTCATCCAATCAAAAAACTACTTCTTAAAGTTCACTGAGATGCAGCTGTGAGTGAACATTTGTCCACTTACTGCATATGCCAAATTCAGAAGTAAATTTGCTTTATTTATGTTTAGCTTTTCAATTGTTTCCCGCACTTAACCACAACTCTCTTTTTTTATTAGGACATCACTGTGCTTTACTTTGCTTTCACCATACTTTATCATGACATCACTGTGCTTTACTCTGCTTTTAACATAGTTTACCACTGTGGTTTATTCTGTTTTATCATGGCATACCATGGGTAGGGTGTGTAAAAGGCACGCCGCAAAGATGGATCAAATAGTGCCGATTTCTGCTCAGATCTTGTTTTATACTTATGCTTTCCAGCAGGTGTTTAGATTTCCCCTGCCATTGCTGAGCACACTTGTAGGGATTTGACAGAGCTGTGAGACAGACAGCGAGTTAATTCTATGGGTCTTGACTAATTGACACTAATGCTGCCTCAGTGCTAATGTATCTCTGCTTTGTTCCCATTGTGAAAGGTAATCATCTTACCCTAGCTGGATTGGGACAGGAGAGAACACTTCTCTAGCTAAAACGCAGGATTAACATTGGGGTGATCTTTAAGCTCTCACTTCAAGCAGCTTATGGAGAGGTTTTTTACAATCCTTAAGAAGTTGGGTGTGTACATTCCAGAGGCTAAAGTTGAACAAGGTCATCTTTCCTCTTCATTTGAGATGAGGATAATGTACATTGTGTTATAAAGTTGCACTTTTCTCCAAGATAGAGATCCAAATTCCAGGGAAAGGGGGTCAGGTAGGGCAGTATTTGGCATCAGTTCTCAGTTATCTAAATGGGATTTAATTTTCTTGATTAATTGGATAATTGTAATACTTCCCCGCAGGAATGCAAAATGTATTGGACATGAAATGTTTTAAAGTCATTAGATCTAGATATGTAGATGTATCAATAAACCTGTATTTGTGTAACTCTTCTTCTACTTCTACTGTAGAAGTGTCTCCTAAAATAAAGAGAGCTGTAGCTAGCAAAATTCTTAATTAACAGATCATTTATTTATTTTCAGAAATTATTAATTTATTTTCATTTGATGCCTTGTGCAACAGCCATGTTCAGTCATGTTCAGTTGTCTGATGGTTTGTTCCTTGATGCCCTTTCAGATAATGGTTTTTAAAGGTGCCGTATAGGTTAATATTTTTACCTTTGGTTATGATTATCTCATACACATGACTCATACCCAGGAAAGAGAGCTCGTGGTCTCTGACAGGAATGCTGTGAACTAAGGAAGATCTACTAATAGATATCACATGAACTGCACCAGTAAATACCAAAGGGATAATCCCCACCGGAAGCTCAAGGTCTTAATATTGTGGTGCTTCTCTGATGTTGTTGTTTTTATTATAATAGAGTAAAATCTGCCTTATATAAAAGCAGCCGTGAATTAGCATTTCTAGGTCATCTATTTCACAATTTTTTTAATTTTTATCAGGAAAATTCTATGCTGTGTTGTTTCCCCAACAGTCCTGTTATAGAGTATATTGTGGAATGTCAAAGCAAATTTAGAAACTGTGTATGGTTCATTAAATATATATATGGATATGAATGATAAGAACATGGAAATTCTAATTATTGTCACATAGTGGTAAAAAAAAACCAAAACATTACTTAGTTGTATCCACTTAGATCAAGTGGAAGAGCTCTGAGTTTTATTTTCAATTCACATATAGTTGTGCTGACTGCAGAACTACAGTACATACAATTTAAATTTCATTAGGTTAGCTACAGAAAACAAAATCAAATGTTTTCCTCATTATTGATTAGTTGGCTCAGTGTAACTTGAAGTTAAAAATACTGGTGTGTTAAGACTTCTTCTGAGGTTGTAATAACCTGAACTTTATCCCATGCAGGTACAGACGCCATTGAAAATGCTTCTGATGCTTTTAGCATAGTGTATTAGGTTTCCATGAATGTGAATGAGAGAGGCGCAGGCCTGAGCACAGATAGAAAGCATGTTGACTAATGTTGCTTTCGGAAGACAAGAAAGGCCATGGGAATTTGGTGATTTTAAAGAAAGCAATTCCAACTGTAAAAGTTTTTTTTTTAAGTCAATTTACTGGAGTTGAGCAGAGACCTTGAAGAAGTAATATGCCATGTGGATTTAATGTAAATTCAGGCGGCAGATTCCACTTTAAGCACAATGGAATTGCCTCCAAGCGGCTTGTAAATAAAGCATTTTAGTAATGACTTTTGCTAAAGCATACTAGTGTCAGCACCACAGCATCTGAGGAGAAGCACGACAAGACACCCTCTGATGGAGTGTCTCTCACGGAGGCGTGACAAATTAATGCTGCTTCAGCACTGAGAATCAGGAGGAAACACCATGAAAAATCGCAGCCTAAGCTGTTGCATTTTTTGGCAGATTATTGTTTTGCTTTCCGGTAGGCGATAATTTCTCTCTTTTTTAGTGATGAGAAATGAATCAAAACCCTGCCACGAGCAAGTTCTCATTTTATTGTGCATGAATGGGTTTAAAG
This sequence comes from Lepisosteus oculatus, assembly GCF_040954835.1. NCBI lineage: Eukaryota > Metazoa > Chordata > Actinopteri > Semionotiformes > Lepisosteidae > Lepisosteus > Lepisosteus oculatus. Next base: position 32,872,041 of record NC_090704.1, read on the forward strand.
ATTACTGAAGCAATCAAAAAGGTTAACTGCAAGAAAAATGAATCATCTTAAAAGATTGTTTAGAAGACCTGAAGAGCTTTAGTGGAAATGTATCAGTCTTCCTCAATATTTATGAAGCGGTGTGGTATGCAATGTTAATTTTGCTATCGTTTTTTTCCATTCCATTGCTTTGGGCTGCAAGACGTGAGGGAATGTCTAGGAAGGACAGAGGTTTTTTATGTGGAAATCATAGTTTTGCATCTGAATTCTCTTCTTGATTTGCTAGTGTGTAAAACTCCTATAAAGCTTGTGTGATCATTCACGCAGTGAATCTGTGGTCTCGAGGGCTGGTCAGCTCTTCCTGTGACTCGCATAGACCTGCACCACAGATTATTATTACCTGCAGCACGTCTGACCTCGTTTCTGTTGAGCCAACTGCATCTGGTATCAATGTTTAATAAGTCCCTCTGCATTGTAAATATGGGGGATTAAAGATCACTTAAGGAAGGAGAGACATAATGTCAAGCCCGTCTGTTACCACTGGTAATTCTGTCTGTATTTGTTCTCAAAATTTGCTACGGTAGGATTAACAAATGGCACATGTGACAGTGTAATCTGGGAGCACTGGCTTTCCTAAATTTACCTTCAGTCTGAGAGCACAGAACCACTCCTTCACTTCCTCCTGTGCTATAACCATAGGAATGGATCTGAAATGGACTTCGGTCATCAAACTCCAGTACCCTGGAGGTGCTGTAGTATATGTGTCTTGACAGAAGTAACACCAGAATTGTCGTTATACAAATCAACAAATCTGTAGAGTAAAAAAAGTAAGATTTACATGTAACATTCAGAAAACCCAAGTACTTCATGAGCAAGCTCCAAAAATGATTATGCACCAGTGCCATCAATTGAGACATGACCATAGAAGTAATCTTTTACATAAAATCTGATATTGACAAGGAATCCAACATCGCCTGAAATTGGCAAGTCTAGCCTTTGACCTCTGAAGGAATAATGCGTTTGAGGATTGTGCTCTCTCAGCCAGGTACCAAAAGCATGGAGGAAGAAAGTTCTTAACCAACCAGTTTAATCATGGTGTCATATCCTGTTTCTCTGAGTAGTCACACAGGCTGTGCAATGTAACTGAGGTAAGTACAACAAGGCTCATTGCAGTGATAACAGGATGGACTATTTTTTTTAATAATCACTGGTTCAGTAGCAAATAAAATGCATTATTTCTGTATAACAATCCTGGCAGGTGAGCAGCAAGTCAAAGGCTCCAGGCTAAAGCTCCTGACAGTTCTATCCATTAAGACCTCCCATAAAATAATGACCTCATTAGCCTCCAGAGTACTCCCTTACCCCAAACCTCACTCCTTTTCTTTTATCACCCTTATCACACTTCTAGTGAACACCCCTCAGAAACGCCCACAGACAGACAAGACATGATGAAAATGGCAACATTCTTGCATGATCATTCCTGCCACAAACAACATCTAACATTGAATACATTCTCCATTGTGCAAAATAAGAACCAGCGCTGTTCCTATTTCCCTTCATGATTGCCCTGGGCTTTTCATAGTCTATATAGCAAAGTCTCATGTGTATTTAATATTATTCAGTTTGTGAAAGTTTAATATTCTGTGGCAAAGCTCCTATCACAGATAGGAATCACAAGAGAGGACGACAGAAGAAGCAGCTCAAGGACATGGTAAAAGCAAACATGAAGAAATATAACCTTGATATTTCCCATTGGGATATTATGGTCCTTAACTGAAGTAGGTGGAGGGAGAATATCAGGGTAAGAACCCAAAACTTTGAGACCCAGAGGTGTCAGATCAGGGAAGAAAAGCACAGGGGTCAAAAAGAGCTCACTATGACCAGACTGCACAGTGCATGACCAGATATCTCCTGGGACAACACCTTCTCAGCCTGCCAGAGAGTGTTAGTGTTTCCAGTCATGTTCAGGTTCATGGAAGACAATCACCCTTGATAGTGAGATTCATTCAGTTCATTCGTTCTCTCATTCATTCAGTAATTGATTGTGTACAGCTACAGTAGCTTCTACTAGGATTAATAGATGGATATAAAAGAGATCACAGATAAAGAACGGGTTTTAAACTGTGCTTTGCACCTTGGATGGTAAGGTGGCACAGCAGCTCGTGCTGCTGTCTCACAGACCTTGAGTCTTGGGTTTAATTCTGCTCTTGGCTGCCTCCCATGCAGACATTACATGTTCTCACTGTGTTTTCCTGGCTTTTCTCAGTCTTCTTTTCCAGTGTCTCAGCCAAGGAATAGTGCACTGGGATTGCTGTAAACCTCACAAGATGTAAACAGGTTCTAATATTCATGCACGTTGCACAATATGACAGAGAATGCTTTTCATATGCAATAGCTAATTCAAGATGGAGACTGGCATACTGCATAGGAAATTCCTGGCATCTGCAATAGCTAGGTTTGATAAAACCACCTCTTACAATCTAACAAATCCCAACAAAGCAGCTATAATACTGTATAGCTAGACAGACATCTGTCAACAACTGCCACTAATCTACACCAATAAAGAATGAAAGATTCAATAGATATTTACTGAGTTGAGTATTTTGAAAATACAGTACATATACACAGTATATGAGACACATATATTTGTATAGATGTATATTGTGCAGCATGCAAACAGTCTAGCTTGTAAAAGCCAGGGTTCTTGGATGGATGATGAGGTGAGTGTTCTTTGATTTCAATTGGGAGGGCGGAAGGGGGTTCAATACTCCTCTAATGCATCTGTGGGTTTTAGATCCGCATGTTTGAAAATGTCAGTTTTTGATTTAATTCCGTACTCAGGCTCCTAGAGCTACACTCAGTGGTCACGCTAATGATACCTGTATGAGATAATATTGCAGGAAGTTTGACTATAAACAGCTGTCAAAGCACCTTCAGATGTCAGAAGAACAGTACTTCGCAGTGCAGGTCTGAGGGAAAAGCACAGCCCTGAGATTGGAACATGGTTAGTGAGGAAACAACATTAACTTTACCCCTTAAGACAGGAACTGGGTGAACTGTGATCCTGGGGCAGTGCTGATAAGGTAATTTCATGCTGTGTAATGCCAAATTCCAGCTAAAAGCACAGTACGGAGTCCCAGTGCCAATGAACCCAGTGCAATTGCAATTATCCATCTGCCCCTTCCTGTGCCTGGGGTCTCTGATTAGTACAAGATAATAATAATAATAATAATTGTTTTAGTATTTCTAAGTACTTTTTTTTGGGGAAAAAAACTTCTATTGAATAATCGCACAATTCTACAGTCTCCTGTTCTATAACATACAATGGGCCTTGAAATGAAATGCAAACAACGAGATATTAGGTACCTTTAGTCCCACATTAGGAGAGCGCATAAGTAAATGAAGTGTTGGGGGGATGCACGATGTTCCATGAATACGATTCATGTAGGTCACCCACGGCAGGGCTGTTTAATTGCCAGGCCCCCTCCCAGAGGCACTGACACCAGCAAATAGCTCAAGACTGATGACCCTTTTCATATTGTTCCTCCCCGGGGCTTTTTCTTCATTGTTCTTAATAGGAACTGATCAACGCGCGGTCACTCAGCTGGATCAATCCACATCTCATTTGCTTTACTTTTCTCATCATAATGAGTCAATATAAAACAAAAGCCCAGACAATTACGCCCCCTAAAAAAGCGCAAAGGAGAAACACTTGACGTAGACATTCTTCAGGCAGATAGTGGGGGGCGCAATGGAATCAAAGATAAAAACAACACTTTTTAATCTGCGGGAGCGACCAAATGTATGCGTACTGTATTCTGTAGCGCTTGTATCAGTTTCTGTGCTCCATCTCCTATTGGGGCATCTGATTCGGTGTGCTCATTGTTTAGTTAATAAGCAATTTCCACTTGCCTAGTTTCCTTTTCTTTTGCAAATCCGGGGCTGTTTGTTAGCTTGTTCCTGAGGCTCGTTGCAGCAATGGTTTCGAAAGGTGTTTCTGAGCGAAATGTCAACCTAATTGTAATTCGCAATGACTTCACTCCTTTCCCCCTGTCGTTGTCGTAAACGGCATTGCTCAAAACCAAACCAGCGGCTTTAAACTGTGAGGAAAAATATTATATCATAGAAGAATTTTAATTATAGTAAAAAATAATGAGACCTAATGGACTAAACATAACCCAGGTCAGGTTTTAGACCCTAGGCAGGTGCATCATCTTTGATCACTTTTCCAGACGTGTTTAGAGAGAAACGTAACTTCTGTGTGCAGCAAAGCTGACATGAAGTTCAGGTGGGTAGCTGCGTCAGCATGCATAGGCTGCAAAGGAACAAGTAATAGGTTTATTCCACGCTGAAAAAAAAGAAGAAAGAGAACACAACGTTTCGGCCGTGGAGCCTTCTTCAGGTGTGAGAGAGACAGGGCAGTAAGCAAAGGTAATGTAGCGAGAGAACAAAGGTTGGGAGGAGGGAGGAGTGAGAGGCGGGAGCAGGGGACAGAAAGAGAGGCCAATCAAGAGGTGTGAAGTCAGAATGTATATACAGTAATATGTATATACATTGATGCATAGAATACACATGAATTGTTAAGATGTTTACAGTGTTATACAGTATACTGTAAAGAATACTGGATATTCCAAAAAGATGTCTGAAGAACTGAACTTGCTTTAACGTTTGAGAAGACAAACTGTATTTCTTACAGCAGCCTGCTTATCTCTTGCAGCTGTTACACAAGCTAAACAGTGGATGAATAGGAATTAATATTTATTGCAGAAATAGTAATACAAAAATGACTTCCATTAGGACTGGAATACTAGAAAAAAACACTTCTCCAACAAAGCAGAAATACTTAAATGTCTAAATAACATTTAAAAAATACAATGCGTAAAATCGTATAAATGTTAATTAATTACAAGTGAAGTGTGTACATTTTTAAGCAACATTTCAACTACACGGACTCCCAGCTGGCTCTTGGATTATCTGTGTTTCTTTTTTCCCAAACTGATATAACTGAGGTTATAGCAATGACCACCAGAATATATGTTTTTCAGCTCATGGCTGAAATCTCTTAACACAAATTGTGCATATCTACATTTTGTCATGAAGGGACTGGGAATGCAAATGATTTTGCTCTGATCTGCAACTCAAGCTCTTAAGGGGAGAAAGTAAAGTAAAAAAGGAGCAGGAAACATCTGTTTATTCCCCTTTTCAGGTAATGTAAGTTCAGAATACAGGCTATTCTATATACATCACTATAGCTACATATGGATAACATCTTATATATCTGCATTTCCTGTGTTAGGAGCGGTACCTCTTGTTGTGCTTATTCTAATCCTTAGAAAACCAGACCTATTCAATACTCACATAACATTTGATAATTGCAAGCAGCGACTACAGAAATGGACTCAAATAACTAAGAATATACTGTATGTGCAAATACAAGTTATGTGAATAATATTTTTTATGTTAAATTCTATTTTATAGCTACTATATTAAGTGTTATAAAGATATTTTTTAGTGTAAGCTGTTTGCATTCATTTATACAAAATACATACAGTACAATGAGCACCCATTGTACCTACATGACAGAGAAGGGCGTTTAATCAAGAAGAGACATGTGCTTTTCAGTGGACACCAGCTGTAAGTAATGTTTCTCCTCAGAGACTCTACACCATCTGACAGTGCAGTGACATATGCTCTTCTTTCCCAAAGGACCCCAGCCTTTCCTCCATGTTTAAAACTCTCCTGTTAGGATCTTCTGTTTGTTTGTGCCTGGCTTTGTTTATTTATCTGTCACTGTGTAAGCCTTTCATTTTTAATTGGGACACAACATCATCACTTAGTGAAAGCCTGGCCCCAGTGCTGCCTGCCTGTTTTTTCAGCACTGGCCCCTGCACTGATCTCCTTCTTGTGCTCCAAAGGATTCTCTTTGGCTGACTTGGTACCAACACGTCAACCATACACCATGAAAAGATAAGCTACCAAATGGGAACATTCTATTCTAACTAAATTGAACAGCAGCTCTCCTGCCAAATGAAGACAAACGAAAACGAAAAAAATGTTTTCCATTTGCTTGGCATCTTTGAGTTGTAAAAGAAATTTGCTAATGTTCCACAAGAACAAATCACAATTTTCAAATTTTGCTCTGACTTGTCAAGCTTTATTTCCATTTCTTGCTATGGTAAAGTTTTCAATGGTTCAAATTCTACATGTTGTTATAACAAGAAAATCGAAAGAAAATGCAACTGTTAATGGTGGCTATCTAACGCATCACATTCAGAATACTTCATTATCTTAGTCATCGTTTCCCTGTGAAATGCTGAAGGAAACTGAAGCCTTCATTTTAAATACTTGGAAGTTGCAAATGAGATATTAATAATGAATGAGACTCAAACTGCTAGTGGAGAAATGTATTTTAAGAACATTTTTACTTGTAAAAGATTAATGCTAATAACTACTGATAAGGCATGCTAGTAAAAGGCATTTCACAAACAGTTACACCCTAGAAATGTACAGTAGAAATAGAAGTGTCATCAAACGGATTTTGTTTAGAAATGTCAAACGTACATCATATCAATTAATACGTTTTCTTTTAAAAGGAAAAATCACCATTTTCGATATTCAGCTTATTAGTATGTCAGGCGACCTTCACTTTTCGTCTTTCGTCACGTTTTCGTCACAAAAATATTTTAACCCACACACAAGAGGCGTCATGGCAAACAGTGTTCCTACTTAATTAAAAAACAGCCTGGTTTCAGGTACAAGGTGCCAACATCTGCAGCTGTGTCATGTCTAAAGTGAAATCTGTGAATACCATTTAAATGTACATAGACAACCTCGAGCATCGAGCAGTCCTTGGCAAAATCGAATAAGTTGAATACCTGGTGCTGCTCTATAACAACCCTGAAACACCTGCAACTTTTACGTGCGACTCCAGCATTGCTTGAAAATGACCGTCACGTGTGTTAATAAAATGCACTGCATATACCGTATCACATAAAAGACCGTTTCGGGTGAGAATGCCTGACAACTCCCACTTCCCAATCACTTTCAAACACGCATCCTTAATATTGATGAGTTATATTTTCCTTTCTTTAATATCTGACAACGGCGGCGCACCGAGTCTAAACAATCTCGCAAGCGCTCGCTCCGCTGACAGCTTGTGTGTCGAAAGCCCAGGGGAAGCAACGCTCTCGACTGTTAGTAGGTTTTGTTCTGCGCTGACATGCCCCAGTACTGCCTCTTTATGCAGACACTAACAGGTTGTGGATCAGTGATCTGGAAAAGAGCGCGGAGCAACTGTCATCTATTCACTGTCAAACAAAGTTGTAGGTAACGCATCTTCCCCGCATTAATATTGAATGCGAAGTCTTTCATATTCTGTTTTTAAGTATAATGCTCATCTATTATGTATTTCTAAAGAGTAGAATGCATGCACTTCAGATGAGGAGGTGAATTTTACTATCATTAGAAGGAACGGACTAGGTATCATAAAGGAAATATCTTGCTGCGTTTGTCACCCTACCAGTGGGCAACAGCAAAGAACAGAGTATTGAAGAGTCCAGTGCAACCATGAAAGTACCATGATGAAAGGGCTCATCATAGTCTAATAGACAAAAAGAGAACAAGCACATCAGTATTATACAGTATTGTAAGAATAGTGAAGTAATATTTGGAACATGGCAAGGCTGTCCCATGAAATTGACTAAATGTTAATTTTATTTTTATCTTATTCCCATGGAAAATAATGGGAAAGAGGTTTTCGGCCTAAGGAGAGATGTTGCACAGAGAAACGCAAGAACACCAGACAAACACCTCTGGATATTTATATAATGAATATAAAAAATGAAAAAAGATTGTCCATTGTGTGCAATAAAAATAAATAAATGATGCCTGAAATCCAATAAATAAGTAATGACTGGCATGCCATTGTAGCCAGTGGCTTGATTTGTTGTTGAATATTTAGGCTTTGATATCCACTGACAGCCCACTAAATCATGTTCACAGCACAAAATATGGTTAGATATAACACAAACCTGATGTTCAAACAACGGGAACCATGCAGTCAGAACAAGAAGGTTTCATTTGTGTAACCAACAGCACAAACTTTACCCTGTGTTTGAGAAATGAAAGGACTCAGCTGCTGTGTTAATTATCAGCACATTGTTTTTCAGTGTATAGTGATAGGGGTGAATTTGTTCTATTAAGAGCACTGTATTAAACAGTGGAGTATTTAATTTAATCACAATATGTTCAAATGTCACCTGCTCAAACGTTGTTTTCTTTAAAATTTAAAAACATGCAGTTCTCTTTGAATTTGACACACGAGTTCAATGTACATAGGCCACTTCTTTCTGCTTGAAGGAATGCTTCTTCTCGGGACTCTTTAACAACATGATCAGGGAGAATTAAAAGTCTTCTCAGAAGTCTCAGAATAAGAAGCTGCTGTGAATGTTAACACGTCCAGTATCTCTGACACCTCTCAAGTCACAAACTTTGCATCTGAATTCCTTTATTATTACTCCCATCTTTTCAGAAGCGAAAAGGGTTCCATGTCAGGATCTGCTGAAAAAATATTAACAGTGTTAAAAATGTTTTCTCAATTTTTTCCCCAAATTTTGTCCTTTAATGATGTCTTCATAACACTACTCTTTAATGTGCTTAGAATAACTGTGTCTCAATGCAAAGAACACAGACAGAACATCAATCATTATTAATACCTGTAAGGACAAGACAGAAGTTTCTTAGACTTTAAATTTTAAATGTTTGTAGTTAGGTGACAAATAATTGAATATCCAGTGGGTAGCATTACTGACTTTACCTTGCTGGGGCCCTGCATTCAATTCCCGGTGTGTTATCTGTGTGGAGTTTGTACAGTATGTTCTCCTTGTGTTCATGTGGGTTTTGGTTTCCTTCCACAGTCCAAAGACATGCTGATAGATTAATTGTCCCTGGTGTCAGTATGTGCATGTTTGTGTCAGCGCGTGTTCTGTGATGAACTGGCATCCTGTCCAGGATGTATCCTGCCTTGCCCTTGGCCTTGCTTTGCCAGAATAGACTCCGGCTCCCCTGTGACTCTGTATTGGATAAAGTAGTTAGAAAATGCATGGATGAATATTAAGTTATTATCCATGTCAAAGTGTCAAAACAGATTCATAGACTGTTCAATTAGGCTGCGATGTTATTCTTACTGAATAGAAAGTTCTTTGCTATTAAATCTCACATTTCTAGAATCTTTTTATTGTATTAAAAGGAAAAGTGGGTAATTTTGGAAGTCTCACTCCCATCGGTGCAGACCAGTATAGTATTGTTCCAAATTGGTCCTGATTGTGACAGTTGAATCTCAGGGCCAGTAGTTGTTCCAAAGGCTCTGCTTCAGGTAGTAGATTGCAAAGTCATGTGCATGGAGCAATTAGTGGAGTTTAAGTTTAGATTAGCGAATCAATATGCTCTTAAATCAGTGAAAGCCAAAAGATCGACTGTATTGCTGAGATACAACATATACAGTAGTATGTCTGCCATTGTCTTGAAGCTCAGTATGACTGTAAACCCTACACCTGCATGAACACCTAGCAGTGGAGTTTGGCTGATGACTAACTCTGTGTTCCAAATGACATCTGATGCTGTACAGTCACCACGTGTGAACATGTGAAATGGAGAAGCTACAAGCACAGATGTGAGATGTTCTTGTGTCTTTCATGCTTCTAGACCCCCCGCCTCAGTCTGACCTCAGTCTACACAAGCTTGAATCTAGAACGTCTTTGAAGACATATCCGAGGTCACCCACTTAAAATATGCGCCCTGTGTTTTTTAAGGCCTTCAAATTTGGCTTTTACTCTTCAAACTAAGGTTTTGCAACTTTTAGATGTGGGAATGTTACCCTTGTCTGGAGAATCAGGTGCTCACAATACAGTTGTGTGTTAAAATCAAAAGACAATAACACAACGTTTTTCTTGCACAACATGGGTGTTTTTACTGCTGGTTTTGCTTCATAGTCTCTAATGGAATTTTTGTACCACCTATCACACCATAGATATTGGTATTTCCTCCTTTCTTCTCTTTATTTTTCTCCCTGTTGTCACAAAACTGCAGTTCAGTCTGCGTATAATAAAATCTATATTTATTTTGGAAACCGTTTATTGCCACCAGAGCCTTCCTTTGAAGTGTCATTATTACTTGTAATGTGTTCACTATTCACTGCAGTTAAATTCCAGGCCAGCACTGAATCAGCAAAACAGCTTTAAACCACAAGCAAAGCCCTGAAGAATCATTTGAGTTCTGAAAGATCCCTTCGACTTTCAATGGCAGGTATACAGTACAAATTTGTTAAAACAGGGTCTTTCATAGTGTAAAATAACCACTGTTGAACGTGATGAAGACTTCATTACTTCGTTTTTTTTGGCTTCATTGTTTCCCGGAATGCCATGTGGTTGTTTTTTATTTATGTTTTAACAGCTTCATGAGCAGGAATTAATTTCGTCTTTAATTGCTCACCATATGGCTATCCTGCCCGAATAGCTGCTGCTCATTATTGAGCATTCCTCAAGGCAGAGGGCGTTTTCATGGGCACTGTGCAGGCTGCCTCCTCCCTCCCGGCTGGCGCAATGAGTCTTGGCACGGGCACATGGGGCCTGGCTGATTGAGTTGATGTAGGCAGATGCCAGTTCTTCTCACCTGCTCTGCACTGTCACTTCTGCACTGATAATGTCATCAAATCAGGCACTGCCAGTGCACGATTTAATATGCAGATGTTGTTAATGAATGGCATTTTCCAATTCACAAAAGGCAGTCTTCTGTTAACTCCTTCAATCTGATCCTTTAATTAGAGCCCTGATGGTGGTGGCGCTAGGGACACAATTCCATTAAGAACAGACTTTAATAATATTTTGCAAGGCCTGGGGCAATTAATGAAAACCATTGATCTGACCCCCGCCCCCTCCAAAAACATCAATAAACAAGTGTAAAATTAAAATTTCCAGAAATTCTCCTGGGAATTGAATGAAATGACAAATTTGTACATTTGATGCAAAAGACAAATATGCTAAGATTGGGCCTCTACACAAAATGCCCCAGGAATTCTATAAAATTTCTTAGGGGGCCTGAAGAATAGCTTCTCAAAAGGACCAGTTCTCCTTAGGAATTCAGTAGAATCTCAAAGGGATGAATTACAGAAAAAAACACACAACTGAACTTTGTCTGGTGTAATAAAAGCACGATAGGTCTTTAGAGGTCACTGCTCCAATAATGCCATTTACACCAATCCTTTTGCCCTGGCATGACAAGGAGGCTCTCTGCCCACTATACACTGTAAATCGTCTGTACCCTGGGAATCGAACCTGCTGCTGGAGTGCACCTTCAAAATCAGCCTGTTTGTCACATTAGGAAGGGAACCACAGAACCGGATGGGTGACTCTAATCCTTTGTAAAGCAGGCAGGGTAACATTTCCCTTGGCACCAGATTATGAAGGGAGAGAAATATGTGCCCACAGTTTGTTGAAACACAACTAGTTTGGCACTTTTCCAAACCCAGGGAGAAAAACCATGGAATTGATTTCATGTTCAAAACAGCTTCCTATACTTCTAGTTACCTTTTTTGAGAAAATAAGCCTTTTGATATTTCTTTAATATAATATTACTTCAAACCGCTCCGATGTGTGACATCCTTAACGAAGCTGCTCCCAAGACACCAATTAGCAATCCAGCAACCATTTGCCCATCATATTTCTGGAAGGAATGAAATCAGATGAGGTCCTCTTCTGTGTATGAACTTTTGGAACAGCAGCTAATCCAAACCTTGGCTCCTCTTCCCATCAGTTCTTAGATCTGAAATCTATTTAACAAAATCAAATGTAGTGCAATCAAGCACAAGTCCTCAGCGCTGGCAAAATAACACAAAATTGAACAGATAGAGCAATAGCAATCTCACTGATAAAAAGGAGATTTGCTTAGACCTCAAGGGCTAGTTAGACAAACAAACGTAGGACAGATGGTTTGTACTCTGTGCATTTGGGATAGTTATTTCTGGTTTTGGATGACACATTTGTTTACAAAATACAGAATGCAAAACTTCAAACTTCATTAAATGAGCTCTTTTTTCCAGCTACTCTGTTTTCTCTGTGTTCGAAAGCCTTTTTGTTCTTCTTTTGGAACAAAACAACAGAATTGGTTTTGTAACTACTGCCTCCTCTGATCTGACTCACTGACCACATGTTAATTAAAATGATTCCTTTGGTGCTGGCAGCTTGCCTCTCAGAATTCATGAAGTACTGTTTTTTCAAGACATATAATCCTTAAGGATTTGTTTTCCTCCATTCAATCTTCTCCAGCTCAACAAAATAATTAAAACATAATAATGATTTTATTCAGCGTAATTACTACACCGCTATTTGCCCATCACAAAATCACTGCTTTTCAGCCTTAGCCTGTGAAAAGAACCCACTGAGCGCACCATTTGATCAATATCTAATATCTACTGCTTCCAGTCTCATTTAAACTTCATAAATAACACAGGAAGTAAGAAACAAATAATGTGTATATAAAGAAAATGAAGAATATTTTTAACTGACTCATGCATGTATTTACTCAAGCTTTGCAAATAATGAAATCAATAGTTCTTTAGGTATAATGAATGCAGTGTTGCTATAGGCTAAGGCCATGCATCTGAGTGCAATAAAGACATGTTCCGAGACCACTTGGTGCAGTGCAATATCACACTCGATGTATACTCATTTTTTTATCTCTTCAGACAGTTGTGGATAGGGGTTGGCTCAGCAATGTTTCAGTCTCGTGCTTGGGATTGATGTTGCAATGCAGGTACGCTTGTCCATTTATCATCAGAAAGCTTGCTCCTTCCTGGTGAGGGAGACAGCCCAGAGCCCATCCCATTGGGTTGAGACAATTCTTTTTTTTCTGCTTGACAGCTTAGATGAAAGGCTGCTGATGCACAGCTTTAAGTGGTTGCAAATTTAATCAAGATTATAATTCTGAGTATCATTTTTACATTTATTTTGTGGCAAAGATTTACCGTATTTATTGGCATCCAAAACAGTCGAAATATTGTCTGTGTAGAATGTTTTAAAAGTCTGAATGTGAAAAGGAGGAGCTATTTGTATGAGTTTATTTTAAAATCTCTGGTGTGTACCCTTAACTTAAAAATCCAGTTATTTGGGCTTTTTGCTCTTGTTTGTGTCTGAAAATGCCAATTATCTGCTTCATACACAAGAGTATCCTACTGGGTACCCAATGCCATTTCTAATTAAGTAATTAATTGTGTTGTCAGTTCTTTGGGATTTACTTTCAGACTTGTGCACCAATAAATCATTACATTAAGCATCATTGAGCATCAGATATAACCTGTTCAAATCAAATTTGTATTTAAAGGGTCATATTTGGTATTTACTAAAACTAGATAAAAATATGAAACAGAACATTTAAGTGGAGACAATAACGTTTAGATGTATTTGTGAAATACATATAGAAGAGAAACTATTGATGGTAGAATTTGTGACAATATCTCCTAAGATAAGAGAACACAGCTGCCACAGCAGTCCTGTGTGTAACTATGGAAAGGTTTTATACCAAGAGAATTAGATTCTTGGTGCATTCTTCTTTTGTGCGTCCTGAGTCAGCTAATACTTGGAAGCCTGACTCTTAAGCATCGGGCTGTGTTTCCCCCCTGAACTGTGTCCTTGACAGAGCAATAGAAGCCTATTCTCTTGAAACACAGGTGACTGTGTTTTCTGGAGAAATGAAAATCTTTGAAATGGTGATCCACAACAGGCTTCTCCTCTTCTCCTTCTGGACATCTGAATCCTGGAAAGCCTGATGCCAGAGGTCAGGCACAGATGGTGGATCACGCTGTGAATGCCTGCTGTGCTGCTTCAGGCTGAAGGTGCTAGCTTTTTACCAGACGCTGCTCTTTCTACCAGTGATCCATTGATTTTAAAGACAAAGATTTTTCTGTGCAGGACAGTGGGTTGAAAGTTTTGGGATTTAAAGAGTTTGCAAGAAATAGCAAAATGGAGTTTTTAATGATGGTTCAGTAGGAATGACAGCAACCTAGTTGTCCTTCATCTGTGTTGCTCTAATTTACAATTTTCTGTGACATCACTTCCAGAAGCACTATAAATGCCACATTGAGTCCCTGCCTTCATTGCGTTTATGTTCCTGCATCGCTTCTTCATTCCATCCCTACCCCTTGATTATCTCCTCATTCTGCATGTGGGTTCTAACTCTCCACCATGTGGATTAATTTAAGTAATCTCAATTAATATTCTTAAACACCTTTTCTAATTGAACGTGGTTATTCCTTAGATTATAGTACTTATGCTTAGTGGAAAAAATAATCACGTCCTTTTTTAAATCCACAGAAGAGAACTTAAAAAAATTACATTTAGTTAATGTTGTGGTTTATTTTCTGTTGTATTCACAAGGGCATGATGCTAGGACATATAACTTTAGAACTCCTTTCTACATGGCCAAGACACTGCTTTTAAATAGGTGATTTTGCAGTTATAACACCTGAAAGGTCATAAAAACAAGGCCAGGTATAAAAAATACATATACAAGGTATGGGATGTTCTCTGCTGAAATCCATGTTCAGAAAAGTTGTATTGGTGGACCAAAATATGAGAAGAAGACACTCAGAAGTAACATTTTGTGTTTAATTTTTTCCTTTTGCCGAGGTGTTACCAGACCTCAGAAAATAAAACTGAGGGTCTGCAAGGTAGTTTCTCTGGGAAAAGCGATGAACACCTGGGCTTACAAAGAGAAACCACATCAGGGCCGAAGTGGGGGGTGTGTTGGGGCAGCAGTGTCAGGTGGTCAGTTGACCAACACAGCAGTGAACTGGAGCCAGGGTCAGGACTGCTGGCCTGCAGTAATAGCACAGGGCCATCGAAGAGTCCCATCTGTTTCATCAGCACTCCCTCCCACTGCTCATAATCATTAGAATTTAATCTGGGGAAGGTCTCGCTTTGGCTGCAAGTAGTAGAGGCTGCACGCCTGGCATGACATCCTATCTATTCTCCTAAACAGAACCAGGCCTAAATTACCCCTCCGCTGACACCTATATGTTAATATGATTGAATGTTGCTGGTACTGAATCTGTTGTCTTGATATCTGGAGCTGAATGGTTTCAGAGAGCACATTTTCAGAAAGGGTATGGTAAGCATTAGATTAATTTTGTCTAGTTTTTTGGGTTTTCACTCCAGAAGAAATAATTTCTGAGAATTGGTCATTTGGTTGCCAAACTAACATTATTATCAATACACTTAAACCCTGCTACTTTTACAAGAATTTTCAGTGACAAAACATGAAATTATAAGGACAGTAATCAGCAGTATTGCTTAAAAATAAGGATCTTGGATATTTCTTTAATGCAATTACTAGGTATCTGAAATACTCAAATACATTGACTCGGGGTTTGAAAACGTATGGATTTTTTTTTTCTTGGAGGGTTTTGCTGACATTTAACTTCTTTCACTCAAAAAGTGTTCATTCTGAGCTTTCAAGTTATAAAAATATCCACATGTGAAAAATATCCACATTTCATTTGTAATTCAGCAAAAAAACAAGAACATCACTGGAAACAGTGAATATAAAAGTAAAAACATTTGAAAGATGCTGTGGTGTCTGAGGAAACAAAATTATATGGTTCCATCTCTCAACATTCTGAAACTGTAGGAGCTAATTAATATCCACATTCATAAGCTATTGATTCAACCAAGCTATTAAAAAGCAGCATGATGTTATCAGACAAAGTTAATGTCTTTATATGAAACTGTAGGTACCTTTTACCTTTTAGTTTCCGCTAAGTGTCCTTTTTGCAATTGGTTTCTGCAATTTTCCATGTAGTCCCACTCCTGTCTCGACTGTCATTGTTTCTGAATAAAAAATGTAAATTTTGTTCTGCAGGACTCATCTAAAGCTTAGGTTATGAACTGTTGGCCAGATGACATTGGACATTGGGTACAGATCAATGACATTGATTGATAATAACTTATCACTACTAGGGAATAAGCTGGAACTGTATTAACATCTCCAATTAAGAAAATAGAGATAGAGAAGATCAATACACTAAGTTGTTTAATTAAAGAGAGAATGACACACAACAGCAAGAATGACTGGCAGCAGAATTAGAAATGTCTAACTGATTTGGCTTAGTTAACAAATGTTTTAATCAACCCTACCAAATTCCATCATCTGTCTCATTAAAAATGGAAGCATAAGGTATATGCATTTTTTCTTAATACACTCATCACATGCTGGTTTAAAAATATTATGACCTCCATATTTAAAAATTGTGAATAAACATAAAATTTGATACAAGAAACATTAATCTTTTTGGAATATTCAAAATTCACAACAAGTCAAAAGGAGACAGCAGTGTTCAGCAAATACTGTATTGGGTTTGTAGTTTGCAGACATCCAGAGAAATATAGTCTGTCAAGGCTGTCAGCTGGTCTGAGATCTGTGAGTTTGAGATCCAATGTGTTGGTCTTTGCTGCCCCATAAATTTAGCAAAACTGATTAACCTAAAGGCATGGCGCTACGCCCTTGTAGAGCCCTGGCCTCCTCCACCATCCTCCTCCACGCGTCTCGGTCCTGAGCCAGTCTTCGCCACCTTCTCACTCTCAACTTTCTGAGATCTTCTTCAACATCGTCCATCCATCTCTTGCGGGGACCCTCTTTGAAGTTGAAGCCGTCTTCCTTCCGGCTTTTGACAGAATACTCTCCGTACTCCTCTGGTATCGTCTATCCACTCTAGATGTCCAATCCAGCATAGTTGTGCCACTCTTACCTCCGCGGTTACTGGGGGATCCTGATACAGCTCGTAGAGCTCGGTGTTGGTTCTTATTCGCCACTCTCCTCCTTCCTGGACTGTCCCGTAGATCTTTCGGAAGATCTACAGCAGCCATATCACCCTGCAACTCACAACTGGCAACCCACTGAAGCTAAGCAGGTGTGAGCCTGGTCAGTACCTGGATGGGAGACCTCCTGGGAAAAACTAAGGTTGCTGCTGGAAGAGGTGTTAGTGGGGCCAGCAGGGGGCGCTCACCCTGTGGTCCACGTGGGTCCTAATGCCCCAGTATAGTGATGGGGACACTATACTGTAAACAGGTGCCGTCCTTCGGATGAGACGTAAAACCGAGGTCCTGACTCTCTGTGGTCATTAAAAATCCCAGGGCGTTTCTCGAAAAGATTAGGGGTGTAACCCCGGCGTCCTGGCCAAATTTCCCATTGGCCTTAACCAATCATGGCCTCCTAATAATCCCCATCTATGAATTGGCTTCATCACTCTCTGCTCTCCTCCCCACTGATAGCTGATGTGTGGTGAGCGTTCTGGCGCACTATGGCTGCCGTCGCATCATCCAGGTGGATGCTGCACATTGGTGGTGGTGGATGGGAGACCCCATTACCTGTAAAGCGCTTTGAGTGGAGTGTCCAGAAAAGCGCTATATAAGTGTAAGCAATTATTATTATTATTATTATCTTTCTCTCCCACGTGTTAAGGAGTTCCGCATCCCGCTTTGTCGGCACCCATGTCTCGGCTGGGTAGGTAACCACAAGGTGGATAATGGTCCGATATATGACCTTCTTTATTCTCCTCGAAAAAAATAGATCATCGATTTTCTGCATTGATTCTCTCTCTAATTTCCAGGTTGTTTTCATTTTTCTCGGAGATCAGTCCTATCACTGCTTTAGTAGAATTCCATTGTCAGCTACATTAAAATTACCCAATACTGATGGTGCTTCTTCCAAAAAATCGGGCATAATATAGATTTCTATTGTAAATCCTGTAGGAAATATACATTTAACACATTTACTATATCTTTATTATCTTTTGTTAATCCCCTATTATCTCAGAATTTAAGTAGTTATTTACTCCAGCATTACAGTTATTTTACTGCATTAGTACTGGAAAAATCATTTCCATTATTTCTAGACTCTAATGCAATATTGTTTTCTATCTTTCCATTAAATCATTAATTAATTTTTTTCTACATCTGGAGTATATCAATTTAGGGATAAATTCACTTTAAGCCTTTGACATTATATTTGGAAGTTCAAACATTATATTCTATTCTCCCCATCTGTTCCCTGTTCACTTCATTCTTTCATAGTCCGCTTTCCTGTAGTTATAAGCCCCAGTTTGTGACTCACTCTATGAGATTGAAAGCATACAACAAAAGGTACCATATTAAAATCACAATTTCCCAGTGGCACAGCCACATTTATTCTTTTAATTATATCATGGTTGTTTGAAAAAAATAAGACAGACAGGCTTAGCTTTCCTAATAGGTACATTTACATTCTAAATTATGAAGCAAGTATTAACCATACGAATTTCAGCTTCAGCGCTCCCCATAACAATACCCCAATTTAAAATGTTCATGGAAAGTTTAAGTCTGGTAATACATTTGCCACCTTTGCTACAGACCTTCCTAAACTCATCATGTAAGGTACTTTGTCCATATCCAAATTACCTGACTGTAACTATACCTATTATTAAGTCAAATAACATAATAGAAAAGTATAGGGTTACAATTTTATCATCAAATTTAATAATCAAATTAAAGGGCATAGCAAGCCAAATTGCACATTATCCTAAGAGAAAATACTGTACCTGTAAGATGGCAAGCGTAAGCTGTGGTATTTCAGGGCCATTGCTCTTCTGTGTTTATATCAGTGATGTATATTCTGTTAGAAATTATTAAGGGAATTCTAAAAGATTTGATAAAACACATACTGCGCTTACACTTGAAAAATTAAATTTAGCATTAAATCCAACGTGCTATAATAGTGTATTTGGTAACATTTAGTTTTACACAAAAGGTATTCATTTATAAGTTCTTGTATATACTATATAACCACTTTTCCCTCTGTTTCTACAATTTCCAGTTCTCCGTATAAAAGAAAAATAGATAAACACATAAACACTCAAAAATAAAGATATTTTTTGGTTAGTGAGAACTAGACCCAATAAACAAGGCACATGCTTTTTAAAGGACAATTATATGAGTGTTCCCAGCTGTGCAAAGGATCTGTGTAAGTACATTCACAGATTGGACTAGCATTTCCTGTGGAATTACAATATTGAAGGTCCATGATTTAGACAGGATGGAGGAAATTGTTCCAGAGTGAACAGGTGGCTGTGACCCTACTGGATATTTCTGCTGTGATTCCCAATTATTGTGATAGCCCAGTGAGAATCTATTGCAGATACTGATTGGAAAAGGTTAGCTTTACTTAAAGAGGATTAGGAATTAGAGTTTTAATGAGAAAGTAAAATAAATCCCAAATATTAAAACAAAATGTTTGTGGCATTTTTATTTGTTTTATTGTTCCACCCAATTTAATTCATTAGAAAATGTAGGAAAAAGCACTTGAGACAGATTATTTTTTATCATCGTGTGCACCCAAAAGCAAAGAGTACTGAAAATTAAAGAAAATAAAGTTCTAGGATTCTGATGCACCGACGCATAAGAAACAAATGTCAATCCCTAGCCCTGTAAAATCTATGGTCATTCAAATATATCAGTCGAAAATGACTGCTTTATAGAAAATCATTTAATTTGTGACATTTTGTTTTAAATGTCTCAGAATCAATCTTAAATCAAACTCATTTCAAACTATTAAAATCCTTCAATTTTAGCCTCTGGTGTAGTTAGCATTACCTTAAGGATTTTCTTGGGCATTTTTGTGGATGAACGAATCCCAGCCTTCAAATGTCATAATGATACGTCAATATAATTTAAATGTGTGAAAGAAATTTACTTTGTGATTTTTTTTAATGGGGGTCAAAATTTTTCTTGTGTAAACCTTAACCTTTTCCTTTCTTCTTTGAGACAGCTGGACAATTATAGCCATAAGGAACAAATAAAGGTTAATTCCATGCCGAAAACTATAAAGAAAAAGCATTTCAAATGAGTGTGAGTCACAGCTGAAGACGGCTCAACAGCCAAGACATTGTTCCTTGTTCCTGCCTTTTGCTCCCCACTCCAACCTCTATAATAGCTATATATTTACTTGACGTTAAATCGAGTTACAGTATTTTAGGATTTATGAGCTTTGTCCTATCTGAGCCCCCTTCCTCTTGAAGGAAGAGTTATAATATGTAACCCACTCTTTATTCATACACTATTTGAATGCTGATATGATGACAATAAGAATAACCAAGAGGTCTGGGGACTAGAGCAGAGAAATTGAAAAAAGAAAAGTTCTGGCTGTTCTCAAGGTTTGGACAGAACAACTCATCTGCCCACAGTATATGATCTTCTCAATTTGTAAGAATAGGCAACCCCAGCAGGCTGTGCCTGGTCAGAGAAGCATAAGGAAAACCAGGTTGCTGCTTTAAGTGGTATTGGTGGACAAGTAGTTGGCACTCTTCTCTTTGAACCAGATTTTCAATCCAATGCCCCAGTTAGGTGACAGGAGACATTATGCTCTAGGAGATGCTGTTCTTACAGCCATGCACAGTAAATCAGACTACAGGAGGTAGGAAATACAAATATCAAGGCCTCAAACAGCACTGAACTCATTTCTAAGACATGAAAGCATTAAGAGTGCAAGGTACAGTACAACTGAAGACACAAACCTAATGAAAGACCACCTTTGTTTTATTTCTAACTCAAGGGTTCAGTTTATTCCTAACAAGAAAGCCTTTTGAATGTCTTCAATCTGTGGTGATGATACAACATTTTGTCAACAATCATGCAGAAGAAGAATATTTATTATATAATAATGATTCCTCACATATCTGGAGTTTATTAACTCTGACTGGTAAAAGTATTAGGTACCTCCATTGCCAACACTAATGCACATTGGTCATGTTGAAATGGTTGATCTAGTGCAACATCAACATCTATCCAAACTGAGATAGTTTCATAAGTCACATGAAATACAAATAAGAATTACACCACAGTAGATGCTAGTGGCCCCACACGTTACCATTTCATAGACCATGAAAACAAATAGAAAAGCAAGTGATCATTTTCACAGGGCTCCTTCCTGGAGTTTCATGGATAAATATTGCTTATGCACCATCCCTGGCCGATCAAAAATTGCAGCACCCCGTGCTAGACCTCGACCCATGAAGATAATTGTCCCGTGATTACAAATCAAAGCCCTTAATGCCACTGTCATTCTGTGGAGAAATCTTTTTAAGAAAAGATTATTCTCTACTCAGTTAGGTTCTACAGGGGATTAAGCAGGCTCTAGCTGCTGGATTAAAGTGTAATCTGCTAAAAACTTCAACCAGTCTTTAAACATGGAGAGGACAACTGATCAAGCACTGTGCTTCACTTTGGATATGTCTTCACAGAAATGTTTTACACCACTTTACAAGATCTAGAAGCCATCTATTCAATGCTCTATTCACACCTTTCTTTACGTGTGGAATATTTAAACCATCTGCAGGTTTAGCAGGTTTAGCTAAATGTATTGTTTTTCTCAAGCATTAATGCAAGAAAAGAGAATTTAGCACATAGAAAGAGTGTTTCCAAACTTTTGATTTTTGACCAGTTTTGATTGACAGGAGCTCAGCAAACTGCAAAATTGGGCCTGATTAATTTCTCAAAGAAATAACAAAACAACAGCGTTCCTGCATTTCACATGCGTCCTAGGGCACTCACATTTCCCAGTAAAAAAAAATTCTGTCATTGGGGTTGAATGAATACATATTAAAAAAGGTCAGGAAATTAGACCAGTCTGTCTTAATAGGACTCACTGACACAGGGAAAGTTACAGAAGGTGACGTCACCTTTCTGGTACCTGGCTACCACCAGGTTCCTCTGGGATCAGGAACAGCGCAGTTCGTCGCTGTGACTGGGTCACGCACTGCTCTAAAGCTGAAGGTCCCGTGCGCAGCCAAGAGCTCAAGATCTCAAGATCTCATCCCGGCGAGAGGCAGAGCTGCACTTGTCACACGTACAAAAGAGTCATTAACTTGCACTCCACTCAGCTGTCATAAATCATAAAGCCATCAGTCACACAGACCCTATTAACATTAATATCAATATTAATAGGTAGGCGCCGTTTCTTTACACACAATGCAGCACACGTTTCGCGCTAATTAGAAACACGGAAGAGCCTGTCTCACTGCACTCCCAGCACTTCAGGTTGACAAGCCTCTGAAGCAGGCTATCATATCAGGTAACCTTTGTCTTGCAGCAGGGTAAAGCGCCTGGGCTAATATAGTACAGGCGAAAAGCCTGATGGAGTATGATGTACAGTTAGAGCTGCCACCTGGCACCGTCATCCCCACATCTTAAGAACAGGACTTGCCTTAAAACACAACTTAAATGAATATGTAAATTTATATTGTCTTTCTGGGAGGCTGGGATGGTGGCACATGGGTTGGCAGTGCTGTTTTGCAGTGCGGGGTCCCTGGGTTCAATTCCAGACTTGGGACGCTCGTGTGGAGTTTGTATGTTCTCTATGTGTTGCCTTGGGTTTCCTTTGGATGCCCTAATTTTCTCCAACAGTCTGGGAAGTTGGCCCTGGCGTGAATGTGTCTGTGTGCGACCGACCTGCAATGGACTGGCATCCCATCCAGGCTGTATCCTGCCTTGTGTCTGTTGATTTTCAGGATAGACTCCAGCTCCCCCACAACCCTGACTATAACTACTTCGATGAAGTTGTTAGAAAATGGATAGAATTTATTCTCTATTAACGTTTGTTGTACAGCTCTTTGAGATGATGAGGATACTATGTGAAATAAAGATCATTATTATACATCCAGAAAAGCAAATTATTTATACTGTAGTAATGGTAACTATTAACTGTAACTAACCGAGTAAGTAGGGAAATAGTATGAAGACAATGTAAAGGGTGGATTTTAAACAAGGACTGCTGCAAATGATGGTAGATTCAAATGAAAGAAAAAAAATAATTTAAAAGGACCGTAAAAGACTATTATCCATTCCCATGAGGTAATTAAGTTGCAGTACCTATTTAGTAAAGGTGTGGTGCTCACTTTGTACATTGAGTTAATCTTCAGGCGAACTTTAAAAATATTTTATGTGTCCAAGGGATCGGGGATTCCAGGGCATGTGGCTGCCATGTGGCAGCTCTGAGTACAGTAAATATGATTTCCTACCCTCTGGTGAGCATCTCCTTTTCTTGTCATTTTAGTGCCTCTCACATCGAAGACAGAGATATCAAAGATGAGGTTCATGCCTAAAAGTGCAAATTTGAACTGTGGTTTCATTTGTAAATCTCAGAGTTTCATGTCACAGTTTTGCTCAAAGCAGTGGCTTCTCTTTTTCTTTCTTTCGGAAAGAATAACATGTATCTAAGCATGAAAAAAAGCTGAAACAATTTTAAGTCATTTCATTGTGTCAAGAAGTCTATCATGTCTGCCCTACAGTACCTGCATTAAAATACATGCTTCTCTTGAGACAGAAGTGTGAAGCATCCTCATACAGTATGAATCACACAGGCGGGGTAAAAAATGAAAATCTTGATTTACTGGGGATTGTTTTTCTACCCTTATATACAGGGGATTTCTCACGTTTGTCTTACAAGTAATAACACAGCTCCACATTATGAGTATGAGTATTAGCTCAATTTAATCTCTGTGGCCAAATTTCCATTATTTCCATTTATCCTGCAATTCTAGTACTGTAGTGCTTTTTTTCTAAAACAGCTCTGGTTGATTGCGACTTGTAAATAACTAATGTCTCCATTGCAGGTACGCCTAAGACTGAAGCTAGTATTTAGTTCATTGTCACAGGAAATTTGGCTGTTTGTTGCTATCAAATTAATATGTCTCAGATGGTCAATAAGAACATAAGTAAGATTACAAACTAAAGCTACAGTATTTCTTGAAGGATCCCAGAGTTTGGGCCTCCAAATAACTAGGTAGCTTGATACAGACATTCACTCCTCTTTGTATAAAACTGTTTCCTATTCTCCATGCTATAGAAGTTCCCTCTTAGTTTTCAATTGTCTCCCTATGTTCTTCTTTCGTATTCATTTCTTATTTTTTCCAGCATGGAAAAAAGAGAGGAGAAAAAAAGTAGAGGAATTAACCTCTGCTTACTACTTTGGAACTTCAAAGCTGACACAGCTCAAATGATGCTTGATTAAAAACTAAAAAGTCAAGTCATAATTTCACATGAATATATTTAAAAACTCATTATCCAATTGCAATTGCGATTACCATCACAGCATTATGAGTATCAGTTTCAAATAAAACATTTATTAGTTTCTCAATTAAGACATCCCGTTAATATGGCCATGATCACTTGTATACATATTCTACATTCATAATTCCCAATTAATGTCTTTAATGGAGCTTCTTTTCTAAGTTATTAATGAGCCATTTAGCTCCAATTAGCCAGTAATGGTGCTTAGCAAATGTGCTAAAGTGGCCACATCAAATAGTCTGTCTGAAGATGAAAAAAGAAAATACAGCAGGCCAAGACTGTGCATAAATAGTGCCAATATCCTAAGTAGGAAACCTTAAATGATCAAGATTGTAAGCTTATAAACTAAAGCTTTATAACAGAAACTCAGCACCGCTAACTAGGCCTTTCTGTCACATTTAAACATGTTGAATTATGGAGGGATTAATTCCCAGCGGGGCTAATGAACTGCAGTATTAATAGGCAACGGACAGGCCGCTGCATTTCAGTCAGCACACATCCAATCATCCCTCTCTGGATTTACATAACAACAGTATAAAAGAGACTTCATTAAGAGCATCGCAGTCCAGAAAGGCTTTACTGTATTTGGACTCCTTTATACAAGGAATAATGTTGTTAGGCCTTTCACAAAACTTTCACTCCCCCAGAACACCAGTACTCCTATAATCACTCTTTCCTTCCTCTGGTTATGGTTTTCCTAGATGAAACCAGTTTCCGTTTTTCAGTTATCAGCAATGCGTCCTCAGTTAATCTCTGTAAGATATTATGAGGGCAGCTTCTCCTAATCTTCTGTTTTCTTTTCCAAGAAAAATAAAATGTTATTTTTAGAAAAATACATTTTAGGTTTATATCGGTTTTTGCAACTACCAAACAATCTGACCAAAGAAAAGCCTGATCACATCTCCCTGTACAAATCTCTCCCCCCTCTCACCAATGGCTTGGTCTTCCTCCTTGCAGCTGAATATTTCTTTATTTTTATATTGAGAAAAAATCACAGTCTTTCACTAGAGTTTTATTCAAAGCATCCTGCTTGCGTTTTATTCTTAAGTGCATCTAAGCTTTAAAAAGTAAAGAAAAAAATGAAGCCATTTTTACTCATTTCAATATTTTCACTTGGTCAAATGGTTAATATTGTAAGAGAAACATGCAAAATAATGTTTATCTCTGTACATAAAATCTCTACTGTTTTCATTAAAACAGCAGCTCTCTTGTGAAATATTTGTAAAGAATCCTTGTTCAATATATATATATACAGGCCATGGGCAAGACTGGATGCTATTTAAGGAATACATTCAAATGAAGCTTTTTTA
This sequence comes from Lepisosteus oculatus, assembly GCF_040954835.1. Lineage (NCBI taxonomy): Eukaryota > Metazoa > Chordata > Actinopteri > Semionotiformes > Lepisosteidae > Lepisosteus > Lepisosteus oculatus. The sequence continues at coordinate 32,897,476 of NC_090704.1, forward strand.
ATAGGGGACCTTGGTAGAACAAAGAGCCCTGCAACCTGAGAATACAATTCTCCACTGTGATCACAGACCTGAACTTCACTGCATCTTTGTCAGACAGCTCTTAAAGGCAAACATCCTAGTGCAGTTTGGCCAGATGTCAGAAAGCAGGGCTGCGACACGTGATTTATTGAGACAAGTGGTCTTCAATGCAATACAACCGTCTGATACAGATGTTTGTAGTGTCAAACACTGCACTGCTTTCAAAATGATTTAATCTGCATATTTTAAAAGATTCAAACAGTTCACTGACAACTGAGTGCTGAAATGGTGAACTGGGGCAATATAATCAAAATTAAGTGCATGCATTATCTTTGAGTTGCTTATTCCCAGTCAGAGTCACAAAGAAACACGGAACCTATCCAACAAGTATTGGGTTCAAGGAGAGACTACGCCCCTCATGTGATGTCAATGCAGTTCATCACGACTACATGCGCCACACAGAGACAGTTTAGAAAGATCAATTCACCCAGCCAGAAAAAAACTTCCGCACAGAAGGAGCTCCTGTCTGGAATTTGAATCCAGGACTCAAGCGTTGAAAGTGCGGAGGAATGTGACACCCCAGACATCAATCATATTTAATAAAGTAAAGTGGGACCACAAGTCCTGACAGAGCACTAAAGGGCCTGAGATTAAGGCTTCAGAAAAGCAAGTGACGACTCTTCAGAGTTTTATAGCACACACACTGTGTACAGTGGTGAGCATTGCTGCCTTGCAGTGCTGGAGCCCTGGGTTCAGCTCTTGGGGTTCTGTCTGTGTGGTGTTTGTTTTTTCTCCCCATATTCACGTAGGTTTTTCTCTGGGTGCTACAGTTTCCTGCCACAGTCCAAAGACATAATGACAGGTTAATTGGCTTCTGGGAAAATGGGTCTGGTGTGAACGTGTCTGTGTTTTTATATGCATGGTGATGGACTGGCATCCCATCCAGAATGTATCCCACCTTGTACCCATTGCTTGCTGGGATAGTCTCCAGTTTACACCCAAGAGTCTGAATTGGACAAAGTGGTTAGAAAATGGATGGATGGACTGCCATCTCTCATTCATCATCCCAAACAGGTGCCACTCAGCAAGACAATACTCATTTTAATGACCACATTATAAAGCCATTACATTTCCTGCCATCGGTTCTTATCATTAAGAAGCACAAGTCACTCTCTGGGCCGTTGTAATTAAATCTTTCTTCTTCTCTGGCATCCCTGCCTGAAATTACGTTAGAAAAAAAAGATGATATGTAAAATAAAGTGAGTGCACATGCAGTACACAAAAGCCACCTTTGACAGGAATATTAATAATAATAAAAGATATTTATGAAAGTTAGGAAACTTCAAATGCATTTGAGATAATGACGAATATTGTACAACAGTGCCATCTTCTGGCAAATAAGTGCATGGCTTCGGGGGTCTCTTCTCATTCATGGACTTCGTGGATACAAGAAAGTAAGACATTTTAGAGGGCTAAAGTGCACGCTCCAGAGTTGTCAGACCCTGACTGTGTTAATTGATGAGTGTCTAGGAAAACCAATGTGGACATTGCTGCTGTTGTCCTCATCAAATGTTCAAGTCTAGGCCCTCGCCTGACATCTCCAAACTGGGCGCCTGCTAATAGACGAGCACCTGTGACAACTGCTACCGTTGGACTAATTAAATAAGAAGGCGGAATCGTCTAAACATCAGAAGCACTCATAGAGAAAACAGTAAGGGTTAATTGCAATGGACCTTTATATCTAGCACGTACAGTAGCTTCTAAACTGTGGACTAGTTAATACGATGCTACTGTATCTGGAGATCTTCTCCAGCTTTGTGGGTCTGAATGCTGTGTCCTTTCTGTCATTGGCACTGTGGTTGCTCACCTAGTCAAAAGAAACGAGCCGGGATCTGATTTGATGTCCTCAGGATCGCTGTGCTGTGTCTATCAGCTCACTCCTGTGTTCACTAGCATTTTAAACAGGTCTCTTGAGCAGTGTAAAGTTCTTGAATGTTTTTAACCTGCAGTGGTTATTCCAGTGGCAATATTATAAGCCCATGGATCTGACCAAAGTTATCATGAAAGTTTCTGAGTGACTGCTTTGCAACCACCTGCCCAGTTTCGAGCTACGTCTTTACTGGTTCAAATTCCGATCCCATAGGTCTGTAGAGGATGCTGTTTCTTTTTGCCCTCATTCCATTTTGCAGCACCTTGAAGCCCCTGCTATGTATGCACGGTCCTGTTTGTCGACTATAACTCAGCATTGAATACGATTGTGCCTCTAAAGCTGTTTGATAAACAGGGGCTGGGCATCAGCCAGTCCCTGTGCCATTGCATCTCCGAATTGCTGTGCGATAGAAAGCGGGTGGTGAAATGGGTAACATGTTTAACAAGGCTGGGTACTGTCACCACTCCTTTACCCATTAGACACAAAGTATTGTGTCTCCTCTCCAGAGTCTGCGAATATAATAAAAATCACAGACGATGCAGCATTAGTAGGTTTAATCACTAAGAATGACAAAACAGCACATGTAAGTGAGATCAGTACACTGGCCAAGTGGTGTAATAAGAATAAATGGAGCTTAACACTGGTAAGACCAAAGAGCTGGTGGTGAACTTTTGTAGGGGTGGAGGTGATCTGCTACCGCTTGTCATTAATGGGTAGTCTGTGGAGAGAGTGGACACCTTCAAGTTTCTCGGCAAAACCATCTGCCACTCACTGAAGTGGGAAGCTAACTCCAGCCTTACCACGAAGAAAGCCGTTCAAAGGCTGTACTCCCTACAACACTTGAGAAAGTTAAAAGTTAATCGAGAAGCAATGACTCACTTCTATTGTTACTGAGATTGAGAGCATGGTCACTTTCTTGATAACAGTGTGGTATGGAAATACAACTGCCCAAGTGCCAGAATAGCTGGAAAGAGTCATTCGCACAGCATCCAAGATCATCAGACTCTGG